>NW_019173933.1:0-600000 GCF_001642475.1 Fonsecaea monophora | reverse complement strand
AAGCCATTTCAAGCATATGGGCAGCGTGCCAGAGTCCATGCAGATATGGCTGACGACAAGAAGAATGCCCACAATGCCGAGAAGGTTGAGAAAGTCTCTGCGCGGGACAGCCATGACCAAGTCAACACCATTGAGGACAATGAATGCGCAGTTGGTCGCCAAAGTTGATCAATCGCTGATCGAAAATCGCCGCCAAAGCCACCGACTTGGAGCACAAGCTGGACGTCACCGAGGCGCTGAAGATCTACTAGAACGGGGTCGTCTTCGCTACCATCACCACGCTCACCGTCATCATGCGCGTATACGACATTGTCATCATCAACAGTTTCTTCGCCCTGCCCGCCTTTTACCCAAGTACACTTTCCCGTGGGCGCCTCGGACATATGGGAGGCCAAGTCGTGGCAAGTTCGTGCACGTTGCAAGCTGTAAAGGTACCCTTTTTTGGTGCATTGGGCTCTACAAATCCCAGGTACCAAGACAGCTGTTGCCGAGGTGATTACGAGCCAAGTTGAGTGCCCGAAGACATTCCCCCTTTGCAAGGTGATATCTCTGAGCGCAACGTCGTTCAACCTAGCAACCCATGACGGACCACTCTGAAGCCCAAGGAAAAACTCTCGGCTTTGAGTTGCCCCTAGCGACGAATGGAATTTGTTGGAATTCGGTGGCGGCGTAGCGCATGATTCCCTACCTGATTTGGCCGGATCCGGTGCGATGCAACACAAAGACCTCCCTCTCTACTGAATGAATTATAGATCGAAATGGTGCGTCGAGCAATGTGCACACCGAATGCGGTGCTCCGCGAACAAACATTTCCTTCTATCTCCCTCTCTACTGAATGAATCACAGATCGAAATGGTGCGTCGAGGAATGTACACGCCGAATGCGGTGCTCCGCGAACAAACATTTCCTTTTATCTCGAGGAAGTGCACATACGCATCCGGCACTCCAGGAATCCAGCTGTCTGTTTCATTGCCTATTATTACTGCCTTCTCGTGCTCGTGGATCTTGACTCTGCTACTTCTCTACGTTTGTAATCTCTTCACTTTTGCCAAAATACCTTGATCACTTCAATCCCATTCGTATCCAACCCTGCAAGTCGGAATCTTTATCGTCCCTCCCAATCCTCTCGTGTCTTGCGAGAATCAAGCCACGATGGCTTCTACAAGAGACGAAGCAAAGGACGAAGCAGTCTTACCTCCCGATGCCTTCAAATATCTCAATTCCATCAAACTTCACCAGCCCCAATTTCTCGGGAAAAGATTTGCTCGTCTCTGCAATAATTTCAAGTACATACCTCCTCCCGGCCACCGAGTGATGTTGTATAAGGCCAAACTTGAGCACGGAAGGATACTTAGAAGGCTAAAGAAAGCGTACCGGCTTCCATACTACTGGCATGGTTGTTTCAAAGAACTCCTTCAATGGCTTCACCGGATCGACTTCACTCAAGACAACCAAATTTATTTTGACAGATTTCTTGGCGAGATTATGGAAGAAACGGAATTTGAATGTTCAATACCTCTCCTTCAGACGCGAACCCATGAGTTTTTGCTTGTCTGGGAGTCTGGATTATCTATGATGAACACCCCCTACGCAACTAGGTCTGACGAAGAAACCACCTCTTACGAAAGAAGAACCTCTTACCAAGACACCAGCTCTGACGAGGAAGCCAGCTCTGACGAAGAAACTATCGAGGATAAGTGCGAGGAGCCCAGGTGGCTTATTCATGAGTTCAACCCAGCTCTTCAAGTAGAGCGCAACTCTGACACCGAAGAACCTATTCTCCCGCTGCGGTTCGGCCTCCCTGTGGGAAGAGTGACATGCTTTAAAAAGGGAAAGGGAAAAGACCATGACGGTTATAGTTCATTTCATCTGGTCTTCCATCCAGTTGACAAGAGCTTTTGGATGGTGGTGGATCGCTACTTGGGCTGGGAGAGGTTTGGTGAGTGTGGCTCTGATGTGGATGTGCATTCAGACACGCCTGAATACGAATATCTAGACAACAAAGAACGAAATATACGCCTACGCTTGCGACTTGGGAGGCGGAACAATATGGCGGGAGCCGAGGCATTCCGTTTGGGGTCAGCGGATCTTTGGTTCCCCAAAGGCTTGGGTCTGAGTGAGCTCGACGCCGGCAAACTAGTTTCTAGATCCGATCGGCGACCTCGGGGGCCGGCTGTTGACTTCTCCAGCCTTCCAAAGGTATCGCGGTTTCGAGACTCCGAGGCCCCGCAAATTCACATCGCAGAGGACTCCAGCTTCCAGAGCTATCTTGCAGAAAACGGAGTGGTGAAAGGACGCTCATGGCTTAGTGTGTCACCATTGCCTGCCTGAGAGTCTACGCATCTGCAGCATGGTGAGAGCTTTCTTCAAGTGCAAGCCGCACGAGGCTGCAAATCAAAGTCTAGGCACTGTTTGACTGGAACAGTGTCTCTAGACAAGTCGGTTCCACAATGGCCCCAATGAGTCAAGTTAGTCTAGAATCCCAGTGAATTGGTGCGAAGTACTTTGATGTCAATTAGAAAAGAACAAACTCTTTGTGCACTTAAAACAGATCAAATGGAAAGTAAATGCTCCCACCACCAGTACCCTTTGAGGTTGTCTTCCATATTTCGGGAAGGAAATTAATGCTCTCAGACATTTCACTTGAACATATCCCGGGTGCGACAGTTTCCCGTATCTGCTATGAGAAAAGTCCGTACCCAGGGGGCTAGGCCCACGATTAAAGGGGTGATTCTCAACCTACAGCTGACAGTGAGGCCAGAAGTTGAAACATTCTTTCAGCAACTTCCGAGTCAAATTACTCTGGGACAAAGCCTGCTGCATCAAAAATTTCGATGGAGACTAGAGACCCGGATCAAGATCTGCATGTCGAAGCTGTGAGATAAGGTAGATGTCTCATCCTAGCCACCACTTCAACAAAGCGAATGCTCAGATAATGATCGTGAGCTGTCTCACGATAGAACAATGCTCATACTTGAGCCATGGATGGTACGCTGTATACAAAAGAAGTGCTCCGGCGTCGAGATGTGAGTGTTCTACAACCCTTCTCATTATCCTTCGCATTATCATTATCATTATCATTCTCGTTCTCATCATTATGGCTGGTTCCTGTTCAGAGAGCATTATCAACTCGGTGGAAAACTTTTGGACGACTGAAGGCAATGGCCTCTCCAACGATGAGAATCTCAAAATCCTTACCGCGGGCTTGAACAATATGTGCAGCATTGCCAAGTGTGCGAACGATCTGATTAGAGATAATCCTGGCCTCAAAGAATACTTGACATACCGGCGACTAGTCAAAGTCCTCGATTTCGTTTTCAAAGGAGCACAGTCACTCAAAAACAATGCCTCGAAGTCGGGTTTTTCAATAGAACACCTGTCAAACACTATCTACGGCTTTGAGAAGGTTTTGATCCCTCAAACAGCTATCGCTGAGAGCACAAACAACATACCCAACTCGTCAGCAATTGAGCTTCTTCTTGAACTGTTCTACAAGGCTAGCCCAGAGGTGCCTGAAAACATATGTACGTAATCGGCAACATTATCATTGACATGTCTTGGTGACTGATTGATTATAGATGAATTCATGCTGGCCTTCGAAGCTAAATTCGGCAAACACTTCACAGAGACAAACTGTTGCGGGTTGCCCAGAGTGGTTTTCATATGCTTTCTGCCCCGTGGCGTGATTATCGCAGCTTCCGCACCCCAATGGAGCTTATCCTTCGAAGTGCCGGGACAAAGGAAAAGCAAAACGGAAGAAAAGGGATGGGAGAAAGTGAATGAACATCTGAAACAGATGCGGAGAAAGCGCTTCGGATTGTTCTCGAAAAAGGCAAGAGGAAACTTCGCAAAATTGAGGGCAGCGTGGAGGAGATGGAAGAAGGATCGTCGCCGAGCTATGAGCAGCGAGCTGGAACACCGACATTTCACCGCCTTCGATCACCAAGGGGCACAAGGAGGAGCATTCCACGTCCTGAAGGGAGCCGGCAGCATCCTCAAAATCTACGAACCGTGCATCAAATGCCGCCACTTATACCGGTTTCAATATATCGGCCAGAAAGCCATCGACGACCGACATAAGGACAAGATACTATGGCCCTATAACAGTTGCGCCGAAGATCTATGCCATGATCTGTTGGTAAACAACAAAGCGTCAAACCGGAACTCGGATGAATCTCTGTGCTGAACACAAGCAGCCTTCGACCAAGCCTCCCTCTTCATCACAACCAGCCTTCAATCCCTTCCCGATTGTGGTCGTTCCTCTTCTTCGCCTTCTCGTCCACACTCCGCAGTGGCCTTTCATCAGCCACCAGAGACTCTGCGCCTGTGGGCAGCTCCTGAACATGACATGTCAACGTGGTGAGCAAACGGTTGTTAAAATAGGTTAGTACATATATAGCGTCACTTAAAGTGTGGGCCGGGACTAGTGGGATATCGGTACATTCCTATTGGTGCGCCTTACATAAGAGTATGTTAGCGCCTTGGCATATCGTGCCATCAGATAGCCGAGCGCTGGTCGCTCCCTAGTTAGCTTCATTCAAACATTCAAAGAGTTTCTTTCGTGCCTACGACGATTCCTACCCCTGCAAGAGAGCAAGTCCGTTTCGTCCCTCAGAGTTTACTCCTTTTCCGTGAAGATCTCCGGAAAGTATACACAAGGTAATGTGCAGAATCATGTCTTTACCGCTTTGGGAAGACTAGCCAGGGGCATTGGGAAGGCAGGCAGAGCTGAAAGGATCTAATTGACTGGCCCTTTCTGAAGCGGTAGACCTATACACTTAGTCCCCACTACTGCTTATCAGACCCTGTATACTTCCGTAGTGGCTAGTGCGCCAAGGGAATATGGAAGATGTAGAAAAGTCCCTCAGACACCTCAGTAGCAACTCTCCCCACAGCGATACGCAAAGAACCCTGGCCATGATGCAAAAGACGATCCTGTACGAGCAACGGATAGAGAAAGACTCTGGCATCGAGTAGTCCACCAGATGGTTCTACCTTCGACGCACCGTAATGGTCATCATGATTTTCTGCTGTCAGGACTTTGTCGGGTTCGCCACGAATACCACATACTTGTTTGAGAGAGTTCAACATCACCTCGCAACCAGCATTTGACATCACTATTGGCAACAGCACCCTGGGCCTTGTCAGTGCCTCTCTCTCGGCATTCCTCCTCCGGTACTCTGGCCGTCGAAGTGAATTCGTCGTCGGCGTGGGTCTTATCGTTATCCTTTAGACACTCACTTCTTCTTGGGCCTGGTGGATTACTCATCTTCGCGAAAGGGCGAGAAACAGCCCTTGTAAATATCATCCCACTGATATTTTCCGGATTTGGACCTCCGTGCATCCAACAGCTCCCCCCCCCCCCCCCCCTCCAGCAGTCATCCCCATGATCCTTCAATCTGAGCTTGAGAGCAGCCAGCCCGCCTCAAAGAGTGTAGCGGAAACCAGGTGTGTCTTGAAGAATTTTCCCTTCCATCTCTGCCTTTTTGTTTTCGTTGCGGAAGATGGCGACGATAAGAAGGGTCATTGCGATGCAGATACTCATGGAGGTTAGAGACGCATAGATACCAAACAGGTATCGAGGATAGTCCTGTTCCCGGAAGATCAGAGACCCGGCGATGCCTCCGAGGCCGGAGAATCCGGTCTGCAGTGGGACGGCGATGGCTCGCTTGTTTGACTGGGGGATATTGTTGGCGAGGAACGCGATAACTGCGGGGATCGCGCTGTTGTTGCCACAAATCGCAATGAAGAGCCCGGTGAGCTTGCAGCCAAGGTTGTTTCCAAAGGCGATCATGATCAATCCGACAATAGTCATGACCATGAAGAAGATGATGAATGGCGAGCGGTGCTGAACGCGATCGGCTACCACCGAGGCCGCCACCGAGCACAGGACCGCAAGCAGGTAGGGCGGTGTAACCAAGATCTGACTGAGTGCGGTGCTGTATCCCAGGCCTTTCAGGATGGACGGCGTGAAAAAGGACAATGAATATGATCCGGTCGCAACCCAGAAGAACAAGAGCGCGAGACTCCAGCACTTCCAGTCACACAGAGCTTCCATCGTTGACTTGAACGACACCCGGTCGGAATACACTTCGCCACGATCCTGCTGGATCCGGTCCTGGATCTGCTCGAGCTCCCCGGACTTGAGCCACTTGGCTTTTTCCGGAAACTCGGTAATGTACAAGTAGATTGGGACGGCCAGGACGGCTGTGACAAGTCCGGGGATGATAAAGATCCAGCGCCAGCCGCGGAGTCCGCCCGCACCCTCCATCTTGCTGAGGCCGTACGAGAGGACACCGTTGAATCCGTTGACAGCAGCCCCAAACACATACCAGACCGCCAGCCGCTGTTGTGTTTCGTATCGCTTGTACCAGCAGGTAATGATGTAGATACAGGCGGGCTGCGTTAAAAGTTAGTTCTCTTGATGCGAGTGGCGAAGCGAGAGACAGTGGTTAATCCTACATTGAAGCCGCCCTCGAAAAATCCAAGCAAGATTCGAACGCCAATGAGCTGCTCGTAACTCTTCACGAAGCCGCAGCACATGGCGACGACCCCCCAGCAAAATATCATCCCCGAGAGCAGTTTGCGGGTTCCCACCCAGCGGAGGACTGAGTTGGTCGGTATTTCCACCAAAATGTAGATTGGGAAAAAGACCAGGGCCACGACCGAGTACCTCGATCCCGTCAGGACGAGATCCACGTCCATGCCAGCGACTTTGGCCGAGGACAGATTTGTCCTGTCAATGAGCGACAGGGCGTATAGAATGCACAGGAAGGGCATGACATGCAGGTCGATGCGGCGCAGGAGCTTTTTGTCCGGGACAGATGTGCTGGGAAGACCCTGCTCTTTGGAGGCCACGTCCTCGTCATGGATTGTAGAACTGGTCTGGACCTGGACGGCCTTGACTTCCGCGCCGTCGGTGGGATCCAGCGCAGACATGATTCAATATCTTTGGCGCGGGTGGTATGGGTTGGAAAGATATGCAAAGAGGCATACAACAGTCTGGAAACTAGGCTGTGCGAGAAAGTGTCTGCTCAACTGAAGATAGAAGACGCCGACGATCTGGGGTCCGGAGTAAGGAACCTGGGGAAAGCGGATGTCTTTAACTATATATCCCAGACCCTACAGCACCTGGCATAGCGAAGGGCCCTTTCCGTCGGGTCCTTGACAATTGGTGTTAAGACCAAAACTGCCTTTGAATGCCAAATTGAACCGCACCCGCCCACTACCCCGAAGCATGGCATTGCGCAGATTTGGCCGAGGGCCATTCGTTCTCGGCCCTTTCGCATACGCAGATTGACCCGGAATGTATTGTACCGAGGGCTTGGGTCCTCTGTCAGCCAAGTCCACGTCGTCGAGCCTCTCAAGCAAGGGATTTCCCACAATGAAGCTCAGCCTCGCCATCACATTCAAACCTGGCTGTTGCTAGCTTTCCTTTGGTTTGTTTTTGGCTTGCCTTTGACGTTGTTTTGTCTGAGATAGGAGAATTATCTGTGACTGTGCGTTGATTCTCGTCCCGGAAACAAGTTTCTCAAGCCACACCACCGAACACACGAGTCCGAGGGCAAAATATTCAATCAGGAATCCAATAGTCGGTGTTTCTTTCCTCGAAGCCCTAAAGTGAGCTCCTAGTCTCACGGTCACTGGGTGCTGCGCCGACTGCCAGTGGACTTCTGCCAGTTAGCAGCACGAGTTTCGTATTTCCCGAGGGCCCGGCAATGATTCACAGATCCATCCTTCCCTGGAAGCCCATACAGAAAAAGGTTTGACCATTGTTTGGGACCGTCTGGTAAAGGGCATACCTACTAGGTTTTGGGCGAACTCGCCAATCTAATATGTTCCCGAGACCCGGGGGAGGGGGGAATCACTTGGGGCGGCGATTTCAGCGGCGATACCCACGGCGATTTCGCTCACCCATCCTAAATCGGAAGGGTGGCCCTCTCCGCCAATCATATGGAACAGCATGTCATCACTGTCGATACGGGAACGACGCGCAGTCCGGAAGGAACATCAATGTCAGGAGGTGTCACAAGGATAACTTATAGCACAGATACCATAGGCACACCAAGGTAACTCGATCCCTATCAGAAAGCTGGGCAGGAAGAAGTAGAATACTTGCCAGGGACCCCCCTCCGCTATCAAATTCGCGTTGGTGTTTGTGCAGATACCCGACAGGCCACGCGCCGCAGCCCTTCGCCACAGTCCTCTCCGAAACAAGTCCGGGACCTTGCATAAACACCAAGGCTGGCTAGATAGATAGACGACGACTTAGGCAGACACCAGCGAAGCTAAGGGCATGGTGAGAATAGACGGATTTATGTTCAAGAGAAACGAGTGCTATCTAAGTTTTTCTTTTTGGTGGCAGATTCTACCTAACGGGATTCCCTGGAGCATTCGCAAAATCCAAATGACGAGGAATAAGCCCTACTCATGTATACTCGGTGGACTGATGAATATGCTCAGATCACATATTCGTGGTTAACCATTCCACGTCCTTGCTGAGGTAGGCCACAAATTCAAGACGCTCGCTCACGCAAGGGAAACCCCCAGAAATAGTGTGGCAGCTTTTCTTAGTGATCGCGTCGTGTCTTGACTCCAGCGTCGCGAAATGCCATTTCTAGGACGACCGCATCGTCCCGCAAGGGGTCCTTCTCACAATTGACGAGGTATGTAGGCAGGAAGTGCTTGTGAGTATCAGTCGCAAGCGCGGTCAACACGGATGGATCTGTGGGATCAGCCCCTGTGCATGCTGTATGTTGCGCACACACGCTCAAGTTGACTACGCTCTCAACCCCTTTCCAATCCCTCCAGTCGGCCTAGGCGACCGATGTCCCGTTTGTCAATTTCTCGTTGGCGCTCATGAGATGTGCAATTCGGGTCTTGTCCACTTCGTGAGTAGGGTTACCAAGATACCAGGTGAGGTCGCCGCCATTCTCAATCTCGGCGACATGCATGCCGTTTCCGAGGAAGGCGAAGGGATTCTCAGGTACCGAGTACTCGATGTCGTAGTCCTCCATCCGGGGCGCCTCGAGGAGTTTCAAGAAGTGTAATCGTGATCCGGGCCACAATGCCGGCTTTCCATCCTTCTTGCCTCCTTTGAACCAGGACGTGCACGGGTCGGTCCACACAGTCCGCTTGAGAAAGGCATCAGCGTGGGACAAGAACTGGTCCGTCCTTTGCAGGTTGGGCCTCACGGACGTGATGTTCTCAAGCTGCATTTTCTCCAGAATTTGGAGGGTGTACTCGCAGAATTTGTGGATCAGGGGGAAGAATGACCCGTGCGCCACGGGGAAGTATGCGCCTCCTGAAATGAAGTAGTTGGGCACGCCGGCCAGCCCGACGCTGAGGTACGAGGGCACAGTCTCCCGTGTACTCCAGAGCTTGCCCATATCGACGCCGTTGACCAGAAGAGGGGTCCGTGGCTTGAATGTCGTATCAAACCCGGTGGCACAAATAATGACATCGACGGCGTGCTCGTTATCATCGGGGTCGAGAAAGCCATTCTCCGTGATGGTGGTCAGCTCCTGCGTATAGGTTGTCGTCTTTGGGCCGCACAGGGACTGTAAGTAGCCATAACCCGGCGTAGGGCGCCTACAGCCGACGGAGAAGTCTGTGGGCACGATTTTGTCCCGGATATCCGGCCGAGACTGGAGGTTGGTTGTCATATAGTCGTGGCAGAACTTGAGAGCGGCTTTTTGTTCTTTCGTCCCGTTGAGGATGAACCCGAATCGTCTGTTGAACGGCTCTTCGACCATCTTGCGGTAGGCCAGGTATTCGTCTTCGTTGCTAAAGATCTGTTGCTGTTCCGGAGAGTATGCATAGTTTGCCCCGTCACTGCGAACAAACTGCTGAGAGAATGTACCGGTGATCCAGATCTTGCTGCGAACCCAGGTGTATATCTTTTCGACGCTGTCGTATATGCTCGGAATGATCTGGACTGCACTACTTCCCGCGCCGATCACAGCCACCCGTTTGCCCGTAAGGTCAACGTTTGGATCCCAGGCGGCGGAATGGAGCAGAATTCCCTTGAAGGACTGCAGCCCATTGATGTTGGGCCATTTCCACTTGTTGAGCACGCCAGTGGCATTGATCACCACATCTCCAGATTCTACCCACCTGGAGCCGCTCTCCAGATCTTGAACCTCGACTTCCCAGCGTCCAGCCTCATCGGTCCAAGACATAGACAGGACCTCGTGGCGCAACTTGACGTACTTTTCGACGAAATGATTTTCTCGCTCGACTGTCTTGAGGTAGTCCCATATCTCTGACGCTTGCGACCAGTAATGCGACCAAGGTGCAGGCCTCCATGGATATTGGTAGACCACGGAAGGGACGTCGCAAGCACAGCCCGGATATCTGTTCTCGAGCCACGTGCCTCCAATGTCATCGTTCTTCTCAAAGCAGACGATGTCCAGCTCCTCCCCCTTTTCCTCTGCGAGTTTGAAAAAATTAAGACCGGACACGCCCGCGCCAACCACGATGGCCTTGAGGCGTCTCTTGGTACCGAAGAATTGTTCCGTGATATAGACGTCCTCTGATGGATTTGATGGGGACATGGTGGGTGTCAAAGGCTTACTCGGAGGGGGGGTCTTCTCCGTCTGGCCATTACAAAATGGCGGAACAACCTCTGCGTCTCCCATGGCCTAGTACGGACACGGGCGAAGAAAATATAACGGTATGGTGTAGACGGTTGGAACTCTCGTTGGGCTGAGCGACGCGATCCAATCCTCGTGTGAAGGGTGATATTAGATAAATATCAAGAACAGCGTTCCGCCCTGTACACGGCCAAGGAGCTAAAGGCGGTATGAGGATATAACTTGGCCCGAGGGTCTCTCTCTATCACCCGTACACAGTTTTGGTGTGGATCACCTTGTACCGTTAAGTGTTAACCCGGAGCAGCCCGAGGTATAGCAGAGGTAGTAGAGCCCGAGGCCCAAGATGGCGACCTACCAACAAACTACGTACGAGCAGGGACATTGTAGAGGGTTGCATTCTGGCTCTCGCGTTCCCAGAAGGGAGTCAAAGAACCCGACCTGGTACCTAGTACATAATACACTGCTCTTGTTTGCTCCATTTGGGGTGACTTTGTCAGTAACGACATAGAATTTCCTCCCCTATTTCGAATTGATTGAAACATCTCAAGATGTCAAACCGGACGATGCGCGCAGTCGTCTTCAAGGGACCTTTCGAGGTACGAGGGGCGCGCGCGCAGAATGTCTCAAAGTAGCATGCTGACACGCCTACGCGCAGGTGGCTGTAGAAGATCGACCGGTACCAACGCTACAGGATCCTACCGATGTCATCTTGAAAGTCACGGCCACAGCATTATGTGTAGGTCAAGTGGATACAGGGGCCAGAGGAAGTCCCTGAAAGGTGGCTAACACGAAGCACATCAGGGATCTGACCTACACTACTACCGTGGCCATGTCAACATCCCCCCGGGCCTGATCTGTGGCCATGAATTTGTCGGTTCGATTGTCGAAAAGGGTGAAGACGTCAAATCATTCGAGATCGGCGAGAGAGCTGTCGTCCCGTTCTCGACGGCTTGCTCGCAGTGCTTCTACTGTACACGATCTCTATCCGGACGGTGCACCAAGGGCCAGATGTTTGGCATGCCTGGAGGGGTCCCCGGTGGACAAGCCGAGTATGTCAGGGTACCACTGGCCGACACAACCCTCTTCAAATCTCCAGACGGTAGGTATATGGACAATCCTCGCCACCCTTGCTCTCTCGTTGATGCTTTGAAGGGGTCGACGAAAATCTACTGGTGTTGATGGCGGACATCTTTCCCACCGGCTATTTCGCCGCTTCCCGCTTTTTGTCAGACCTTCGGCCGGACGAACGAGAAGATTTCACGGCAGTGATCATAGGATGCGGACCAGTGGGCATTTGCGCCATTGCCACTGCTCTCACAATGGTGAAGACGGTCTACGCCATAGATTCGGTACCGGAACGATTAGCTGAAGCCGAAAAGATCGGTGCCATCGCTCTTGCACTGGACGACCAACCTGCCGACAAGATCCGGGCTGCCACCGGCGGCCGTGGTGCTGACGTGGTAGTGGAAGTCGTTGGACGCAGTGACGCGCTCATGCTCGGGCTTGACATAGTCAGACCATACGGCAAGATCAGCTCGATCGGTGTGCACACGGCCACTCTGGAAATTCCGGGGTTGCTCCTCTACGGTAAGGCCGCCACCCTTGCTTTCGGTCGGTGTCCGGTGTCAAGTGTGTTCAAATCGGCTCTGGATGTGTTGATACGCCAGCAAGAGAAGGTTGCCTTCTTGTGTGGTAGGAAGATGCCACTGGAAGAGGCACCGCAGGCCTGGAAGGATTTCGAAGCGAGGAAAGTACATAAAGTTGTGTTTGACTTGACTCAGAACCCATCATCGGAAGAGCCGGTCTGATGTGTAAAAGTAGGGGACGGTCCGACACGAAAAATAGAATGCGTCTGAGATAGTGGTAGAATGCCTTGTCGATTCAAGTAGACAAAATATCATAGTTCAGTCAGCGCATCTGTTCAGTAATACCCTCACAACTCCGAAAGGTCTTGTCCTTCATATCCCACGCCTCCCCAATCCCTCGAGAGCCCAACTACACCAAAAGTGTAAGGTACCGGACAACCGGTACCATATCTGCCACTTAAGACCAATGAATGGCTGTGTAATCACCAAAAATCGACCGGGCGGGTCTTTACAAACCTGGACCAATAGCGAGGGATTGCCTTGACCCCTGACTTTGCGCAGTACCTGGGCAGCATCTGGGCCAGAGTTACGCGAACCCTATCTGGCGGTCCGAAGTCGGGACACCACGGATCTCGTCGTTGTCGCTGGCCGGCTTTATATTAAGGTACATCTAAGGATACCACATCAAGTTAGCCTAGCATTAAAGGGCTTCGCGGGGATGAAGCTGTACCTGTCTCCGCTTAGCCTGACTTAGCGTGCACGGTTTCTGAGAACTAGTGGGGATATAAAGCCAACCCAATGGGAGATATTTCCAGTGGAGTCGTGTCAGGTCTCTGCGAATGGTTCATTCGTCCTGAGAGGCGATCCTGACCCGTACGCCTGTGAACCGAATATTAGCAGCGGGGCTGAATGGCACTGGCTTCGGCCTGGAATTCAAGCGTGGTCCTTATCCACTTAGCCACTGTAATGGTGATGCGAAACTGTAACATCATTCTGTGCTGAAGTCCATTCGCAGTCCATTGCCCCCAGAGAGTTCAGCTGAGCTGGGGTTCGTGGTCTTCCCGTGTCATCCACTCAGATTATCGCCAGGGGGCGATTGGTTGGTTCCTGCTGCACGAAGTCCTCGACCCGCGGGATACGTCCCAGGACTAGAGCGAGACACTGGAATCGAAGGACCAACGAGTAAAGTTGATAGTTGGGGAGACATGTCTCGTCCTTCGGTCGTGGCGGCAATTGAGGATTCTGCAGAGACTCGGGTTCGCAGGAGCCGAGTGAAGTCTGCCTGTACCTTTGGGCGAGCACAAGAGTGTTTTTCAAGATGGTGGGGAAAAATTCTGTGGCGTCATAGAGGTCCACCATTGTCTTCGATAGCTGCGAGCAGATGGCGAGACTCTCAACTGTTGAGGGTTCAAAGTCTGTGGCTTGTTGGAGGTAAAGGTAGAAAATGGTCAGTGGGATGAGGACCACGATCAACCTAGAGCGTCGTCTCAATAAAACCATTTCTCGCGGACAAAAGACGGATGAGAGGGTGGTATGGCCGGCACTCACATGTTGGATGGTAGTTGAAATACCATCTGCTCATCCCGCACTTCTTTCAAGATCTCCATCATTGACTTGATCGAATCCCACAGCGCTAATCGAGAAGATTCGATGATCCTCCTGGCCCACGGTGTAATCAGGCTCCTCTCCAGGATGAGTGTGTTTTGGTACAGGATGGTAATGGCATATCTGAAATCGGATGTCAACAGCTGGCGAGAAAGCGGCAAAACGCAGTGCACCCGAATCAGTACAGAAGGGACAAAGGTTTGCACGGTGGCTTCTGTGAGTGGCCTTACTCATATGTCAACTTAGTTATCAACTGTTCCAGGCGGAGGAGGCGCCTTTCAAAATGCGGCAGAGACTCGTGCGGTTTCAGCTCGCAAAGTGAAGTGTTGTCGTACCTCCATTTACGATAGCGCGCCTCCATCTCTTCAACAGGCATCGGGTTCGATGGAGCTGGCGGTGTAAAGTCAGGCTTTTCTCCTATCAGTTCCAGCTGATCGGCAGTGCGCCTCCACAAGACCTTGCCCAGGTGACCGAACAAGACTTGCATCTCGATGCGAGCCACGAAAAGACGCGTCAGTTGCTGTTTTACAGCGGCGCTCAAGTACCACGAGAAACTGAAGTCTCGTTCGAAGTCTTTTAGTCCAAGCGTGTGCCAAGGCAAGGAAATGGCGTCCATCATCTTTGGGTTGCTCGTCCATTTGAGTCCCATGAGAGCACTCGAAAACCGGTGTAGCCAACATGCGCATACTCGATTCCACTCCGATCGTTCGGCAAATCCTGGGGTCGAGTTCTTCTGAGGCCACACGCCGACGCTCTCGATCGTCTTGTATGCTTCAATTATCCAGCGTTCATTCTCCACAAAGTGGCCTGGATAGGCCTTGAAGGTACTGAGCAAGAGGCAAATCTGAACTCTTCGCATCGGATCACTTTCGCAACCTAGTTTGAATAGGAACTGCACAGGCCCGGGACGAGTCAGCACACGGGTTGAAAAGCGGGTAGGAAATTGGCATACAGTCGCCCTAGAGTAATGTTCGTTCCGCTTTGCTCGTAAAGTCCGAATCTGAGACGGATCCATACCGCGCACTTTTGAGTACTGTGCCTGTGTCAGTGGCGGCACTCCTCATCACAACACCTGCGTGTCAGGACTCACCGGGCACGCTGCGAACATAATACAGTATAAAAGTGCTAGACTAATTGGAGTTAGTGGTCGCTCCGACGACTCATCTTCTGTGCCGTTCACCAGAAGGTAAAAGTCGCGTTCGTCGAGCAGAGGGAGCCTGTGGTGCACGTAGGTGAAATACAATTGTACCGACATAGAGATTTCGGAGATCTCAGGCAGGTGCAACACTCTTTGTTCTACCAGTTGGGTGTAGGCGTCGTCATCCTTGTGGCTCTCCATGACCCAGTCGGCAACCCAAGGCAGAGGGGACTTGAACACATGACGTCTGTGTTGAACAGGTGGCTCCACGGATGCTGGCGACAGTCCAAGCGGATGGCCTACGCTCATCGCAGCGGTCACAGATGGATCGAACACGTCTGTCAGATTCATGTATTGCTCCAGTATCTGCTCATCTGAAAACTCGTAGTCTAGAGCGGGCAGGAAGGAATCATATGACTCGGATAATATAGCCGTCTGTGATTCCGCTGTGAAATCATCTGTACTCAGCATACAAACATCGGTATTGTTCTGGACCTGAGACAATGATGTTTCACTGCGCATGTTGATGCTGGCGCGGGCGCCAAACGGTTGACGCACCGTGATCTGTGTTGTCTCAATGTCCTCGTCTGGCTGCACACTATCTTCAGAACGGGTCTGAGAGGCGTTCGCGGGCGATGCTGCAAGAGCTCCTGCGTCGGGTGGACCGATCTCTCTGGCTTGATTAATCCTTCGAGACGGATATGTGTTGTGTACTGAGTGGCCATCGGAGTCAGAAACCCTCGCAGAACCAGTTTTGCGAGTAGGTACGCCAGCTCCTTGAGATCGACGGGTTGAGTGCCTGTTGAGGATCGAATTAGATGCATCAAGGAAGGTCGACCACGCCCGCGACTGGGGTAGCGGCTACGTACCTTCGTGGAGCCAACTCACATATCAATCCATCTAGGGTGCAGTTGGTGCATGGCTCGGGTCTCTTTGAGACGGCATCGCAGCGCACCTTTCGGCCGCGGCACGAAAGACATGCTTTGGCAGAGCGAGGATTCCTCGGCCGATTCAGTCTCGACTCTGAAGCAAGTACAGACCACTCGGCCGAGGGCTGGGCCATAGTTCAGCGCCTGATATTCGATGTGGGTGATAAATCGATTCCAATGGCCAGCAACTGCAGGAAAGGCGCTATTCATATCATGCTGGAGCTGGCACGTGGCTGGTCGGCTGACCTGCCGTAAATCTGCCCCGCACTTGGCGCCAAGGCTCCAATCCGGGGTGAATGGACAATCACGGATGAGTTAAAACTGAACGCGACACTTCAATTAGCCAATGACCAGAGATGCAGCAATATTGCAGGGATGGTCTGCAATGCACAAGACAGGAGAATTGAAGACTTTGGTACTTCTGCCATTTGCTGGCTGAAGCAAAACGGAGTGATGGCCCATTCGCCAGCTCCGCGCCTACAGATCAGAGCGAGCTAGTCTTTACAAGCAGCCCTAGGAAATTCATAGCACCAAGACGCTAGTCTATATAAAGATTTGCCGAGGCCAGATGCAACATTTGCCGAAACTCGGCTATTTCTCACCTCTCGGGTCAGGAAACGCAACCAATGAGTGAGGATTTTGTCTGAGAACTATACTAACCCAATACAGTAGCAACGGCAAGAAAAAGTCATGCAAACACAACTGATGTGCGACAGGCGTCTAGACCGTGGACAGACCCCTTGTTAGGCAAGGTAAAGACGAATGAGCCACAGGAATTGACAATTCGTTTTGGTCCAGATGATTGAGACCCTGCCACCCCTGCCCAGATCAAAGCCTGGATGTGACTGGGCTGCTCTGTTCGTGACCAAAAGATCCACGTACCAAGGCCATGATCCGATTGCGGGCATGTTCCTCACCCTCACCCATTATGATCTCTTCGCTGCGCCAGTCGCTATTGAAGGTGTGCATGTTGAGCGGATTTTCCTCGTGTGCCACGCGGAAGAGGCTCGAGTAGACGTCACCGTCATAGCGCCCGAGCGAACTAGACAGTAAATAGTCGGGAATGTCCCAGGCATCCACCAAGGCAGCGGCGTGGACTCGAACAGTATCCAGGAGTGTTTGAAGCTGCGAGGACAGGCCCTCGAGATGACTAGGCAGCAACACCCCTGCGATCAAAAAATCAGCCGCTTGTTTCTCAAGTGTCGAGAGGGTGAACAGTCTGAACAGCGCGTGCATGACGTTGTGTGTGGTCTGCCCGAGCTGCGGCGTCTGGGTCGCTAGGGCGTTGTAGAAATTGGCCACAAGGACGGCTTGGCAGTGCGCGTTGCTCAATCTGTGTAGGCGAATAAGCATACGTTTCCACGGTGTTTTCTCCTCAATCCGCGCTTGGTACGCCTGGTGCGCGAGCAGGCTCGCTCGGAACTGAAATGCCGCCACGAGGTCTCTGTCGCAATGGAGCACGTCAAACTCAGGGACGCGATCTCTCGTTTGCAGGAAGTCCAGGAACGCGCGGTCTGCATCATCCGTTCTCGTGGCAGAAGGCTCCTTGACACACTTCTGCATGCGCTTAATGAGATAACTGGCCGTTTGCTGGGTGATCATGTAGTTATCGCCTTCCACTGTCGGTTTCGATAGATAGTCGTTGTTCAACGAGATTATACCACTCCCACCGCCAAATCCGTGGCCTCCAAGCGCGCGGCGGCACGTTTCGATCCCATCCGCGGCCAGCGTGGTACATAACGCCTTCAGTCCAGATGAAGCCGCATGCATCTCGGCTATTTTAGAAAAGTCGTTATGCTCTTCGATCCGCGCTCGTGTCGAAGAGTAGATTTCGTTCATAGCTTCACCTGTATAATGAAGAGCAAACGTTGTGGCTAGTAAAGGAAGCACTCTGATCTGAACCGTCGGATAGTTAAGCACAGCCTCTTCTGGCGCGGTAGGTGAGGCGTCCCGGTCGCGGAATTGTCGTCTTATCAGTGTGTATCGGACGGCGATGGTGACAGCGCGGGCCAGCACGAGCCGTGCCTGCATGATAATCTGCGCCCGTGCGTAGGTTAACGAGCCATACACGGTGGCCGGCTTCTCAGGCTTGATGTACTTTCCACTCTCGGTGACGCGGGAATACTTGGCCAGGAGCGCAGACGAAGGAATACGAAAGTTCTTGAAGAGCATGTAGCCGTTATCCATAGAGGCGTACCCGTATTTTGGCCCGATGTCGCCAATCACCACCCCTTCAAGGGGCTTGTGGGTTTTCATGTCGCGGACCTGGACGATGAACTGATGTGGTCCGTACGATTTCATAGTCCCATTCTCATCTGGGAGCATTAACTGTGCGACGACGACGGCATGATTTGCACAGCGACCAAGAGAGCCGTTCCACCATTTCGCTGCGGTCAGGTGAGGACTGTGAAGAACGTAATCCCTGCCTTCAGGGTTCCATCTGGCCTCGGTTTCGATCCCCCGAACGTTACTGCCATGACCAAGTTCCGTCTGGCCATAGCAGCCAACAATCTCCCAGTTCTCGATCTTAGGTAACCAATACGTCCTCTGCTCATCGTCACATTGCTGCCTCAACGATGCCAGGAACATAGTGTTGGAGAGCGCAAAGGGCGAAACCTCGTCCAGGAGATATTCGGCCACTCTATCATCGTCTTCGGACCATCCGTAGCGCCTAGAAATCCGCCTGAGTTCCTTTGCCCGTGCCAGACCTACGTGAAACCGCTCCGGCCGAGACATATTCAGGTTGTTCTTCTTTGAGAAGAGAGGGTGATTCTCCAGGACATCCACAATCCGCCTTTGACGCTCGCGGAACCCATTGCGGTGCAGAAGATGATGAGACAGTCGACCGACATCAATGTTTGTATTTGCCCGCTCTGCTGCTAAGATGCGGGGCGCGGGGGGTTCAGCCGGCTTCAGACTTGCTGAAAAGTCGGACATGATACTGGGAGAAGGCAGCGACCTGACAGATCGTCGTCAACTAAGAAGCATTGGAGGTATAATAGTTGACACTCTGGTGACTTGAGCGTGACAAGCGTGGACAGTGCGGACCTCGGTCTCCATAGACGTGCGTTTTGCCGGCGGGCCGCCCGGGGATCATCGTCGACGAATGTAGGATGCAGGGGTATATGCACTAGTAAAAGGCGGGGTTGAGGGGAGCGTGGAGCATCTGTCTGGGCCGGATGGTCATGATTCGTCGTCGGGGTTGTATGAGGGTCTATACCGAGTATAAAACCTGAAATCACCTCGGCAGAAGCGCACAAAACTCCGCTCGCCGGGCGGCAAATGCCAGGATGCCAACTTGAACGAATCACCGAAAGCCAGTGTGCCTAGGCTGTGGTTCCCAATGACCCCCTCCAAGAGTCTAGCGTCTACAGCTGCGAGAGAGATGCAGAAGGCAGCTCCCTCACATCCTAGATGTCTGACTCTTCACACACCTCATTATTTTACCACCGTTGGACGAGTTTCTCATTCAGTTCTGAAGGTCTTTATCGCCGCAGCGTGCAAAACATGACTTCCCCGCTGCCCAAATGGAAATATGTCTCCATCGAGCTTGCCGATAGTGCACTTGGGGTTTACGTGGTTACAATGAATAAACCTCCAGAGAACCGACTAAATATCGAGAGCGCGCAAAACATCATCTCCGCCCTTCGATACATCGAGAAGGTCCTGCTGGGCCCCGACAAGCCGGGCGCCGTCGTCATCACCAGCTCCAGCGATAAATTCTTCTGCACCGGCGTCGACCTTGAAGAAGCCTCGCGGGATCCTGCGTCTTCGGCAGATGGATTTTTCCCTTTGCTCGCAACCCTCCTCGATTATCCATATCCGACCATCGCCGCGATCACCGGCCACACCTTTGGCGGAGCATGTCCGTTCTCACTCTCCTGCGATTATCGGTTGATGAACCGGAAAAGAGGGTTCTTCTGCATGCCGCCTGTAAATCTAGGCCTGCATTTCGATGGCATCGGCTATCTTCCCCGGCTGAAGCTCGCCCCCCAGGTGGCGAGAAAGATGTTGTTGGAAGCACACAGATGGACGGCGGACACGGCCGTTGTGGACGGCGTCATTGACGAAGCGGTAGAACCCGACCAGTTGTTGTCACGAGCGGTGGAAAAGGCCAGGGAGATTGCTCCGAGGGCTAAGATGGGAGTCTATGGCCTCTTGCGGAATGAGCTCGTCGGCGAAGCATCGCGTCAGTTGCAGCAAATGTCGTATCGTCACCACCGGATAGCGAGCCAGCCGGTCCGGGCCAAGATCTGATTGATCAAGTGGCTCAATACTTGGGGCCCATGAGTCAGAAATAGGCGGCTGCAGGCAGTTGAAACAGCGTATTTGAATATTAGTCTTACCTCTCATCACGTGGCTTTAGTACTAGGAACAGTGGCAGGAGGCCTTGGGTATAGGCCCCGTTATCCTGGGCTACGCACAAGTCAACCGCCGGGATTGGATCATTACGTCCCGAGTCTGCGGCGACTAGATTTTCAAGCCGCGGGGTACCTCTATGTAGCTCGGCATTTTCTATAGCCACCAAATATCGCCGCTTCGCTTTCTTGGGCCAACAATCTGTTGGTTGTTTTGATAAGCTGCAGTACTCCGCAGCGTCTATATTTCTATCGCTTTATCGACTTTCCGTAGATTCTCCCGTGTTATTCAACAGAGTATTCAGTTTCTTAGGTTGTTGATAATCCAGCGTTTGACTTCGCCTTCACACTTTGACGGTTGTCCCTCCTGTTACAAAAATGGTGACAACAAACCTAGATCCGGCAAGCTTTGACCGAACAGATTTCTTTCCACCACACGAGGGAGAGAATGTCCTTCCTCATGATCTGCTGTTCCACAGGCTGTACTTTTTGGCCCTCAATCAAAACACGACAGCAGTGAGGGACCCTCACAACAATCACGAGATCAGCTACCACCAGCTCTTTAGCGATGTCGTGGCGGCCAGAAACCACATTCGCCAGCAGCTTACGGCTAAATCGTTGGAGATGATTCGGAGGGGAGATGAGATATGTGTGCTCGTTGTCGCAAGAGGTTACGAGTTTGTCGTTGCGTTCTTTGCTGTGATGTGCCTCGGGGCCATCGTTGTGCCTCAAAGTGAGCTCTTCAAGTTCACCTCCCATCATGGATCTTATGGCAGAAGCTAATAGTGCACAAGGTCCTCACATCTCTTTCGAGGAACTCATCCATGCGGCCAAAACCTCACGCGCACATGCCACGGTGTGTTCCGCACGCCATGAGGACCTGTGCCGAAGTATTACTGGTAGCCCGGGCATTGAAAACGATTACCGCGTTGTGCTTGTGGATTGCTGTATCAAGACCACGCCCACAGACCTGCGCTCATTGGTCTTTTCTTCCGGCAAAGCACCTGACCCGAACAAGCCAGGTCTCATCATCTTCACCTCCGGCAGCACGGGTCGACCCAAGGGAGCAGCGATGAGGAGATATAACGTCATTGCGATTGCTCTAGCCGCAGGATGGCGGAATAACATCGGACCCGGCTTCACCAGTCTCCAAAGCCTCCCTACGCACCATGCTACGGGTCTGATGGTCAACACGGTCCCGACCCTCGTAGGGGGTGGCTGTGTGGAGTTTACGAGCGCCAAACTGGACATACCGGATCTCTGGGATCGGATCCGGCGTGGAAACATCACGTCGTTTTCCGCCGTGCCGACGGTTTTCATCCGCCTCCTGCAACACTGGGACAACGTCCTCATGGAACTTGATGTTAAAGAAAGAGAAGAATACCGCCGAGCACTCTGTAGCATCGACCAGCTTCATTGTGGGTCTGCGGCGTTGCCTGTCCATGTATCTCGAAAATGGGCCACGCTGTGTGACGGTCGTCACATTCTGGAAAGATACGGCGGAACGGAATTCGGCAACCCTTTCTCAAACCTGAAGGGAATGACGTTCGTCCCAGTAGGATACCAACTGAGTCCTCTAGCTGCTCCGATCTGAGGTGGAGGGGAAGAAGAAGAGAATCCAAAGCTGATGCTGTATGATATTAGGGCTCGGTCGGGATCAAGAATCCGGGGACAGAATCATATCTCGAAGGAGGCGATCAGGGAGAGGTCCACGTCCGCTCTCCATTCATGTTTTCAAAGTATGCCCTCCCCCCCATTGGTTTAATCTTGATCATATATAACCTTCGCTGTCAGGTACATCAACGATATCGAAGGGACTAGGAAAGCCCTTACGGATGATGGATTCTTTAAGACTGGGGACATTGCGGAGAGAGTGGGAGACCTCTATTTCCTCAAAGGGCGCAGTTCTGTGGACAGTAAGCACGGTGAATATCATAAGGTCACTCCGAGCTGATGCGTCTCCCCAGTCATCAAGTCAGGCGGGTACAAGATCTCGGCCATTGATATTGAGCGCGAGATCTTGGAGCATCCGAAAGTTCAGGAAGTAATCGTGGTTGGTGTCGATGATGCAGAGCTTGGTCAGCGGATAGCAACGGCCGTGGTTTTGAAAGAGGTTGGTCCCTCTAATGCTTTAGGGAATCCTCCAAAAAAAAAGGCTAACCATGGTTCCAGGGGCAGCAATCACTCTCGTTGCCGGATCTACGAGATTTCTTGAAGGACAGATTGTCGTATTACAAACTCCCCACGGTTCTTCGCGTCGTGCCCGAGTTGAAGAAGACCAACACCTTCAAGGTGCCCAAACTATTACTGAAGAAAGAATTGTTTGAGACGGGCCACACTGACCTTCAGTATTGGAAGCGGGACAAGGCCAAACTGTGAGAGCTACGTGGGTGGAATGGGGGATCAACGCCATCTAGAAAATAGAGAGCAATGCTAGTGAGGGCTTCCCGCAATGATTCCAAGCCACCACGCATAGCCTAGACATTTCTTTTGCAGACTGGCACAACCTCTCATGCCAAAAGGGCTTACAGCCTCGTAGGTGGGAGCATACAGAGGTAGACGAGGCGAGCGAATAATATCGGGTCTTGGCCAAGGACCACGCTAACTCGATATGACAAATACCTCGGGCCGGTGGGCTCGATCCCTTCTTTGAACCGTGGGCCGCCATCGCCTGTGAAGACCACGCCAAAATGATCACCGGCGATTTCAATGCACCGCAGGCTAGGGGCTAAATTCGAGTGGTAGTTACGCTCGTATGGCTAGGGATCGTGCACAGGGCATATCATGGCATCTGGAGTACATACTCGAGGCGTTGGATCGAACAATGGCTGACTTGAACTAAGATTTTGCCCACATCATTTGACATACATATGGCTGACTGATTCCGTCGAGTCCACCCTTTATTAGTGTGAACATCCGGTCCGTATTGTGTATAAAGTAGCAAAAGATTCCTCTCCGTTCCACACGTATTGAAAACAGTGAGGAAAAGCAGCTGGTCCATAATTCAACCACTGCGCTCTCCTGGCTTCTTTTGTAGAGAGATTCACGTATACGACCATGAACGGTACCACAGAGCTCGATGTGTTCAAAAACTACTGCAACACGATTGACGGAAAGCTGAGGAACACGTCAGCAAAGCGACATGGAATAAACCCCGCCACTGGCGAAGCGCTTGCAGACGTCCCAGTCGCGACGAAAGATGACGTTGATGACAGCGTCGAAGCGGCCAGAAGAGCTTTCAAGACTTGGTCCAAGTTACCGTACGAGGAGCGGAAAGCGGCCGTGGAAAGTTTTGCGTCAGCCATTGAGCAGCTGGGCGATAGTTTGACGAGGCTGTTGACCATCGAACAGGGCAAGCCGGTAAGAACGATCGGAGACTCCTGCCGGGTCCGCATTCTCTTTCATGATTTTCTGTTCTGACAGCCCGTTTTCAGCTGGTTGTGGCTCGCTCTGAGCTCCGAGCAGGCGTCGATCGAATGCGGTCTGCTGCAAAGATACATATCGTAGACGAGGTGGTTTGGGAAGATGAGAGAAAGCAATGCATTTTGCGCTACGTGCCTCTGGGAGTTTGCGTGGGAATCGTCCCCTGGAACTTCCCCGTCAGTCTCGCGTGCCAGAAGATTGCGCCTGCCCTGATGGCGGGCAATACCATGATCGTGAAGCCGTCGCCGTTCACGCCTTACTGCACCCTGAAGATCGGAGAGCTGGCCCAGCGCT
The DNA here is from genome assembly GCF_001642475.1 of Fonsecaea monophora. Taxonomy (NCBI): domain Eukaryota; kingdom Fungi; phylum Ascomycota; class Eurotiomycetes; order Chaetothyriales; family Herpotrichiellaceae; genus Fonsecaea; species Fonsecaea monophora. The sequence goes on along the minus strand of NW_019173933.1, from coordinate 576,072 downwards.
TCTTTCCTCCTGGCGTGCTGCAAGTCTTGAGCGGCGACGACCAGCTCGGCCCCTGGCTGACCGAGCATCACGGTGTCGACAAGATCAGTTTCACCGGCTCGACGGCCACGGGAAAGGCCATTATGCGCAGTGCAAGCGGCACGTTGAAGAGAGTGACACTGGAACTGTGAGTTTTGTTTCCACCTTTTCGGGCTAGCGTCATTAACGTTCGAATCAAAGTGGAGGCAACGATGCTTCGATCGTATGTCCGAGTGTCGACATAAAAGAAGTAGCACCAAAGGTGAGTCTTGGAGGAAGTGAGAGGAGAAAAGCCCAGTTCCCTTCGTGTGCTTTGTGCAGACGAGTGGACGGAATCTGTTGAATACTAACTCCTCTATTGTGTTATTAGATCGCCACATTTAGTTTCGTCAACTCTGGTCAAGTCTGCCTGGCCATCAAGCGCGTGTACGTGCATGAGTCCATTTACGATGAATTTCTCGAGGCCATAGTCGCATACACCAAGACCCTACGGAGCGGTGATGGCCTGACGGAAGGGGTATTCGTGGGCCCTCTGCAAAACGACATGCAATTCCAGAAAGCACAAGGCTTCTTGAGCAATATCCAGAAAGACAACCTTCATGTCGTCACAGGAGATCCGACAGCCGTCGAAAAAGCAGGCTATTTTATCAAACCCACCATCGTTGACCGACCGTACGAGTCGTCTCAGATCGTTCAAGAGGAACCCTTTGGTGAGCAGCAGACCTTGTCTTCTTTTTCGCTATCTCTTCTGCGCTTTCGGCCTGCGAGTGACCCCCCAAATTCGACGTCGCGTTTTGTACTCTGGCTGACATGGAACGCTGGTAATATTAGCTCCTATCCTCCCTATCTTGTCCTGGACGGACGAGGCCGAGGTCATTGGCCGGGCCAACAACTCCAAAATGGGCCTGGGCGCATCAGTCTGGACCCGGGATCTCGAACAGGCCGACCGCATCGCAGGGCAATTGGAAGCTGGCAGTGTCTGGATCAATAGCCACATGGAGCTCAACCCGATGGCGCCTTTTGGCGGACACAAGCAGAGTGGGATTGGCTACGAGATGGGCACTCAAGGCCTGAAGCTGTATTGCAACACGAAGACCATTTTCCGGCCCAAGTCGCAACCATAACACCTAGTGTATTGGTGACAAAGCTCAGACGGAATATGTGTCGTGTCTACAGTCAAGCCCATTCTCTATCACACGCACGTCTATTTCAGTACGCTAGGGTGTTGAAATGGATATGTCAAGATTATTGCTATGCCGCGTACCTGTTTATACTGTTTCCTCTTCGTCCAATGGTGAATTCAAGCCCACTCAACCGGTGGTCAGAACCCTCCAATGAAAGTACAATGGCACATATGGAGAACGAGGACAGCAGTAATAGCATTTCCGGGTCTCTTTGCGTAAATATTAAGACGTTCTCGGTATACCGCGGGAGAGAAAAAGGGTTAACCATCACTATCGTCCTAACACTGTCAGGTCTCGTAGTCATCAAAGCTTCGACCCAGTCGACTTGTTTGCAACTTTGGCGAAACGGCTCGTGGCCGAAGAAGTCGCGGACGACAGCCGGTCGACTACGCCCAAAGTCTCAGCCAAGGTCTGGGAGGCAAGCAAAGGGGTTTGAGGCGTCCGCATCAATGCCTTGACGCGCAGGACAGCATCGGCGCTGAGATCTGCGCCCAGACAGCGATCGAGCTCTTCGAGCACCCGACTCAAGAAGGCGTCTTCATTGCCTTGGGTGTCGAAGACCTGGTTGATGAAGCCCACACGGACCAGGTCCTCGCAGGAGATGCGCTTGGACATTAACAGGGCCTCGGCGGCTTTGCGTGGTCCCAGTTGCTGGATGAGGGTGACGGTCGATGCACCCTCGGCGGCAATGCCCAGCTTCGTGAACGGCGCGTGGAGGTAGACGTTTGGCATCGCGTAGACGAATTCGGAATGACAGACAAGCGCCGCCGAGAGTCCGATCACGGGCCCGTTCAGCGCTGTGACCAGCACTTTGGGGTGGCTGTAGAAGGCTTCAGTCACCTCCAGGATGTGCGACAGGTTGCGAAGAGTCTGTTGGCGCACGAGTACGCCAGTGGCATCGGTCTTCTCGCGTGCGGCTTGTCCGTCCTTCACATCGGCACCACTGAACGGAAGGCTCATCTATTAGCTGATCCGTCTGTCTCTCTATCTCGCCATACTATCATCAAATAAATCAATAGATTTTTTTGGTTTTTCCCAAGGCACAACTTTCGAACTACAGCATCTATGTCTAGGAAACCTAGGTAGGGAGGAACGTACGCGGAAAATAGTCGACCTTTGCCCACTAGCACGGTCGCAGTAATGTCTGGTCGCTGTGCAATATCTCTCATGGTCTGGGCTAGTTGGAAGTAGCCCTGCGAGGTCAGCGCATTGAGCCTTTTGGGGTTGTTGAGTGTGACGATGGCGACACGGCCACGGTATTCCACCGACACAGACATGTATGTGACCAATGTGTGATGTATGATTTATCAGAAGGAGGGTTATATCAGTCACTTGAACAAGACAAACGCTTGGTGTGAAGAAGACATGTAATCAAAGCAACCAGTGACCAGCACTCGAAATCCCGCCTGCCCCCGGTTTGACGACACTTGAATTTGTCTGTGTATTGATTTTATCGAAACACTATGGCCGAAACGGCGGGATTCATCGAGACTGGAATTCTAGGATCTTGAACAGATTCACCGAGGTGTTTCCTGTTTATGGATTCCCCCCAATCCCATTTGTTCCCGAATCCTGGCAGACTGGCTCCCCCCTACATATTCGGGTCTCCGGGCCAGATCGTGTTGTACCGCCGGGTATAGCATCTTGAAAAGGTAACTACCGTGGGCCGGCGAGGGCTTCCTCGCATGACAGCTAAAGTTGTGTTTCGGAAGGCTAGAAGGATGCAGGTTCTGTACCAACACAAGTATTCCCGAGACTCGGTGAAGAAGTCCCCGAACTGGTGGCAACCAGTGCAGGCTCATGGAGCCGGAAGCATGGCCGCCTCTGCGCTCAACCCGAGTCGACAAATCTCGTCCCAATCTCAGTGCTCGCCGCTTGTGCTTCTCCTCTGTCCTCCATCGTTCGTCGGCCCGTGCTCTGGTCTGTCGGTGCAATACCTCCTGTTACTTCGATTTTCAACACTAGGTATGACGCTCTCAGCGGGATCGTTAGAATCGAAGGGGCGGGGTGTTCGACTGGGAACTGTGAGGTCGGTTATAGTCAGTTTTGGTCACCATCGTTCAGATATGACTGGAGCTTACGTCTGACGCGTTCGCCATATTGAGCAATAAGAACCAGGGTTTCGTGATTCTTCTTAGCTCTCGTTGCCAGTATTTTGAGAATTCCCCCATCTTCGACAATCGCTCCTGGGAAACCTCCATCCAAAACTTTGAAGGAGATGCATTCCTGTGATCGATGGTCCGTAGGAGCTTTAGTTGTCCATTCCGCTTTCAACTTATCGAACGCAGTGTTAGCCGCCGGTCCGGATGGGACGAGTCTGTAGTATGCTTCGGCATCGATGTCCGCTTTAATTAGAACAAATTCGGGGTCCTTATCAATCGGAGACACTTTAGTTTTGATAACGGGACTGTTCTGATGTTGGGGGGTCGAAATTACGGGAATTTTCGGTGAGGCGCTGGGGAGATGATCCTTCGATTCTTTGCGAAAGCTGCGTTTCCTTCTGGCGTGTACGTTATGGATGATACACTTGATGGCTTTGTTAACGTTGCTAGTCGCTTCCCCTTGACTCTCAGCCCACGTTAACATGGGTCGAAAGAGAGTGTCATCTTTCAGTATCTGGACGATGTCGTTAATTGCCTGCTTATTGACCTTACTTCCTAGCTTCGCGTCAGGATCGATGTCGAGTGCGTCTAAGAGGTCTTCGATCGGACGGGTAAGAGAGTCGTAGTCGCCTGAGGTGCAGTGTAAAACACGGATGATATCGCTCAACTTCGGATTCTTGTCCAGTGCCTTGATAGTATTCTCTGGAGGCCGTGACCATGGAGTCGGTATAGGTGTCCAGGTCGCCATCGCCCTGATGCTGTTCTTGCTGATCGCTCCTTGATCCCTGGAAACAGTTACTCAATAATGGCGTGGTGGATGAAGACCGAACAGGACTGAAATGAGGGAGAGGTGAGAAATTGGTAAGATCTAAGTAGGTCTGGCAGAACGGCCAGATAAGGCCATTCTTTCCCATCCTTAACAACTTCTCCTTGGGTCTGTGGAGGTATACCGATTTACAACTTTACCTAACAGGGCTGGTATTCCTTATACTCGGTACATATTGTATTGCAGAACCACTCGAATGAGCCATGTTCAACGTCGACCGGGGTTTCTAACTAAAATGTCATCCCTCTGCGGACAACTATACATCTCAACTCGATTGGGGAACTCCATTTCAGGCATTTATTTTGTTCATGGGAATTTCCCCACGAAATCACAGAATTAAGCGATGCCATGCATGAATCCACTCTTCCATCCCTCCCTCGCTCGCTGATCGGCCTAATCGGCCAGCCAGCCGAACCGGACAAACTCCTGGGATCTGCATCGTGCCGCTTTTTTGACCGGTCATTGTCAATGACGTTTGGTCTCATTGTCATGATGCTGGAGGACACAGGCGCTTCTCCCTTCTTCGATAGGGAGGTACAGGTACTCGTTCGGCCGTTCTGGAAGTCGGGGACTTTGCGCGATTTTAGTACCCAAAAGCTGATGATATTTTCTTGGCTCGAATCAAAGAGGATATAGGACAGAGCACGGAAAACGGAAAACAGACGTGTCTCGATACAAGGCGCTGAGGGTACCTTAGTGGCCCGCCAGTCTTGACGAGTTGAAACTCCCGTGGGTGTACGTTGGTGTATTTACACCATCGCTAAACAACTATGGCTGCCCCCGAGCACAATCGCATGCTCTGGTACGAGCAACCGGCAGAGGTATGGACCGAGGCTCTTCCCATCGGCAATGGCAGGCTCGGGACCATGATAAAAGGCGGCCTCGACGTGGACAGACTGTGGATGAATGAAGATTCTGTCTGGTACGGCGGCCCGCAGAACCGGGTCAACCCTCTAGCAAAGGCCAGCCTCCCCGAAGTCCGGAGACTGCTCGACCTCAACCACGTCCAGGAAGCGCAAGAGTTGCTCAAGCGCACCTTTACCGGATTGCCTGCGAGTCTCCGACATTACGCTCCGTTGGGTGACGTCTTTATGACCTTTGGGCACGGGAGTGCCAGCGACAACAAAGATTTTAGCGGAATCTCGGACCAGACCAGGCGAGCCGTCAGGCCAGTGGCGGAGAAATATACGCGTAGCCTGGATCTGACGACCGGCATTGCGAGCGTGAGTTACACCTTTGATGGGGCTGAATATCTACGCGAATACTTTGCCAGTACAGCGGACGAAGTTGTGGCTGTGCGCATCTCCTCGAACCGCCCAGGATCTCTTCGATTCCAACTCAGAATCAATCGTGGCAGCAACGAGAATCCGATGCTGGAGCATAACTGTCTCTACGACAGCCTGAAGAATATCTCTGATGGTCTCATTTTGGAAGCAAATCTGGGAGGCCCAACTGCTGTGTGGGCAGCGATGGGCGTCAAAGTTGTCATTGAGGGGGAAATGGGCCAGTGCCTTCCCGGCGAGGAGCTGCATATCTCAGGAGACTCGGTCGTTGTGCTCATTGCGGGCGAAACGACATTCAGAAACATAGACGCCGGTCAAGCCGTGGTGGATCGACTTGAGAAGGCGGCAAAGTATCCGTGGCAAGAGCTGCGCGAGAGGCATGTGCAGCGCTACTCATCACTCTACTCGAGGACGTCGCTTAGCATCGGAGAGGACAATCCCCCGCTAAGAGCGATCCCCACAGACAAGAGACTCGCTCGTGTGAAGCAGGGCGAAGTGGACAACGACTTGGTGGCACTGATGTTCTCGTTTGGCCGGTTTCTGCTCGTTGCGTCTTCGCTCTCCGGCCTCCCTGCAACGCTGCAAGGAATATGGAACCACAGCCATCAGCCGATCTGGGGTTCCAAGTACACCATCAACATCAACATTGAAATGAACTACTGGCTGGCCGAAGTCGCTAATCTGTCAGAATGTCACTTGGTGCTCTTTGGCCACATCCAGCGCATGGCCGAACGAGGCAAGCAGGTGGCCCAGGACATGTATGGCTGCAGAGGTTTCGTTGCGCACCACAACACCGACATCTGGGGTGACTGTGCCCCTCAAGACCGGTACGTCCCGGCCACGTACTGGGTGTTGGGCGGAGCGTGGTTGTGCACCCATCTTTGGGAACACTACCTCTTCACGCACGACCAGGAGTTTCTGAAGTGGGCATACCCCTTGCTCCAGGAGGCGGCCTTGTTCTTTGAAGATTTCCTCATCGAGAGGAACGGTGTCCTGGTTGTCTCACCATCGGTCTCGGCCGAGAACTCGTACATCATCCCGGGCACCAGGGAGACTGGTGCCGTCTGTGTAGGAGCCACATGGGACGCTCAGATCCTTTACGAGCTGTTCACCGGCTGTGCTGAGGCGAGCAAGATCCTCGGCTAGTCCCCAGAAATGTACCTCAAGGTCCTGTCCCGGCTCCCTCAGCCGAAGATTGGCAAGCATGGCGAACTGCTCGAATGGATGGAAGACGTGGAGGAGGTTGAACCGGGCCACCGACACATCTCGCATGCTTTTGGTCTCTACCCAGGCCGCAGCCTCCTGTCGGAGGAGCATAAGTCAGCTCTTCGAGTCACCCTGCAGCGACGCCTGGTAAGCGGAGGTGGGCACACTGGATGGAGCGCCGCGTGGATACTGGCACTCTATACTCGTCTCCGAGATCCGGCACAGGCACAATCCATCATCCAGAAATTTCTGCAACACTCGACCCTCCCCAACCTCTTTGGCGACCACCCGCCATTCCAGATCGACGGCAACTTCGGCATCGCGGCGGGTATTGCCGAGATGTTGATCCAGAGCCACGAAGACGGCTATGTTGATCTCCTCCCTTGCTTACCGCGCGAGTGGGAGGACGTTGGATGGGTCAAAGGGGTTTGTGCCCGCGGCGGCATCGTGGTGGATATGGAATGGAAGAAGGGGCAGCTTGTCTCGGCACGTTTCACCGGCAGGCGCAAGATACAGTTTGTCGCGCGCATTGACTCGAAGAGATTGGAGAATGGGTCTGGTCAGACTACTCTTCAGCTGGATGAAGGCGAGAGCAAGATTCTCACGGGCTTTTGGCCCAGTTAGAATATATTCCGTCGTCATTGGGCTGGGTCTGGACCATTGTCGAAGAGAAGTTATTGATGCCAGCTTTGGAGCCAGATCATAGAGTAGAGAGGAAAAGAAGGAAACTCTACACAAAAGGAAAAAAAAGAGGGAAAACAAGATCTTTGCGTGGGAGCTTAATTATGCAGGCAGGATGTCAGGATCTAGTAATTACTGCCAGCGTCTGACTGGAAGTCCATCCGTCTCTAATCCAACTGATTGACGCATGATGTGAATCACCCATTTATTCTTTTCGCAATCGAATCAGATTGAGTCATATGCACTGGCTAAAGGCCTTAACGCATGCGTTTCTTTGGGGTCTATCTACCTTTCCTGATCACGCCTGCATTCCTATGACCACCCCCAGCAAAGCCACCGAGAAGACTCTGGCCAATCAATGCATCAATGGGTGTATCGAGTAGAGATTGGTCGGTGTCAAGCCTTGATTTCTCCATAGCAGCTCCATCATCTATCGCCATTGTCGCTGTCACTGACCGAAGCACGGTATTGAGTTCCCCCGATTGAATAGAAGCACAATCCAAGTCTGTGTGGCCTGGGTATCCGAAATGGAAAATGTCACTTCGCTTTTTTTCTTCTTCTCCTTTCTTTCTTCCCTTCTGGTTTTCTGCTTTTTTGGGGTTGTTCCTGTTTGTTTTGATTCATTTTTTTGTTCTTTTGCTTATTTTTGCCTTTTGGTGTGTGTGTGTGTTCCATCGCACTTCTGCCTCAATTTGTTTTCACTTCTTGTCAATGACACTTTCTCAATTCCTTCGGTCGGATGTGCAGACGTATTCTCATAGTATTTGGCCGGCCCTTGTTGTCGTGGAACGCTTTGACTTGTCGGGTATGCTCGAGATTGGCAAATGCCTTTGTCTGACATTTTTTGAGGCCAGCGAATAGCTATGCATGACTACGCAGCAGTTTCTGAAGCTCACTTACACCTGCAGGGGTGAAGACCAAGATATTGTTGCAGCTATTGTCGGTGTCTTCGCCATGGACTGTTGAATGTTAGCATTTGGTGTTTGGAGGCTTACGAGTCCAAGCGGGTAACTTACACAATCCGACGACCTTTGGCTCAAACCCATTTCCAGCGATTCGGTACTGGCAGACCATACCCCCAGAGCAACCCCAATATCCCACGATGTCGCAGTTTTTGAGATGGGTCATACTCGAGGGTTCTTGTGTTAGGACTGGAGAAGAGGCAGAGGTGATGATTCTGCCAAAGGCGACACTTCGGGTGTTGGCAGCGAACGTTTCTGCATATTTCTAGTAGCAATGTTAGTGACAGATCAGTCATGTCGATGTAGTGGGGATCTCACTATGCTCTTGGTGACACAATGTTTCCCATTCTCCTTGGCCCGTCTTATTGTTTCGCGGCTCATCCAATCCCATGCATCCTCGACATTGGCAGCTTGCGCACCAGCCTTCCTATCTTGGTTCAGGTGGGCCTCCGTAACCGTGCACTGCATACCCGGGTAATAGGCAGCGAAGAGCTCTGGGTACAGTGTAGCTTCGCTGCTCAGAGGGTTGGACTCGTTGAATGGTTCCCCGGCATAGATCGAAACCAGGGACGTCAAGTCAACGGAATGCGGAGGCTGCCCTTTCTCTTTGCCAGCATCTGGTTTCAGGCGGAAAACAGCAAGATCGGACGCGCGGTCATGATGAATGAGGTAAACTGGCCATGAATTTGCATCTCAATTCAGTTAGTATGGCCTCAGAATGCATGGTGAGTTTCTGTAGCTTACCGGTGTAGTCATGGTCTCTTGAGACTCTCGAGACATTGACAAATGCGGCCCGTGTAGTCGGTGTTGGGTCTTGGAGGAGTTTCAATGTGCGGGAGATGTTCGTTCCTTCGATCGTGTCCAGAAGATGTGCGCAGGTCAGGAATTTGTCACCATCCAACCAAAAGCCCGACATGAAGACCTCGCTGAAAGTTGCAGTTTCGCCTAGCCAGACAGTGGCATAGAGCTTCCCGGTCGCCATTGAGACGCTTCCAATCTCTCCCAGTACCTAGATCGATTAGCCACTCAGGACTTTGTGAGTGGGTGTTTCGATGCAGACCTTGTTGACCTGGTTGATATTTGATCCGAGGTGTGAGACTTGCGATATGGCACTCTTTCCCTCCAGGACCACCTCCCCTGAGTCCTCCACCTGCAGAGGTCTCTTCCAGGTATTGTGGAGTGGGGAATAGATTGGGCCACCGAATGAACCTTCCATGTTGTACTGAGCAGGCACTTTTCGTTCGCGTAGGGGCGTCACCCAAACAAAGCTGCCAGTGCCGCAATTATACATGTTTCTAGCCATCACCGCGACTCTTTCCTTAGTGTCGCGGTAATTACAGTGACTGAGTGACGCTCGCCAAGTGATGTTTGGCCAAGTGGTGAATCTAGACGGGGAATGTAAACAGAAATTATGGAAATGTACAAAAGTTCCTGACAACTGAGAGGAACAGATTTCATTTTCATATATCTGGGCAAAGCCGTGTCACTCAAACTTGGTAGAAAGAGTCTAACGCGACTAGGAAACTGGGCCGAAGTCGTGAAGAGTAAGTGAGCAACAGCAGTACCAACAATGAGAGTAATTAACTGAACCTGGTTAATATCCCCTGTCACTCTTCATCATTAGATCTCAACATGTGGAACAAAGTGACGATCAAGTGAACAGACCTCTTGGTATTCACTCTTGTATGGGATTCTGAAAGGGCTCTAGTGAATCTCTGGTCCATGCATCACTTTTTAGGCCTCAAAGTTCAAAGAGATATACAAACCATGTCATGAGGCCATCAAATATCACAAGGCTGAACTCTGTCACGAGGCTGTCGCTTAGAGGACACGTGACAGCGCTTCATCAGTGATGCACTAAGCACGTGAGAGGCTAGCCGCTGGACAGTGGTAGCTCCTACAAATGCTCTATACCTGTACCCAGTACGAGGTACCTGGTACATCACTGACACACGTGGAACGCCCCCTTACAAGTACTTTGTTGTTCCCTATCCACTCTTCCGCCGCTAAACCTCAGAATCGCCCATGGTCTGACATCTCCAAGGCCAAGCCAGAGGAACTGCGGGGATCCCGCTTTAGTGCCTCGCACTCTGTAATCAAACATGAAATCCGGAGAAGCCGCGTGGCCCCGGCTGGAACACTTTCCTTGGCTCACAAAAAGTCCGCCGCCCTCCTTTAAAACCCCGCCAGCCTCCTCGACAGTCAAACCTTTCGCGCAATATAACAAAAATAGTGGACAAGGCTCGAAATTCCACAGAGAACGAAAAAAACCAACATTGCCCTAATCTTTGTGTCAAGATGCCCGCTGGCGCAGGGAGTTCTAAGAGCAAGTCCCATACCTGTGAAGACTGCGGTCAAGTTTTATCTCGACAGGATCACCTGGAACGCCATCGTCTTACCGCTCATTCGGAGCGTGGTGCGTTCGACTCTGCGTGTACGGCATGTGGCAGGAGGTTTTCTAGGAGGTCAGTCTAAGTTGCGGCGGTTGTTTTCGGCTGGATCTGACGTGCCTAGGGATGTGCTGGTGCGGCATTACCGCGTGCTACATGGAATTCATTGCGAGCCGCGACCCAAGGGACGACCGAGGAAGACCTCGAAACAAGCTCCAAACAAGGCGTACTTACCGTCTACCTTCTGCATCTCCTTACCAACTGACTCTGTAAAGGTCTGCTAGTTCAGCTGATTCCGAGACTCAGACCAACGCCGACTCGAGTAACAGCTTCCCGCAAGAGAGTGCTGCATCCGAGCGCAGTCAAATCATCCCAGAGCCTCCTTCCGAGCTACCTTCTCAGCTCGCCGGCGACACCCTCGACTCACAATGGGAAATGCTTTTGAATGCAACATCGTCCGAGCTACACAATGTCGGCGTAGCTCCAGTGTCTGACCGCAATAGTCATAATCGGTCAAACTTCTCCAACGCGTTCCATCAGGATTCGGACCTAATGACATCGTTTCCTGGAGTCCAGCCGTTGTTTGATAATGGTTTCTACTCCTTCAATGGTATGCATGGCATCTAACGACGGACATGTTTGTCCTTCTCCAAGACTTTGATTGACGCAAGATAGATTTTGACAGTAACTTCTCGCTCCTCAGTTGGATGAACTCGGAGACCCTGGCGAATACCTATAGCATGCCACCAGACTTGAGCGTCCCGGACGTTCCAATGCAAGGCTTGGAGGACCCGAATAGGTCCACAAGGGTCCAGCAGATGATGCGAGACAGTAAAGCCATGAATCACAATGCCATAGGGGCAAACACTGACACTGGCCTCTCGCTCGACAAAGGAGACTCGGTGGCCACGTTCCCGAATATAGACACATCAGCACTACCAACTCCATCTGCATCACACGATCCAAGTGCCGGCACCCCGCTGGAGGAAGCGCCAGATCCAGTCTCGGTGGAAAGAGACGCCAACACTTGGCCGTACGAATACCAAGCTGAAGGAGAGGAGGAAAGGATCACTTTCCCAGTCCTCAATCCTGAGGATCTCAGAAGTGCTCAAAAATACCACAGTGTCAGCGGCACAAGCTCTCCAAGGAAGAACTTCCAGCTCCTTGGGACCTTTGGCAAACTAGATGATAAGAAACTATCAAGTATCATCCAACTGCTGAGTCTGCCACTTGTGCGAGTACCTTGGCAGGAGGATGTGGATTTACTACGATCACTGCCAGGTCCCGACATTCTTCATCACTTCACTGATCTATACTTTCTCCATTTCCATGACGTGAGTGGAGAGCAGCGCCTGCCGCACGTTCTGTTCGCTTTGCTGACCTGTTGGCACCAGCTCTGGCCTATAATACATCGGCCGACATTTAAGATATCCGATGCACCCACGATTCTGGTGCTGACCATGGCCTGCGTGAGTCATCACTGCGGCCGCTCCTTAGGTTTCAGGTTTTCACGGCTAACATGTGTCAACAGATTGGGGCGTGCTACTCTGGTCTCGATCGGTCCATTGAGTTTGCCGACACGCTTGCGGAGCTCTGCAGGCGGACGTCTACTTGGATGGTTAGCGCCACTCCTCCGTCATCCATCACATAGGGGGTAATTAACCTGGATTGACCTAGGGCGAGCATGATCCCCGTTTCTTGCGGTCTCCCTCCTATGGAGTATCCCTATTGCTGCAGCATCTCCACGCCATGGGCTCGGGCTCACGACGCCTTTTCGAGATGACGGACGCTTCTCGTTCGCGCCTCATCAGCATAGCTCGGCAGATGAACAGCACGGGACTACATGTCTCGCGTAGTGAAACGGAGTCGTCTGAGCGAGACACGTTTCAAACGTGGCTTGACTGGGTGAGCAAAGAGCAAGTCAAGAGATTGGGATGGTTTCTATTCGTGAGTCTCATCAGCCCGCTTGTAATTTTAGCACTCTCCAGGACAAGGCAGGCGACTCTACAGCATGAGCTGACCACCCATCCAATCTCAGGAGTTTGACTGTCTATACTCGGCCTTTTCAAAACAGAACCCGTGCACAAAACTTGAAGAACTGCCGCCGGAGTTCCCTTGTGAGCAGTTACACTGGGATGCGCCCACCGCCTTTTCTTGGGCGGCTTGTCCATTTCAGACGGCGCCGCGAGGACCTCCGACCATGCAGACCATCCACGATTTTCTAGAGAAACCCAGCCCATCGATCATCAGCTCCCTCGACAACATCGGTAAGCGGTTGTTGATCCGGTGCCTCGGCCAGCAGCTGTACGCTTGCCAGGAGCAAATGGACTCGGGCCTGTACCACATCCTCTGGAAGGGCAACAACGGGCTGGAAGTGAGTCGCGCTGTGCGGTCACAGCTCTCAAGAGCTATCCTCTCCGTGTATGAATTCAGCTGGGCTGATCATCCGCGCCGCTACACCCTCCGCCACGCCCTTCGCATCGGTGTCGCCGGACACTACAGCCACATATTTGGCGCAGGGAAGATCGTCGACCTCGTCACTCGCGTCGCCCGCAAACGGGCCTCCGTGTTTGACATGACCAGGTTGTCCAACACCACAGGCTCTGCCCCAAACACCAACAACAAAGGCGCGGCCGTGGACGAGGCAGCAACCATCGCAGCATTTGGCGAACACCCCGAAATCATCAGGGAGATGATGTGGCATGCCTCACAGGTGTGCTACCTCCAACGCCGCCACCCATTCAATTCACCCCTCGAACCTCTGTCGGTCTTTCTGGCGGGCATAACACTTTGGGCGAGCTGCAAATACTTTTGTCCACATCAGGCATCGATGCGCACAGGGCCTTCAATTCAGTTGGATGAACCATCCTTCTGCAGCTCCCAACGCGCCAGTCAGGCTGTTAAGGACTGGATCAAGAACGGCGGCAAGACCTTTCTGGAGGGTGTGGGCGACGTTCAAGACCCGGAGGCGCCGAGTCGGGTGCTCCAGCTAAGCGTGGACATCACCCGCCGACTAAAAGTGTGGCAGATGGCGTCGAATGTATCAGAGATTTTTGTCCGGCTGTTGCAGATCGAGGAACAGGAGGCTGCCCATCGGCATGAGACAAACACGTTTCAGCCACAGTGAATGAATTCCGTTCCGGAGCAAAATATCTGGCTACATTACGAGCCTGTCACCAGCACCGATTTAGAGGATGCAACTTTCCCTTTCTCAACCGCATGCAGCATCGCCAGCGCGGTGTCTGAGGTTGAAGTCGCATCTATACTGTCACTGGACGAACCGAACGTGAGATGTATCCATCTATGCACGGCGCAGTCAGGGACTCGCCGGTGGAGTCACCATGCTGTGACACGCCTTTTCGATTTAATTGGGAACACATGTTCACGCGGGTATTCCAGGCCAGGATCGAGACGAGTGGTTCATACGCTACGATCAACGCATGACTTAAACTTTACGAATCTTCATGTCTTATAATCCGTCCAGCTCTTTGTTCTTTTGTGGCAAGAATTTGTACTACTTCGTGGCTCCTCCTTTCCTCTCAGCCTCCAACAGAGCAATGGTGTCCTCATAGATCAGATCCATCTTACTCATGGTCGAGCCCGGGCCCGATGGCAATGGACTATCAACCAAGACCCTCCTCGTCGTATTCTTGAGCCTCTCGAGGACTGTCCCGCCCTCGTACTCGGCGCTCTCGACGAGCAGGAGCATGGTCTCGGCCAACTCTTCGGGCGTGGCAAACACGTCGTCTTCGGAGATGGCCTTCATCTTGTCGGGGCTCTCGCTCCACAGCGGCGTCATGACCATGCCCGGCGCGACGGCAACGACTTTGATCCCGAACTCCTGGTGCAGCGGCGCGAGGGACCGAGTGAATGCCGACACGGCGGCCTTGGAGGTCGCGTAGAGGGGTTGGTTGAAGAGAGCGTACTGCGCGGCCAGCGATGAGATGTTGAGGATCACTCCCACGGTCTCGCCCCCGCGGCCGCGGCCTTTCGACCGGGTGATTTGGTCGCGGATCGCGAGCCGTGTGCCTTTCATCAGCCCTTGCACGTTGATGTCGATCGACTTGTAGCTGGTCTTTTCGGTGTCTTTCCAGAAACTAGACCAGTCCTGTTTTTTCCGCACCAGGACAAATCCGCAAGGGTTAGTTAAAGTGTCTAAACACTGATATTTTATAGTAGAATCGATGTCGTCGGCTGGAGAAAGAAGAAAGGAGAGAGAGATGGCGAACCGGTTCAAAGACCCCAGCACCATTACACAGCACGTCAATCTGGCCCAACTCGGCCTTTGCAAATGCGAACAGACTCTCCAGGTCCTTCCAGCTCGACACGTCCGTCTTATGGAAGAGCACCTTTGTTGCGGTGGTGGCTTTCTGGAATTCCTTGAACGCGGGCGTCTCTTGGATATCTGCAACGACGACGTGCGCGCCGTTACTGGCGAGTAATTTGGCGAATGCCAGGTTTATTCCTACCTCCCGCAGACAGGTGCGTTTGTTAGCGGTTTTGGCCAATGTGGTCAACTGGACGCCGGACAAAAAGTAAAAGGATTTTGCCTCTGGAGTTCTAGACTGCAGACTTGACAAAGGACTCGGGTCGTTACATACATGTATACATACCTGAACCGGCACCCGTCACGATAGCATTCTTTCCACGTACCGGGAACGACATTTCCTAGATTCGACCTTTTCTTTCTGTTCTTGACTTGGGTACTCTTGTGGGACGGGATAACTTGTCACTTTGTCACTTTTTTGCTATTAACCTTGGATGTACCTAGGCTACGCGACGCGCCCCGTGCAACGGCATCATCTTTAATAAATGAAACCCTACCGTGCCTCCCTCGGCGCATTGCTTTGCAGTTGGTGACTTTCTCCAGAACTCTGGCTGCATCTAGGTTGGCGTGGCGGGGGTTTTTGCGGGAGGAGTTGGTGGGGGATGAGTTGGTGGCAACGGAGCGTGAGGTCCCCTTACCAAGACAGAAATTACTAGTCATGACGTATGCCGATACTAAGAGAAACTCGGGCATTTTTTGAGTTGTGGTCCTTTCACCCGCGTGCTTTGAAATGCAAAGACACTCTTGCTGTCAAGTGGGAAGGGTTCTTGTGGCAGAAGGGGGATATGCAGGGTACCACTGTCAAGGCTACCCCCGCCAGCCCGTCAAATGCATCAATGATCTCGTGACTAGCTAGAGCCAAAGCATGTGTGAGGCAGGCGCTCTATCTCATAGCAGCTGAGTGTCCAATATTATTGGCTTGACCGATTTCCGCATCCTGAGGTCTAGCCTCGTCGAAAGAATTCCGTATCAGAGCAGCACGTCCATATAGCACCGGGCCTTGTCTCGCCCAGTAAGGTTGGCTTTTCAACGACAATGGCAAGCCCTGTCACAGTGTATATTATACCACTATCGTATGAAATGCTAGGGGGCCAGAGGCAAGAGGATAGAGACTACAGCTTCGATGGTTTCCACCTCGGCGGCCTCTTCTCCCTGAACGCAGCCAATCCCTCACTCGAGTTTTCACCTGCCATCATCTTCTCGTAGAATCTCTCATGGGTGTTCTGAAATGCTCTCTCGACACTGGGAATTTCCCAAGCCTCCCTCAAGGCGGACCTCGTAATGATCATCGCGTCTGGCGATACTGCGGCGATGCCTCGGGCGATCTCGATAGCCTCGTCAATGAGCGTCTCCGGTTTCTTCGAGATGTAGTTGACGAGATTACGCTGGAGTGCTTCTTCCGCTGTGATGGATCGTCCACTGAGAGCGATCTCGCTGGCGACATGCAGCCCTGCCGTTCGAATGAGTCGAGGAAGACCGCCTCCGTAGGCATACAGCCCAACCTTGGCCTCTGGGAGACCAAATTGGGCATTTCGAGCGGCGATTACCACGTCACTACTCGCTCATCCATCGTTAGCCGTGCGTTTCATTTTTCTCAAAAAAAAAAAAAAAGAAAAGAAAAAAGAAAAAAGAAAAAAGAAAAAAAGGAGGGGGGGACGGTGTGGACGCACCAGTTCAGGACGATTTCCCATCCTCCACCCAGCGCGTAGCCATTGACCGCAGCTACGACTGGCTTTTTCCCTTCCCTTCTGCTCAGCCCTGCAAAGCCAGTCGTCGGGTGCGTGTACTTGTACGGCTCGGCCTTCCACGAATCGTCGCCCGACTTTTTCACTCGTTGCATCTCAATCAGATCCGAGCCGACGCAAAACGCCCGGTTGCCCGTGCCTGTGATGATGGCCACGCGGAGCGAGGGCTCGTTGTCGAACCATTTGAACAGCGCGTCCATCTCCCAATGGAGTGCGTAGGGTATCGAGTTGAGCTGCCGGGGTCGATTGATGGTTGCAAGCATGATATGGGCTTCGGGGAAAGTCACGTCGCAGCCACCGCATTTTGGAGGCGGCGATTCGAATGCTTCGTGGATACCCATTGCGGTTTGCTGGAGCTGTGCTTTGAGGACGTCAATACATGTTCGCGTTGAAGACGACAGGCAGTTTCCTAGATTAATGAAAGATTGATCAGACAAGTGCTCGGAGTTCTCTGCTGTTCCGGGTGGGGGAAATACTTCGGCGACTGCTGATGGACTGCGTCTGCCTACAGCAGATTTCCCCGCTTGGAGAGGCATTTCTATTTTGAAACAGGGGGATGTTATTTTCATGTGAAAGGATGGTTGAGTCGAGTGTCCTTCTGAAGGCGATGAAGGGCGTCAAGGAATGTGAGAGTTACTATGCGACTTGTGCTCAACTCGTCCTGGTCATGTCTAGAGATGGACTCTCATCTATTTTCTCCTAATCGGCATCGCTAACTGTCAATTCCATATCTACCCAAACGCCTAGTAGTTAAAGTAAATGTATAGTATCTACAGTCTAGCACTTAATCGGGTAGTCTCCGTACCCAGCAATTTCTCAACCTCGTAAAACGGCAGATACTGTGTCAGAACAGCCTTCTCCTCTGCCGGGCACGTCAACTTTGCGATCCCTGCGCTTCCCTCAGAAAGGACCTTTTTCAACGGAATCTCCAGCTTCTTGTTGTTGGCGTTGTAGGGGATGTCCTTGACCCAGAACACGAATTGCGGGACGTGACGACGACTCAGGTCCCTGGCAATCTGTGCACGGATTTCCCTCTCCAACGACGCAGTATTCGACCCTTTTGCGGCTTTCAGGAACAAGAACACTCGTTCGCTCTCGTCCCATGGTCTCTGCTGGCCCACACAGATTGAATCTGTCACCCGGTCCCGGAACTTCTGGTCGATGATGGAATATATCTCCCCGCTACCGAAGCGCACCCCGGACGGGTTCAACACGCCGTCGCTGCGGCCCAGGATCACCCATCCCTTGGTTTCTGGATTCATCCGGGTGAAGTCCCCGTGCCTCCACACACCAGGGAAGGTGGAGAAGTATGAGTCGAAATATCTCTTCTTGCCCGGGTCGTTCCAGAACTTGACCGGCATGTTGGGGAACGGCTTCTTACACACGAGTTCTCCGCTCTCGCCCGGTCTCGCGGGCTTGCCGTCGGCCGTAAACACGTCGACGTCTGCGCCGAGCTCCTTGACTGTCATTTCACCCGCGTAGCCCGGCATGCCGATGTGGCCTGCGAGGAAGTTCCCGCAGAGTTCCGTCCCGCCGGAAAAGGACATTTGACACACAGGGCCAAAGGCCTCCATCAGCCACTTTGACTGGGACTCTGTCAAGATGGCGCCCGCGGACAAGATGCACTTGAGGTTTTTGGCGTACGGTTTGGGGTTGACGCCGGCCTTTTGGAGCTCTGAGAAGTATCGAGGACCGGCTCCCCAGGCTGTTACTCCGGCTCCCAGCACTGCTGCAAGTTGTTTCTCCGGGGTTGGGTAGAATGGGGATCCGTCGTAGAGAACGATGGTCGTGCCGCAGAACATGGCAGAAACCATAATGTTCCACAGGATCCAGCCGATGCCCGCATAGTGGTAGTGGACATCATCCGGGCCAAAGTTGTTGTGGAGTAGGCTCTCCTTTTTCCCATTCACCACCAAGCCGCCGTGTGAGTGGACGATGCCTTTCGGCGTGCCGGTGGTGCCTGAAGAGAAGGCGATCATCAGAGGTTGGTTGAAGGGTACTTGGTCGAAGCGAAGCGGCCTGCCGGTCCCGCGCCGCCGGAAGTCTTGCACGGGAGTCCATCCCTGTGGTACGGTTCCAGCAATGCAGACGACCTCTGCGTCTGGTGATTTCTTGATGGAGTTGAACACTTTTGCAATCCTGCCAGAAATGTCGTGTCTCTTGCCGTTGTATTGGTACGACGACTCTGCGAACACGATCCTCGGGCACACCTGGCCCATTCGATCAAGCAGCACTCTCTCTCCCGCGTCCGTGGCAAAGGCCGAGACGATGGCTCCGATGGATGCTGTAGCCAGGAAGAGTGCAAGAGACTGCGGCGAGCTTCCCCCAATGATGCACACAACGTCTCCCGTCGAGATCTTCGACGCTCTCATCGCGTCTGAGAACTGCCGAACAGTCTCGTTGAGTTCCTTCCACGTCACCTCCTGCGGTGAATCCAGGTTCTGCTCGTGAAGATACCGGATCGCCACACCGTCATCTGTTCTGCAGAGCAGGTTCTCCGCGTAATTGAGACGGGCATCTTCAAAGAATTGCGGAAACTGGTCGATCCGGAGTGACTCGTCGACAGCCTTGGTTGGGTGTACAGAAGCCTTGATTCCCAGGAACCTCCACAACGTCATCCAGAAGTCGTTGGGCCTGGACACCGAGAAGTAGTGGAGGTCATGATAATTTTGTAGGGACAGACCAAACTCTGCGTTTATTCGCTTGCGAAGGATGTCGAGGTTAGTTTCGAGGCCCGGAGGAGGCAGATAGACCAAGTCAGGCGCCATGTTCTGCAATGGGTTTCGGGAATCTCGGTCGCAGTTTTCAAAAGTGGCCTCTGGTATTCAAGCGCTGGTTGATTCTCAAAGGCCGATAAGATATTCAATCCAGAAATGAAATAAAACTCTTGGAACTAAACGAGCAATAATATCGTAGCCAAACACAGAAGCCTTGACAGGTGCTTCGCATACCTCCCCGACACCATGCCTGGCATGCAATATTCACATCCGCCGGGACTGGGCTGATTCTCGATCTTGAATTCCCCCGCGGTGCACGGAGAATAGACCGCTCCAGAGTACCAGCATCTGCGACCCCGTTCTGGCCACTTCATTCCAGCATGGAGATTCAGTGGGGAGTTATTGCCTTCTCCGTCGACATGGTAACAGACGTATGTATCCATTTGTTAAACTAACTCCAGTTCAGGAGTCTGGACCACCTAATTTGCAGGATAGATTTATCCCCGCCACAGGTCACAAGGCGGATGAGTCCACAAAGCGCATGTAGATGCTCGTATCCACTCAGCCTCGTGGCTCCGTTCATGCAATACCCAGACCAATAAGCACGGTGTCACGATGGGAAGGCTTCCGTGGAAGTGTATATTGCGCAAATCTCTCAGAAATAACTGCCGACTCTCCAGACATCTTGTCCTTGATGGTCAATGGGTCAAGAAATGGCAAGTCTCGGGCTGGACCTGGCGTCGAAGCGGCAGCGCAAACGCACCGACTACGGCTATCACCTGGAATATCGACTGCGGTGGTAAGTGACTTTGCGAGACCTTCATCCCACTGCGTCTCCCATCAAAGTCCGCATCATAAGGCTGATTGAAACTGGCCTGGTGTAGGAACGACAACGACATCTTCGGCCACGTCAACAATCCCAACTACGGCGTCCTGTCCGACAGCATCATCAACGAATACATGATCCGCGAATGCGGGTACACCGTTCACAAACACCCCCAAGCGGCCATCATCGCCAACACCTATTTTGACTATTTCGGCTCCGTCAGCTACCCGGACGTGGTGGACTGTGGCCTGAGGATCGTGAAGCTGGGCCGCGCGAGCGTCATGTACGAGGTGGGGGTTTTTCGACGAGGTGAGGACGACGTCAAGGCCGTGGGTGGCTCGACGCACGTCTTTGTCGAGCAGGTCGATGGGCATCTGGGGAGGCCTGTGAAGGGGGGCATGCCGGAGGAGATGAGGCTGGGGTATCAGCGGTTGATTGACATGGCGAATTCACGTTCGAGACTCTAGGTTCCAGCCCCATCTGTCTTCGACACATGTCTGTCTGTATGTCCGCGTACAAGGGGCTAGACGTTGGGGGGATTTCGTGTGTTTTCCTGCTGTATTCAGTCATCATTTTCTTCCCAATGTACCCAGTCACCAAGTAGGCTAGCCAAGAAATACCCGTCCTTGCCTTACAGTCGAGGAAATCCCTGCATCATGTCCCTTCAAGCCCCAACCAACCTTGAATAGCCGTCGGAAAAGCTAGCATCGCTCGCCCACAATGGTGGTGCCACCGCAAACTCCAATTCCCTGTCAATCCCTTGCAGCCTTTTCCCCTTCCCCTCTCTCAACTCCGAAAACCCCCTCAGCCCATTTGGTGGGCCAAATTGATAAACCCCGCAAGCGCGAGGCTGAAGGACCCCTTTTCGACCTGGGCATGTGGGGAATCCTGGCCAATCACATCTCGCACGATATCAGGCCACGGTCTGACAAGTGAACATCACCTCAAGGCTAAGTTTTAAAGCACGGGAAAATATTCGTGGGTGTTTGATCCAAGGCAACCTCTTGAAATATTTTCTATCTCTATTCTGTCCTGGAGATAGATACCCTCTTCCACTTTCTGGCATCGTCGACTAGTTTAGCAAAATGGGCTCCATCAATCCTACCAAGTCGTATGATGTCGTCGTCGTGGGCGCTGGTTTCAGCGGCATGTGGCACTTGTACCACCTGAGGAAAGAAGGGTTCTCCGTCCACGTGTTTGAAGCGGGCTCCGACTACGGCGGGACCTGGTTCTGGAACTGCTATCCCGGCGCGAGAGTCGACACGGAGATTCCAGTGTATCAGTTCACAGAGGAGACGTCGGTGAAAGGGTGGAACTGGACGCAACGGTACCCCGACCGGGATGAGATTCAGCGGTACTTCCACCACGTCAGTCGCCTGTGGGATCTGGATCGCGATGTGTCCTTCAACTCCCAGGTCACGTCGCTAGAATGGGACCCTTCCAGTAAATCCTGGATGGTGGAAATTGGCGGCGGTTCAGGAGAGATCGTCCGCGCACAGCACGTTATCATGGGTACAGGGTTCGCTGCGAAGCCATATGTCCCGCCGTATCAAAATGTCGAGGCTTTCCAAGGAGTCAAGACACATTCAGCACGATGGCCAATGGACGACAGTATCGATGTCAAGGGGAAACGCGTGGCTGTGATCGGGACAGGCGCCAGTGGAGTGCAGCTTGTCCAAGCAATCTCCAAGGTTGCGTCTCATCTCACCGTCTTCCAGCGAACCCCCAACATGGCTCTGCCCATGGGCCAGGACGAAGTCAAGGAGGCTGACAACCAGCGCCTCAAAGAGAACTTTCCAAAAACTGTACAGAAGATTGGCACCACGTATGCCGGTTTTTTGTACGACTTTGAGCCATCATATGGTAAGGATGCAAGCGAAGAAGAGCGAAACGAGCTGTGGGAGCGACTCTTCTACCGTGGTGGCCTGCATTTCTGGCTAGGCAATTACCTGGATCTTTTCGAAGACCGCGAGGTCAACGCCGCTGCTTATCGCTTTTGGCGGAAGAAAGCGCTCGCCAGAATCACGAACCCAGACGCGGCCAAGATCCTCGCGCCAGAGACACCGCCGCATCCCTTTGGTGCGAAGCGCGTCAGTCTCGAACAGGGGTACTTTGAGTGCTTCAACCGCGACAACGTCACTCTGATCGACGCGAGCAAGACGGGAAATCCCATCACCGAGTTCACCGCGGAAGGGATCAAAACCAAGGACGGCGTCGAACATAAATTCGACGTTGTCGTCTTTGCGACAGGCTTCGACGCCATCACAGGATCAATGACCAAGATCAACATCCGCGGCACGGGAGAATCGATTCGCGACAAATGGGCCAAGGCGGTCTACACGCACCTCGGGATGACCACGCACGGCTTTCCCAACTTCTTCTTTGTGTATGGTCCACAAGCCCCCACCGCGTTCGCGACGGGCCCAGCATGCACCGAAACCCAGGGTGCCTGGATCGTGGAGTGTCTGAAGTTTCTCCGGGACCAGAACTTGCGGTCGATCGAGCCGACGCGAGAAGCGGAGACGCAGTGGCGCGACCATGTCAACGACGTCACCGGTAAGACTCTCTTGATTGAGGCGGACAGCTGGTATTTTGGGGGGAATATCCCGGGAAAGCCAAAGGAGGCGCTCAATTACATGGCAGGACTGCCCGAGTATAGACGGAGGATCTGGGACAGTGCAAAGTCGGGATATTCTGGGTTTACTCTGGAGTGATTTGGGAGCCGTGAAGAATAAGACTTGTAACCCGAGATATAGAATGCATGAATTGGACCTTTCAATCGCAATGATATGATAATGGAGAAATTGAAACCCATCTCACTAGGCCGACGATGAAATAGACTCTCTAGTGGGTCGAGGATAGTGCACAGCACAAGCCATGCTCCCTCGCCCCGAGAAACCTGGTTGTTCGTCTGTTTGACTACGTAAAGCCACTTTCTGACCAGCTCGTAACGGCTTGAACTGCCTCGGGTAACAGATTTGCAGCAGACACGCCGCTTTCCCGCGTCGTATATGGAAACCTTGTAACAATCCCCGCCAGATCCCAAGACGATTCCCCGCATACCGTTTGGAGCGGGTACGGCATATATTATTGGAGATGAGTTAGTTGACGTTCGAGCAACAGAGCAGCTGTCGACGAAGAGGACTTCTTACAGGTGTATTAGACCGGCTATCCAACGCGATTGCTAGTGTGATACATTTGAGCAACAGACCTCAATCGAACCAAAGAAGTGGGACATCGTACCTTAAAGGCAGGCGATCATGGCTTCATTACTCGACGGCGGGATCGCTTTCATCACCGGCGCCGGCTCCGGTAAGGGGACGCCATCTCTCAGTCGTCGAATTCGTCTTCACGAAAACCTTCAGAGTTGAATGGGCTAACAATATCATCATCTGTGCGCAGGAATCGGCAGAGCCACCGGCAAGCAGTTCGCGCACTACGGAGCCAAAGGGCTCGTGCTGACCGACATCAATGAAGCCGGGCTGCAACAGACCAAGGACGAGATCCTCGCGTCATACCCGGGGGTCGAGATCGAGACGATCCGGATGGACGTGACGAACGAGTCGTCGATCGTGGCCGCGCACAAGGCCGCGATCGACCGGTTCGGGCGCATCGACTACGCGGTCAACAACGCGGGGACGCCGGGACACATGGTCGCGAGTTCGGAATCGACCTACGAGCAATTCAAGTTTGGGATTGATATCAACTTGTTCGGCGTGTGGCTGTGTCAGCGGGAACAGCTGAAGTTGATGGTCTCTCAGCAGCCTAATCAGAGGTATTCCCCTTTCTCTCCCCCCTTCACTTCATGCGCCATTTGTATATGCTGCATCAATTTTTGAGGGATATAGCGAAATATTCCCCGGACGACTGACTGACCGCTACATCGCTGTGATTATAGAGGCGCGAAAGGATCAATCGTCAATCTCTCGTCCATCTACGGCCACACTTGCGGGAAGAACACGACCTCGTACTGCGCGGCCAAACATGCCGTTCTGGGGATGACAAAGAGTGTACGAAACCCCCTTCCAGACACGTTTTTGGGATGGATAAATGAGAATCCTCACGAGTTGTCGTCAACTAATGAATGAGTAATTTGCCAGGACGCCGCCAACTACGCCAAAAGTGGCATCCGCGTCAACGCCGTCTGTCCCGGGTTCACAGACACTCCGATGATTCGCATGCCAGGTGCGGGCTCTTCAGTCGGGATGGACGAATATCTCCAGACGTGCCCGATGGGTCGTCTAGGGGAGGCACGAGAGGTGAGTGAGATGTTGAGAACACCTGGATCCAAACCTACCCCAGCTCCTAGGCTTGCGCGAAATAGCCACTGGACGATACATACCTGTGAGTGACACTGACGCTGAGTGACAGATTGCCGACGTCATTGTCTTCCTGTCGTCTCCGATGGCCAGCTACGTGACTGGACAGGACATCCCTGTGGACGGGTAAGTCGTGGTCCATGTACGAGAAAGGCTCGCGGCGCTAACGTTCACAGTGGGTTCTTGATCGTCTGATACCTATATTTTTTTGTAGAATGGAAGGGGACGCTTCGACGGTATCAGACTCGACACCCCGTGGATTGCAAACTTGAGATGGTCTGCACGAGAGCAAGAATAAGAACAAGGAAGCCAGGGTCTACATAGAGCGTCGGGATAACCATAACTCAAGTGGAAATTGTCTCTATATACTGGTCTCTTCGTCATGACAGGTTCACAGCGTCTGTACGGAGTAAAAGGTATAAAAACCAGTTTAACAGCCTCATTCAAGATATCTCTAGCATCTCCGTTTGTGGGCATAGAATGCGTCAAGTTGGAGGTAACGATACCATCCATCCATCCATCCATCCATCCATCCATCCATCCATCTGTCAAGTAGAGTCAGACCTCACCCAAAGACAACCCCCGTCCTATCATTGCTGATATCACAGACCAAGAACGCCTTGGAGAACATGCCACCCGCGATGAGGCGCTTGTTGTAAGGGTCGACGGCCGCCCCGGTCAGGACACTCAGCTGCGACCCGTCGTCCCAGAAGAGGAGCTCGGGGGCGTAGCCTTTCGCCTTGACCAGACGGACCACGGCGGATTCGCACAGGGTCGCGTAGTCGAGGCCGCCGGGGCCAAAGCCGCGCTTGAACAGAGTGACTTGGTTGGGGAAGACTGTGAGAGCGGCATTAGCGGGGGTGTCTCACAAAAAGAAGAAGAGAAGCAAGAGGCTGGCAGTGAAAAGTTATCTCAAGCGGGTAAAAGGATAATTTCTTGGTGACTTACCTGGCACAACAATGTCTCCGTTGGTGGGAATCTCGGCCAGATTATCAGGGGTTCCTCCGAGTCTCTGTTCCGTGTAGTCAGTACCTTGAACGGGGATACTATCGACGACTGTATAAATGTCTTGACTCACCACTTTCCTCTCCAAGATCAGGTCTTTTGTCTGAGGATCAACACTGTACACGAGCGTCGTGCCCTCGTACAGGTCGTTGACTAGAAGCGTCTTGCCGTCCTCGGTCAAAAGAACCCCGTTGGCATATTGCAGGTCGTCCGACACTTTACGGCACGTCGTCTTCGACCCGGAGCCGTCGCAGTGGATGACCCACGACGCCCAGCGGAACGGGGCGTACTTGTCTTCCAAAGACCTAAGGAACCCGTTGTAGTAGTAATGGTCGTTGGTGCTGAAGAATGAACTGTGGCCCCATGAGTTACAGGGTTTTTGTCCATGTGGTAAGGAGAACTTACAGAGGACCAGAGGGGGTGACTGCATTCGGCGTCTTCAACTCTGGGTGGCTGATGTCTTTGACGAACTCGAGCACGTTTGTGCCGAGTTTGTGGGAGAAGATGGTGATGGATTCGCCCTTGCGGCCGTGATTCACGGCGAACAAGTGTATCTTGACAGCGACTGTCAGTACAACAATCGCATGGCCGTCGTGATGGCTCTCCCTACCTTGGACGGATCGTCTTTGAACCGCCAAATATCGATCCCGTGGAGGACCAAGTCACCATTCCAGCCTCTGACTTCCATCCTCGTCGTCTTGTTTCCCTGTTTGATATCGCCATGAGCAGCCAGAAAGCATTACCGTTGTACATTCGGAAGAATAGACTTACCTTGATGTCATATTTTAAGAAGTATTCGCGAAAGTCCTTACGTTTGGACGTCCAATGGTTGTTTATCGGTGGGTAGAACTGTGACCGACCTACTGGGTCTCCACAAGCTATACATGTCCAAGTCAGGCATGTCGAACCAGCAGAAGGAGGTGCTGCCCTAAGCTTACCAAGAAACGCCGTGTCTGTCTCATGATGGATCTTGACGTCTTCACAGGTTTGTCCAGCTTGGAAATGTCAGCGCCAGACATGCTTCACGGCGCATGCCAGAAGAACCCGGGGGAGACACTTCCACTCACATGGATCTGTCCAGCAGTGCTCGTTGTTGAGTCCTCCATGACCAAGGTACCGGTCTTTGGGATCCCTGATCTGTACGCGGCCCAAAGACCGATTTATTATTGCGGTAGGACTGGCCAGCAGCAGCGCCACGATGAGGACTCCGAGTCCAGCGGCCGCGGTTGCCACCCAATTGGCCTTTGCGCGCTGTGCGAGCGTCGAAGTGCTGGAGGTCGACATGGTATCTGATGCCGATAACGAAACTAGTTACAGTGGTGTTGTTCGCCAGCCGCAAATACTATTAAGCAGGACTTTTTCAAGACACTCGATTGCGTGCGGCATGGGAAGGGGGATAAGAGGGAGTAAATGCCACTTTCTACCAACTCCGCTACCAGATGAACGGAAATGTCACAATAGCAGGTCCATCAGTCTAACCATTTTTTAGAGCCAAACAAGAACCGCCGGGGTGCATGGTTTACGACATTGTACTTTACACACCAAAAAAAAACTCCGCAGACCCAAAACTGTGGAGATTCGTCATTATTATTCAATCCCCTTTCCTCGGTTGAGGCCAATTTTCCCCATATTTGCCCCACGGCGCTTTGATTGCGGAGTCGGTACAACCAACATCCTCATTAGCACATAAAGGGTCGCCGTCCATTCGCCAACCCGTCGCACAGGTCTTTACATTACCTAGGCACATACACGAGTCTGATAAGGCACGGCAGTACGAGCATACATCAGCTTTTGCCGAGATACCAGCAAAACAATGTCGGTCGAATTCCCACCCATCCCTGAGGGCCAGTTCGAGCTCTACGCCGATGTGAGTGAGGGTCCTAGCTCCATTGACATTTGTTTCATATACAACCACCTCGTAGCTAACACTCCCCTGTCTTCTGGTCGTGACAGCTCTACGCCAAAGACGGCCGCGGCGACGACCTGGAGCGCTACCTCCGCGCGCTGAAGCGCCTGACCGAGTCCGAACCGGGCGTGCTCGAGTACGCCATCGCCCGCGACGACGAGAACCCCAACCACTTCCACGTCTTTGAGCGGTACACGGGCCGCAAGGCGTTCGAGGCGCACGTGGCCGCCAAGGAGTTTGTCGACTTTGCCAACTCGGGCGCGCTGGCTCAGCCGCCCAAGCCGAAGTTTTTGCACGCGTTGAAGCCGTTGTGAGTAAGTCGCTCGGGGGCACGGTCACAGACTTGGGGGATCGGACCAGGATTGGAACTGGGGCCGAGAATGAAGTTGGCAAGGTGGCAAGGTTGACCTGACAGGGGGGGGAGGAGGCTCCGGTGGTGTCTCTTTGGGGTTGGATAGTGGGAGGCAGACACGTGGAACAAGGCTTCAACGCTTTGTCTGTAGATGCCAAAAGCGGAAATATTCTAGTTACCACGAGACTTGGAAATGATCCCCTTTTTTTTTGGTACGTTCGCATTGAGTGGTAAATCCCACTTCCACCGATCAAGAGCCGTAAAACCATACAATACTCACCGAGATCAAAAAATGGCACAATGCTCCAGCAGCGGGGTTTCCCTTCCTTCGTAAACACCATGCTGTGAATCAACGAGACGCAAAAGATGCATTATCCGCCCGTGAGCAGAGGGTGAAGTATAGACAAGACCGAGAGAAGGGGGACATGTCCAAGGTTCGAACGGCAAGACGACATTAACCCCGCCAGCCATCGTCCTGCTCGCCAAATTAGACCAGACTAATTGCAATGCCGCTCGAGTCTGGTGTTGAAGGACAAAGTCAGGCAGGCGGAGCGGAGGTTATTCAGTATGTGATAGCATCAGTCCCCTTTCCAGGTGGACCTGCCTGTGAGCTTTGTTGGTTGTCCCTCCGTGCCGAAAAAGTAGACCGAATATCTTCTTCAATACCTAGGTACATGCGTTGTACGCCAAAAAAAATCCGCTGAATAATTCCCACCTCCGTCCACCCCCATCCCCCAGTCCCCAGAGAGGTTATCCCGCAAGTCGAGGCGAGAGGAGTGGAGAGGAGTGGATTGACGTGGAGTTGTGCAGACAGACACACGCACAGGCACAGAGTTGCGGAGCCCGCCCCTCTTTCGTGTCATGACATGACATGATACATGTCAGCGGAAGTGGGAGTGGATGCTCGGTATGAGAGAATACGGGCGGAAATCTGGTCGCTCCACTCACACCAATAGGATGTCGAGGTCAAGATAGTGTCCAGCATCCAGGGATGGATCTATACAGACAGCAGAAGATTGCGTCTGGAGTCATGGGCGTGGGGTTTCGGGGATTCCAGGTTTTCGTAGCTAGCTGTGGTATTGGTATAGGTATAGATATGTATATATTTGAGGAGAGGGAGCACCATCTCTAAAATATAACAGCAGAATATCTTGTTCGTCCTCATTGTTGGAACTACATACCTAGTATCTACCCCGGGAATTATCAATAAGGGGCTTCAAGGCTTTCTGGCCCTCCAAGCTCCCATCAAGATGGCGCTCTCCGCTTCAACGCTCCGATTGCTGGTAAACAAAGTCAACACTCAAGAACGCAGACCATACTAACCAAACCTCGCAGATCGTCATCTTCGTCGCCCTCGGCAGCGTGACCTATGGCTACTGCGCCAGCATCATCGCAACCACACTCGGTCAACCCTCGTTCATCTCCTACTTTGAGCTCGACACCCGACCAAACGCGAGCGACCTGATCGGCGCCACCAATGGGCTGTTCCAAGTTGGCGGCCTCTTCGGGACGTTGTCGTGCATGAAGTCCGCAGACTGGCTGGGTCGGCGGAAAGCCCTGTTCGTGGCCAGTATTGTGACGACCATCGGGGGTGCGTTGCAGGCCGGGAGCGTGCACATCGGCATGTATATCGTGGCTCGCCTGATCACAGGGCTCGGCATTGGTGAGTGTTCCTTGCACTAAAGACAATTCGAGAGAATCGAGAATATCAATGCTGACGTTGGGAATAGGAGCGTTGGTCACTCTTGTCCCCCTTTATCAGAGTGAGGTCGCACCACCCAAGATCCGCGGCATGCTGGTTGGCATCCACGGGGTGATGATCTGTGTCGGATACACCTCTGCCAGCTGGATCGGCGTTGCGTTCTACTTTGTTCAGGCGGCAGGCGCTCAGTGGCGCATCCCTCTCGCAGTGCAAGCAGTTTGGCCTGCGTGTCTCGCCATGGGGGTATTGTTTCTGCCCGAGTCACCGCGGTGGCGTAAGTGTCCCATCTTCTTACCTCTTGAGGAAATATTATCGAGGGTATTGACCTGGCTGGCACAGTTCTCGACCGCGACCGCTTCGACGAGGCATACTCTTCATTCAAACAAGTACGAGCGGAAACATCTGATAGCTTTCTGGGCGACGAAGATGCCATCCGAGCCGACTTTGCTTTGCTGCATTCACAAATTCTGGAAGAGAAGAAGGAACAACTCTCAACTATGGACTTGTTCAGATTGCCCGGGTACCGGAAGCGAGTGGGAATCGGCTTCATCATGATGGTTGGCGCACAGACAACTGGAACACAGATCATCAATAGTGAGTCCCACTTACATTCTCAGCTCAATGATTTACTGTTCGAGATGGATCTAACAGCGCCTAGATTATGGACCGATGCTGTATGCGAACCTCGGCTTCGACACCGTCCGCCAACTCATCATCCAAGCGGGATGGATTTCCGTGTCACCATTTGGCAATGGCCTCAACGCTCTGATTGTCGATCGAGTCGGCCGAGTTAAAATGCTGTGTAAGTACCAGCCTGCCACCGTCAGTTCGTCGGAGATTTCTAACTACTGTAAGTAATCGGGCTTTCTGGCTGTGTGCTCGTTCTCGTCGGCGAAGTCATCACACTCTCCCAGTTCGAAAAGCACGGAGGAAATGGGGCCGCCAGCGCCGCAGTCTTCTTTCTATTCATGCACGTTGCCGTCTTCGCCAGCACCATCGACGCGACATCGTACATTTATGCTTCCGAGATCTTCCCCACGCCCGTGAGAGCAAAGGGCTTATCGCTATCCATCTCGGGGCTGTTCCTCTCCGCATTGGCTTTGTTGCAAGGAGCTCCAACCGGCTTTGCGAATATTGGATGGAAATACTACCTGGTGTGCATCTGCGCCACATCGGCCATCATCGTTGTGGTATGGTGGAAGTTTCCAGAGGTAAGACTCTCCGCCAGATGTATGCCTCCCGTTATGAGACTGACGCTCTTGACTTTACAGACCAAGATGATGTCCCTCGAGGAAATTGGTGCTCTGTTTCCAGACTCATCCAAGGCCATTACGGAGAAGGAAAGCGGAAAGGACAGACACAACTCTTCGGAGGATGAGGCCGAGAAGGACCAGAGCCAGGTCGAGGTGGAGCGTGTGCACTCTTGAGAACATGTTCTGGAGCAGTGCAGCTGTTGCATAGTGGGTTGCAAGGCTAGATATAGTGCATGGGGAGCGGTTTTGATTCGTAGAAAGTCTGCACATGTAGATTTGACCCAGGCGAGAATAGATCAAGACATTCATGATGCGTGGGTGGAGAAGAGCCACGACAGCGTCAAGGGTGCGGCTGTTGCCCATCCTGGTTAGACAAGTTAGCCGAGCCAAGTTTCCACGCAGTCACTTTCACCTGCGAAATCCAATTCAATCAAGTTTGTCACATAGGATCATTTCCGGGTGCAAGCCCAAGAACACAAGATATGATCCCTGTGCTTATTCTCACGTGAGCCCGGGGTGCCGAACTTACGCCTTCCCCCTCACTCCTGATCGCCCGGATCGTCGCTTCATCTCAACTCCATCTCCAATTCACACCTTTTCGCCGAGAGATGGCCGAGCACTTCATGAAGCCTCCCCAACTTGAATGGACGGATGACGAATGACGCGCGGGGTGAGTTGTTCGGGGCATCCACGGGGTTGACAAGGGGAATATTGGTAGATATAATAAACGGACATGGTCGACAACCCACGATCCCTCGAAGGAAGGTCACTCACATTATACAATGGTACAACGAGATGAACCTATCGAGCCCGTCTAGGTGAATCAAATATTCTTACAATCGTTCACACCGCACAGACGTCACTTTGAGCAAAGTGCTACTATCAAAAATGTCTACAAATACCATCCCGCCATTCCCATCAGACGTGCCCGTAGCTGACATCGCAACGGTGGATTTCGACCTGCTGTCCCAAGGGGACGCCGAACAAGCCCGAATCCTACTACATTCGTGCCAGAACTATGGCTTCTTCTACCTGTCCAACCACCATGTCGACTCGCGGTTCATGTTCAACCTCGCTGACAGCGTCTTCTCCCTGCCGCTAGACGAGAAGCTCAAATATGACATGGGCACCACGGGCCACTACTATGGATACAAGCGGTCCGGGGCCATGTTTGTCGACGACAAGGGCACCAAAGATCACAGCGAGTTCTACAATGTCTCCAAAGACGAGGTGCTAGGAATTCCGCAGCCCAAGACAGGGCCAGACGGCAAGCCGCGCGAAACAGTGTCGGGCCACCACCCACAAGTGGTTCTAGATCGGTTCGACGAGCTCAAGACGTTCATGAAGTCATGCCACAATGTCATCTACGGCATCACGACGTCCCTGGGGAAGTCACTCGGTCTACCCGACGGACTCCTCGAGTCCCTGCACAAGCTTGACCAGCCCTCGGTGGACCAGGCTCGAGTAACATGCGCTCCTCCCGTACGACCGGCCGAGACCATCACGCTGGGCGAGCACACCGATTTCGGCAGCGTCACGGTGCTTTTCAACCAGCTCGGCGGGCTGCAGGTGCTCGCGCCAAACAAGCGGGATTGGGAATACGTGCGGCCTCGTCCAGATTGTGCCGTGATCAACCTGGGAGACAGCCTGATCAAGCTGCTAGGGGGACGACTGTACAGCGCGGTCCACCGCGTCGTGGTGGCTCCTGGGGAACAGGGCGAGTGCATGCGCCACAGTGTAGTGTACTTTTCGCGGCCCAACTCGAGCGTCAAGCTGCGCGATCTGTTCCAGCATCCCACTGACGAAGACGTAGCCAGGATTGAGGCGTCGTCGGGCGAGAGGCTCTTGAATGCCGATGAATGGGTCAAGCAGCGTGCACACAATTGGAACACAGCCCAGTACAAGGGCAAGGAGTCGTACAAGTTGAGTCGAGGGACCGAACACAATCGAGACTGGGATGCTGAGCGGGAGAGGCTGGGCCAGCAACTCCCCAAGGCGGTGGAAGCTGTGTGATGACTGGAAGCATTTCGATAGCAGTCTGTCCACAGTATTGGAGAATGCGCATAAATTGGGTATGTACTCGTTAAGTACCTCGTAACTGAACCTTCTCCCAAACCTGGATGTCTATCCCGGCCGATGGCGGATGTGATGTTCCTGGGGGACTTTACGCCCCACGCCACGCCACGCCACGCCTATGTACAAGTCTTTGTTCTTTCCTAGCAAGCCCTAGTTAGGTAGCGATGGAGCTGAGGACTATGACGCTTGGGCCAATGACACCACCACCTCCCCACCCCCCAAAGAACTTGCACGAGCTGAGCGGCGCGGAAGCGGGGGACAAGGAAGCTAGAGTTTCGCCATGCCCGTTCTTGGTAGTCTTGGCGTGTAGGTGTTACGATCACCTCACCAACTACTCCTCTCAGCTGAGATTGAAGTACACTTGCTCACTTACTCACTCACCGCTGGCACGCTGCTGGGTATTCGGAGGCAGACGGGACGGCTGGAGCTCGACACAAGTTTACGTTGTTGTTTGACGCTGAGAATTTATTGTCATATACCCATCTTCCTAGCTCGGCATCCCTAGGTATCCTAGGTTTACCTATGCAGCAGTGCTGTTTGTATACAGAAGCTATCAACCACCATTACACCACTACCAAGACCCATTCCACCCCGCTGGCGGGTACTCCGGGGGACATCCAGAAAGAAGAGATAACGACATATTCCTCTGATCGACTTGATCTATTGGCCGGCGAGGGGGTTGAATGAGTAGCGACGAGAGCGGATAAACCACACCGAGATGGATGAGAGATCACCAGTTCCTGTTCCTGCTCCAGTCCAGCTCACGATGCGTGCTCGACGGCCTCATCTTCGCGGTCTGGTTGATATGGGAAGGTAAGACAGAGAGACATATATGTCAACAACCCCATATACACACGAACACATATGGATTATGGATGGGTGGATGGTTATCACTGATCTTATCTGGTTACTCGTTATTGTTTGCTTGCTTGTATACTTGCTTGCTGAGCTCCCCTTCTCTCCCCCTTCTTCAATACTCCTCCCAACGAAGACCCTCAACCCCCTCTACCTCGAAAGCCCCGTTTCTCGAGAAATGACTGATGAACCCACCCACTTACCAGCAACGGAATCCGCTTCTCCGTCTCCGACCTATCACCACCGACCGCCCGAACCCTACCAACCGTCTACTCGCACCGAGCCAACATCTCGCTGTACGAAGCGCAATACGACGACGCCAACAAAAAGATCCCGATCCCACCGTCCGTGATCCGCGCCGTGATCGCCGCGCTGCTGCGGTTCCGGGTCATCTGCGACGACCTTGGGGTGCCCGTGGAGCACATCCGCGTGCTGGCGACCGAGGCGACGCGCGAGGCCCTCAACTCGGCCGAGTTCCTCGCCGCCATCGAGGAGGAGACCGGGCTGGCCGTGCACATGCTCCCCAAGGAGGAGGAGGGGCGGATCGGGGCGTACGGCATCGCGAGCAGTTTCACGTCCGTCAAGGGTTTGGTCATGGACCTCGGCGGCGGGAGCACGCAGATCGGGTGGATGGTGTCGCGCGAGGGGCGCGTCGAAATGAGTCCCAAGGGCGCCTTCAGCTTCCCCTACGGCGCGGCGGCGCTGACTCGCGCCCTCGAGACCGCCCGGGCAGGCAAGTCCAAGGAAGATGCCGACAGGGCCGTCGCGGCGCTGAGGGCGGACATGAAAAAGAACTTCCTCGCCGCGTACCGCGACCTCGACATCCCCCAGGACCTGGTCGACGCCGCCAGGCTCTACGGCGGCTTCCAACTGTACCTGTGCGGCGGGGGCTTTCGCGGCTGGGGCTACCTCCTCCTCTACCAGAGCCAGGTGCACGGCCACCACTACCCGATCTCCATCATCAACGGCTTCGTGGCCGACAAGGCCAGCTTCACCGACACCGAGACGCTCAAGCAAGTCGCACGCACCGCGCACCGCATCTTCCGCGTCTCGGACCGCAGACGCGCGCAGGTCCCCGCCGTCGCGTTCCTGGTCAACGTGCTGGCCGAGGCGATCCCGTTTGGGATCAAAGAAGCACAGTTCTGCCAGGGGGGCGTGCGCGAGGGGTTCCTCTTCCAAGAACTACCCTACCACATCCGACGCCAGCATCCGCTGGAAGTAGCCACGGCGCGGTTCGCGCGCCCGTCCGCGCTGGCCATGGGCGACCTGTTCCTGTCGGCGATCCCGCCATCGACAAGCGGCGAGCCGCACTCGTTCCCGCACTCGATCTCGACCGAGGTCATCCGATCGCTGGCCAACGTCTTTTTCGAACACTCGGACCTCTCCAAGGAATCGTCCTCGAGCGCCGCCCTGTACAGCACCTCGACGGGGATCCTGGCGTCGGCGCACGGGGTCTCCCACACGGACCGCGCGCTGCTGGCGCTCATGTTCGAAGAGCGGTTCGAGGGCGAGCTGCCGCCGCGCGAGGTCGACTACAAAGAGTCACTCCGCCACCTGCTCACGCCCGAGCAGGTGTGGTGGGCGCGCTACATCGGCCGGGTCGCCATGGTCGTGGCCCGAGTGTACCCGGCCGGCATCATCGACGAGACGAACCCGCGCGTGGCCATGTCTGCGCGGTGGGCGGCCGGGCTGGGCGGGGACGCGAGCAAGGACGGAATCGAACTCACTCTCTGGGTGGCCAAGATCCCCGGCGACCCGTTCCTCCTCAAGGATACCATGCAGCACGCCTTGCGCGTCATCGAGAAGGTCGGCAAGCGCAAGCACTGGATCGGGGGCAAGGAAGGCTGGGGGATCAAGATCAAAGTGGTCGTGGAAGAGAAGGACCTGCGGCCAGAGCGACAGCAGAAGCTGCCGCCGCAACCGACCCAGTGCAGGCAGCAAGAGGCCGACAAGGGACAAGAGGACGACAGCGAGTGGCAAATGGAGTGAGAGAATCCAGATTACAATCAAGATTCAGTTCCCGACAACAAAGCCATTCACAAATTCGAAGGAGTATGGGTATCTGTTGCCTGCTGCGGGAGTAATGCAAGCATGCAAATGTCAGGCGGATAAGAGCCTTGAGGAAAAAGTCTAATAGTAATTTCATGTTCCCTCCCCTTTTGAATGTCCAAATGGCTAGGGGGACAGGACCTCACTGACTTTGTCTTGATGGATGTTCTTCTAGTTTGTTGCGAATATACTCCCTTTCAGAAGTCGTCACCTTCGTCAACGTGATCTCCGCTCGCGAGAGCATAACCCAGGTATTCTGTATTGCTCTCTAATCTTCATCGGCACTGTCGCCCTGCTTGGCCTTTTTCGCCCTCCACAGATAATATTCCCCGGCAGTCATGACAGGGTATTTGGCCGGGTTTTCTTCCGAGATGCACGACGGAATCGGCAACATGGGCATCTTCCTGTCCAGTCCGTAAAAGAACGGGATGGAATATCTCTCCTTGCCGCTCTTGTTGATGACCCGATGGACCGTCGATACGAAATAGTCGTTTGTCTGTCTCATGAAACAGTCGGCAATATTGATCACAAACGAGTTTGGTACGGGCTTCGCTCTGATCCACCGCCCCGATTTACCCAGAACCTCTAAGCCGCCTGACATGTCTTGGTTGACAATAGTGAAGCACTCAAAGTCTGTGTGGGCACCTATGCCGTTCTGCTCGTCCACCGTTGCCTCCTGTTCAGGGTAATGGAGAATGCGCAGGCCCGCTTCAGGTCGCTTGGTCCACTCGTCGAAATACGTTTCAGGGAGGTGGAGTGCCAGAGCGAAGATCCGCGTCATCTTACGGGCGAATCGCAGCATTGGCGTGTGATATGCGTACATGGCTTCCTTGAAACCTGGGAGATCACTTGGCCATATTGACGAACCTGGGTCATTGTCTGGGTTTTCCGGATCCTGCTCAGCCGAGTAAGCTAGGTTGAAAGCTTCGCTGAGATCTGAAGTACAAAATTGTCAGTACTGCGATCCCATATGAATACGATCTCGCGGCTGGGTTCCCGCCATGGATTTCCCTACCATGATGTTTCCTCCCATTCCTGTTATAGCTCGCAAGGGCATGGTATCCCACATATTCCTTCGGCACGAGGTTTGTGTCAACCTCCAGTTTCTTCTCTAGCGGTAAAGCAAAGAAGCGTTTGGCTTGTTCAAACACTCCATCCGCCAGTTTAGGGTCAAAGCCCTTCAAGGAACGGGATAGTCAGCCATGGACAAAGTCTCGCGGGAAAAACAAACTCACATGATTGACCACGTAGAAGAAGCCAATACGATGGGCAGCCTCACGAATCTTGTCGGCCACAGCCTGTCGATCTGCCAGGTTGTCACTGTAGATTCCTGTTACGTCGATAATGGGAATCTCATCCGCGTCGACGGCTTCATTTGATTCTACATGAAGAGTCTGACCATTCTGGAGCTTGATGACAAGAGGATTGAATTCCTCGGTCGCTGTTGCAACCTGTGACATGGTGATATTCGATGGGGCCGAGTTGCCAGAACAATGATGAGCTTGATCTTTCAGAATGCGAATCGCTTATCAGGGGATCGTCCAGGCCAGGTTGAATATCAAATACGAACAGGAAGGGGCAGCTGTTCTGTCATCAGGAATCGGATACACTACGAGTAATATCGGAGTTGAGAGACGGAGGTACGCGCAGCCTCATTATTCATCGGCTTTGCCGTGCCGTTCTTTTCCCGAAGGCTCTGCCGAGCATGGATTGTGATATATGGTGAGTCCTTTCTGACTTTCCTTTTTGGGTATCACCCCCAAAACCGACATATCCCGTTGCCCTAGTCAAATACTTGCCTCGAATGATATGGAGGTTCTGCCGTTCGTTCAGGGGTCCAGCTGATAACGACAAATGGCGGAACATGCCAAGTGTCTCTATGATGGTGCATGGCCAGATCCTATTCTGGTGGACATTGCTTTATCACACATCGCTTTGCCCTAGATTGACGGCGATATCAAACTCTGATGTTGCTAGCCGCCTCTGATGTGGGCCCTCGACAAGGACTTCGGCGTCGCTTCTTGTCTCAAACAAGCATCTCAGGGTCTAGGCTTGTGCGCTTGTTTCGTTACACAGCATGTTGTCGACTCGCCGGAAAGTGACCGTCGACGACGTGGAGATGAGCGGTACCACGTCGGCCCAACCACGTGGCTCGTCTGAGCTCTTATCAGCGATAGGCAGATTCAGGAAACGGGTATGGGCGATATCAGACTCAGTTGGGGCATGAACAGAGGCTCAACCATATGATAAACATGTTCGCCAGCGCAGTCTTTCAAAGGCTGCGACCGCCCTCGTCTCGCTCTGTTCATACCGACCGTCTAGTCTACCCAGCTCGCCACCCAGAACAATGAGTTCTCTTCGTCGCAGAGCCGCTCGACTGAGCGAGAAGCTCGAAGTCCCCGTGGACGAGCACTTGGACGGCAAGAGGGCTACGGCATGGAACAACCGCGATCTTGCCCCCCTCCCCCCACATAGGCGGACGTGGACAGTATGGGGTTTCTTGGGATTCTGGTCTGTCATCCAACTGAACACAGTAGGCTGGCAGACAGCAAGCTCATTGATCTCGCTGGGGTTGAGTGTGTGGGAGGCCATGATTGTGACTATCATTGCCAAAGTCAGTATTGTCCCATAGTCGGATTGACCTCCAGAAGCTCGCAACTGACCCGCGTTGGTATCTAGTTTCTCATCGCTGGGGTGGCCATCACGAACGGCTGGTGGGGAGCTGTCTGGCACGTCGGTTTCTCTGTGGGAAACCGCGCGGTGTGGGGGCTCAGGGGCTCATATCTTGCTCTCGCACAAAGAATCATGCTCTGTTTGGTCTGGTATGGTGTTCAGGCCTGGATCGGTGGCCAGATGGCAGGCGTCATGCTCTACAGCATCTTCTCCGGCTACAGACACATACCCAACACCTTCCCAGCCAGTGCCCATATGACAACGCAGCAGTTCGTAGGCTTCATCGTCTTCCTCTGCTTCCAGCTTCCTTGTCTCTTGATTCCTCCCGAGAAGACCGCGATCCTGTTCCGGTATGCGAATATCATCACTGCTGCCACGATGTTCTCGGTCACGGTGTGGGCACTGTCGGCAGCTCATGGAGGCGGGCCTTTGCTCACCGCTAACAGCACACTCACCACGACCAGCGAGAAAGCCTGGGCCATCATCCGCGGTATTACTACCGTCATTGGGTCTATCGCGGTATCATTGACCAACCAAAGTGATTTCAACCGGTTCGCAAAGACCCCGGGCGCTCAAATTCCTGGTCAGATTTACTCCACAATCATCGTCGGCGCGCTTGTCACTCTCATGGGTACCCTGTCGACCTCGGCGGCACAGAAGATCTATGGAGAGGTGCTCTGGTCGCCTGCGGAGCTCGCTATCCGCTGGATGGAGGACGGGTACACCGCAAAGGCTCGGGCAGGAGCTTTCTTCGCTGGCCTTGGTTTCTTCATCTCCCAACTAAGCATCAACACCGTCGATAATGCCTGGCCGGGTGGTTTCGACCTTGCGGCACTCTTCCCTCGTTGGATCAACATACGCCGGGGGGCAGTCATCACGTTCGTGCTCGGTATCGCCATCAACCCTTGGCAACTGGCTGATACTGCCAATACATTCATCAACGTGCTGGATGGATATTCGGTCTTTCTCGGTCCCATGGTGGGCATGATGGTTTGCGATTTCTGGGTCATTCGCGACCGCAAGCTCAAGCTCTCTGATCTATACATTCCAAACGACTCGTCCATCTACTGGTACAATCGGGGATTCAATTGGCGCGCCTACGCCTCGTGGCTCGTCGGGATGGCACTCGCTCTACCTGGATTCATCAATGCTGTCAATCCATCCATTCACGTGCCCAAGGGCGCACAGGAGATCTTCTATCTTGCATACATCGAGGGCTTTGCGTTGGCATTCGTTGTGCATTATGTCCTGAACCGACTCTTCCCGGTACCGGGTCTTGGGGAGATCGACTCGGAAGATCTGTTCGCCACTTTCACCGTAGAGGAGGCAAGGAAATTGGGCGTGATGCCGCATCCCCGGTTGCTTGAGGGGGAAGCGCTAGAGGTTCAGGACGGCGAGCGTGCATCGTCAGAGGAGGTTGTAGAATCGAAGGCCGTTATTGTTGGAGAGAAGTTGGTCGGCTGAGCTCTAAGAGCTAGAAACTGGTTGCTTGCTCTAGCTCTCTTGTTTAGCTTGCATCGTTGCCTCTTAAAGCATCTGGATGATAGACAATGGAATTTCCCACAAGAGGTCCGTTTCTCTTTTGCTTGTGCCGGGTAAGGTGGTGGCACTTCCATCAGATCTTAGAATATCTTCATGGCGTTGCAGTAGACTTCTTCTCCGAATGGCTGGATTACATCTGCATAGTTGAACCTCCTCAATATAAGGTATACTTCCTCCCACGCCGACAAACCCATGTCCCGGACTTGGTGAGCCAGCTCTATCTCAAACCAGCGATCATAAACATCTCCATGACTTCCAGGATCACAATAGTTAACATTTCTGGAACATTTTGCGAAGGCAGGGGTCACCTCCTTCCCGTGACGGCTTTTGTGAAGAATCTTATTCGACGATGTTGCCGAGCTTCTCATCTCCTGCGTGGACTTGAGCAATTCGGCATGCGCGCCGATAAACAGT
Source organism: Fonsecaea monophora (assembly GCF_001642475.1). Taxonomy (NCBI): domain Eukaryota; kingdom Fungi; phylum Ascomycota; class Eurotiomycetes; order Chaetothyriales; family Herpotrichiellaceae; genus Fonsecaea; species Fonsecaea monophora. The sequence goes on along the minus strand of NW_019173933.1, from coordinate 535,659 downwards.
GCCCAGAGGCGAGCATTCCGATATTTTGATAGACCGCCAGGTGTTGAACTCCACCCAGAGTTTTCCGCATGCTGCAAAGCTGCCCGAAGGTTCTTCAGCTGTGTTGGCACCATATCGAAGAGGTTAATTCCGCAGACCTCGACTTTATAGCTTGAGTGATGTGTCCAGAGAAATTCTGCAAGGATCAGATATTGTTGGGTATACCAATACTCTATCTGTTCGGCAGAGCCATCTTCGCTTTCGGCTCTCACTGGTGACAAAGATGTGCGATGTATCACCTCATGGATGGCGCGAATATAGTGTTTGATCATCCTTCCCTGCTGTAGGCATGCGGTTGTAGTGAGCCAAAGCATTATTAGAGGTGGTGTAGGGAGACCATTAAGCCCGTAGAGTAGCCAGGTTTGTAATGTGGTCCTCCGAGAGATGAAAAATGCTTTCAGCTCTTCCCCTTCGACGGACGGGTCAAGAAGTGTCGCCGCATCCTCCTGGGCCGCCGTCCACTGTGGAAGTTCTTGGAGCTGCTCGAGAGCCGCAGTCCAGAGAGGCTGCATCGTTTTCTCTATCCAGCCATCGGGGCTCACGTCGAATGCGAGAGGGGTCATGAAGATCGAAGAGATCTGGGTGTCACTCCATAGGGCATATTGAAGGAGTGTGAAGTTCACAGTATGTTTTCTCCGTTGCTGTTCTTGGAACATGTTTTGCAGTATCTTAGCATGTGCCATAGCGGCTGACAGGTTTTGTTCGACAATATCAGCTTTTTGAAGCATGATGATCTGGAGCACATTCACGTCAGTAAAGGTATGGTTCGCATCGTTGAGCAACCGCAGCCGTAACTCTTGTATACTGCGTAGGCGATAACGCATAGCCAGCGTCCGCATAGCAGGGTTCAGCACGGCAGCCACGGTTGCAGAACGAGCAATAAACGCATGTGCCAAAGCTGGCTCTTGAAGCGTGGAGACACAGATGGACCAGTCCAATCTCGCATTAGCAGAGCTGACCCATGCTGCTGCAGGAACATGATACTGGGCTGGAAGAAGATAGTCACGGTAAAAGGCGATCAACTCGTTGACCTGGGGGCTGATTTTGACTGGATAAGCGTGGAAAGGATCCGAATTCCCCATGTGCAGCTGCATCGAGGAGCAGAGACGAGTGCCGCCAGAGGCGCCACCAGCGCGTCGAGTTGGGTCGGCCTTTTTTGGTGTCACAGACACTATACGGTCTGGTCTGTCTGTGACATTGTGTCTCTTAACACTGGGAAGCGGCAGCTTCTCCTTGTAAGTGCGATGGACGACAATAAGGTCTCGAAGATGCTTGACACTCTGCTTGCGGCGCCATACGTGATAGTTCTGACGGACATGGGAGAGGACTTGTGAGTGGTCGTGGGAGCCGCCCGAGCTGCTTGAATCGTAGTTGACGAACAGAAATTTGTCTGCTGCAGGCTGGGTGGGATGGTGGCGGCGATGCTGAGTCGACATGGCTTTACGCAGAGGCGATTTCTGCTGCAGGCTTAGTCAATCTTAGTAGGTTCCTGGCATTAGGTGAAATGGGATAGTTGTATGAGGTGTAGAAGGCGCAGTTGGCGAGGTGTCAGGTCAACAGCCTTCACCATAGATTTCGTCACAGACTCACCATCTCTGATGAGACTGTCCGGTAGGAATATCGTAGCTGACAAGCGGCGAGGCATAGCGTGGGACTTTGAAGAGTGTCAGCCCTACGGCGACGAAATATATCAGAGACACTGCTGTGATGCTGGCGCGCCCAGACCGCTGACAAGCTCACTAAGCGGTAACAGCAGTTGGTCAAGGTCAATACACCAAGGGGGAAAGGCGTCGCCCAGAATCTCATAGTGGGAAGACCAATGTGTAATCAATCCACTACAGCACCGAACTGGATTGGTCTTTTGCAAAGTCCCTATCAAGTTGTATCCGCAAAGGGTGAGTGAAACCGTCAACCGCAGCAAAAAGCGCCCTCGCTTCATACATTGCCATGGCTTTAATTGTTGGTGTTAACCAACTGACCCGGCCCGCCATTTGTCCTTCCGTTCCCATGTGCAAGGCATTTCATTCGTGATCACGACGGCCATGGCCCGCGCTTCTTCGTTTCAGCATGCATACCATCCCGTTCCATTGTTCAGATTGCTTTCCTCCCATTCGCATCCATGATGTTCCTAGTCCGGATCTTTCCCAACTCCCCTGCGAGACATAGTGATGGCGAATAATTCAAGACATGGTGGAAACATATGTACCTCGTCTTTCACAGCATGTGAGACGAGAAGAAAACAAGGGCATCCAGATCTAGTTTTGCACAGCGGCTTGTCCAGTTGGAGCTTGCGTCTGCCCCTGCCCCTGTCCTTGCCCACCTCGTCCCCGATTGCCGCGATAATTGTATCCGCCACCATATCCACGGTTGTTATAACCGCCTCGATATGATCCCCCGTACTGCCTTCCACGGCCATACCCGCCACCTCTTCCACGCCCGCGGTAACCTCCGTCCACATTACCCTGGCCAAAAGTTTCGATATTCTTCTTGAATTCTTCGCTGCGCACCTGTCTGCCATGTGCGCGGCCGTCGTGCCCTTCTTCTCGGTCCTTGGCTTCCGATGAAATATTGTCAAAGAAAGAGGTTGACTTGTTGTAGGCGGGGACGGTGTTGGTTAGGCTGTCTTTTCTGGTTGGAGTTGGTTTACGTGCTTCGCCGTTCTCCTCTTCCTGAGCTGGCGTCTCTTCAAGAGGTGATCCCGAAGCAATCGCCTCTTTAATGAGGTCCTCCTTGTTGAACTTCGCATTGGCGGATTCAAAGTCAAAATCAGACTTTGGAATTTCCATCTTCTTCTGACCACCTCCGCGATGGTAGTTGCCGCCTCGTCCGCCTCTGAACCCTGCCCTACCCCCACGGGCTGTTCCGTTGTTCGTGGCTGATGTGGACATCTCGGCTACCTTTTTGGTCAAAGCATCTACTGCCGCCGTTGGAAGAGTTTGTTTGGGCTGTGCCGAAGCAGCCTGGGGGTTCAATTTTGCCATAGCCGCTGCGACCGCTTCCTTTGCTTGTCGCGCCGCCTCATCCATGGCAGCTTGGGAGGGGGCAGGTTTCTGAGGTTTAGCACCGGTACCATTTGTTGCAGAAGTATCCGCCGTGCCGGCGACGGGAGGTGTGAAAGATTTCTGATTCACAGTGAAAGGGACTGCGGGAGCCACACGGTTGTTCTTCGGCCCTGTAGGGGTTGCCTTTGGGGGCGCCGCCCCTGCTGCCTGGGGTGCAGGAGCAGGTATGGGTGCAGCTTTGGCAGCGACCTGAGCATGAGACAATTGTGACGACAGCGATGTAGAGGGTTGTGTTTCTTTTGGAAGAGGGGAAGCATCTGCCTCTGGCGCCTTGTTACTACCAGGTAGTTCAGATGTCAGATTTGGAGGAGGCTGTGCTGCGGACATGGCGGAGTCAGGAGGAGGTTGTGACTGCATAGGAGGTGGTGGTACATTGCCGCGCAAGCCGGGAGGTCCAATGGGGGGTTGAGGATGTTGTGGAAACGGGTGAGGACCAGGACCTTGTGAGAAGCCCTGGCCGCCAGGGGGACCAAAATATCCAGGAGGCGGGGGTCCATAGGGAGGAAATCCGGGACCAGGGCCAAAGGCTCCTGGAGGCGGGCCATAACCTCTACCGAATTGATTGGGAGGGTAGTAACCACCAAAAGGAGGAGGAGGGTGTGGGTAGTCTTGGGGAGAAAACGGGCCATCACGAGGCATTCCTGGAGGAGGACCTGGTCGCGAGGCATTCTGAGTTTTGACTTCAGTCAGCGCTACTCGAGAAGTGGTGGATTGAGATCGAGAATGAACAAGGGAAGTCAAGATCAGAAGGAAGGCAACGGAAACATCCACATGGCTTTGCGCTTTCAGAACAGGTCTGTGAATTTACATCCGATGTCTCATCATAAGGACAGGTGTCAGGCAACGAAGGGGCACGCGACATACCAAGATGGCAGGGTCATTGGGCATGCTCTGCGGAGGTGATGGTTGTGAGGGTTCATCTTCAGCAATCTTGATATCCTTGACATCGCTTCCACGAAAGACAATGAAACCATATTTCTGTTGTGAAGGAGGGATGAATTTGTCGACCTTGCGATCTTCGGTACCAAAGGAGAAGACATTTTCCAACGCGATTGTGGACTGCTCAGGATTTATCTCGTGGAGAGTACCAACATAGCTGTGACAGGCAAAATTGTTAGGACGAGTTCAGAGATACAAAGGAGGATCACGTACCGAATTTCACTTTTCGAGATGAGGTTGAAACGCTGACCGATGAGATGATCCATATCCATGATGACGGAAAGAGAGCGCAATAAGCAGACACTAATGTTACATAAAGAGGAAGGAAATCCGAGAGTATGAGGGAGAGGGAGAGGTGGTGGAGGGTGAGGAGTTGAGGAGTGGTTTGTTTGATGGAAGAAACAAAAAGGACGAATTTGACTTGAGAAAGCTGCGCAAAAGGTCAAGGCCAGAGTGACAAACTAACAAAACATGGTGCATTTTAGAGAGTGTATGCTCCAGCCTACCCTTGGCGTCTTGGCATGGTACGGTGGGCCTTTCATCCAACCTGTGCAGTCTCCAAATGTTTTGGTCCTTTCGTCACAAGGGGGGTAGTCCTCACGTTTCTTGCCTTCTTATGCTATCCACCGCCATGACCAGCTACAATACAAGTGACCAGGCAGGCAACTACTTCCAGACCGAGTGCGTGTCTGCACCAAGTGCGGTGTTTGTTCAGAGCCTTACTGATCATTTCCCAGTGCATCCTTGGCTGAAAATGATCGGAAACGCCAAAAAGCAGCCAATACACTGGGGGATCCGGTCAAATTCCCCTCAAAATTGCTAGCCGTCGGTGTGAATCACTACTTTGATGCTAAGGGAGATGTGGTTTTTGTCGCCGAAGCTGGAGGAACGGTCACAGGCCTACGACTATCCACAAACGAGATGTCTACGACTCCCAGAGGCCCCCAGGCACCCCTAACAAGCCTCGCCTTCCACGCCACGCGACCCAGCACGGGACATCCTATTAACACACATGTCTTCGCTGGCTGCTGGGACAAATCCATATGGAACTATTCATTTCAAGGCCCCACAATCATCAATCAATCCTCGTTTCCTGCTCACCAAGACTTTGTAAAATGTCTTCTCGTTGTCCGAACTCCGGACAATCAGGATATTTTAATTTCAGGCGGAGCTGATGGCGATGTGCGCTTTTGGACTCTCGACGGAAGACCACTTGGTTCCCTCAAACCCAATGCGCGAGGCATCGAATGTCTTGCCCTCGATCCGCTATCCTCATCCGATTCGCCTATCGTGATGCTCTCAACATCCAAGCAAGAAATCTTCTCCTTTGCTGTCCCAGCACTATCAACAAATACTACGCAGAAGCTTGACCTGTCTTTGCCCATCCTGGCTCATGCCACAAGTGTGTACAAGCTACATTTTGATGAAGACGGAGATCTATGGACAGCCTCAGCTGACAAAACAGCCAAACACCTCCTACGGGAAGAGGGTTGGAGGGCTGATACAACACTGACACATCCTGACTTTGTGCGAGATGTGATTACCCACGACAGATATGGCTGGGTCATAACGGCCTGCAGAGACGAGAACGTACGTGTATGGAACAAAGCGACGGGTGACTTGCACCATGTTTTCACCGGCCACTACGAAGAGGTTACAGGACTGTCTCTGGCTGGTGATTTTGTCATCAGTGTTAGCATCGACGCGACACTTCGAAGATGGAGCCTGGCTCCTGCGGATCTAAACAAGGCGGTTGAGGAGGCCAAGAACCCACGGCTTCTCGAACAGGAACCTGAACCCAACACTGAACTAGGGATGCTGACAGAGGAAGAGGAGGCAGAACTCCGGGCGTTGATGGAGGAAGAAGAGCAAGAGGTGTTGGAGAAGATGGCCACGGACGAGCAATAAGGCGAGAGGGACAGCCTTGCTTGCGTGCTTTCCTACAAGGACTCAGCCTTGCCTTCTTATCAGGCTGCGTGGCTGTGCGCGGCTCCACGTGCCCGACCCCAGATTAGCTAAGCCGGCCTGATAGACTGATATGCCCAAATGCTCGGCTGTGATTGGCTGCCCTGCCACCTCCCACCTTGTCTTTTTGCCTTTTTCCTCTTCCCGGTGATTGATCTGATTGCGCTTGAAACCTCCCCATCTGAAAATTTCTTCTGTTGTCATCTCCTCCATCTCATCTCTGCTTCTCCATCTCGCCACTTGGAGAAAAGTCTCCTGCTCTGTAATTGAACCTCGTTCCTCGCGCACGAACTATCTCGGGTTGCCCTGTTCCTGCCGGCGATTTCCGACCCCAACCGCAAACTTTTTGCAAAGCCTTGTCCAACTTGACCCACGTGCCTATCCAACATCTGACTTTTCTTTTTCAATATTTTGCCCTTGCCTGAGAATCGGGAAGATATCAGTTGCGTGTCTCGCACAGACCAAGTCAGCCTCACTCACATCCCGCCTTCTTACCAAAACATCACCAACACCCTCTAATCACCCAGTCAATCGGCCCACATCCATCCTCCATGGTCGACGGCGAGCCTGAACCCAGGCTGCACAATGCCCTGGCGAGTAGTGCATCAGTCTACGTGAGCCAGGCGAGCCCTGTCAGAATCTGCCGATGCTGACTTGAAACAGCTCCGTGCACATAAAGACAATCCCGTAGCCTGGCAAGAATGGACGCCGAAAACTCTGTCTCTCGCAAAGCGCTACCAGAAACTTATATTTTTGAGTATCGGCTACAATGCATGCCACTGTAAGATACCCAAGCTAGCTTTATGTGCTCGATTTGACTTGTGGAATTAAGGGTGTCATGTCATGGAACGAGAGTCATTTAGCTCTCCCGACGTGGCCGAGATTCTTAACGATTCCTTCATTCCCATCAAGTTGGATCGGGAGTCGCGGCCTGATCTGGATGATATCTATATGAACTATGTCACGGCAACAACGGGCTCCGGTGGCTGGCCTTTGAATGTCTTCCTAACTCCAGACCTCAAACCTGTCTTTGGTGGTACGTACTGGCCAGGGCCTTCCCCGACAACAAATCTGAAACCAGCAACTCCTCATGACGAGGCGCCTGTGACGTTCATTGGGATTCTCAAAAAGATGAAAGATGTCTGGGCATCACAGCGCGAACGGTGTCTCCAATCGTCGTCGGAAATTACGGACCAGTTACTGGCGTTTGCCGGTGAGGGTATTCATTCCCAATCCGACAGTCAAACTCGAGAAGCTGAACCCAGTTCATCGGATCCGCCCGAGCCACTGGATCTGGACCTGCTGGATGACGCCTTGAGCCATTTCAGTTCCCGCTACGATTCGACGTACGGAGGGTTTAGCCCCAGCCCTACGGCGCCGAAGTTCCCAACTCCCTCGAACCTCACTTTTCTTCTTCGAATAGGAGCAGCCATCGCACTGCCTTCCACTCATACACGTTTTGGCTTCTTCAGCCCTGTCCCGGGAATTCTGGGCAGGGAGTCATGCCTCACCGCTGCAAGGATGTCGCTACACACTCTTCTGGCCATGTCAAGATCAGGTCTAAGAGATCAGCTGGGGTATGGATTCCATCGGTACAGTGTCACCGCTGACTGGAATCTCCCGCATTTTGAGAAGATGATGTGCGACAACGCACAGCTTCTAGGGTGCTACTGCGATGCCTGGGCGCTAGGTCGGGATCCCGAAATTTTGGGCACGATCTACAACCTAGTCGAATATTTTACGAACCCCGAGTCCCCAATCGTCCATCCAGAGGGTGGCTGGTACTCGAGCGAAGACGCAGACTCACGGACCACTCTATCCAGCATGAGCAATGGAGCAATGTCGGACGACAAGAAGGAAGGTGCTTTCTATGTATGGACTTTCAAAGAGTTCCAGGCGATTCTAGGTGAGGGTGACGCGGCCATCTTGGCTCGGCACTTTGGCGTCAAACCGGACGGCAATGTGCCCGCGCAGCATGACATGCACGACGAATTCCTGACTCAGAATATCCTGCACATCCAAGCCACACCGTCCATATTGGCCAAGGAATTTGGCATCTCAGAGGAGGAAGTCGTGCGGATCGTCAAGTCCGGCCGTGCAAAACTACGCGAGCACCGCAAGACGAAACGCGAAAAGCCGGAGGTGGACACAAAAATCATCGCCTCGTGGAATGGACTTGCCATTGCAGCCCTCGCCCGCGCAGCAAACACTCTAGCGACGATCGACAAGCACCGCGCTGCCCGATGCCAGGATGCCGCAGAGAGAGCAGCTGCATTCATCCGGAAGAGCATGTATGATGACATTACAGGCCAGCTGGTGCGAGTAGCAGGGCTGCCAGCGTCGCAGCGCAGTGAAGATGCCGATACGACCAACATTGCGTTTGTTGACGACTACGCATATCTTACCCTTGCAAATCTCGCCTTGTACGACCTGACCCTGTCTCAACCATACCTTGATTGGGCCGTTCGGCTGCAGTCCTGCTTAGACGAGCGATTCAACGCCAGCACCACCGGTGGATACTTCCAGTGCCCCAGGCCCAACGATTCCTCGCCGCCCGAACAAATCATCCGCCTCAAGCCTGGGACGGACAACGCCCTCCCGTCTCCCAACGGCGTCATCTGCACCAACCTGCTCTACCTCTCTTCCTACATTCAATCCCAGCACCCGTCGCAATCCCATTCCGAAGCGGCCGCGTACCTGTCCCGGGCGCGTGCGATCTTGGACGCCTTCGCCGTCGAAATCATCCAGCACCCATTCCTGTACGTCACGCTCTTGGGAGCAACTGTCATGGAACAAGTCGGGGTGAAGACGATCATTGCGCCCATGACGGCCAAAGAGAGTGAGCTGAGAAGGCTTAAGGGCTGGGGAAGGACGGTGGTACGGGGGATCGTGTCAGAGGTGATGATCTGTACCAAGGACGGAGTATGTCGGGCGCTGAGGAGAGAAGATCTCGAGGACGTCGACGACCTGGACGCCGAGGCTGAAGAGGAAAAGAGCCGTGCTCTGGGGAAGGTGGACAGTGTATCTTCGGTTAGCGCGTTGAGACAAGCAGCTGTTCCGGCTTCGGCGTGAAGGGTGCCACCAGTGTTGTCTTTTGGGGGAATTCAAGAGGGTTCTTGTTCTCGGTTTGGCGTCGAGGGTATTTACGGCTTGTTTTTTTCTTCCTCGTAGCTGAAGACGGACACTTCTGTTGTATACAACTAGATACGGAGTGTCTGTAGATCAGGGGGAGGTGTGTTGAAGAGGGGCTTTCTCCTTTCTCACTATACTCAACCTCACTCTCACTCTCACTCTCATCCTCGTCCTCGTCCTCGTCCTCAGCTTACGCATCCACAGCTGACAAATTGATCGATTTGCTGGGGTTTCCTACATGGGGTTTTTTGCCTCTTTCCTCTGCACCTCACGATATTACATTATATCACATTGCACTGCATATACTTGTATTTATACTTGTACTTATACTTGCTGTACCTGAGCAAGTGGCACTTGATGGGAGCCTTGTAAACCCCACATTCATGTCTTAGATACCCTGAGATGACAATGAGGAGGAGGGAGAGGATCTCCAATCCTCTTAGGGAACCACATCCGACCTCGAGTTGGAGAAGCATCCGTTCCGGCCATCTCAAGTGCGGTTTTTAATCTGATGGGCTGTTCAATATAAATACGTGTATTTGTGTATTTGTGCGCGGTTGTATATATAAGGCCAGTTACATCCCTTTCCTTGCTTCCTTCCCACTCTTCCTTGGACCTCGACATCGACCTCGACACCTACATCCACACCTAAAGCGTCCATTTCCCGCACCGTCACCATGTCCCATCTGCACACAATCCTCATCACCGGCGCGTCAGGCTACCTCGGCGGCAGTCTCCTCGCGCAATGGTCCCGCGCCGCTCTCCCGCCGTACAAACGTTTGTTAGCGCTCGTCCGGACCGACGAGCAAGCGTCGGCCGTGAAGCTAGAATACGGCGCAGAGGCGGAGCCCATCATCTTCGACACAAAGGACGAAAAGGCCGTGCGCGACGCCGTGCTCGACAACCAGATCAGCATCGTGTTTTTCCTCGTCGATGCCATGACGGCCCAGGCGCAGGGGTATTTTATCAGTGCGCTGGCCGAGGTGAAGGGTAGGACGGAGGTTGACGTCCATTTTCTGCATGTATGGTATCTTTCACTCTACGATCCTATTTCCGGAGGGGATGAGGGATTTGGATTCTGTGCGAGATACTAACCTTTGATCACACCGACAACCAGACCAGTGGCGCAAAGATCTTCTCCAGCCACGCCGGCGCCCCGACCGATCGCCCACTACTCGACACAGACCCAGACCTATACGAGATCCAGAAGGCGCAGAAAGCCCCGATCCCTCTGATACAGTCGGTCAGTAAACCCCTACTCCCTAAGTTTTCAGCGTTATTTGGATTTGTTCATGTCAGTAACTGATACGTAAATCAATCATGTGTTCAGGCCGTCAACACGAATAACACAGTCATCGAACAGGCCGAGTCGCTCGGCGTGCACAGTTACATCTTTGTGCCGTGCATCGTGTGTAAGTTACAGACCCAGGGCCCGGAAGGGGGCACCTTGTGCCATCCCCTGAATTTACGCAAGCTATTCCGTGCTGTCTGTTAACTAACACCACCGGATCTTTAAACCCTTAAGACGGTCGAGGCGAAGGGTTCGGGAACCGCATCTCGATCCAGACCGTAGCCATTGTAAAGGCCGCTCGGGCCTTAAGGCGCGTGTACAGCGTCGACGACGGGAGTCCTGTAAGTAACAATAACCCCAAAATCCTGTCCCCAAGTGAGAAAAAGGTCCAAAGCACTCCATCCCTCCCTATGTCCCTCCCTCCCACCTCGCCCCTACCGGACACTCTATACTATACGCTGGAAATTGGGCCCTAGACCCCAGGCACCGGACCCCGAGAACTAGACACTGACTGACTCAAATCCAGGCCTGGCCTGTATGCCACGTCCACGACAACACGACGCTCTACCTCGCCCTCCTCCGCGGGATCCTCGCCGGCGGCACAAATCGTCCCGGAAGTGGAAAGAACGGATACTACCTCGCCTCGTCGGGCCATGTGACATGGGAGAGCCTGTACGCGGCCATGGCGGCGCGGCTGGCCCAGCGTAGCGTGGTCGATGCCGACGGAGGGGGAAAGGTCGAGCGCGCGACGCCGCAGACACTCGAGGCCATGGGCAAGGCGTTGGGGTGTCCAGCTGAGCTTGTGGCATTACAGCTTGGTGGACGGTATGTTTTTTCTTTCTTTCTTTCTTTCCTATCATCAACATTATCATTATTGTCATTGCCTGTGGTGTGATATGGCTTTGTTTGATTTTTGATTTTTGATTGGTTCTTCTCATCCTCCACCCTTGTCCTACCCGGTCTGTCTGCCTTTTCACGATCCTCCTGTCCCCGATTCGCCATTCTCATATTTCCACCATCACCTTCACCTCAAGAGATAACCCATTGACTCCTTCGCCCACGCCCACAGATGCACATTCACCCCCCGCCACGGCGAGGAAGCACTCGGCTGGAAACCGCGGTATCCCGCACAACATATCCTCGACACGGCGGGCGACGAGGTGGATCTGATTCTCGAGAATCTGGAGGGATGAGGAGAAAATGAACAGTGTGCGTGAAATGGAAATGAGGAAACGAGAGGGAATGAACAATGGAATGAGTTAGATTGGATAAAAGGAACGGAAGGGATCAAACAAATAGAATAAAAGGAATACACCGAGTAGTTGAAGGCTAAGCGATTTTATTTTTCCCTGTGCGTCTTACTTCTCATGAGTAAATCTGATGCTCGAGGAGATAGATACCTTGACGCGGTTGGTCTGTTATTGTAATACTACAGATACTGTGTACTTGTATGGTACTTGGTCACGGAGATACCTATACCACTCTCACTTTAATCCTGTCATTGTCACTCCCTATGTCTGTTCAAATTACATTGTACCATTCACACCTCCTTCTCGGCAACCTCTTACCTGTCCAACCAACTTTACTCAGAACCGGCTGCGGGATTGGGCGGCATTCTGAGGATGATCATGAACCGCTTTTTCTTCGCTGGAGGAGGAGCAGCCGCACCGTCTTCACCGCTGTCAACTTCTTTCGCCTCATCAGCCTCATCCCTCTTTCTCTTGGCTGCAGATCGCGTTTCTCGCATCGGAGTTCCCGCAACGGGTGGAGGCTTCGCTGTTCGACGACTTCTTGGTGTACTTGTAGTACCTGCCCGCTTCGCCGGCGCACTCGAGCTACTCGCACCTGCCCGACCTTTGCCCTTTTTGCCTTTTGGCCCGGCCTTGGGCTTCGGCTTCATACCGGGCTCCGCAGCTTCCTGCTGCTCCTTTAGAGCGGCGGCAATCACATCGTCCCACTTTCTTTTGGCTGGGGGAGCTGCATTCGGGTCCGGTTTGTACTTCTTCATGTCATGTTTCAAGCCGTCGGGACTTGTCCAGTAGTGCAAATCGGGGTCGAGCTCTGCCTGGCTCTTGTTCGTGTACGTTTCAGCCCTGGGCGGAGAAGAAGGTGGATTGCGAGGCTCATGGTGTATGATGCGACGCTCTTGACCCGACGCAGTGCGATACAGGGTGTAATCAGCTGGATCGGCAATGTAGTTCAGGTCTCGTCGCACGCGTTCTCCAGTGCTGTCACTCTCTATTGGACCAGGCTCTTCATTGGCTTGCACGATTTCTAGCAGAAGCTGCAGGCGTCTTTGTATCAAGCGGTCTCGGTTCTCTGCAGGAACTTCTTCGCCTTCTGATCGCAGTAAACTCTCATCTTGAGCGTCTGCTGGACCCAGCCGGGAATTAGCGTCCTCGCCGTGCTCATTGGAGGATAGAGGACCGTCATTCTCATTTTCAGAAGGCCTGGGTTGCTGCTCACTTACCAGATGCGTTTCTGTGGACTGGTTCTCTACGTTCTCGGTTCTGTCTCGGATTTCATCCACTGGAGTAGTAGAGAGAGCTGGGGGTTGCTGATACAGAGATCCGCGGTCAAATATTTCTGTTTCTCGGTTAGTTTCTCCTCCTTGAAGATTTGATGTTGATGGCAGAGGAGCTAGTACCTCGTGACGAAGGCTCAGAAGGATTTCTGCAGCCTCTAGTGTTCTGGGGCTGTGGCCAGACATCTCATTTTCAGGGTTGCTCTCTGCGACTTCTTCAACAACTTCTCGCCTATCTGACTCGGCAACTTGCTGTTCTCGCTCTAGCCGCTCATTCGATCTTTGAACTCTAGCTTGTTCATGGAACTCCTGGAGTCTTCTTGTTGCTTCGTCGGCGAGATAATCGAGGGGGGTAGGACCAGAGTTATCCTGCGTCGCAGGTGCCTGGTCTCCAGCAGCAGGATTCATTTTTGTTTCAAGTTGACACTTTGATTGGAAGTACGTAAAGGGATGCGTGGGTTCGGGAGTCGAGGTCTGAGAAGCGGGTAAGGAGAGCCGTGTGTTCTGAGAACTTGGTTTTGAACTTTGGGACGGAGATATACTGAAAATACTCTTGTTTCGAAATATCCTCAATCGAGATATGTCGAGTTTTCCGGTATGGAGAGAGATTCTGCAACGGTGTGTCAATACTGGGTTAATGTAGTCCGACATATCTCGACGTCTCCATTGAAACCCATTGACAGTGTCGATCTCTTGTTTGACACAATGCAACATTGTTTCTATACAATGAACGGCAGCCCTAAAATAACTTTCCTTTCCTCGAATTAGAACAGAGGTCTTTGTATAGAGGTTTGTTAGGCTTTGTCTTCGAGGCTGGAGGCGCTGTTTGAAAGGCCGTTTGTGTGAATCAAGCTTGCCTCGGTGTAGGTGGTGCATACATCCGTTGTTCCTCTTGCATTGTCAGATACTCGTAGGGCGCACAGGACCGTGTGTGGGCGCGAAACCCAAGCAGCAGGCCTTTCCTGTTCCATAGTCTTTCCACCAGGAACACACCTTGTAGAGCACTCCATTGACCCCGTACAGACATCACGAAAACACGGGGCTCGTGCCATGCTGTTGCTTTGCGTGTCTGCTGCTGCACATGTTTTCTGTAGCACAGAGTTGGTCAAGGATTCGGAAAAGGATGAGCTGGACCAGGTAGAGCTAGGCCCCCTATTCGGAACCAGTTGAGCCCCCAGGTCATGGCCAACTCCTCAAGACACGTCTCGAGGTTTTGTTGAACGTCGATCAGGCGGTCAGCCGGGTCTATAACCACCGGCCTCATGTCTGGCCGGTAGACCTTGACGGAATAAAATTCGAGTAAGCTTCGTACCCAGTCAGCTGTTTCCACGCATCAGGGAACAAGCTCTAGTCACGACATGAGATAGATTACTTACGATGGAATTGAAGTTCCTTGAACTCGAGCACAGTCCGCGGAAAATGACGATGAACCGCCCAAAGCTCATCATCTCGGACGTGCATCGTCGGGTCTTTGTCATCCTTTGTTGGCTTTGCACCTTTTCTTTCCAGGAGACGTTTCCTTTGTGCTTCGACGGCGGCTCTGGCTTCTGGCGTAGGTGCAGAAATGGGGGAGATTGCGTGGTAGGGTCTCCATAGTAAACCATTCTTTATCCGTGCGTCTTGGTTCTTGAGTCTGTCTTCGAGTATGGCGAGGCGAACACCAAGACCTAGTGTAGATCGGTTGCCTTCACGCTGAATAAGTTCGTTTTGGATGACTTGGAAGATATTGAGGCCCAACTCGGCAGTCTCCATATTGTACAAAGGGTTGTTAAAATGTAGCGTGGCAGCAGACTATTTACAAGAGGAAGATCAAACCGTTAGAGATTTGCTGGTTAGAGACAACAAGGAGAATTTAACGGCCAAAACGGTGGGAAGAAGAAGAGCAAGAGGCCGTGCAGCGTGGAAGCTTCGGATCCATTGACGGTTGTCGCATTACAACATTGGCACACGTCATGGCCAGCGCTCAGCCTTGGGCTTTACGATTCTCCTTATCATTGATGTCTGTCTCAACGAACGGGAAGATGGATGAGGATAGCACTCTAGGTCCAGTGAATTCAGTCATTAATGTCAATTTTGGATCTGGTGCAGACTTTTACTTTGTTATCGGATGTTGGATTCAAGCTGCCCCCAAGGCCGCTAGCATATGCATCGCCCAAGTGGTTCAAGGCATACGTCTTCTGCTACCCCTTTGTCCTCAACTCCTCCGGAGTATCTTCCTGGTTATCCCATCTGCCATTCTTGAACGCATTCAACTGCTTGATCTCCTCCCAGATCCTCCAGATGTGCGGGAATTGGCCTTGCACATCCACGCCAAACCTGAGGGCTCCGTCTATGGCGGGAGCAAGGGCACAGTCGGCCATGGTCACTGTATCACCGACACTATACTTGCCACCATAGGCAGTGACCAGTCCGTCGTATGCGCGAAATCCTAAGGTCATGAAATGTTGTTGCCATTCCTTGGCCTCGATATTGTGGGGTTTGACGAAATTCAACACTCGCAAATTCGTAACAGGTTGAATATCGCAAGCAACGACGTTCACCAGCTCTCTCACCCTGGCTCTTCCCACAACATCATCCGGGCCGGGTAGCAGCTTCACCCCATTCGCATGTTCAACTTCCTCGAGGAATTCCAGGATGGCAACCGACTGTCTGATTCTGGTGACTTCGTTGCCCGTTTCTAGGTCGCTCACGACCAAAGTAGGCACAGACTCACTTGGGTTCAATGCTGTGTAGTTCTTGTCATGCTGTTCGCCTTTGACCAAGTGGATATATTTGTAATCAAGTGGAACGTTCTTCAGATTGGCCGCAATGCGAACCCGGGCCGAGCAGGAGCTGCGGAAGTAACTGTACAAGGTGTACTTGTACCTTGATTTCTCGTCCATCTTGGCCTCAACAGTTGCGCTTTGTGCTTGAGTGTCGTCGAGGGACGAATTCGGTGGGGACACAATTGCTCCGTCTTCCCTGTTTTCCCTGGTCCTGATCAGGAGCTAGTTTGTCAGGCTGATGCGGCCACTAGTGAATCTAGGGTTGGGATCTGCTTTAGCGAGACGCAAGATGGAGGAGGTGAGATGGAAGGATGAGATGGGTTGTCTCTCCCGGCCCCCTGTCTCTGAAGTTGTAACGGTGGTAATTCGGCCACCGCAATGCCCAAGCCTTGTCAGGGCTGCTAAACGTTTTGCCGACCAGTGAAGATGGAGGGATCACGGACCAAGCAGGCGGCCAACGCAGTCGACGAGAACTGATGCCCCTTTTAAAGAAGTCCGACACGATGCCAACATCAAGTTGCTGAGATTCCTCGTGCTGCAGCTGACCATTCCGAGCTGTTTATAAAACAAGTGCGGAACCCCCGCAAATCAGCAGCGGAGCTCATTCCGAAGACGCATGAGAGCCGCCCCACTGGAGGTTCAGAGAGATCATCACGAATGACCGAGCGAGGACCGGGGCGAGGGAGTAGAGGCCACATCCTTAGACTAGTGAGGTAGGGGTGAGATTGCGGCTGGTAGATGACCACGAGTGTCACGGCACGAATGGCTCGGGCGTGTTTGATGCTTGATGTTTTTGCGGGGGAGGGGTCAATAAAACCTTGCGGTATGCATCTCGACACCTAGTTCACCCCCTCTTTGGGACGAGGACGATGCCGCCCTATCCTCAAACAAACCCCCTTTTGGCACTATTGACCTTCCCATCATGGTTGACATAAGTTTTGTTGATGAACCTTCTTCTGGGCTCTTAGCACAAAAGCCGTTTATAGACTGAGGGGACGACACGAACAAGGAAGAGTTGAGGTACATTGATCATGATGGTAGGTGGTGGTTAAAAGCGGCGTGGTACAGGTACGCTCCATGTCGCTATGACGACGTGAAATGATGCGGGTGGGCGCGGGGTGAAAGCATCGGCTGCGTTCAGATCTTCAACCTCCCGCATCTCCATCTATCCTTGCTGCAGGAAGTTGACGACCCTTGTGCGATAGCGTCCCGACCTCTCATTCTCGTATTCTGCCAACATGGCAACCCGCGCCATTCGCATTGGCTTCGTGCCCGAACACTACCTCCTCCCGCTTCACTTCAGCAACAAGAACAACCTTTTCCCTTCCTCGCTCCAGGTCCATCTCGTCCCGTTCCCTTCGGGGACCGGCCACATGATAACTTCCCTGCGCTCCAAGGAAATCGACCTCGCAATTGGTCTAACTGAAGGCTGGGTCGCTGGGCTTCTGAACCCCTCTGTCCAGAACCAATCACCACAAGAGAAGGGATATTCCATTGTCGGGTCATGGGTGTCTACTCCACTTCGATGGGCCATTGTCACCGGGCGGAACCGAGACGATATCTCGTCTGTGGATGATCTGAGACAACATCGACGAGTAGGCGTGAGTAGGATTGGCAGTGGGAGTCACATCATGGCTTTCGTTCTCGCCCAGCAGGAAGGGTGGCTTCAGCACACCAAGGATCAAAAATCAGAGGGGCTAACCCTCGTGCCACTGGGACCGTTCAAGGATCTTCGCGACGGCGTGACAGGCAACACGGCCGACTTCTTTATGTGGGAACATTTCACTACGAAACCCTATTTCCACGGGGATGACACGCCTTTGAAGAAGATTGGGGAGATCTACACGCCCTGGCCCAGCTGGCATATTGCTGCGTCGACTGACGCATTCCCCGACCCACGTTCAGACGAGACCCTGAAGCAGATCTTCGAAGCTCTGGACAAGGGAATCAAGATGTTCAATGAGGATCCGGATGCGGGAATCAAAATGCTTGGGACAGGTGAGGCGGGTTGCCACTATTCCGAGGAAGATGGGCGGGAGTGGTTGAAAGACGTGAAATTTGTGCAGGGGACGAGAGGGGTAGATGCAGGGGTCATGGGAGGTGTGGTAGATGTTCTCAAGACGGCTAATGTCATTGACTCTACGGTAGATATCCGAGAGGGTGACGGAGTCATTGGAATTACAAGGTAAGGGGCAGCAAAAAGGCAAAACTTGTGAGCAAGGTCGATGCTAGACCTTGAAGTCGTAGGGCATGTACAAGTACCAAAAAGAATTTATACACAAACCGGATAACCACGGTCTACGGTATGTGTCGAACTACCAGCGTATCTTAGTTTGCCTGTCATTGAGTGTTAGCGACTCCACGAGAGAGATCCGTCCACGCCGTCATGATTAGGACCAAGGCTGGCTGGTGTTCCTACTAGTGCCTCTTCCTGCCCTTGCTCCTGCGTTCCGTGAAGGCCAGCAGTAGGATAAAGAGGGGAGTCTTCGAGACCGTCTTGGTCTGTGTGCGTGTCCGACTTCAGCCGATTGATGCGGCCTACTTGGATGCAGCTATTGTCCTGCGGGTTTAGGCGATTGTTTCCATTCGGGCGTGGTAATATGCCCGAACGACCATTCCATTTCCAGCCTGAGCAGTAACTACACGTTTTCTTTTCTACTGAGTGCCAGATCGATGATTCCCAGATCGATGAGCGAGAATGACCTCAGGCAAATATTCTTGATGACCGAAGACTGAAAGCAGAGGGTGCAGGTAAGACAGATGTCGGTCAAGCCAGGTCCATGTTCGCCGTCGCACCACTTTAACGGCCGAAGGGAGGGGAAGATGCAGGACTTTGAGGATGCTGGATATGCGGAAAACGCGAAAATATGGTATTCGGTGTTTTCCGCACGTAAATGATGTAAACACAGACAAAACTGCACATGGGAGAAGTGAAAACAACTTGGTTGATAAGTCAGGTTCAGGTGCCTGGAGGAAGAAAGAAACCCCAGACGGATAGGGATCAGTGATCGCAGGCACCACAGGCACCGCCGCGAGGGCAAAAGAGTGTTACTCAGCCGACGTCATGTTTGGGACTGGCCGGTCTGACGCAGAGGAGTAGTAAGTAGTCGGCTCGAGGTGTCAATGCCATTTTCCTGTCTGACACAGTCATTGCCTCGAGGTTGTCGAGGGCCTGAGGTTTCATTGCGTGATTTTCAGGCGTCACATCCGGGGCGGGAGCTTTAACCAGCCTGATGGTTGAAGAGGTCGAGTCAATGCCTGGGGGGTCTGTTAGGGGCCCTGGAACTACGAGTACGAGTCCCCTTGCACTCCTTGACTTGGCTACCACCAGCGCCACTGTCCGCGACCCTTTTCCCTTTTTTGCTCCTCCTGCTCCTTGACGCTGACTTTGACTGACTGACTTTTCGCTTCAGTTTTCTTCTCCTCTTCAACAGCAAAAGAAAAGTAATCAAAAGACAAACCGCTTATTTCCCCCTCGATTTCCCACCTCCCAAGCCTGATGTTACT
This sequence comes from Fonsecaea monophora, assembly GCF_001642475.1. Classification (NCBI taxonomy): domain Eukaryota; kingdom Fungi; phylum Ascomycota; class Eurotiomycetes; order Chaetothyriales; family Herpotrichiellaceae; genus Fonsecaea; species Fonsecaea monophora. The sequence goes on along the minus strand of NW_019173933.1, from coordinate 516,435 downwards.
AAACTTCTGGGCCAGCCACGCAGCCCTTCCATCAGCCTCTTTCTGCTGTTCTGATTCGTCTTCTTTCCACCTCTTCCCACCATCTATTTCTTCTCATATTCGCTATTTCTCTCTAGCTAGCTGCTGCCCTTCAGCTCTCGCGCGACCTCGAGTTCCTCCCCACTCCCGCCATCCCAATCTCGCCCTCATAATTTTCCACCCTAGCTTTTTCTCGCCCAACGACCACAGATCAACGCCCGCATTTCTTGCTAATTAGTTCTTGTCGACCTTGTCTTCTGTCGATCGTCAGTGTCGCTGCCACTATTGCTACTACTTCTTATTATCGCTGGCCGCCTACGACTCTCCCTGCCACCCCTCCCGATAACACATCACACACCGCATATCCGGCCGGCCTCACACCCACATGCGCGCACTTCTACCACTTTCGCAGACAACACCATTGATCTAGTCCTATCCATATCCTAATCTTCAGCCATCGACCCAGACTGAGCCTTTCTGTGACCATCAATCAGTGCAACGACCATGTCGGCGCAAAATCCCATCTTGCAGTAGAGCATCATCGTCTTTCAGCTTTAATCTCAGTCCATTTCGGCGCCAGCTAAAATGACTCCACGATCGACTGTCAGCAATAATCCGTCCCCCAGCGTCGGCCAGCCCACGCCTCCCGCGGTGCCTTCGTCGACGTCCGGAACTGCCGTCACCAATGAGTCGGACAGCGATGCTCACCCTGAAGAGCGTCCAACTCACACATCAGAGATTGGCACTCTGAAAAAGCTCGGTAATCATGGCACTGCTTGGCTGGGCAGTTCTTCCGGCGTGTATTTCGTCAACACCGTGCGGCGAGCCTTTTCTGCAGCCTTTGCGTCTTCGAATCTAGGAGGCGCAAACCCCGTCCCCGCGAGCGAAGACATTCTCACTGGTGAGGACGCTGAGGGTCGTTCGTACAATGGTCCCCTCTATGAGGGCCCAAGTTCTTCAGATCAGTTTTTTCAGACGCTGGCCTCGGCTCTGGGTAAGCCCCCGGCAAAGAAGATCGCCATCGAATTGGTCACCTCTTTCTTTACCGTCTGGCACCCGCTTTTCCCCTTTCTCCACGGACCTAGTTTTATCAAAGACATGGAGACGATATATGCGTCACAGCGCCGTCCTTCGAAACCGACCAAGGATAGTCCTGCTCACACGGACCTGCGGAAGTTACTGACATTTCAGTTGATCATCAATATCGCCTCCCTGGATCGGAGTGATATTCATCTTCCCATGGAATCGCGCGTCAAGTCCACCGCCGATGTGTGTCGAGTGGCAGGGTGCTTGGCGATGGACCATGATCTGGCCACTATACAAGCCATCCTCGCTGCCGAACTCTACCTGACCGCAACCCTGGCTATTCGCCAAGCCAGCACGGTTGCTGGAATCATTATCAAACTGATCTATCATGCCGGCCTTCACCGATGTCCGCTGCGCTATGCCCAACTATCTCTCGAAGAGTGTGAGATCCGCAAACGGATATTTTGGTCGGCATATGCTCTGGACCGACATTGCAATTTGAGTCTGGGCGATCCCAACGTGATACAAGACGATGACATTGATGTCTGTTTATCCGGTCCAGAGCTTCACAAGGCTCATGCACGAGATCTAATGCCCAATCCCGAGGGGGACATGAGCATGCACATGCCACCTCCACGTGCGATCCAGGATGACCCACGCGTGGCGCAGGCTGACAATGACGGACCTGAGGCTCAAGAGAAGCGACTACGAGAGGCTGCTCTAACTGCCTATGTGCAATGGGGCAAGTTGACAGGCCAGATCATCGAAGTTTTCCACAAAAGCATCAATCACCGCTTTCCCAAGCACGAACAGATTCTCCGCCTTACCAGTGATATTGAGACGTGGTGGAATGATCTTCCTGGATTTTTGAGTGGAGAGGTCGAGGCTGGCCACGAGAGGACCAACCATGAATCGAGCGACGCGAACACCCATCCAACCGCGTCGGCAGCTAACGGAAATAATGGAGCTACAGGAAATGGCTCCGATTCGTCTCCTCTCCCTCCTCCACAACAACATCTTGCAAGCTTTTTCAAGATTCTGTACCACCGGCTGCTCCTTTTGGTGAATCGGCCTCGCCTTTCCCTGGACCAGTCAACCCCTGAATTCCAACACGGTCTCCAGGTGTGCATTCGAGCTTCGCGAGGGATTGTAGCTGGTCTGAGAGCGCATAAAAAACACGGCCAGTCCATGTTTCTGCCTGGTCTGCTGTCTGCAGCATGGATGTCTGGTCTCATTATTGCCTTTGCCTGCCAACTGGGCAAATACGCCAAAGCACGAGCACTGAGTGACATGCAAGCGTGCTTGCATCTGCTGGAAAGCATGAATATCAGATGGTACACGGTGCAAAATTGCCACAAAGTGCTGAGCCTCCTCCTCATTAACATCCAATCACGAAAAGCGTCGGTCAATGGGTTCCTGACCGTTCCTAAGCCGGATCAATCGCCGCAGAGTATGCCTGTTGAATTTGATCAGCCATCTCGAAAAAGGCAGCGCACCACCAGTGGCAACGAAGACGCAAGCCCGCGAAAGTCCTCTGTCGCCGAATCCACGACCAGTTCGCCGATCCAAGGGTATAACTCGACTGCAGCTGGAAACAATTCTCAGTCGCGGCTAAAACCTCAAGCTTCGACGCCCAACAGCACGCAAACATGGACACCCTCGACGACGTTCGACCCCAGCAACCCCTCAGCCCTCACCAACCCAACGGGCAGCCTCTCCACGTTTGACTTTTCGAATTGGGACCGCGGTCAACCGACCACACAGCCTCAATTCAATCCTGGCATCGGCAGTGCTGTATATGCTACTCCGCAGGACTTGGCGTTTGCGCAATCAACCATGAACATGAATCTCCCAGGGCAATCGGGGATTGGTGCTATGGGAGGTGACGGAAGCAACACGAACTTACAAGAGTACTCGGATCCCATGTTTTGGGGGAACATGGACTACAATGTTGCGGATATATTTGGATCTGCCACTTGGGAGAATATGACCGGGCCATTTGCTCCGGGTGGAGGCGTCAATAGCGCATGGGATATGTGAGCACTGGACATATATTTGACGAGACATTTGTTGAGATGTGCTTTGATCTGGAAATGTGACGGCAAACCCCAGGGACATATGCAAAAGTTGGGAGACGGGGACTGGATATTGTAACAATCAAACACACCTTGGAGGATTTGAGGAACTTGAGGAAATGGAGTGCTTGACTAGCCGCTGCTGCGTGTAGTCTTTGTTGTTGGATAATATGGAGGAAACATTCCATCGCGACTGAACCGGTGGAGCCGGCGTTGGTTTGCAATGGAAACCGGAGAGTGTCGGCGTCTTGCACTGGTGACTGTATGATACCGAGTACCTTGTCAGGGTCGATATATTTGTTGACGGCGACCTTTTGATATCCTGAATCTGAGATTTGGTTGTCGCAGTACTTTGGTCGTGTGAAACTCAACGTTGGAGTGTCACTGTTTTCTTCATGCTACAACATACGAGTATGTCTTATGTCTCACACTCGACGTGTCATCCCTTTATTATGTATACCTCAGGCTGAGGCTACGGCGGGGCCCCTGGACTAGAGACGGTTTTGAACTGGGAGATATTTACCTCGTACCGAGTACCGAGTACTCGATATCTTACCTAGCAGTGCCTCGCTAACTAGTTGTTTGGTTAGTTAGTAGCCTGGGCACCTCGTGGTGGCCATAGTGTGGGAATGATGATGTGATCAAACGGGCCTGGAAATTGGGTGGGTATACTAGGTAGATACGCTAGAGATACAGACACAGATACATTCTCATACGGATACACAGAAACAGAAACAGGACAGATATGCACGCAGACGCACATCTACACAATACCTCGTACCGCATGTCCTTGTTCCGATCTTCGCATCCCTTCATTTCTCTACCAGAGTTCCTCTCTCCCTCGTTTCCCCATTATTACCAGCAGATCATCCATTGGTTTCTCTTTAACCCCCCACCCCCGGTCCCGTTGTCCCTTTACTCCTTTCCCATTGACAAATCTCCCCCACTGGACGTATGTATGAGTACGTTTCCCTCTTTCTCTGGAGAACGTGTAACCTGGACATATTCGATTCTTCTTTCTACCTCCCACCTCTTACCTCATATCTTTCCGCCGGGCCATAAAGTGGCGTACCGTACGGTGCTCGAACGTGTCGAGACTCGGGTACGTACGACATGTCTACTTGTGTGATGGTCGGGTGCGGGAGGAGGAAGTCATCGCTGTGGAGGAGGGGATCGTACGTAGAAAATAGATAGGTGGGTGAGTAGGTAAGTGAGTAAACAGCCGAGTTCGAAGAAAGATAGGTATCTATCTGGGTTACCTTGCATGGTCGGCTGGTTGGCCGCTTAGTTTGTTGATCTGCCGATTCGTTCGTCAAAGGATACTGTAAGATTCTCGCCCTTATTCGTCCCCGGTTGTTCGCACGTGTCAGGCAGGGTACCGCGGAGATATGACGTGGTTGGCGACTCTAGGTAGGTAGACGAGTGTGACTGCGAGACTGAGAGCGAGAGTGAGACCGAGAGACACCGGGAATGGGAACGGGAACGAGAACGAGAGCGCGATTGTTAACAAGGACAAGGACAAGGATGGGACCCGCTGACACGACCATGTCCATATCCATATCCATCCGAGTTACAACGAGCCAGGCCCCGTCCCTGTCGTTCCTCCTGTCCTCGTCCCGCTCCCAAGCGCTTGCTGGAGTAGTGACTCGAAATAGGCCTCGTCGATGACAGCGCCGAATCTGCAAAAGAGTCGCGAAAAGACGAATTAATTAACCATCAAGGACTTTAGAACGGCGGGAAGAATATCGTGTCATCTATCACCATAACCATAACCATTTTGTGGGTGCCGCACCAGGCGACACAGTACACAATACACAGTACACGCTCTTGAAGGAAATCCAGACAGATGGTGTATCAGGTCCGCTTTATACAGTCTCTTTATTTGATTTCTTAGAAGAGGGTTGGGCGTGGACTGGTTTGGCTTGCCAATAACACCAGCAATAAAGGAGATGATCGAGCGGGAATAGGGCGGGGAAAAAGGGGGGGCTGCTCACCCGTAACACTGGACCTCAGGCAACAACGTCGCCTTGAGCGCCTCGAGCCCGTCTCTGGTCAAGTCGCCAAAATTCGGATGCTGGCGAACCCTCTGCCACGCTTCTACCGGTGTGATCTCCCCGTCTAGGGAGAGCTTGTCCGAGAAGTCCAGCAACTTTTCCAATTCCACGGCCGGGACGCTCCATCTCGTTCCGCTGGGCAGGCCGGTCGCTGTCGTGACGTCTGGTGCTGTTGTAGAATGGTGTTGTGCGGAGACGGTGGTGCTTGGCCCACGCGCGGGCGAATGCCACATGATCGGCGACATGAGCATCAGTTCGTGGCCCGAGCCGTCGTCCGCGGCGGCGTGTGCGGCGTGGTGGCCTAGACAGACATGTTCCAGAGCAAGAACAAAGTCGACTCCCACCTGCGTCGCGCCGAGCCCTTGCGGGTGCTGCATGGGGGTAGAAATCGGGGGTGGCGGCGGGAGACCAGAGCTTGTGGCTTGAGAGTAGATGCTGGGTGCGTGGAGACTGGTTGGAGGGTCGCTGATGGTCAAGCCAGAGAAGAGATCGCTGGAACAACTGGTCGAGCCGGAATGGAGGGTGCCGTAGTGAGAGAGGTCGGACGAGGTTAATATATTCTGTGGTGCGACAAATCCCGACTCGGTCTCGGGCGGCAGGTGGGCACGAATGTGCTGCGTCCGGGAATCCGGAAGGCCGAGGAGCTCGATGGTGGCCTGCGGGCTCTGGATCTGGGGATCTGATGCCAAATCCAACGGCAGGGGGATCTTGTGATACTTGATCAGATCCTTGAGGCGGCGGATGGCGTGGCGGCACGCTTGGAGTTGGGCCTCGTGCGCCGAATCGCGGGCTCGCAGTTTGGCCACTTCGGCTTCCAGCGTCTTGACATATGTGGCTTTTCGGTCTCGATGGGTTCTGTTATGTGTTGGGGTTTCGTGTCAGATCATCTAAACTTATCATATATCCCGATAGCCACTGATACATTGGTGTCGCCGCTGTCCCAGGAATGGCGGTGGTGCCTGACAATCAAAATAGCCTCACCTCTGCGCTCGTCTGACTTGCTCACGTCTTCTCGCTTTGGCATCCGGCTCCGGATCACCACCTTCGGCTGGTTTCGTCTTCTCGGCCGCTTTTGGTTCTGGTGGTATTTGAAGAGATTAGTTACAACTAGTTGGTAGTAGACAGTCCATATTAGAGCTGCAAAGGGGACGATCGGGGATGTTAACGATGGAGAGCATAGCTAGTATGGCAGGCTAGCATTTGAAACTCTGGGTTTGATTCATTGATTCATGATCCATCGACATTGATCCAATCATCAAACGAAATTGTGATCAACCGCCTCAGTTAGGTATACATGGGGTCAGACACGCATCCATGCACACCCAACTGCCTGTTTCGGGAGAAAAGGAAGAAAAAATTGAATACTCACGGGGCGACCGTCTTAGCTTCGCCAGCCAATTCGGTGACGGCGACGACGACGATTTGTCCGACATGTCGTGTTTTGGTTGCGGAGCCGAATCCTCAAAGAGGGGCAGTAACCAAGTTTTGACCAACAATAGCTCGAGACACCAACAGGACGACGACAAATCAAGAGGCGCGAGTGTTTCGCACGATCATGCCAGATTCCACAATCAAAAATCACAACCACAATCACGCTCCTGAACGGGTAGCAACCCAAAAAGTATGAGGACTATCAGGACTTGTTTTGTCGCCGTTTCAAGCCGCGTGGGTGTGGATGGAATGGAATAGTTGGTGTTGGTGGTAGTGGTGGTGGTAATAATAGCGAAGAATTGTCTGGAGTTTGCAGAATTAGCCTCGATGTGATTATGGCATCATACAGAATATTGGGTCTGTGAAGGGTTAGACTTGCCAGGTACAGAACTCTGTGCGTCTGTCTGTCAAACTGTCAAGCTGTCAAGCTGTTTGTATATATTCCGAGGCCAAAAGTCACAAGTCCTTCTCTCTGTAAGAAATAAAAAAGAGAGACTGTATCGGCTCTTTATACGAGTCGGGTAGAGCATACCGAGTCCATAATATATCATATCATACCATATCCCATTCCAGAAATTCATACCTCCTCCTGGTTGGTCGGTTGGTTTGTTACTAACTCTTATTATCAGGCCATCCACAAATCCATCGACCACCTACTCCTTTTGATCTCCCTCTTTTGCTAGCAACTTGGTATTTGGCACGATGCTCTGGGGACGAAACTCCCCCCCCCCCCCCAGCCTTAAGGACCTGATTAGCTGCGAAAGAAGGCGAAAGTTGCTGGAAGTGGAAAGGTTCGATCGTTGGCGAATGTTGAGTCAGGTTTTTTTGCGTGGGGGCTCTTGTAAGCACCTAGTCCTTTTGCTTAGCCCTATGAGACCCTGTGATATCCATTAGACGAGACTTGTGAATAAATAATACGAGGTTGGAGTTTCTGTGCATTCTGTCAGAACCTGGGACCCTCGGAGATGCAATTGGCACCGTGGCTCCGGCCTGATGGTTGGTTTGTTAGTAAGCTGCGTGGCCGCTTTAGCCGAGCACGACCGAGTTCCGGTGGGAGTTTAAGTGGTGACTATAAAAGCAGCCCGGAGAAGTCGATGGATCTGGCAGAGTTCCAATACGCTTAGACACGGTCAGTTCCCCATATTCCATTTCCATCTCCATTTCCACTCTCGCTACCCACGGTACTAATAACAAACGACCCGCGGCTCATCACTACGGGTAGAGAAGCGATGTACTGAGTCACACTATGCGGTGAGACGTGTCATGACCAGACCATGAACTAACTATACTATACTATCATAACATGCGTGATAACATGAACCGACAACCAGGAAACTCATCTCAAAGGCGCCTCGAGCTCATGAGTCCCTCTCAGACCCGTCGCTCTCGCCGTCGTCTCCGTGCCATCAGCCTCGTACCGTTCGTTTCCATCAGCTTCTTGCCTCTCAGTCCCATCAACCTCGTGCATCGCGTTTCCATCAGCCTCGTATTTCCCCGTACTGCTGTCGGCCTTGCGCAAGCTGATCCCGTCCGTCTCATGTGGGCCGGGGTCCTTGCTCGCCTCAGGGGCTGCAGGGATGGCCCTCTTCCTTTTTCTTCGCCGGAGGAACCAGAATCCGGCAACAAGGATAATCACGAGGCCGGCAACACCACCCACCACGCCACCGGCGATCGCTCCGGCATGGGAATGGCTCGAATGTGATGACCCGGCTGTTGTGGCGGCACTGGTGGTGGCCGAAGCTGTCACCGAACCTGTGCGAGTAACACCCGAAGATGTGCTGATGCTACTGGAAGGAGTGCTCGAAACTTTGACGGCGTTGGCAAAGATCGAGGCTAGTGCGGTGTTCGTCCCAAAACCGCCACTGGGTGTCGTCACCGTCGCACCGCCACTTGCATGTCCGCCGATGATGCCGTACACTTGGCTGGGGACGGCATATAAATTCGACGTCCCAGAAGACACCTGAGGCGGGGCTTCATAAGTCGATGTCCAATTTAGGTGTGTCATATCGAACAATCTCAGACCAGATTGCTCTTGATCGCATGGCCATTCGTATCGCGACGGGATCGGCCATTTGATCGACTCAAGCATCCCGCCATATGTGACCAGATACCTATCCGCCACCACGCCACAAGCCGGGGCAGACCGCGGGACCGAGCTTGCGCTGACAGGGATCCAATGGAAGGCCGGCAGCGTGAGGATCCAGATATCACCGAGCGCGTCGTCGCTGCTGGCTTGCAGTCCACCATATATGTAGATATTGTGGCTGCTGCCATCCGCCGCGCTCAGGGCGACAGAACAGAAGGAGCCTCTTGGCGCGGGATACGTTCCCCCTTCGGCCGTGGTGTCTTGCTCAAACCACTCGTCTGCCCCGGAATCGTACATGAGAATTCGTCTCAAGCTCAAATATTGGGTGCTCTGCGTCGGTACGTGGGTCAATCAAGGGTTCAAGAGTCTCGCGACATCAGCAACCGCACTCACAGGTCTTGTGTCACCTCCCAGGGCGACGGCCAGTCCACCCGTGGCTGACTCGGTCCCAGGGAGAAACACCAAGTTGCCACGTTCACTCCACTCCTCCACAAGGTCCGACGAGATAGTCTTGTTGGTCCAAGTCCAGTCAGTGGTGTCGAAGGACGCGATGAACTTTTCCCCAATTTGGTAAACTCCCGGGTCAAGAATGTATACGTCGGTGTTGGGGTTGAGGCGCTTGTGTCCGGCGGCCCTGATGCCGTTGTGAACGTAACCTATTGCACGACGTGAGTTCCACCCGTAATAGTTCCAGGAAAATGGCGATTCTATCGGAAGACCCGTCTGCGAATTGTTCTGCAGCGCAGTGTCCACCGACCATTGGCCCGACCCAACATCATAATAGTATATGCTTTGGCCCGACAGTTCGGCAAGGCTCCAGTCCGAGTCCACGAACGTTCCCTGGTCCGTGAGGTGATACCAGCATCCCTGCAGACCAGCCACCACATAGAGCTTCCGACCGTCTTCCCAGAAGGCCCCTTCGTCAAAAGTTGGCACAAAATCGGGCAGAGGTTCGACCGTGATCAGAGAAGGATCGGACAAATCGCGCGAGCTTGAAAAGTCGACAGTGCGAAGGTACCGGTCTACAATAAATTCCATCACATCACTTCAAGGCCATTTGACGGCAGAGGGGCCAGGGCTCACTGAGTATCCACAAGGTGTTGGTCGTGCCGTTTAAAACGATGCTGACTCCTCCGTAGATATAGACTTTGTTGTCCACGGTCACGACTAGAGCCTGATCAGTCTGTTTTCGACTAGTATCTTTGGTATGAGCTCACTTTTTCCGTACCCTCGGTTACATGTGTTTAAAGGATTCAGGGCATCAACGTCGACCGTTAGCGAGACATTTTGCGCCACGGATTGGTGCAGCAGCAAGGTCGAGGCAGCCAGGAGGGCAATGAAATGAAGAAAAGACCCCGCCGCCATCCGGAAAAGCTGCTTGAGCCTTATTCGACCCGGAATCGTCGTACGAATCCCTCAAATACTGCGCGTTCCCAGCAGGACCTCGAAGTCGAGGCAACGTAGAAATTGAGAAGCCCACCTCTTTCACCCAACAGTGGCAGACCACCATCTTAAATCTGTTACGCCTCGCATGAGCACTCGCCCGCAATGCTTGTACTGGGAACGGTCGGACTCTAGAGTACTGGGTTCTTGCATTGTCCACCCCTCTAGTGCACAGTGTGCGCAAACACAAACACCTCTTCAGCCAGTGACAATGGGAGGGCAACCAAGACAACCTGGCGAACCGCCGCAAGGCTAGTGATGGGCTAGGTACGCGACATCACGCCGGTCGACTGCCATCCAAGCCTCAAAACGGGCGCTGCTAAGCTAGTGCTGTCCAAGACTCAAGGCGGAATGCCTGCCCAAGGGTGATAAGACAAGGCATCTGAATGTAACTGCTACTTCACGACTAGCGAGGCAGCAAATCACGCCTCTACCTAGAATCAGTAGGCATTTCGACCACTTGCCTCATGTTCAAGGGGGTTCTCGGTATTTGTCGATGTGCCCGATGTGCGACTCGCACAGGTGTGGGAGACATTAGTCCGGAGAAGGGATAGTGTTCTGATAGACGTCGAAGCGGCGGCGCATTCCGTCTCTACTCGCAACCGAAACGGCCGATCCACAGAAGCCAAGGCAGCGAGTCGGCAAGGCGTATTTCCTAGCAACAAAATCTTACAGTCAAGATTGACCACGGGCGACAACAAACAATAAGACAGTAGGTTGTCATGTTGGGGTTGTGTGGCTGAACGCACGTGATGCTCCATGTCACCAGTATCTTATGATTGGTCGGCACATGGGTGACAGCCACAAGTTCACCATGGCTTAGTCATGACTCAGTTCAATGCTCGAGTCTGGAAACAAATATGGACTTTGGTATATTGGTACCGATCGTGCTATGTCTAGTCCTCCAAGACTGCGCTTCATGAGGCTGAGCAGTCCCTGATACATTTGGTTATCCAATCTCATTGAAACGGTTGCCTCAAAAGGCCGAATGGGATGGACTCACGACGAAGTCAAAACACCCAGCAGCAGCGTTCGACCTGTGCCAAAGCACTCGTACATGTATGACCCAATCCAAACAAGGCAGGAAATTGATGATCCCCAAGACCTAGCACCCACCCAGAGGTGGATGCAGCAGGCCACGGTAGCAGTCACTTGGTGAGATCGGCAAAGTTTACGCTGGCGAGCGAACTTCAATGACAAGGGGGGTTCTTTGATAACTGAAATATATAGCAACCATAAATACCTGGCGAGCAATATTCATGAATGTGGTTGTCTTCTCAGCGACACGGGGGAAGTAAGTGAAGAACAGCCTTACGACGTGTTTGCAGCCTGCATTGCCCGACGGCAGTTCCGTTTGGACCAGTACGCGTGTCTAGCGATGAGGCTGTCCCGGAATAAAGTGCCAACTCGTATCCGACTCGATTTCCCACAGCCGAGGAGGGTCATCTTCTGTTGCCCACCGTGGCAAGGGACACTCTCCCTTGCCGGTGATGAACTCTTCTATCCTCAACCGCATTCCTGAATGAGCATAGGGACCCTCATATGAGTTTGTCGCAAAGCAGCTTGTGAAATCTTCCTCACTGTGCGAATGCCATTCACCACAGTCCTCCTATAGCATTGTCAGCATGAACAAAATGGCTTCAAAAGGACAAAATTCGTTGGCACAAAGCACACATCCAAGTGCGCCAGGGTTTGGGGCCAACTTACATCGACATACCAGCTTCCAAGAAGCTGAACCTTCCCAAGGCGTCTCCGGCGCAGATACTCGAGCAAATCTATCAACGACCCTGTCTCAAGTCGACAATCCTTCATCACCAATGAGTCAAGATTCCTGCCCTCGTCCAAAAAAGCTTTCAAGTCTGCCCAGGAACACCTGAAAAGACTGAGTGTCAGAGACTTGAGATGTGGGAGCCACAACCGGGGGAAGCGGTCGATGTTGGTCCTATCAAAAATATCAAACGAATACTCGGCCTCGAGCCCAGCTGGGAATTCCAAATCCAAGTGCTCCAGCTGCGAGGTTTGGTTCAACAACACCCTGAGGCTTTTTGCAGCCACATTCCTCCCGCCAAAATAGATTTGTCCAGTTCCACTACGAGAAAGCCAGTCACTATGGGGAAAGGAACTGATTTTCATGCGGAGTTTCTTCAGACCCTGAAAAGTCTCTTCCAGCACATGGGATCCATGAAGAGGACCCACGGCAAGAAGCTGCTGGGGGATGTCGATTGCAGTGAGGTCGGCCACTTCACAGCCCGAAAGCTTCGCGGCCTGGAGGAAATTGACAAAGTGATCCAGGCAGTGTTGGCGACGATTTGCAACTCTGCGCCGCGGATCGGGATCATAGGGTTTGTCATTTGCGTACTGTTCAGGATCGAATGCTTCAAGCTCTTCCAGCCGGATTTGAGGCTCGGCCATGATCAGCTTGAATCGCAGGGCTGAGTTTGACTCCCCGAGCATGCCGATTACCCGCATGAGGACATTTCTCACACGGGGTTCAGCCATGGATGCTGCTTGTTGATCGAGATGCCAGCGGTACAGATCGTAACGACGAGCTAGGTCGGTGGTGAACCTGGCTTGAAGACGTTCATGAAACTGCGTGTAATCGTCCCTGGTGGCACCAACAAGGCTTCGCTCCCAGGCTCTCTGCTTGTCGTGATACACTTCGGCCTGCCAGTATCGATAGTCGGCGTATTCCAGCTGGATACCAGATTCGAAAGAAACACAACGTAGGCGGGAGGCTATCGAGGGCGTAGCTGCCAGTTGCTCCAGCTGGTAAAGTCTATGATGACTGGGGAAGAGACGAAACTCGAAGTCACGGAAGAGATGCTCCTCGGCAATGGCGCCAAATGCCTTGCAAGTCAGGCGGAACGAACACAGAGAGTTTTGATCCAAGAACAGACAGAGATGGTCCACCAGTTCGGCAACGAGCTGATCCATGATGAGAGTACTTATTCCAAAATTCTGCGACTTGTGAGGCCCAAAGGGGACAGCTGTGATGACTCTAAAGCGGATCGAACATATATATTGTGAATCGTTTCAGCCTGGTGCCAATGTTCCCGCTAGGAGTGAGTTCGTCGTGTTCAGCCTGTCCATCTACGCGGTCGCTTGCGTGGACATACCAGACATGTATCTGGGCTGCCTGCAAGATGTGGGTAGGACTATGGATGTCCCAGTGATGACAGGAGCGGCGTCTAAAACAGTGAGAGAGCGACAAGAGCGACTTTACTGATAACAGTTGGAGATCTCGACATGAATGAGGTTACTACATATGATCCACCGTTGATTTTACGGTGGTGCATTCCCATCAACGAGGACGGCGCAGGGACAACATGAGTTGCTGGTTGCTGGTTTTTCTTCACTGCGACCTGACATCCTCACGATGCTCAAGCACTCGCTTAGCAGGGCCGTCGGTCCTCGTACCCGAAATCCTCTTCTGCGGCGTTGGCTGTCCACCCCTAAAACAGAACCTCCTAGATCACCGAAGCTCAAAGACGACCAAGCTGCCCTCAGAACTCGTTTCGATCGCTTTATTGAACGCACCCCGAGGTTCCTCCGACCGACAGTCACTGGCCTGCGACAAGCGCCAGTGTCACACATTACAGCCTTCATTATCCTTCATGAAATAACAGCGGTCATACCACTATTCGGTCTCGCAGGGGCTTTCCACTACTGGAACTGGCTCCCTCCCTACTTTGCTGAAGGGGCTTGGATCTCTGCAGCTGTGGAGAAGTTCGCGCGATACTTTCGGAAGAAAGGGTGGATCACTGAAAAAGACGAGATCAGAGTTGAAGAGGAGACACAGAAGGGCAATGCACACAGTTTTGAAAGCCACAAAGAAACAGTCTCGCGGTGGTTCAATCGAGGAGAAAGCGCCACAAGATGGGTAGTCGAGTTCGCGACCGCGTACACCTTGGTGAAAGTATTGTTGCCTTTGCGCCTCCTCGTTAGCGTTTGGGGCTCGCCATGGTTTGCACGGATCGCCATCATTCCGGCTGGGAATGCCACAAAAACACTGTTTCGAAGAACAACGAAATGATACCTTGCTGTGACTTGATCATGGGGTGGTAGCTGGTGGGACACTGAATAAACAACAGAACACTGTAATGCAATCATCATTTTGTTTCATTTCTCAGGTCCGGTAAGTCTATCTCTTGATATTCGCTCGGGACTCATCACTGTCGCTGACATTGTTGTAGGCGCCATATCCAAGTGGCCCAAGCTCGGAGGTGCATAGTTCGCGTGCGAATTGATGAGACTGGTTGTTCATGCCTTCTCGTAGATCCAGTCATGCTGGGCAGACTTCCAGCTCTGGAGTTCCTCAGGCTTGAACCACAGTGCAATCTCCTTCTTTGCACTCTCAACACCGTCGGAGCCGTGGCAGACATTCCGACCGACGTCGATAGCATAGTCACCTCGAATTGTTCCAGGGGCAGAAGCGAGAGGGTTGGTGGCACCGAGGATGGCTTGCAGCCGCAATCAGTATTATGCATCCTTCCACAAGGTCTTGGGCAACTTACATCGACCAGTCTTGCAAGCGTCACGACCTTCCCAGACCATGGCTACGATCGGACCGCTCAACATGTCTGCGATATTCTGTCAGCCGGCTCATTCGATGTCCACTTGTAGAGAGCCTCCATACAGCTAACGAGGCCCTTGAAGAAAGGCTTGTCCGAGAGGTCTTCGTAGTGCTTCTCGAGGTGCTCCTTGGAAGGGGACACCATCTTGATGGCAACCAACTTGTATCTTCACCGCCCTTTAGTCTCTGGCTCTTCTCTTTTTGGTTATTCAGTATGGAGAGTTTCGCTCACCCGCGCTTCTCGAATCGGCTCAGGATGTCGCCAACAAGGCCACGCTGGTGAGTATTGTCAATATCAAGACCATACTGACGTGAAGGACGGATTTTTCTTACCTGAACGCCATCAGGCTTGACAGCAATGAAGCTGCACAACGTTAATGTTGGACCCGAGCCACTGGTCAGTGTAGTGTGCTTACGTCTGTTCGCTAGAAGACATTTTGATGTGCACGTTTGGAAATGTTGGAAAGATGCGTGGTTCTGAGGATAGAGTGACTGAGAGAAAGGCAGTGTAGTGAACGGAAAAGAGAACTGGACAAAAATATTTGTTCCATGGGGTGGGGGGAAAAGTGGTGATGTTTGGAGGGGCAAAGCTTGTGGCTCCCTGGGTCAATGCAGGGGTCCGCTTAGTGAGAGGAACTCTGGGCGAAGCTAAACCAGTCCCAGGCACATCTCGGGCCTATTGACACTGGACACATTTGCATGTTGCTGGCACAGTATCTCACGACCACGCCCAACCCTTGACTTGGATACCTTAGGTACCTTTTGCGAGACTGGGCCCTTCAACAAGTCTCAGTCACAAGAATGGCTCGGTCTTCGAGGAGGTCGCCGTCGTGGCCGATCTCATGCCTCTCCTTTCTGCTTTTGTTGTTCTTCGTGTCTCCTGCAGGCAAGTGTTTACATGCGAACCGGTCTAGTGAGATATACATGTTGACAGATCACAGTGATGGTCAAACACCACGACTTCAAGCGTTGTGACCAGTCTGGCTTCTGTAAGAGAAATAGAGCTCTTGCGGATTCCATGACAGAGAAGGGCAACCCTGAATCCTCTCCTTACCAACTGGATGCGGCCTCGATCAAGTTCAAGGATGGCCGCATGGATGGCTCCGTTATCAAATCGCTGGCCGATGGTGACGCAGTCAAACTGCCCTTAATGATAACTTTCCTTGACCACGGAAACGTTCGTGTCACCATCGACGAAGAAAAGAGGAGGAAAGGTGAGATTGAGCTGCGGCACGGCAGTGTCGCCAGGAAGGAGAGATACAATGAAGCCGCTGCCTGGGCCCTTACCGGAGGCGGTCTCCAACCTCAGACGACCGCTTCAATGGAAAAGGTATCGAAAGATGTTACAGAAGTATCGTGGGGAGCCAACGGCCACTTCAAGGCGGTTATTCGACACGCACCCTTTGGAATAGAGTTTTGGTCCGGTGAAGAGAAACATGTCGTGTTCAATGGACGAGGCTTCTTGAATGTCGAGCATTGGCGGCCCAAGGTTGAGAAACCTACTGCGGATGAGAACAGTACCGAAGCACAGCCCATCGAAGCAGCGGAAGATGAAGGCACCTGGTGGGACGAGAGCTTTGGGGGTAACACTGACTCGAAGCCCAAGGGACCGGAAAGTGTTGCGCTGGATATCACCTTCCCTGGCTACGGGCACGTGTACGGTCTCCCAGAGCACGCGGGGCCTTTGTCGTTGAAGGAGACCCGTGGTGGAGATGGGAACTACGACCAACCATACCGGATGTATAACAGTGACGTCTTCGAATACGAGCTCGACTCCCCGATGACCTTGTACGGATCGATACCATTCATGCATGCTCATAAAAAGGACTCAACAGTTGGTGTCTTCTGGCTGAATGCGGCTGAGACGTGGGTGGATATTGTCAAGTCGAAACACGACACAAACCCGCTCACCCTGGGCCTCACAGGCGGGGTTGTAGACACCCATACACACTGGATATCTGAAAGCGGTCTGCTGGACGTGTTTGTCATGCTCGGTCCCATGCCTGGAGACGTTTCCAAGTCATTCGGTGAGCTTACCGGCTACACCGCAATGCCCGCATTGTTTGCCCTTGCCTACCATCAATGCAGGTGGAACTACGTCAGCGACGAGGACGTGAAGGATGTTGATCGGAAGTTTGACAAATTCAATATCCCCTACGATGTCATCTGGCTTGATATTGAATATACGGACGATAAGAAGTATTTCACCTGGGATCCGTTGAACTTCCCAGATCCCATATCGATGGAGAAGCAGCTTGATGAGACTGAGCGCAAGCTGGTTGTCATCATCGACCCACACATCAAGAACAAGGAGGGATACTTTGTTGTGGATGAACTCAAGAGCAAAGGTTTGGCGGTGAAGAACAAGGAGAACAACATCTTTGAGGGGTGGTGTTGGCCTGGGAGCTCTCATTGGATCGATGCTTTCAATCCAGCAGCGAGGGCCTGGTGGAAATCACTATTTACGTTCGATCGATTCAAAGGCACACAATCAAATGTGTGGCTGTGGAACGACATGAATGAGCCATCCGTCTTTAATGGCCCGGAAATCACCATGCCGAGGGATAACCTACACCACGGCAACTGGGAGCACCGAGACCTACACAACCTCAATGGCATGACTTTTCACAACGCCACCTGGCACGCTCTCTTGGAACGCAAAAAGGGAGAGATTCGGCGGCCATTCGTGCTCACTCGATCGTTCTACGCAGGCTCGCAGAGATCTGCGGCAATGTGGACTGGTGACAACCAGGCCAATTGGGAACATCTTGCCGCATCGATCCCGATGATTCTCAATCAAGGGGTTGGCGGGTTTCCCTTTGCCGGGGCTGATGTCGGTGGATTCTTTGGTAACCCAAGCAAAGAACTGCAGACGAGATGGTACCAAGCTGGGGCTTTCTATCCATTCATGCGTGGCCATGCACATATTGACACCCGGAGACGCGAGCCCTACATGCTCGGGGAGCCATACACCGGTATCATGACCCAGGCCTTGCGACTACGCTATTCACTCCTGCCGGCATGGTATACTGCATTCCATGAGGCCGCCACAGATGGACACCCTATCGTGCGAGCCCAGTATTTTGTTCATCCATCAGACGAACGAGGTTTTGGCATCGACGATCAGATGTACCTCGGCTCCACTGGCTTGTTGGTAAAACCCGTCACCGTCGAAGGAGGGGAGAGCGTGGATATTTACCTGTCGGATGATGAGAATTACTATGACTACTTTGACTTCACGATCTACGCTGGCGGTTCTAAGACGCACAAGGTCGATGCACCGTTGGACAAGATTCCGTTGCTCATGCAAGGTGGCCACATAATTCCCAGGAAAGACAGACCAAGAAAGAGTTCCGGGTTGATGAAGTGGGATCCGTACACTCTTGTGGTTGTTCTGGATAAGCATGGTGAGAAAGCAGAGGGCACGCTGTACGTGGACGACGGAGAAACGTTTGAGTATCAGCAGGGGGCGTATATCCATCGCCAGTTCTCATTCGGGGATGGAGCTCTTCGGAGCCGCGACATTGGCACGAAAGGACCGAAGACTGCTGGGTATCTGAAGACGATGAAGGAAGTCAAGATTGAGAAGATCATCGTGGTCAACGCGCCTGCTGCGTGGTCGTCAACCACAGAGCTCACCGTGTCAGAGGACGGGGTCAAGGGTGACCGAAAGGTCGATATGAGTTATCATGCGGCGCAGGGGAACAAGGCTGCCTGGGCCGTGATCAGGAGTCCCGGGACTAGCATTGGCGTGGATTGGACTGTGCAGTTCCCCGAGAGCGCGAGCTCCTCCAGGCCAAAGACTGACTTGTAAAAAGTCTGTATAACACTACAACAAGAGATAGATGGAAGGCACAAATTCCATAAGAAATGAATGATTGACGTAAAGAAGTGATTGATTGATTGATTAATCAAACATAACACAGACATTATGCTGTATATGTACTCAACTGACGGAGTCTCTATCACTTATGGACCACATGCCATGTTACTTTCGACTAGGCGCACATCCATATCTAACCCCAGCCATGGACGTAAGGAGGCCACGTACAGTACGAAGAACGTACCCGATGAACTTGGACTAAAGCAGTGCGTGCAGATGAGTCTAGGTAGGTATATTGTACATGTACCGAATACACCTCTGAAAGAACCAAGGGTGCTTTTTTCTCTCTAAAGATGAGTGTGAAAGAAGCCTTTTCGAACTTGTGTAAATGAGAGAATGCGCAAGTCAAACTATAATGTACATAGATTTCAGAAGGCTGTCAGAGAGAGAATAGAAATAAAACCGCCGTCTTATGATATCCTTGCATGTTTGGTTGGTATGAACTCCTTGACATCTCATAATGTACATACATCATCGGGCCATCCCATATCTACTCCTCTGCCTGTGTCCGTGCCTCACTCGTCCCAAGGACATGAAGTGCTGCAATGTGATGTGATATGATGTGGTGTCGCTATACTACACAGCCTTCGTGCTGCCGCCACTACCACTGCCACTGCCATCCAGTTCCGCCTGTGTCCGGTCCATCGCGGTCGAGCCGAGTTCGTACCTTCTGTGCTCTGAGGGTGGGTGACCGTAGCTCATGGCGGTGGGATAGACCGACGCGGTCTCTGATGACGGCGCCTCGACTGCTTTCGGCAGTAGTGGTCCTTTCGCCTCCTGCTGCCGTCGGCGCCTTCTGCAAATGTACCACACTAGCCCGGCAACTAGGATGAGGAACGCGCAGACCCCGATCCCAATGCCTAGGCCAATTCCAAGTTTGTTGTCGTTATTGCTACTGCTGCTGCTGCTGCCATCATTGGATGACTCTGGGGATACGGTCGGCGTGGGCGTCACTCTAGATGTTGTGGAGGAGTTGCTCCCTGACGAACTCGGTGCTCGGGTCGATGTAGATGGCGGCGGTGTCGTAGTGCTCGAGGGACCGGTGGACGTGGTTGAAGCTAGCGACGGATCGCTGACGTTGAAGTAATGGCTGCTGAAGAAGGTGGACGTTGATGAGTTGTACATTTGGAAGAAAAACACACTGCCGTCGCTCAGGTCAAAGGGCGGGATTGCCCCAGCTCCTACGGTCCAGCTAAGTTTCGTTGTCGTGATGCCCGCTATAGAATCCAGTCGTGCAACTTAGTATAGCCAATCCCAAGATTTCGTGCGTTAGGAGTCTCAGGGAAGGTATTCTTCTCACCTGCCAAGAGCTGACTATTTGGATTGCCATTCTGCCAGATCACCAGGTCCGTTGATGGGTACGTCGTTTCCCACTGAAGCGTGATGGTCGATCCCTGGACATAGGTGGGATTTTGCGTGAAATCGTTGTTGACCCCGTTGGTCGGCGGATTGAGGAAGATGTTCTCTTGGTCTTGAGCGGCGGCGCCCACGATTAATGCCAAAAAGAGCAAAAAGAGCATTATGTCCATCAGTGCCTGAATACCCTGACCTCAAAGAGCCGGCTGAAGATATGCCGATGGCAGGGCACACGAAGCTCTGGCAGCAGGAATGGCAGTGATTGAGGGGTGTGAGGCCGCCATCGGTAGCATATATTGGGCGTCCGACATGTACTCTTTCAAGCGTCGGTATCCTCGAACACGGAGAGTTTGGGTCTTGTCCTCGACCTCAAGCAAGAGCGGCTTAATTAGTCAGGAATGCCATAGTTTGATCTGTTTTTAACCCGACCCTGGACAGGATTTTGGTCGCTTTCGCTCGCAAGTGCACACCTTTCAGAGCTCCTGACACAGCTGTGGCGGTTCCAGCCCAGAAAGTATGAAGGAAATGCTGAACCTGCGCTTTTTGCTTGCTCTAGATTGATTGGTGCAGGTGAAAGGGAGCCAGGGGTCGAAACACGGGAAGAGTCTCGCCGTCTTGGGAGAGTTTAAAGTCTCTAGACTGGTTGATCAGAGCAGGAAATGCATTGGAGGACCATAAAATGCATTGCGGGAGAGCATTCGGCCCCCAGGTAGGTATGTACTTTGGTTGAGCTCGGCGGCCCGCCTGAACAAAAGAGCCCCTTCCAAGATCTTGAGCGTGCGATTTGGCCAGGCTTTAGGTGTACGAGGTAGTAGTAGTCAAAACTCAGCCACTGACAAGGAAAGATCAGGCCCTGCCAAGCACATGACAGAACATCACGATTGAACAGGGTTTGAATGACCCAAACAGTTCTTCAATCATGAACAATCCGCGCAGAGAATTGCTTGTTTCGCTCACGACTCCAATATGTTGTGTTTCGAACGCTTGGGGGAATACGAACACAGGTCTAGCACGATACGAAGCCATAGTCCATTGCGTTGTACGGTGGTGTGGCCGAGACAAGGGTCGACTAAATTCCAGCGGTAAACAGATTGTCCACTGGGCGCTTATTTCAACATGTTCTTTCGCTTACCTTCACGCGCACCACCAGGTTCTGAAACCACCTGAATAGGCTGGTCATAGCCCGAGATAATGGTACCGATGTGATGAGATGATGTGGCGTGGAGGTCGTCTTGAAAGAGAATCCCAAAATAACCATTAACATTTTCAGTTGGATTAGAGTTAGTCTGTTAGAGTTACTCCGAGAGATGTGGATTTCTTTGACCAGCTGCGTGATACTATGATCAAATCAATTGATAATATAATACTGGAAACCTGAAGTAGGATTGTGCTCGGCGAGGCTTGTGCGACAATAAGCATCCAGAGCCACGAGATCTCGGAACAATTATGACGCAGCTTCGGTTTTTGGCTTTCTTGTCAATCCTGAGAATAGAATTATCCATGTGAGATGGGATTTGAGCCTTCCAGGCCAAAATACGGCGATGAACTGCTCTGGACTAAGCACATCGATGACCAAAAACCCAACTGATATCGAAAAAGTTCAGGAGAGACAGACAGGGGGCTGCCTCACACGTGACCTGGGAGGAGACGTGATCCTCCGATCATTCCGCCAATCACATCGTACCAATTGATCTGCGCTTTACTTGTTCCTGGACAGCATCTGCCCAAGTTCAGGATCTCTCGGATCACGTCGTCACCCAGTAACCACAGAACCACAGATTTCACTTGCGGAGACCCCGGCGCTGACTGTGCCTGTTCCTCCATTTTTATTTCTTTTTACCAAATGTATTGTTAAGGTGTGTATATCCCTTTGTGGGCAGCGTACCGCGTTTTCCTGCTACGGTAATACTGGACTTTCCTTTGCTGAACGGAGACAATGGGGGTCGCTGTAGAAGACCACTCTGTCTCTTTGCTTGCCTGGGTAGACATCGACAAGATGTGGGGACTGGTCCAGTTACTCGTGGACTATCTTGCGCCCTTATTGTGAGTTGTTGCCGTACTGATTTGATATATGTTTGAACTGATTGATACCCGTGAAACAGTTTAGTCTTGTCGCCCATTACATCCTACGCCGATCAAATCGCGTCGATACATCGGAAAAAATCTTGCGATGGCTTCTCCCTCGATATCCCGCTCATTATGCTGGTTGCGTCGATTCTCAAGTACGCGCAACGCCTCTCCTGCCCCTCATGCGCCTGGGATCCAATCCAGGAATATGTAACTTTGAAAAGAAGGGGGTTGACAACGTTGCGCGTTAAATAGGGTTTTCTATTGGTTCGGAGCCTACTACGACAAATCGCTCCTCATCCAAGCTTCGCTCATGATAATTGTGCAACTCATCCTCCTAAAGGTCGCGCTAGACAACCGGGCACCAACTGGTGACAGCGAAAAAGGCGGAATACACCATACCCCATTTCATGGATATACCCACAACAGCCCGGGGAATAAAGGAGTCCTGTGGGATTTCTTGATGGAGGGAAGGAGACCATTTGGGTTTTGGCAATGGAATGCCACCAAGCCGTAAGCTCTAACCGTTCAAAATGCTCGGTTCCACGCTTCTCCTTTTGCTTTCCTTTGCGTGATATGCTGACAGCGGAGAATGGGAAACAGGTACTTTGTCTTCCTCCTGTACTTTACCATGAGCCTCCTCTTCATCCATATTTTCCTGCCTTTCCTATCCCGGACACCGTTTTACGTCACCTTTCTGGGCTACGTTGGGCTGGCGGTCGAAGCCATCCTTCCTATCCCTCAGATTCTCAAGAACCACCGCGCCCGGTCTTGCAAAGGGTTTCGCCTCTCAGTCATCATCAACTGGCTGGCGGGTGACGCGATGAAAATGAGTTATTTCTTTCTCAGCAAAGAGTTTGTGCCGTGGCCCTTCCGTCTCTGCGGCATCTTCCAGGCTTGTTGTGACTCGTATCTGGGGTTGCAATTTTTGATGTATGGACAGGGGCCAGCTGGTATGAAAGAGGAGGTTCCGATGGCGAGTGTAGGAGCCGGTTCTATGGGAAATACTGGATTCCCTGGGTGAACCGTTTGCCTGTGCAACGAGGATGAAATGGGAGCGTGCCGTAACGTTTTGGTCCGAATGCAAGCGATAACTAATAGAGTCATTACTCCTGGGAGCATGCTGAGGCGAGCATTCGATCTGCGATCTTGGGGATTTTTTGCCATCGTTCACGGAACTAAAACTACACCAGCGGCGTATTTAGAGTAACGGGGGAGTGAGAATAGGTGTGAATAACACCGAGATACATACATGCATACATGTTCCGCCCGTGCGGACTATGGTGGAACCAGATGACCAAACACCCTGCCACCCTGGCCGGCGGAGGCATCTTGCAGTAACTCCCACCGTGGTACATACCTTGATGACGTCGCCCGAACACGAAAACATGAGGGAGCGATGAGAAAATGATCAGACCACTGGTCCAGGGGGGCAACAGAGCCTCGTCAACACCGATCCACGGCGCTGCGAAGGGACTTTTGATAAGAGTGGGGAGGGGACAGGACGCTTTGGGAACCGCATGGCCAGGGTTTATGTACGTGTGTGTGTATTTCTCTGAGCCTCAACGTTCAGCCTCCTTTGCTTCGGCCTCGTCTAGACCAATCAGAGTCGGACAGTGGTGTCGGATTCTGGATCGTCGTGTCCCGCGCCCGAGTACTACTAGTACGAGTACTTTCAAGGTTACGGAGACTTGTGTCTAGATATGTACATATGTACATATGTATGTACCTACAGTACTCGGTAGATACATGTACATGTACAAGCACAGACACAGCAGTCGGGGCCAACTCCGCGGATCTGTCCTTGCCTTCTGATCGACATACTATAAGCTGATAAACCTAGCCAGCCAGACAACAGATAATCGACTCGGCTGCATCATGTTGATATCAGTGGCATCGCCTGTATGCCTAAGACAGCAAAGTAGAAAGCACTAAGGACAGAGTAGCACCTACATAGGTACTAAAGTTAACACAAACACCTTCACTACCTTTCGACGCGCTTTTGCTACTACCGGCTATTGAATATAGGGACCAGAAATAAACCCGATACGTGAAGATGTTGGGTGGCTTCGGGCATTGTTTTAGGTTCCACGTCGTCACCCGAATGGTGTGAGAGGTTCACCTGAAGTTACATCTATTTTCAGCTCACTCTCTCTCCCTCTCTTGCGCTAAGGGTAGGGGGCCGACTCTCAATCGCAAAGTGAAATAAAAAGGTTTCAATGCAAGGGACCCGGAAATAACAATGACAAGGTCCCACTACTCAAGTAGCAGCATCTCGCTTGATGGCAAAAAAGAGACTTCAAATGTTGTTTACGTAGTGATCCAAGCCTCTGGGCCTCTAGGCCTCTAGACCGCATGATTGTTTTGCCGGCCCAATTTTTTCTGATCCCCGCAGTTTGAATGTCACTCTCACACAAATTAAGCACCCAAGCCTCGTGTGGCTTGTCGCTTTCCCTGGCCTGCATTACGTGGTGTCACACCTTGTGCCTCCTTTGGTGCCTCTCTTTAACGAGCCTACAGGGCCATCCGAGCCGGATCTGCGTTCAAGCCACGCAAGCCAGTCTGGGGAACAGGTTTGCTAGGTCCAAATAGGTGGCGTGGCTCCAATTCCCTGTTTCCGGATCTCGCCATGGCTCCTGATTGGGTTGTATCTTATGATTGTCGCGAGACAGTAGACCACAGGGAAGGAAACCTGCAACCCGCAAGAGAGAAATGGTCGTAGGGAGAAGCATGTCATCCTCTTTTGACTTGTCGTTCAGGTGAGAATGTCTTGACCTTCAGCCTCTCACATATACAAAATACCTCAGGTTACAAGAGACATTCAGACCCGAGAAGAAGGGGTGGAAAAGAACAGAGGCCTACTTGTACAAAGTACACCATCTCTGCAGCTTTGGACAGTCAAAGCTTCAGTCACTGCCACACTGAAACCACCGCACCCAAGACCTCGCTTCGCATCACCACGTCTGACATATATCTTGTCTCTGTCCAGCTCACCCTGATCCTACCTCGTCTTGTCCGTCCACTCCAATAGATACCGACAGACGGTTGAGACAAAGCAAAGAATGCTCTGCCACATACGATACCACCGACGAACACACCAAAGACATGTCCGAACATTCATTTGGATGTTCTACAACCTAATCGTGCCTCCTCACTCACCTAGAATGTGACGGCAACCGCAAGAGAAGGGCATAAGCACCCAACATACCAGACCACTCGGTGTTCGATAGGCATTAGATCTCGAGATCATATTTCCCATCAACGGCAAATGCTCGAAATTAAGGAACGAGGATTCACTCAAGCAAGCACCTCCGCACTCCAAGGGGTAGCATTCAAGGGCAACTGGACAGCACCCGCTGATCCCGTTTTTCAAACGAGTTCCCTACCAGCAAGTGACAATCCCTGCGTCAGATATACAATCTGAGCTATAAACACTCAGATCCACCCGAGATTGAGAATCCCGTCATACTCTTTGTCATTCGAGGTTTCCGCTCTTCACGCTCACAACAAAGGCACCAAGGTGTCAGAGGAGGGTTGACTCTTGGTCCTCGTAATTGACTAATGCTCGGAGCCGCATAGATTCGGGTTTAAAATGGTCGAAACCTTGGCGAGGGTGCATAGCGGAATGAGGAGCGCGAGCCTCCTCTCTTGGAAGCCTTAATCATGCTTCTATTTCCAATGAGACAATGAATAAGTCAGTGTTGTTGAGGGCGACACAAAGGCAAAGGGGAGATTCGGATCAGCGCAAGACAAGAAAACAAGAACTATGGCTGTAGGCCACGTTGCTACCCACATGTAACAAGTACTTGTATGAGTCTACCTTGTAATAGGAAGTTCTTTGCTGGCCATAAACACGCTGGAACTCGTCGAGGTTCCCCGTCGGTTTCCGCGATACCGATGGGGACATTTCTCTTCTTGATCTTTCCCGCCTACGGAAGTCCGGCAGCTTCGCTAGGTGGTGTTCTGACACTTGTGACACCGTCTGGTTGTCACATGTCGGATCTCAGTAGATACGGAGCAACAGGTCTCTGAATGGACAGCAGGATTGAAAAGGTACATAGTGTCGATTGAATCGAAGATCTGCATGTTGTCTGGAGACTCTTTGAGGATCCCAACGGGATGACGTCGGTCTTCCATCTCACGATGCCAGTCCTCGCACGAGGTCGTGGTGAGGAGGAAGAGGCCCAGGAGCAAACGATAGGGGCGTTGCACCCCTCACAAATACTGCTCAGGCGGCGTGGTGGTCCCCGGCAAAACGTTACTCCAGGCGTGAAATTGAGAGTTCTTCGGAGCCAATAGAACCTATGTGCCTTCCCATCAGCCAAACCCCTCAGAAACCTACTGACAAGAACCCCTCGGCGGGCACTAAACAAGCAAGCAAGCCACGAACTGCCTATCTGGGCTTCACCAGTATCGCCTAATTAGTTCCTAGGTACCGCCATACCTAGTAATGTAACAACCTACTCCCTACACTCCCCCTCTGCCAAAGTGAACTTTTCTTGTCAAAGTTTGTTGCTTTTACCTCAACAGCTCTTGGTCCTTGTTCCTGATCGCTCACTCTCCGGCACACTTTCTTCCATCTGGCTTAGGCTAGCATTAGAAACTTCCATCTGCAATTCCCTCTCTCTTCTACCTGTTCCCTTGGGTCTGGCCATCGCCCACCATATCCACCCACCCACCCCCCGTGAGTCAGCGCTGATGTTAGGCGACATGCTCGCTCCTGCACCTCCCCTGCGCCCTTAGTTCAACTGCCATTTGAAGGGCTTGCGTGGTCCTTTCAGGCGGCGTCCACTCACGGTTTCATCTGGATTGGCTCCTCGCCGCACCGCAGTTGTCTGCACCACTCAAGACCACTGCAACATCTTATGCGGCCTTTTTTTGAGCCTTTCCTCGCCCTATGGTTCCTTGCACAGACCGCCACCTGGGCCCCATTCCTTTCCCTCACAGGGGCACTCTTCGATCTTGTCTCTCACATCCTCCTCCCCATGACGCAACAGATCTCGTCCTTCTCTCCCTGAAACTGAACCTCCCTCTCTCCCCGTCAGGCGATCCAATCGTACATCGTCACAGCCACCCCCGACCAATATCCGCGTTTTCAATCCTCCAGAAAGAAACGTCCCTATCCGAGCGTAAGCTTCCCACACTGATCAGCGACCCGTCGCCCCAAAAGCCCTGTGTCCGAACTATTGCCCGGACATCCATCCTTGAGCTGTGACCGATTCCACTCTTTCATTGTTGGACCTCGTGTATATACCAAGGCTCCTTTCTTGACCCAGGCTGAGTGACATAAGTGACGGAATAAACTTTCACACGGGTGTGCGGAAATTGTGTCGCATCGTCTGTTAAAAAACTACGGGGATACTGGTACACCGTCTGGCTACTTAGGTCGAGGCTCTATATCAATCATCAGGATCCCGGCTCATCAACCCACTTTCGCGTTTTCTATCTACCAAGCAAGGTCCTTTCCTTCTGACTTGCATCGGATATCAGTCACCGAGGCACTCATCAGTCGTACACTTGCAGCGCCACAATACCACTAGAATACTGACAACCCCGACAACATCAAGCCAGACAAGGACGTCGGATCACTTTCCGGCCCTCCGTTGTTAGTTGACCAACGTGTCAGGCTATCTTTTTCGACAGGAATTCAAGATCTTGTTCAGTCAACGTGATCCTGGAAGAAGTCCTGCGGACATATTGTCGCGCCAGTCTCCAGCTTGTGTTCCACGCCAATCCACCTGCCGCTCGGCGACGCACACACTTAGTCAGGCTTTGCCTTATTTACGAGGAACCGGCAGCCAGTCCTGCCATTCGCTGACACGGCTACGCAATTCGACTATTACGAAGGTTATTCACCTGACTCCGCATTGCTCCGACCTCACCCAACGGGCTTCTCTGTTTCTGGGATTACCATAATCAATCCCCAGTGCCGTAGGCCAGCAGTCCCCCAAATCCATCCCAGAAAGGCCTGACCCGACGTCTTGCACTTTGACATCGTCCTTTAAGACTGAGAAAAGCCCACGGCCTCGTCCACTCATCATCCATCAGGGCTTCGAAGGCTCTCTGTATTGAACAACCAACCTTTTCCACATCTATCCAACATGCCCACTCGGATAAGTGGTGCCTGCAACGGGTGCCGTACCAAAAAACAAAAGGTATGTAGTTATCACCACTCTAGGCTCAGGAGTCCTCTCAATGATTGAGATCCGGACCTGCCTCTTCTTCTACTGTAAAAAGGTAGCTTAAGATTTGGCGGATCATCAAGCTGAACATTAAAAGACGTATGCTGACAAGATTTGGGTAATAGTGCAGCGGTGATCGGTGAGTTCGACCTCTTTGTTCTTCAACCAGGTGGTGTCAAGAGGAAGGTCGACAGAAATCGAGGACGGGCTTTGCTTTTATACCCAACCATACCTTCCTACCCCAGAATCTCACCTCCAGTTGCTGTTCGCGGGGATTTCATTGCTTGCTAAATCGTTTTGGCACAATGATTTGAAGTCGGGGGTTAGCCCTGATACCACATCCACCAATTGTCCATCAGGGTGGTCACGTTGGTCAACTGAACAATGCCTTGGACATGGACGTACGACGGGGGAATTGGCTTTTTACTGATGTGTTTTACTTTGCAATGTCATGAAAGGATGCGACAAGGGCAATGTGACTGACTTTGTTTCTATTGACAGGTCCGGCTGCTCACAATGTCATGCTGCAGGCATACCATGTACATGGCCAGAACAAAGAAAAAGGTATGTCTGACCCAACTCAGGTGTGCCATCCGGCGCAGGGCTTCCCTCCTCTTCTTCCAGTCTACTGCATGGAACTAACACTGCCACTCAGAGGTCCTGCTAAGGGCTACATCGAAGGCCTTGAGCACCGCCTCCATGAAGCGGAATCGCTCCTTCTCGCCCTGCTACCCATCATCTCCACCGAACAACTAAAATGCGCCACCGATTCTCTCACTTCCACCCCCTCAACAACTAATCTCAATATGCTTGGTCTCAAAACCCGTGACTCGCCCTCCCCTGGTCCTCACACAATGAGAAGTAGTCCCCCGGTCTTGAATAAGAAGACTGGGATTGAATACTGGGAACAATTCCCTCTTGACAGCGTTGATAACATCCGCAAATGGCAAGAGGACTGCGCCTTACATTCCGGTTCCAATGTGCAAAGTCAGTCTTCTTTCCGCAACTCCATCGACGACGGCCATGCCCATAATCCCCTCCACTCCTTGAACGCAGCGAGTCATTCGCGCCCCGGATCGGTCGATCTCTCTCGTCACGGACATGGTCATGCTCAGTCAGGCGCTTTCCGGTCGATGAGCACAGATTCGTACCGCAGCGGCGCAAGCACCCCCGTGAATGTACCTCAACATTCGCTTTCACAACCAAATCTCCCTACAACCTCAAACGCCCAGCAACAACAAACAGGCCACAGCCAAACATCGACCCCCAATTGGCAATCTCTGTCCTCATTTTTATCCAACACCAGCTCGCCCAATAACAACACCTCAAGTCCCAATGTCAATGGTGTGGGAATCGGTGCCGAGGCTCTCTTGTTACAGAGCTTTGCGGACTCAAGCTGGGCACAGGCTCAGACCTTAAACAACGGTATGGGAATGAGCGGTATGGGGAACACCATGGCCGTGGAGAGCGGACCGATGGAGGTCGACACAGGGTTTTTCACGAATGATATGCAGAGAAGATTGTTTTGGTGATCTACTTCCATTCATACAGCAAACGGGCCGGCGCATTTGGGAGATTTTCAACGATTTGCACATTAGATGGAGATGAGGAACGGCGTTCAACGGCAGACGACAAACGTCATGAGTGGATGACTTGTTTTAATTTACTCAAAAGACCGTGAATCGGTTACAACGCCCCTTGGCTTGGCCGCGCCGAGCCATAATGGAGTGGAAGCCTCATGGTATTGAGGACGAGGAGATATGGTTGTTCAGGGGTCGGTCTCAGAATCTGGACCTGCCGCTCTGGCGGTCATGTACGGATGGGACTTGTGTGTTACGATCACAGTGTGCTTGCTTATCTTGTATTGTTACGACAACGATCGATACCCCCATTACAACGAGGAATTATCCAACAAAGCGAGCTTTTATGAAAAACATACCTTGTACTGTTGTACTAGTTGGCATTTATCTTTGACACGAGACTGTCCGCTGCATTCTCTCCACGAAGGATCCTCGTAGCTGTGAACTTGTCACGGGACAGCGCGTCACGACGTGTCGCGTGGAGAAGTACTGAGTACTTGTTAGGACGGGAGTCACGAAGTACCAAGCAAAAGTACAAGGTGATGGTGGGCAAGCAAGTGAGCAGGACCATGTATACTTCATATTTAGGTCTACCTCGATAGAGGCAGATCAAGCCAGCTACACGGTCTACACTTACGTGTACACGGTGCCGTGACCTCCCTCATCGTCAGTCCATTCCATCCATTCTCCTTGTGCCGCACAGACACTTCTTGTCTCGACCTAGCCCCTTTTGCCCTATTTCCTCTACCACCCTGTGGACGGGTGCTCTGATGACGCTCGCTCGGTGTCCTCCCGACTGTTCCCGGCCGACTGCTCGTTCCGTGAGGACGACAACGGCATGTTGCACATGCAGATCATAGGAGGGTAGGGTAGCTTTACAACGCTCTCTCATCTGTTGGAGATCGGCGTCAACGGGTTCCAGTTTTAGTTTAAAGATTCCGTCACTCTAGCTATTTTGATCAAGCTTGTCGGACGTGAGTGGTCGCGGACGAAGGTCCACCGCCGACATGTCCCTATTGCTTGACCAGGCCACGGAGACAACTTGGTGCTCTGACGTGCAGGGCGGGTATTGGCTCTAGAGACAGATGCCTGAGCGTATCTGAATCTGTCTTCCCGCATACACTTTGTGGGAAATCATACTCTGCAACCAGCAAGCAAGTGTCGGTTCAAGTAAATGAGCTCGCAATCTTGCTTCTGGCCCTGATCTTTGGGCCGTACAGGACCAGCACCCAAGGAACAAGAGTCAATGCGAGTCCGATGGCGCCCAAAAGGCTGCTTGCGGCCTGGAACCCCAGGTTCGTGAACAGCTGATTTGTTACCAGTGGAAAAGATCCGCCCAGGAGGTTTCGGCAAATTCCCGACGCCGCCAGGGCCGAGCTCGCGTACGTGTGATAGCAGTCGGCCGTGTAGTTGAAGGTGCCGAGGAAGATGCTGAAGATGCCCATCGTGGCAACGCTGATGGCGATGGTAGGGACGATCCAGTGGATGGACGAGTAACACGTCCACCCGAACCAGAATAGCCCGATTGGCATGAAGGCAGATTCGATGCACGTGAACATCAGCCTGCCCTCGGGACTGCCGTTGATCTTGACGGGATAGTGCTTGGCGGCCCATTTCTCCTGCCAGATGCTCAGGACCGTGGAGACAATGGCTCCAACGCACATGGCTGTGAATATCGCCCCAGTCTGTTCTAAGCTGAAGCCGTGGTTGACCTCAAACACCAGAGGGATCGACCCGAATTGCAGGTAGAGCACAGCCCAAGAGAACGAGATCCAGAGACTGAACCAGAACACCACGGGCTCAGTGACGAGCATGTTGAAAGGTCGGTAAAGGGAGACGGCGATCATCCTGGATATCGACATTCGGTCTTCGTCTGACCTCACTTTCCATCGGATCCGGCAACACCTCTTCGAGCCGCCCTTTTCCAGCTCCTTACCCTCAGCTTCCACTTCCATCCCCAAAGCTCCTGCGGCTTCCAGCTGCTCGTACCATTTGTTCAGCAGTTTCGCCTTGCGACTGAGGATGATGCCACCACGCGTTTCCTTGAAGAAGATGGTGACAAGACTGACCAGGGTACCACTAGTGATGACTTGGATCCAGAACACCCAACGCCACGACGTGCGTTGTGCAACGAACCCGGACACCAGAGGCCCAAGACCGGTGCCAAACAAGGTGGCTCCCGTGAAGAGGACCATAGGACCATTCCGGTCAGCTGTAACCCAGATATCTGCGAGAATACCTCCCACCATGGTAGAGAACGTGGATCCCCCAACACCGAGAAAGAACCGAGCCAGCAGCATCCCTGCGAAGGAGTCGGTCACCGCACACCCAATCTGACATATGACAAAGAGGATTCCAGTGAAGATGAAGACAGGTCTCCTTCCATTGATCTCCGAAAATGGTGCCAGTATCATAGGAGCAACCCCAAACCCAGCCGTGAAAATAGTGATGCCAGTCTTGTATGCCACGGCAGAGATCCCCCACTTTTCAGTCAGCTGTGCGGTTGGCGATGCATAAGAGCCGGCGGAATATGCGGCCGTGATGTTGACTGAGCAGGAGAGGTATGTCATGAGGTTCTTCCGCGTCAGTGACCAGGTAAATGGGTTGTCATAGTCACGCAGATTTGGACAGGGCGGAAGTTCATTCTTGGCCCCAGATGGTAGGACCGGGTTCAGCGGAATATCTGTTTCAAAGGTCAAGTATCGATGTTCAATGCCATCGGCGTCGGAGATTGGTGCATTTCTCGGGTCGTTTTGTAGAGATACATTCTGGGCCGCTACCTCGACAGCGCCGTCTACGGCGATAGGGTTCATGACATCTTCATGTGCAATTTCATCTTTTTGTAAGCCATGCTTGTTGAGCATAGCAGAGAACCGGTGGTTTGCAACCTAGAGCTATTGAAATATACTTTGGGGAGAGAGATGGAATACTCCTGGGCGTTGTTCCAGCGGCTTTAGCGGGGGGGAGATACACCTCTAATATGGTTTCTGGGCAACACAGCTTTCCTGGAGAGATCTGGGGATAAAGGGAGGGATCGACGCCGGCGTCAGGGGGCATAATCGATACCCTAACGAGCTCAGTCATTGATACCCTGTACATCTCCCCGCGGTGGCTCTCCGCAGCTCCGGGTACATTGCCGAGGTGCATTCCCCGGGGAGGAGAGACAGACTCCGGTCATGGCGGATGCTGTCTTGGGTGGATTCCATTGAGGGTCCTGCGCGTATATCCATTGTTATTTTTGATAAATTATCGAGGCGAGATTCAGAATGGTGCCGTGCATACAAGGCATTCCATGCATACCAGGCGTATAGTACGGCGTATAACGCGTCTGCTGATCGCGAAGCTGACGGCTACTGAGTCCGATCAGGGTCTTATCTTATCGATACATGTTGGTGCTCGTACGATGAACTGGAGCCAGCGTGTGGAGCATTACCAAGTATTGTCTGCTTCTTTCGCGCACAGATGAAGTGCAGAGGCGAGGGGCTGTCTGCTCCATTCTCTTCCACAGTTTCTTGAAAGGTACCAAAAGCGACGATTCATGCTGTCATTAATGAGTTTCGATCTGTGCCGCACAGGATCGTGTTTGAGCTTCTGGTGATGTAAACACTCCGGAAAACGTCATGATCTCATAACCACAAGCTTGATCATTTTGTCCGGGACTGTAAAAAGAGTGTGAGGCTTCGAAGATGTCTCGAGCTTCCCTTCCTCGATTTTCGTCTCTTGAAGATATTTTGGTATCAGAGCCTCGACTCGACATAATACTGCAGAGACTGTTAGAGGTACGCTACAGCCAACTAGAGCAATCCCTCCAAGATGGCTGCGTCTCCACAGACCTCAAGCAAGGAAATGATGAAGAATAAGAATGGTGCGCCTTCTTAGCTCCATTTCTTGTCAATTCACACTGACATGCTATCAGTCGCCGGTGGACAGCTGGCAATGCACTCGAGAGACCCTCCTACCGGCTTCTTTCGTGACGGATACTGCAGAACCGGACCTGAGGACAAGGGAAACCATTCGGTAGCAGCCACGGTGAACCAAGAGTTTCTGGACTTTACGAACTCGAGAGGCAATAACCTTGGCGATGCCGGCGTCAAAGACGGAATGAAATGGTGTCTCTGTGCACATCGGTGGAAGGAAGCATTTGATGCAGCGCAAAAGGGACAAATATCACAGTCGACGGTACCGCGAGTGCATCTTCATGCCTCGCACGAGAGCGCTCTAAACACCGTCAAGTATGCAGATTTGAGCAAGTATGCCATGGGGGGAGAGGCGCCGAAAGAGTCGACCAGAAACCGACAAGGTGCGCACAGTGATCCTGAGCAGCCGTCGCACGGGATCGCCCGCGAAACTACGGAGCTGAGTGGCAAGTCGCAGCCAGAGAGGGTTGGAGGATAGATTTGTACCGTATGTTGCTGGAGAGATGTATCGACGAGGGGAAATGGTGAAATCAAAAGGGATTGTTGATGGATGGTGGAATGTACCTCGTATTGCGTACCGTGTTATATTGGCGCGCAGCCGTCACATGTGGCGCCGTAACCGCAGGCCGAGGCCTTTGGAGAGATCCCGAAAATCCAAATGATCAAAGAATTGATTGCTCAAATCAACGCGATACTGTCCTCGTCAAACTTCGGCAGTCAGTCAGCTATGCGGCTGCCTTTGACATAGTATCTACCCATTTTACTTCCATTGTGCATACTTCTCCTGATGATCTATATTCACGACTGTATCGCCCGGCATCTTTTCTTCTCGTCCAAATTCATCTCAGCCCTCTCACGCGACTACGGAATTGCCCCCCTTCTCCGCATGCCATCTTCCGCGCCAGACATCTGAATGACATCCTCCCTTTGACATTGAATTAATCCTTATCGGCGCTGCTTTGTAAAGAGAGGCAAGCAGGCCTCGGGCGCAGTTGGCGCCATGTCGGACTCTGTGGGTATGTCTCAACTGCGTCTCTGATATCATGAGGGCACACGGCCAGAGTCTCACTTCCTCCCCTACAGACCGCGTCTTTGTCCATGCTCTCGCCACAGTCCGTCGTCTTCCTCGAACGGGCTCCTCCCGACCACCTCCTTCTGCCCGCCTACGTCTCTATGGCCTCTATAAACAGTCGATGGAGGGCGACGTCGAATCCATCCTTCCCCGTCCTACCTTGCCCTCTGTTTCGCCGGATCCAAATAACTCCAAGTCAAATAACGTTCACCGCTACGCATCTCGAGACCTACGTGTGCGAGAGGCCGAGGCCGAAATTGAGAAATGGGACGCATGGCATGCTTGTGCCGGCATGTCCCGCACCGAAGCGAAACGACGCTACATCAGTACACTAATAGAGACCATGAAGGAATATGCCTCGGGCACGCAGGAGTCCCGTGAGCTGGTGGCGGAACTGGAATTTGTTTGGAACCAGATCAAAAGCCAAAGTGGGAGCTCAGAGGATGAAGACGCAGAGTCGCCGACAAGACGACTGGAGCGGGCTGGGCTGGGGCAAACAACGAGCTTTGGAAGCCTACCTCCCGGTCAAAGTACGCGAAGAGAAGGCGAAAGCTTGAGCAGGTTAAATTCCGACCCCAGTCGACTACGAGTCCTATCACCGGTGTCACAAGGAGGGAGCGATGATATTGTGGAGAGCGAAGAGGTGGACCCCGTAACCCATGCAGTGATCGGCCCTTTGTCCGCTTCACGGCAAGCGACTTCTGATCCTGACTGGCGAAGTCGCATTGAATCTCACCTAAAACACCTCTCGACCGAGGTAGCTGCATTACGAGAACAACTGTCCGCAAACCACTTACTGTCCTCTTCCTCTTTCTCTCCCGAGGAGACCTCCAGGCGGAGAAGAATATTCTATCGAATATCAACGTGGGTCAAATGGCTGGCCTGGGCACTCGTGCGGCAAATCATGATTGATGCAAGTCTGGTATTCCTCTTCGTCATGTGGGCGAGGTGGAAGGGATACAAAGATCGACGGGTGGAAGACTGGGTCAGGCGGCGCTGGAAGGATGTTACAACAGTGCTTGCCGATATGAATGGGTGGTTGAAAGGTTTCATCTCGTCGGTACGGATCCCTGGGGTGCGGAACCTCTCCTGAAACGCGTCCAGTCCGATTCAAAGCAGTGATTCTGACTGCTTTCTGCCAGGAATATCTGCGGATTTTTGGTGGTCTCTTCCTGGCACGGTACAGGACGGAAATTGCCGATCAGTTCGGCGCACCCGCAGTGCTGAGGGATGAGACATAAACACAGAAGACATGAGACAGGGCTCGCAATGAGCTGATCGGTCTTCAGGCCGACCCGAGTTTGGATATGCTGACTCTTGGAATCGCAATTATGGATATGTGGATGCTGCTCGAGCATTTAAAAAGCAAGCGCTGACCTATTGCGCGATGTAGCTTGTTTCATTTACAAGTTCCACAAACCGATCACACCAACAACTCTGAAAAATCCGGGGATATATATGTGCAGGGGCCATCGTACCAACAAGCTGAAATGGGTGTTTTAAGGGATTCACGACCCGAAAAGGGAGGTCCGGACGTATCTGACATGGACGACGATCATGGCACATTGTTTGTGACATTTATGCCCTTTGAGGGCGGGAAAAACGGTTTCTTTAGAGGCTAGAGCAATGGCGAAAATCAAAAAGATTGGTGGGGGAGTGCTCGAAAGAAAAGACGATGTTCCAGACACAGAAGGCTACGTGTGGTGTTATTCTCGGTCCTCATCTTTTAATGATTTTGCTTGCCAGTTCACCTTGTTCAGCCGTTCCGAGTTGAATGTCTCGCAGTGTCGTGATGGTTGATTACCCCGGGTCCAACACTCGTCAAACTGTGGCACGTCTCGGCAGGATCCGCTGCGGATCGGACGAGGCCCTGAACATGCTTGCCTCGTACATCATTGTGTGATTGTCCTTCTTCAGCCTCGTTATCTTCTGCGTCTTTCATCTTCAGAAGAGCCCGGACATCCTGTTCTGCGTCCGTGTAGTTGGTGTACTGCGACAGAAGAGAGCATCATGTGTACTGCTCCTCCCCCTGTACGAGGTGCTGATCCATGTTTTGCCCTCCCCTCTTCCCAGCTCATATCAAAAGTGATGAAGACCGCGCCGTGCCGCGTGTCAGGATCTTTGGAAGAGAAAATTGAAACTTGTCAACACTTGCTGGAGCGGTGAATGCCTATTGTGCGGGGAGAGATCAAGGACGACGTCGTCGACCTCGATCGATAGAAGTGTTATCCGCAGACCAAGAATGCAGGCTTGAGCATGGACATAAACCCCCCCCCCCCCCCCCCCCCTGTGAGCCAGCCTTGTCAGAAATGCCAAACGTCAGTCACCCAACTAACGGATGACAGACTACCAACAAAAGTATAACCTCACACCGACAGAAGCTGCTCCCTCTCAAGACTGGCAGACAAGCAAGAGGATGGAGGAACTGATAGATATCCAGCGAGTCGGCCTCCAGCGCCAGTACTTCTGCATAGGTTGGTAACTGAGAACAATCGGGTCAATTTCAAGGCGATAGATACTATTTTTCAGATTCGAGGCCCGAACTTCAGCACAGTACCAGTCACTCGAGATGCCAGAGCGGACGGCCTCGTGGAATCTTCAAGCAGTATGAAGCTCGAGGGCATGGTACGAGCGGAGGGCGCGACACGTATCACGATAGTTTGAATGCTGGGACGGTAGAATTGATGGGTGGCGAGGCATGTCGAATCAAGTGGATCACAGTCTCAGGAGAAGTGAGATCCGTTCAGATTTGATAACCTACTCCCTTCATTCTGACAACTGTGAGCAGAGGAATTGTATGTCGTGAGAGGAATAATTGGGATATGATAATATGCATCGAGTTTAGAGTCTGATTAGGGTGAGAAGGGAGGAATAACTCTAAAGAGAACCTTAACCATAGGGCAATATCAGTCGCTAGTTAGACTCTGAAACTCTCCAAGTCAAGCTTCGTAGTGGTGGTGGTAGCCTGGTTAATCGCCCGCCTTTCGTGTCGACGCTATAGAAGCAGAGAAGTTCCCTTTCCACCGGCCAGAATCACTGAAACCTTCCGGCTAATAATAATCAATATCTCTGTCTGGAATCGCTCGCTTTTGGCTGACCTCACACCTCGATAGTTGTCAGCAGTATCGTGTCACCTTCAGCACTGTCTTCACCTTTCTGATCTCGCATTGTCAGGTCCCTCGGCTCAATTCTGCCCTGTGAGTGTCTTCACAATCGCCTGACTATAGACTCTGCATTGGGGCTTGTAACGGCATCGACTTCGACTCTGTGTTTTGTTGCAGGCCTGACCGAGAAGCGCTGACCCTGATCACTTTTTACCTGCCTTCTCCCTCTCTTTCCGGCGATTCAGCTCTTTTCGCCTTTTCTCCTCTTCCTTCTGGCGATCGCTCTCGCGTTTCGCGTTTTGGTTGCTGATCTGCTGAGCTTTTGCATCCTTGGCCTTGTCGACCACGATGGGCAGGAGCACGTCGCTCTTCTTGAAGAGTCTCGCCGAGTTGATAAACTGCCTGCCAATGGCAACGTCGAACGGAGGATTGTGCAGAACCATGAACTCGACCAGCCAGCTCCGGCTGGTCTGCATCTTGCCACTGAAATGGAACTGAGCTTTCAGTAACCCTTCTGGCTTGAATGGCTCTCCGTCGGCATCACGAAGCTGGCCTCCGGTCCAAGGCTCGATTGGTATGTTTGTCAGCCTGGCCTTCTCGACGCTGATTGCATTCCCATCCATGCCCGTGTCGATCATGGCTCGGCTAAAGATTTTGCCCTCCTCATTTTTGACAATATATATGTCCTCCTCGAAATCGTAGTAGCTCTCGTCGTCTTCCGTCTGTGCGTGGGGATCGAATGGATTGTCGTCCACGCCGGTGATGGGGTGGACTCCATTCTCGGACTGGGCATCGTCCACGACCTGTAATTAAGCGTTGTCAGCACGGGGTATTATGTATTTAGCTCCAGGAGAACCCGCTAACCTCTATCGTGATCCTTCGTGGCAGCTGGCCGGGCTGCAAAGGATCAACGCTGCACACCTTTTCCAGCTCCTGGAGAACAGTCGAGGCCGCATTTCGAGCCTGTTCCGCCCATACTTCCTCCTCAGTAGGCGTAATAACAAGATCCAGACCTGCCGAAGCCAGGTGATGCAGAGCACTCGTTTTCTTATCCTGGTGGGGTGAAGGATCACGGCCAAAGAACGAGTTTGACCAGGCGCGGAGGCGCGCCCGACGATCAGGCGCCATCCGCGTGGGTTCGGGCCAAAGGGCCGGGGCGGCACGGGAGTACAGGATGGGGACTTGTGGAATCACAGGTGCTGACGGGACTATAGCATCAGCTAGTGAGCAGAAAACTGGAGAGAGAATGGCCTTTCATGCGTGACAGAGGTGGTGGCAAGGTGGACATCCGTTGGTGAGCACATATGCCTGAACATCCAAGAAAGCCTTACTTCTTCGGCTGCCGGGGGTTTTGTATGCGTCAAAATGGCCAGGTCTCGTATCAGCCCCTCATATGCGGCTCTGCCTCGCGTGGAGGGGGAGGGAGCGCCGCGTGGGCTGTGCATTCAGCTTGCATATTTGCTCCGCCACAATCTTTTCAGCCGGATGGCATGTGCTCGTGAATGATACAAAACTGCTGGGCCGCGATTGCCACTTTATGCCTCAGGAATCAAGTAGCTGACTCAATTTGGCGTTTTAAGGACCCAACCATCCACCTGCCATGTCTGTGGAAAAACCTTCATCATCGTCACCGTCGGAGACGATAGTCGAGAGTGAAGCCGCCGTGGTGCAAGCCCCGCCAGCTGGCATCACCCGGTCTTGGAGCATGGGCAGTTACCCCAAGCTGTCCGACCTGATGGGCACCTGGCCAGAAGTGGCGATCTTTCGTCGCTTCGGTTCACTGAACGCCCAGAATCTTTTGTTCTTGCAGGCCGAGATCACTCATCTTGAGACAGAACTGAGAGATCTACGAAATGAAGAGGAACAGAGGCAGGACCTCAAAGGCATCGAAGCGCAACGAAACTGGTATAAGTTGAGCCAGGGTCTGGAGGATGACGACGAGCCCTCTGAGCAATGGGACATCATCCAGAAAATCCGCGTCAAGTTGAGGGAATACAGTACGCTCACGCTCACGCTCCTGGACCCCTCATTCAGTTTCCGCATCCCTCTGACATCTCTCTAGACGAGTCGCTCCTGCAGTACAAAGAACTGTGCACATTGCAGAATCCCACCAAGCACGATCTGAAAATGCTACGAGTGTGGCTCGAGCACCGCGACCATGGCGACAACTTTCTTGGAGGCGTCGAACGGGATATTTTCCACATTCACGATCCTGACGATCCCAGCTGCGACGATAGGTCCTCCGATCTTGTCACTGTCTCGCATGAAGCCGTCGAGAAGGACTTCTTTTCCCGATGGGTGTCGGACGAACTTGTCGGGCGATTTCACAACTTGATAGGACGTCGATGGAAGGTACGTACAACTGCTTCAACAGTCCCCTCGTGGCCGAAGATAGCGAGCTCTCCTTCTAACCACCTCTCTCTCAGCGACCTGTCGACCCCGAATGTGGCATCTACAATTACCGCAAAACCCATGTCCGCGCCCTGTCGCATCTGGTAGGAGTTGTGCTTGCCTCGGCCATCCCCGCGGCCTCGATCTTCACCCTCTACTTTGTCAACAACATGGTGGACCGTCTCGGGGTCCTTCTGGCCTACTCGGCCCTGTTCTCCATCTGCCTGGCTATTTTCACCACGGCACGGAGAGTCGAGATCTTTGCGGCGACTGCTGCGTATGTCACATTCCTCTCCGTCCTTGCTCTGTCTTGGAATCTGGAATCTCATTGACCCTGGTGGACTGCTACCGCTACTAATGTATTTCTTTTCTGGCTTCTGTTCGTTGATTGCCCGAAGTCTGGTGTTTGGGGGCTTGGGGTTGTTACGGAGTCTTATATTAATGCAATATGTCCATGTTACGATGGCACTGACGTTTCTCTTGACAATACAGCTTCGCGTCTGTACAAGTCGTCTTCGTCGGGTCGACACAGATTCTTCCTGCCACTCCGCCTTACTAAAGCTCGCAACTATCGGAGAAGATCTGGATTCCTACCAAACTCAGGGGTCTACCAGCCACTAGAGAACCAGGGGAGAACCTAGGTCGGCCATGGTACAAGGTATTGCAATTGTAGCGAAGGACGTGAACTAGGGTGGAAAGGTAGCTGAGCTCCTCATCGTGAGGGATTCCATATGGCTTCCACAAGAATTGCTGCCGTGACGGTTCCTGGGTCCCACGTACATCAATAACGAGGGCAAAATCCATCTCCGACAGTAGTTGGCCATAGCTTCTCGCAGCACATCGGGTCTTTGTGCTGGTCTCCGACCCTGCCATGGTGATCCAAGTTCGGAATGTTGCCATCAACCGTCTCTTCCGCATGAAAGGTAGCAACAGTAACACCTCAACTGTATAGTAAACAAAACGGGAAACAGAATCCGGTGAAGAAGATGTTCCGCCCGACAAAATGACGGCCAAAGCGACACGAGCCAATCCGCGCGCTCTACATGAGGTGGCCGGGTGCATTCAATGTCTGGGTTGTACTCAGGCTTCTGCTACCATTGGCAAGCTTAAAGGGCTGTGGTGGAAAGATTCGAAGCCTGTTTGTGCTGCCGTGCGTTCTGGTTCCCTTTCAGCACCGGGATTTCCACGCGAATGGACCCCTTCCTCCCCTCACCCCTTGAAGGTTCGAATGGTTGATCAGGACGATTTGCTTTGGAGGTTAGAAGTACTACCTCGTCTAACACCATTTGATGTGACGCGATCCGACATAATGTCTCCAAGGTCCCACGACTCGACATGATCAATCGCATATGAATATCTGTACATTGACCCAACCGCCAAATCAACAATCAATATGGCTGTCTATGACCCAAATACGGCAAAAGTGGCCATTATCACCGGTGCCGCAGTAAGCGGACCCAACCTCTCCCTAAGAATACTGGAGCTGATGTACAGAAGACTAGCATCGGTGCCCTGGCGGTACGCAACTTGGTGAAAAGGGGCTGGCACGTCGCCATCCTCGACATCCTCGAAGAACAGGGTGAGAAACTATCGGCGGACACCATCTTCATCAAGTGCGATGTTTCGAGCTACCAACAGCAGGCGGAAGCCTTCCAGAAAGTGAAGCAGCTCTGGGGAAGGCTGGATGCGTTTATTCCGAATGCCGGTATCGTGGAGAGATCGTCCTATTATATTTTCCGACATCGAGACAGCACTGAGGTGCCACCGGAGCCAAACACCCTAGGAGTTGATGTGACGTTCAAGGCGGTAATGTATGGGGTACAGCTGGCCATACACTTCATGAGACAGAATGCCACCCCCGGAGGCCAAATCGTCACGGTGGCCAGTGTAGCAGGGCTATATGGTTCGAGAATATATCCAGAGTATAGTGGCAGCAAGGCTGCGGTAAGCACTTTCTTGCGTCTCTATCTGCTGCTTTGTGTCTGGTAGACCCGACGCGAAGATCGCTGACACGGACGGCAGGTCATTGGCTTTTCTCTGGCCATTGCCCCTATCCTGCAGAAAGTAAAGTCTCCTGCCGCCACGCGATGGTGTTATGATGCTGACAGCCTTGTATAGAAAGAGAACATTCAGCTCAACACTGTCGCCCCCGGGATTGTGAGGGCAGAGGTTGTCCCTCAAGCTTTGATCGACGCAAATGGATACGAAAAGTACGCATATCACCACTTGGACTCCCTGTGAGCACTGAGCATTCCCGGATGACAAACCTCTGTT
The DNA here is from genome assembly GCF_001642475.1 of Fonsecaea monophora. Taxonomy (NCBI): domain Eukaryota; kingdom Fungi; phylum Ascomycota; class Eurotiomycetes; order Chaetothyriales; family Herpotrichiellaceae; genus Fonsecaea; species Fonsecaea monophora. The sequence goes on along the minus strand of NW_019173933.1, from coordinate 473,903 downwards.
CTGTAGTACAACGTCAATGGACAGTGTGATAGATGCAATCTTGTATTTCCTCGACAACAAGGACATTGCCGGCCAGCTTGTGGAGGTTTCAGGAGAGAAAAGGTTGGTCGTGCAACCCCGACCGTATGCGAATGGTACTCCCTCGCAACGGGCCGCAGCGATGTGGGCACCTGTTTTCCAACATGTACATGGGGAACCCTCAGAGGTTCCGGGAGAAATCACCTGGTGAACATGACTGGGCCATCCATGATGGACAGTGTGTCAGTCGACCGAGGACGATAACGTAGGGAGATGGGGTTGGTTGAGTCGGCTACCTGGCCATCTACTTGTAGTGTCTGATCTCGGGCCAGCGGCTGATGTCTTCTTCATATCTATCCTTGAATCCAGGGCGGTAAACTGTAGTATCACGAATCTCTCACTCCCTTGTCTGTACTCTTCGTGACCTTCTCCATGGATAGCACGTTGGCCTTGTCTCTCTCCAGCTTGTACAACATGGCAGAGTACGCGTCCGAGCCCAGCACCACCCGAAATGGTGGATTTTCGACGTAAATCAAGTCGTACATGGCCCCGACAGCACGGCAACCTCGACGGAGCGGCAAACATTGCTGGGGCAGGACAGATACCGGATTTCCTCGGAGAGCTGAGCGACCAGGAGCTTGACAGTATGATCAACATGAACCTGCAAGGGCACTTTAGCTGCATCAGAGCCATGTTGCCGCACCTGAACCGTGAGAGCAGTGTTGTCTGCGTCACCTCTGGCACGGGCCTATACGGCATGCCTGGGTGCAGTTTGTACGGGGCTGCGAAGCATGGCACTAATGGCATCATTCAGAGCCGCAGCGAAGGAATACGGCTTCAGAGGTATCCGCTTCAATGCTGTGGCGCCGGGATTGATCGACACTCCAGCAGTTCACAACGCTGGAGGACTTGAGACTTTTCAGCCTCTCGTTGATGCTACAGCCCTCCAACGGATTGGAAAGCCGACTGAGATCGCTCACGTTGTCGCCTTTCTTCTGAGCGAAGAGTCCAGCTTCATTGATGGCGAGGTCATCAGTGCTGATGGCGGCTTCAGATGCTGAGATTCGGGCGAGAGAAGCTGGAACGGTCCCGCAGAGTCGCCCGAGGAGCTTAATTTTGCCATCTATGCGACCTAAACAGGAGAATGAAGACTATGAAGCTTGGTCGATACAGCATCATGGCCTCCGCAAGCTTCTGGTGACACAATCTGCAATTGAACATTGTGCCATGGGTTTGGGAATTGATACTCGTCAAAACTCGGAATCATCAACCTCAGCTACTGGTAACATGGATATTGTCGAGATGCCGGTCAGTATCTTGAACGGGTTTGCTTTGGCTCGAATGTGTCTGTCATGATACTCGCATCTTCGATGGCTTGTCTCGATAATAGCTGCTATAGGACGGTCGGCAGCGTCTTGTCACCTACAGGATTGTCCTCGCACATACCGAATTCTAGCATCCTATAGTCCCTTTGGACCATATTGCACTCTGGGCTCTGACGGTGTCTGCTGTGGACGAAAGCTAGAGATAACATGGACTACCTTCCCATCACCACCATATTGAATATATTGCGGCCACTCCCACCAATTCCCGATTCGTTCGCCAGGCTCTGATGTGGCGCTCGTCGACTGTCTCCAGGCTGATATACTTCTTGCTCCTCCGGGCAGGCCTGTATATCGCGCTGAATCTTTCCTGAGACGATTTAGTCGCGGCCTGCTTCACATGCATCGGAACGGGAAGAAAGCTGGCTGGCTTGCTCCTCACTTACTCGCCAGGACATGAAAATTAGACGTTGCGTCCTATGTAACTATTCCGGTATGGATTCAAAGACGCAAACGAAGAACACATGTGACAGTCTCTTTTGTTTTTGCCGGATATGATATTGTCGAGGACGGAGCTGAAGAATCTCTCTGTTGTTTCGAGCCACGGCTTTTGTCAACGCCCTGGCAGATTATGCGGCGCCTTTTATCTTTTCTTTTGTGGGAGCAAGAGAGAAGTCTGGGGTTTGGTCGTGGAAGAGGTACAGACATTGGAAAGGTTTGCCCCGTATTTATTACGTCTTTTTTGGCGGAATTTCCGGAATCGGTCGCACGCACCCCAGTGGGTGACAGAATTCCGTCCCCAATGAGGCAGGAATTCAGGGGTGTTCGGATTGGCAGGTATAGCAGTGTGCTCGTAGGCTGTTCGCCGTGTTTTCCTCACTAGTTTCAGTATTGGAGTAGTCGATGTTGAAGTCTGGGACCTCGGGTCTTGGACTTGTTACAGTAGATGTGCTGAGGGACCCGAACGAGTCTGACACCATTGCCATGAACCGCGAGGTCGCTGCCATGGTTTCCTCCTGGCAGCGAATTTCTTTACCCAAGGTCTCAAAGTTTCTCCCCGGCTTCGAGAAAGAGTAAGGCGTACCGATGGTGCCAGTTGACTGTACAGACCAACAAACGTCACGATGTAGGTTGGATGGCTCGCTGTTCGGTCCAGCATTGCTATGTTGCCCAGCTGCACACGCAATTACAAGGTACGAGGTGTTCCAGCCTTAGCTTGGGGTCAGTCTAGAGCCTGGGCGGGTTCCTGGGCTTCCCCATGTTGGCGGTCATATATTACTCCGTACAGCTACCTACGTCTACCGGGCAAACTACCAAGGCTATTCTCGAGGGCATATGCCCCCATTGAGACCCACGAGGAATCGTGCTCAACGACTTTCCAAGCCTTGCCCCTTAGACTGTGGCCCAGAGGTCACTTTGTCACGATAATGCTTTCGATCAATCTAGCTCCTAGATCCTTACCCTTCTAAATTCTTGTTCTATGTGATTAGGGTTCGAGGTGTGTGTTCTATGGTTTTGGGGCAGGGCGGCTTGCCCAGACAATTGGCCCGGCAGGATCAATGAACGGCAATGTCTTGCCTGTCACCTGCGAATTCTCCTTGATGAAGTTGTTTGGGAAGCCGAGGTTGAACGGCACCACACCTTCCAGGGCGTCGACTTGCTTTTGAGTCAACCGGATGTCCAATGCTTGCAGATTTTCTTCCAATTGCTCGACTCGTCGACCCCCGATGATGGGGAACACATTGATATCCACTGCCTTGTGCAAGATATAGGCCAGCGCGACAACGGGAACCGGGACATTCCCCAGTTGTTTGGCGACCTGTTCGAGTGCCGCGCTGACAGCGGCCTCTTGCGGGGTCTGTTCTGTCCCCTGATGGCTTCGAATGCCCTCGCCGGTTTCCTTCCGCGCCTCGATTGATTTCTTCGATTGCAGCCTTCCTCCACCGAGGACCCCCCATGGAGCCAAGGCCATGCCGTAATGACGGGCCATCGGGATGATGTCGCGCTCGAAATCGCGGTCGACGATACTCCATTTGCCCTGGTAGATGGAAAAGGGCGTCTTGCCGTGGAACAAAGCATAGTCGTTGGCTGCAGCCACCAACCACGCTGGAGTGTCAGAAATCCCCAGGTACAGAACCTTGCCCTGCTCGACCAGGTTGTGCAGAGAGTCCATTACCTCGGGGATCGAAGCAGACCAGTCCTAACAGGGACACAATGATAAGGGGTATGTTTCTTCTCGACAGGTGCGGCAAGCAGGGAAGTACGCACCCACATGTGCAAGTAAAGGATGTCGAGCCATTCCGTCTGGAGCTTGTGGAGAGAGTCTCTCACGCTCGTGTACAAATTGCGGCGAGAGTTGCCAGAGTAGTTGATGCCAGTGCCTGGGCCCGTTTCATAGAGTTTATAGGGCATCGTGTATCTGTCATCAAGAGGCGTCAGAAGTCGTTGGCCGCGGGCGCCATTCCTTACAACAGTCTTACTTTGTGGCAAGGATGATATGGTCCCGATTCTTGCGGGTTTTCATCCACTCGCCAACATATTTCTCTGACAATTCATTTTGGTAGTTGCTCTGTCGTCGCATTCCACTGTCAGCCACCACGGCCCAGCAGTAGATGCTCAAGTGGCATGTAGATACTCACCGCCGTATCGATGAAGTTTCCGCCTTTCTGGAAATAGGTGTCGAGCAGCTTGAAGGAATCTTCCTTGTTAGCACTACCCATTATCTATGAACGGCAAGTCAGATAGTCAGCCGATTGTTCTTAAAGACAATATCGTCACGAACGCTATCCGCGCGGAGATGCCGAGTCCATGTCCCAGAGTCGAGCACCATGACATAGCACTTGGCCATTCCAACACACACGCCTACACAAGGGGAGGAGAAGACTTTACTTGGGTCCAAGCGTCACCCAAAGACATCGTGCCCAGTTGCAAAGGCGACACCCGCACAGCCGCGGTACGGGAAAGGACTCTGTAAGTCCCCAGTCCATTCCGTTCCATCGTGACCGATTTTCCAATGAGAATTTCTACGGTGGTGGTGAAGAGCTTAGCTGGCCAACAGACAGACAGAGAGTCAAGGAAACATAGGCTTATATGTGGTGATGATTAAGTCGGCATGCAAAGTACTTGTGACCATTATTTTGCATTGAGGGCCATGGATATCTGTGTGCACACTGGTGTCGAGAGCTACGACAAACCTTCACGGCGCTAATTTTTCGTCTCCACAAATTCCCCCGGACTGAGTTCGGATTGCCAGGCCGAATTTAGACGTTCCAAGTCTTCCATGACGATCACCATGCCAGCCTGGTTGCTTCCTTGCATGCTCCCTCGGTTGTTCCATCCAGTACTACCTAGTTGATTCAACCTCATTGCCATCCTCTGTGAAGGTCAGAACCCAGACATATTCATTGTCGTAGCCCCCTACATCGGATTCGCCGTGGCTTTTGAGGTGCAGGATCACCTTTCGTCTGTCCACGTCCACCGCTGTGACTTCGTCGTCGATGATGTTGATCTTTATGTTGTGCAAGTACGGTTGTAATGAGCAATGTGGTTGGCCGCTGCGCTTAGAGGCATTCCTTCTGTCTCTTTTTCTTTGTTATTTCTGGCTACCTTGTTCACACATGCATCCACAGTTCAATTTTGTGAAGTGAGATGGTTCTGATGTGGTGCGCCTCAGGTTGGGTACATTGAAGTATTAAATTCCTACTGTTTTAGTATTTGAGGCTCAACGACTTTCACCATCTTCAGATTCGTCCAATTAAGTGTGGGGATATCAGGCAGCATCGCCAACATACGATCCGTCAAATAGGGTATAGCTTTCTGGTCGGAAAGGACACGGAATATTTCCGTTCTCGGCTAGTCTACCTCGCATTGTGACTACAAGTTCCACTTTGAGGTGTACTTCAGAACCATTGAGCTAACTTCTTCAATATATATTCCTGCCCACTCCATCCCGAGGTCGATATTTATACTCTTGTAATATCAGCTGACTTGCTAGGTACGATTCCCAACAGATCCCTATCCCTTGGAATATTTGTTGATCCAACTCTGGAGGGGTTGGGGACCATAAGATTTACAATCTAATCCTCAGGCGATAGAGTAACATTGACTCGTGCTCGGATGTGGTAATTAGTGTCTCTACTTATATCCTGGTCGACGGATTGCCGCCCATAGTATACCTGTCAATCGACTGTCTTTGACGAATATTCAGGGGCCCGACGTCAAAGAAGTTTGGTAGTGGAGGTATCACTGTACGTGCCAGTATGCGTAGCCTTTAGGAACTACTTTCCTATCAATTCCTGGCAGCCCGCGCCAGGAATCATGTCCGAGGAAATTCATCCAGGTACTAGCGGAGGTCAAGGAACCCCTTCTCTTGCAAGAGATCTCACCCTGCGGACCTACCATTTCACCACGAATAGCAATGGAGAAAGTCGCCACGGTTGTTTACATAATGTCCCAGCGCAACCTCTTGGCGGACAGGCCCAGTTCAGAGATTGATACCCCATAGCTTCAACGTTGTTTAAACCAGCACCCATGAGCCCTGGGAAAGAACTGGGGAAAGATTGGAGGTGGTTATGTGACCCTCGCTCAAGAGCTACCCCATCCTACGGGTTGCCGGAGAGAGAGGCTGGGCTGGATAGCTTGTTTGACAGGGGCTATGTGGACTCTCGGAGAGTGCCTCAGTGGGTATATTGCAAAAGATCTTGGGTGGATAAAGACTTAGATGATTGTGGCCATAACGCTGTCTGGCATCTTCCTGGGCAGTGAGTCGCTTCACACCATCTGTAAGAATGTCATGACCTTGCTAACCAGCATCAGGTATGGCGAGTTGTGACGTTGACACCAAGCCGCAGGCCTGCGTTCTCCTATCCTTCGCCACGGTTTTTGCTGCTTACGTCGAAGGGCTGTCAATTGCGACCACCACTCTCACCATACCCGACCAGCAACAAATGGGAGCAGGCGCAGGCTTCGGTGGCTGCATCCCATGCACCATTAGCTCGATTGCCCAAAACGGTATATTCTGTTGTCTTATCCAACTCCATCAAGGATGAGGTGGTGGTTCTTCGAATCCATGATTCCTGTCCGGAAAAGGGCCTGAAGGCGGCGTCCCAAGGTCAAGATGCTGTGATTTGCGCCCTGAGCTCGTCCAACATCCTACAACAAATCAAGTTTGCCAATTTGGCTATCGCTGCGGGAGTCAAATGGTTTGTTCCTGCCGAATGGGGAGCGAACAAGAAGGCGGCACAGCATGGTGAAAAGCTTCCTCTACACACTTACTGTGTTGACTCGGAGTAGTAAATACGACGTCTTTAGAAAGTCACGGAAATTTGTCACAGTATAGTTTGTGCTGAATACGGCTTCCTCCTCTATCAACACCTCAGCAACTATTATTGGAAACAAACTTGACTGCCAGAAGAGTGACGATTGCAATCTCGCGGTGTCTTCATGTATCCGACTGGAGCGGTTATGGCTCGGTTTGCTGGGGACGCAAATATACATCAAGAAATCGACTAGTACTTTTGATCTAGTCTTTTAGGGGAGTATGACACCAAGTGCTTCATAGACAGCCCGGAAGTACTTTTCGGTTCTCGCTGACTGCATCGTGCCTTCTGCCATTCGATTCATCACATAGGAGAATGTCAGGCCCCGATCAAGATCCATATACCCTAGACTTCCTCCCCAGCCACCCCAGAAGCAGATCTTCCCCTGAGGACAATGGGGTAGAGTCTTGGCTGTTCCGCCGCCAGTGAGGCAGTATCCTATTCCCCAGCGAAGAGGTATCAAGAGAACGAGGTCTTCTCCATCAGCTTGTTGGCGGAATATTAGGTCGATCGTCTGGGGTGATAGAAGCTTCACACCATCCACGGTGCCTCCGAGCGTGATGACCGATAGTATTCGCGCCACTGACCTAGCGTTTCCATGGCCGTTGACAGCAGCAATATCAGCTTTCCTCCACTCTGGTTTATGTGCGTTCAGAGCGTCAAAAGGAGGTGCCGTGAACGTCTTCACCGCTACGCTGTTTTGGTCCATTGCTGAGAAATCTAGATCCAATGGCGGTGGAGGAACTAGAGGTGAGATTCTAGGCCAGTCTTGCTCCAGGGCTCCAATCTGAAAGTCGGCGCCTAACGGACCAGCAATCTCTTCGGCAACGAAATCTTTCATCGACTTTCCACTTGTCCGACGTACAAGCTCGCCAATCAAGTGGCCCATATTGATTCCATGGTAGCCTGAAGCTGTTCCTGGCTCCCACCAGGGGCTCTGTCTGGCCAAGTGAGCAGTGGACTTTGGGAAGTCATAGATCTCGTCCCACGTTATTGGACTTTCGAAACCAGAAACGCCCGAGGTATGAGAGAGAAAATGGCGCACAAGGACATTTTCTTTGCCGTTGGCGGCAAATTCTGGCCAATATTTTGACACTTTCTCGTCCACGTCCAACTGACCGCGATCGACCTGAACGAGGCCTGCAAGGCTCGCGATTGTTTTGCCTGATGACCATATGTTGACGATCGTGTCACGGTTCCACGGTTGAGTCCGTGTCTGGTCCAGATGTCCTCCCCAAATATCAACAACATTCTCACCTTTTAGATTGACAGCGATGCTGGCGCCCAGTTCATTGCCCGTGTCCAGCTCTTCTTGGAACGCCTTGCGGACTTTTTCAAAGCGAGGGTCGCAGAAGCCATCGACTTGAGCCATGGGCTTGACACCACAGTTACCCCAGCTGATGACAAGGGATTGATGGGGAGTAAACAGGAACTGACAATATTGTGGGAGTGTGATAATATGGGAACTAAACAACCCCTCTGAGCCAAAAGGAAAGGGGGATGGAGAACGGCGTAGTAGCCTTTGATCGTGGATTTTATCTATCTGGACAAGACCATAACCTGTCGCTGGTGATTTGACACGCCAGCACGTGAGAACGTGCCCAGGTCGGGGTCCTCATGTTCTCTCGGGTTTTACGACTCGTCTCCCTCAGACTCCGGGCTTTCGGAAAGTTAAAAGAGAAGCGGGGAAGCCAGAGCTATTTGTCGTGTGGCTCGACTTTTTCTCGTTGGCGTTCTGTACCCATAAGGAGAATTCTGGAGGCGGAGGCTAGCAAAGTCACCTTAGTCTTTGACGAAGTAGCCTGCAATTGACTCAAACTTATACTGGATAGGTTTGAATTGACAGCCTTTCCTATATCGAAGCACCCAGATGCCGTCCACTCTTGACTCCGAGTATCTCCAGTCTCTTGAGCGATGGCTTCCCCTGCTCGACCCTCTAGAGAAGCCTGCCAATGGAGACGTGGCTTCGCGGCATGAAGTTGGCGAAAAGACGTGGGCCATGTTCATGGAGGTTTGGCTGGTGGTACTCGAAGTCGAGCACACCAACAACATGCGAATCACAGACAGCGAGAACTGTTGTATCCCATATTTTCGATGCTCTTACAGAGGCTGGCCACGATAGATACGAGTTTGATAGTAACGGCGTTGGACGCCGTACGTGGACGAGTAATGCCTTGACCCTCCTTCAGAGTAAGAATTTTGGAAGCTCAGAACGAATCCAGGAAGCTCAAGCCGAGACACGTATTATATTGACCATTAAGACATTGCCTTATCAGTCAAAGTCATGTGGAACACGCATCAATTGTTATGTCAGCCATATGCTCCCTTGTGCTGCTTGGAGGCCTTACGTGCCTCTGTCTCTCGGCATTCAGTTAAGGCCGCATTAATCCGTGTCTTGGCACCCCAATGAAGCTTTTCTCCGCGAATATCAGGAAGGAAACGAATTTCACCATTGCCACCAGACTCGTTGCTTGTTGTTACCAGTAGCAAACACTATCTTGGAAAAAAAGAAATATGCTGTTTAAGCTCGTGCACAAAATGGAGCAGATGACAAATAATGCTTATCCTCTCTCAAGTGTTATATTTTGCCCTCGGAGGAGGCTTTAGACGAGACTCGAGAGTAAGAGCATTGCTTGACTGACCAACCTTCCATCACGCAAGATAAATCATTCAGACCTGGGCTCTGTGGTTCCCATTCCGAATTCAACGAAATAAAGCAGCGATGGTAGAAGCAAACAAGTTCACTGTCCAAGTCGATGATGGCGTCAGGTTACATGTCAAGGTCTTCGGACACGACTCATCCAACTCCAAGCCTCTGCTGATGGCCCTTCATGGAGCACCGGGACTGTTCACTCATGCGGAGCCCGAGGCCTGTTTCGCCCATCTCTCTTCACTCTTCCAAGTTCTGGTCTTTGATGGAAGGGGAAGTGGTGCGTCTGACTTGAGTGGGCCGTTCACACATGAACGCTGGATGAAAGACATCGACTATCTCAGGTATGTGGACGCGCTATAAGAGCGCCGTGGACGACTAACAGCGAGGATAGGTCCTGGACACAGGTAGAAACGTTTGTACTTGCTGGCCATTCTTATGGCGGCTTTCTCGCCCTTGACTATGCTGTCAACTATCCAGGCCGCCTGAAGGGCCTGATCTTGATTGATACGTGGACGGTCGGGACTTTGGGCGCGATGGGTGTTCTGGCCAACATCTTGTTGTCGGATCGGGTCAAGGTGGACAAGGAGCGTCAGGTCCGCGTCTGGTCCGGCAATCTGCTCAACAACGAGGATTACCGGGATGCGATTGCAGAACTGCTCCCCTTTTATGCACCTCCAGAGCACGCTTCGTTGAAGTGGACATCGGATTCTGGGGACCAGGTTACTACCTCTGGCGAATTCTTTGGCCCGGGTGGCAACTTTCATTCCAAGACCCAAAATTGGGCGTTTGGTTATAACATGCCTCGTTTCGACGTACGACAGCGACTACGGGATATCAAAGTAACGTCTCCTCTGTCCTTCTCTTTCTGTGACCTGCTGCTGATCTTATAGGCTCCTACGCTCGTCGTTGTCGGACGCTATGATTATGTCACCCCGGTGAGCTTTGCTGAGGAAATGGCCAAAGGCATTCCAGATGCACAGCTGGAAGTGTTTGAGCACTCAGGACACAGCCCACAATCGGACGAAACCGACAAGTTTCGCAAAGTTTTGCTCGGTTTTTTGCAAGCTCGGATTCTCTGAATATATTGGCGATGAGTTGGGATTTTTCCAGTGAAGCTTTCAGTAGTATATGAGTTGGTCGTAAAAGTCGTATTTTCCCAAGTGACCTGGACAGCGACTTGATTGTACGCAGTCTTTGCAGCTCCTGGCATCGTTGGCCTTAGGCGTCAGGGGCGGGTGTGGGGTGGGCGCAATGGGGGAGTACGGGGAAGCCTGAGGGCCTGAGGTCCCTAAGACTATTCATTTGGAGAGGCAAATCGATCCCTGGGGCTGCCCCTTCCATGCCCGTAAAATGCAAACCAATTGAAAACCTTAATGAAGGTGGGGTGATCCTTTTCTCGACTTCTATTCACAAACACGGCTTTTATCAATCCTCCTTTGCTTTGAGACCTTGAATCTGGATGACATTCTTTCATGACAATGCCTCCAATTCTCATGACTGTATGAGCCAATTGTCATGGCGTCTGCAACTCCCGAATCTTCAAAGAGACATCGCCAGAGCAAAGCGTGTGGTCGTTGTCGGAAGAGAAAAATACGAGTACGCAAGCATCATTCCATGAATCATCGTCCTGGTTTCAAGCCTCACCGGCACCCAACTCCAGCTCGCTGACAATGTCATGTAGTGCGATTTCCAATACCCGACGTGCGGCGCCTGTGCTGCTGCTAGAGTGACGTGCTTGGGGTTCGATTCGCTTCGTGGTTCCGACAAACCTCGGAGCATGGTCCGTCATCTGGAGGCACAAGTTGCTCAACTCGAGATCGACCTCGCTGCGATCAAGACCCAAGCACAACCTGATGGCGTGGATACGATAACACAGCGCGTCGCAATGGCGACTGCGGAACCGACTGGCCGAACGCGCAAGCAAGAGCCACTGCTTCCCCTGACATCAACATATTTCCTCTCTGATGCACCTCTACCTCAATTCAACCATCAAGCTTGGGACGAGTCAGATAATGTCGAATCGACGGGTCAGTCGTGGCGGCCTATGGCCATCTCTTCCATCCCCGTCCATGTCATTGACGCCATGTTGAAACACTACTGTCAGACGTATCTTCCTCAATATCCATCGATTGCCGAAGCAGATCTGTACCGTGCCAGGGATAGGGTGTATGAGAGTCCAGAACTCAGCGGCTATGACGCCTTCGTCATATGCATCACTCTGGCCATCAGCTCCAACACCCTGAGCTACATTGACGAGAAACGGGCGGCGTCAACTACATACGGTCTCTGGGCTACCGCCGTGGTTCACCTGGAGCAGGTTGGACTGACTGCCTCGTGGGAACGTCTCCAAGCGTTGCAGCTTCTCACGCATTACGGCTTTTTGAATCCTCAACATGTCAACGTCAGCCACTGCGCCTCAGCCGCGAGCAGAATGGCATTTCAATTCGGCTTGCATGAAGAATTACCAATCCCTCGACAGCTGAAACTGAATTCAGCAGTCTTGAATACGCGACGAAGGATGTTCTGGAATGCATATGGCATAGATGCGTGAGATCTAACTACATCCAGCACCCTTGCTCTGGTGATGCTGATTGACTTTGGCAGGGCTGCTCACGTCGTTCGGAGTCTGCCATACCAATGGAAAAGGTCCGAGATCACAGCAAAGGTACCTGCAGTGTTTCATTCCCCGTGATCCGATTCGAAGTGACTAATGTGTTCAATGTTCAGTTCCCGGAGTCGGAGTCGCTAGCAACACCAACACACTCTGCTCATATCTGGTCGCTGAGAGAGATAGAGTGTGATATCACTTTCGGTTTGTACCATTCCGACTTGCCGCTTACAGCTCTCACTGGCCCTGGTTCGTTCGAGGCATGGCTTGCGCAAATGCAAGCCCAGCTCGATGCTTGGTACCAAAAAGTCCGCCAGAGCGTCAATCTGACGGAAAAAATTGAGTTCCACGAAGTATTGTTTCAACTTCAGGTCTTGAGATTGAACCGACCCTCTCCACGTTGCCCTGCGCCGACCAAGGAGATGCATAAGAGAGCTCTGAAAGCGTCGATAACTTTGATCAAAGAATACAGCGTGCTTGATCGACTAGGAAAGATGTTCATGCTATGGCACGCCGCTTTCTGTGTCATAGAGGCTGGGCTGTACCTGCTCTCATCTATCCTGATCAGTCTTGAAACTCCCACTCTGGATCGTCAACACCTGGAAGGAGAGGATGTTAGCATCCTGACCAGATACGTCAAGACTTTTCCGGTGCTCTTCTGGAAAATATCTCGTCGATGGCCATCCGTTCTGCCACACGCGTCCACCCTCGACAATCTCTCCACCTCGGTCTTGGACGTATTGCAACGGTGGTCAGATGGGCAAGACCCGACAAGGACTGAGACTATCTCTTTGAGAGAAAAAATTGATCACATGACCAGGTTTCCTTTGACACCATCGCCAAATCAAACGGCCGCAACTCATGCTGTACGGCCTGAGGTGCTCTTACAATACCAGCCGTCGAATACATCCTCACAGCTGCTGGGAGAATCTAATCCGATCTTGCAGACTTCGACTATTCAACTCTCTACTGAGCCCGAGGCTCCTCCTAACACGTCCGCGTGGTTAGGCAATCGATCGAGCCTAGATCCCAGTCTTCCCATCTTCCCAGAAACCTACCCGTTCAGTTACACCGATCCAATGGTATGGGACTTCTCTGGAATTGATTCGGAGGAGATCTTTGCTGCATTACTTGAGGAAGCTTAAGCTGAGATCTTGCGTTTTGGCCTGCTACCAATTACTTGAATGATTATTTTCAACCACCGCGAATTGTGAACCTTCAAGATGCATTGAATTTCGAATGCAAGCTGTGTTACAGCTGCCTCAATTGGGGGTCATGTCAGCTTGGTACGTGCCGTGACAGAGAGGTTACGGCTTAATATACTCTCGCGTTTTACCTCTAAGATCGCTTACAGCCGTTACGATGATTTGCACTCTGGCCGTATGCACGATGCTGGAAACGACGAAGTGTGAGCGGTGCCAGATGTCACCAAGACACTGCACTATCCAGATGGCAGTGATGATGCTTTACCGCATCCGTGGGCTCTAGGTCTCAACTCCCTCACATCAACAGCCAGTTCATTCCCATCACAAGCGACATATGACAAGGTCAATAGGCCGAGGCCGAATCACAACAACAGATCGAGGTCACTCCACTCCAGAAACCCCTGAGGGATGGTGATCACTCCCCGCTGTCGAAGGCTATCCACTCCCTTGCTTCGTGCCGTGGACGGGGTTGAGCGTGAGACTCGCTCACCAACCAGCGCAACTCCGTATCCAATTATTGGGACAGATCCATCTGAGATCGGCAAATGCCGCGCTTCATGTTATTTCATGAACACTGAAGTTGAATAATGACCAGTTTTCCACGGAGCCATTTACAGGACAAGAATTGGAAAATCGTATCGAGACATTCAAATGTGGAATTTAGTAGGTATGGGATTACAAATCCAAGCATGTCTCAAAAACACCTGCGCCTGCTCAAATCTGGAGATGTGAGTAGTAAACTCAGCACTTTGACCGCCTGAAGCACTGGAAACGCTCTCGTCATGTCTGGTGAACGGTTGTTCTCACCTTTACAGCTCGGCCATGCCAAACTCGCCCACCGGATCGTCATGGCCCCATTGACACGATTCCGGGCCGACGATGACGGTGTTCCCATGGAATTTGTACCTCTCTACTACGCACAGCGTGCGTCGACGCCGGGGACGCTTCTCATCACCGAGGCTACATTGATTAGTCCTCGGGCATCGGGCGTGGCCAATGTGCCAGGAATCTGGAGTTCGAAACACATCGCCGCTTGGAAGAAGGTCACAGACGTCGTGCATGAGAAGAAATGCTTCATTTTCCTTCAACTCTGGGCTTTGGGTCGGAGGGCAGACCCTGACCTCCTCCAGCGAGCCGAAGGTGGTCCTTACCCCTTGGTCAGTGCAAGCGCGGTGCCCCTGAGCAAAGACGCTCCAGTACCCCGCGCCTTGTCGCACGAGGAAATTCAAATGTTTATCGACGACTACGCTGCGGCGGCGAGGAATGCCATGGCGGCTGGGTTCGACGGGGTCGAGATCCACGGCGCCAACGGCTATCTTCCAGACCAGTTCCTCCAAGACGTGTGCAATCGCCGCACCGACGACTACGGTGGAAGTATCGAGAACCGTGCCCGTTTCCCCCTGCAAGTCACCAAAGAGCTCATTGCTGCCGTTGGCGACAGCAAACGGGTTGCGATCCGTCTCTCGCCGTGGACTGATTTTGACGGTCAGAGAATGGCAGACCCGGTGCCTCAATTCTCTCACCTGATTTCTGAGCTCAAGAAACTCGACCTAGCTTATTTGCATCTCGTAGAGAGTCGCTACGCCGGCGACGTGGCGAACGCATCATACCACGTCTTGACCCGACGGAACGACCCCTTCATCCAGCTCTGGGGATCCGAGGCCCCGATCATCCTCGCCGGCGGCTTCACGGCCGAGACGGCGAAGAAGGCCACGGACGAGGTATACACGAACTCGAACCTGTGTGTCGCCTTTGGCCGCTTCTACATAAGCACGCCCGACTTGCCGTACAGACTTGTCGAGGGTCTTCCGCTGAACCCCTACCATCGAGAATCCTTCTACCTGAAGATGAGTCCGGCGGGGTACATCGACTATCCTTGCAGTCCTGAATACATGGCAGCTCAGCATGCTGACATGAACGGGGAGTAACTGCTCTCGTATAAAAGTTTTTCGGGTATCAGCCGGGCTAAAGGGGGTTATCTAGAAAACAATCGCATAGTAGTTCCCGGGCGTCCGAATCTGCTCCACTCATTCATCCGACATATGGATTAAATAGCTACTTTTGAACTACTGCTGCGTGATGGGCGTCCTTTCCCACCAAAATTTACACTGCTCATCATAACAAGTCTCGTGGACCAACTCGGCCGGTATACCCGCGTCGCCGCCGACCAATTCCCTATTCCCCTTTCCCAGGACCATGGTGAGCGGTTGACCGGGGGTGTAGGGCTTCCACTCTGGTCGATGCTTGTACCTGCCGCGCAACTTGTTCGGATCGCCGTCGTTGCAGATGAAGCTCGTCAGGTAGGCGTGGAACATGCCCGAGACCTCCTTTTGCGCCTCGGAGAGCGACGTGGTCTCCTGGTCGTATGTCTCGTACTTCAGGTTGTCTGCGTGCGCGGCGCCGTTGAGCAGCGTCGTCCACACGTCCCAGTGGTAGAGGTACACGGGCGGTGCGCCCGGCAGGGACGAGGCGTAATGTGCAGTCTGGCGGACCGGGGCGATGAGGGCAAATTGGCCATACGCGGCTTCTGTACGCATGAACTGCGGTCCGATACCGACAGTATTGACACGTTCATCTCGGTACGTGGGATCGCCGGTCGATGGATCCGGGTAGAGCGCATCCAGTCGGGCAATGTCCTCGTCAGGCAAACTGGGAAGCAGCACCCGCATGAACCGTGTGAACTGCTCGGGTTTGGACAGAGTCTTGTCCACGTACAACGATCCCTCGTGCGAACAGAACCCGGTCAAGATGGGGATTTTGTAGTACCTTTGCTGGCGCCAGCTCTCGGTCGGGGCCTGGCGAATGATATCACCGTCGATGACGGGGCGGAAGGCCCATTGCATCGTAGCCTTGTACTTGTTGAAGACGGTGTCTTGGGCCGCAGAGATGACAGGGAGGGGCAGCTTGCGGAGGAAGTCGAACGTGTCGGCCGCGGGAAGATCTTGTCGGCAGCCCGTCGCGGCGAGAAAGTCTTGAAAGTATCGTTCAATCGCATCGGCGTCGTAACGTCGACAGTCCCTGGTCGTGGCAGATCCAGATTGGATGATTGCTCGGTGGAACGGACCGGGGTTATCATCGCTGTAGTGAAGAATCAGGTGTCCAATCTATGTTTTGAGTGGTCAGCACCCCTCACCTCGTAGATCCAGCTTTGCTTCCCTTCCAGGAGGAATTTCGGAGAACTTACAGCAATTGCGCCGGCAGACAGTCCCATCAGCGTCACATTATGCTTGTCGCCACCAAATGCGTGAATGTTGTCCTGGACCCAATGGAGCAGGAACCTTTGGTCCTGGAACCCCAGGTTCAGAATACCTTCTTCCGCAGATCTCCTAGATGGGAGAAACCCAAGTGCTCCGACGCGGTAGTTGAACGACACGGCCACGAACGGCTGCTCTGACCAGGCCACCATGGACGTGGTATTCTGCATGGACGAGTTACCCCGGTTGAACGCCCCTCCATGGACGTAGACGAGCACTGGTAAAAGAGTGCCGTCGGCGTGCTTCGGCCTTGGCCTAAAGATGTTTACCGTCAAGCAGTCCTCGCCGTAGACGAGAGGGATGCGAGGCGGAATCAAAGGGTTTCCTGGGGCGGCCTTGCCATAACTCGAAGCGTCAAACGTCTCCGTTGAGGGCTCGAGGGCAGTAGGTGGTCGAAAGCGGAGGTCTCCCACTGGAGGCTGCGCGTAAGGGCAACCCAAGAAACATTCGACCGGCTGGGGCAGTCCATCTGTTTGCACGATACCCTTCAGCTTTCCTTGTGGCAGGGTCACAATTGGCGATTGGACCCCTTCCGGTTCTGAACCCATTGGCTTATCTTGTTGATGATATGACTCCTGGGTTGTCGGGAGGTAAGATCAAGCAATACCATGTATCAAAGAGACAGACACAGAAGAAAAATGTTATCTCGAGAATCTGTGTGTCTGATACTAGCGGGAATTGTATCAACTTTTTAACGATAACCTTACATCTCAACATCGGCCATGGACCTGGACATGTCCACATCTCATCCTAGAGAGTACTCGGTACACGTTTGTCTGGGCTTTTGCCGGCACACTCGACACAGCGAGCGGAGCTCGACCTCGGGTTTACGCGAGATTGGAGAAGCACTCCGCGACGCTTCTCGGTAAACGATCATCCCACCCCGTACAGTTCATCTCCATACAGGGCTGGAAGACAGATGTTTGGCATGGAAAAGATGGAGAAATATACCGAGTAGGACTCTTGTGGTCTTGTGGAGATTCTCATGAGCCAATTGGGTAATCTGCAGATATACTCTAATGGTCTTCCTTAGTTCCCAGAAACATCTGGGGTTTGTGCCAGTGGGCAGAAACTCTCCAGCATTTGCCAAGGGACAAGATTTGCCACTGCGAGATTAGCAACGGAGTTGACCTCGAGGCAATGAAAAACTCTAGGCTATCTCCTTTTTTATCATTATCGCCATGGTCTCGGCACTCTTCGTGGCTTCTCTACAGCTGGTTCTGGGTCGAATCCGGGGAAGAGGAGCTCGCTTTTTGGGTCTGTAGGGTTGACCCTGTGTCGTTGCAGGTATAAAGACACAATGGATTGACTGGAGAATATCCGTCGAGGGAGAAGGGTCATGTTCGTCCAATCTTGCTTCATTGTCATCACCATCATCCGACAAAATTTCGACTGCGACCGCATGCACAAGCTGTTGGTGCTCTGAGAAACGCACGTTGTATATCTCCTAGCCTACAATGCCGTCGACTACCGAGGACAGGAAGGATGCTGTTGCTGCCGAAAAAACCTTCGACATTGAGGAACCTGTCAAAGTCACCAAAGAGGCCGACGCCGCCCTTTCATATGTTGTGGGCGAAGCTGTCACGTACAACGCTGAAGACAACAAGCGCATCCGGCGGATCATCGACCGTCATATCATCCCATGGATGTTTTTGACGTTCACGGTGCAATACTTCGACAAAACAGCCTTGAGCTACGCTTCTGTCATGGGCATCGTCAAAGATACCCATTTGTCGAGCTCTCAATATGCGTGGTATGTACCTAGCTTGTTGAGCCGTGCTTTTTCCAAGTCCAAGAGAGTTGAACAGTCGGTTGATTCTGACTTCGTGACGCAGGTTGGGTTCTATTTTCTACTTCGGATACCTGGCATTCGCCTATCCACACAACCGGCTCATGCAGCGCTATCCTCTAGCCACATATATCTCTGGTGTCATTATCGCGTGGGGAGGCGTGCTCTGTCTGCATGCCGCGTGTACCAACTTTGCGAGTCTGATGGTCGTCCGCTTCTTCCTTGGTGCCCTCGAAGGCGCAGTCACGGCCGGGTTCGTGCTCATCACAGCCCGGTGGTATCAGCGAGATGAACAAGCTACACGGACCGCATTTTGGTACATCGGAAACTCGGCTGCGCAGATTGGGGGAGGTGCTTTCGCATACGGTGTCGCCTCGGGCTTTTTGGGCAA
Source organism: Fonsecaea monophora (assembly GCF_001642475.1). Lineage (NCBI taxonomy): Eukaryota > Fungi > Ascomycota > Eurotiomycetes > Chaetothyriales > Herpotrichiellaceae > Fonsecaea > Fonsecaea monophora. The sequence continues at coordinate 455,345 of NW_019173933.1, read as the reverse complement.
CCCCAGCATCACCTTTCCGGGTTGGAAAGCCCTGTTCGTCCTCTCTGGCGGACTCACTGCCGTCTTTGGTGCTTTCATGTTCTATTTCTTTCCGGAATCCCCTCTGACGGCCAAATGGCTCGACGAACACGATCGACGCATCGCCATTGAACGTCTGCGAGTCAACCAGCAAGGTATTGGGAGCAAAGTTTTCAAGTGGCCACAGTTTCGTGAGGCATTTACAGATCCAAGAGTAAGTCCATTGTCAACGTCAGGCTTATACCTTTTCATTTTGGCTAATGGCTTCACCGCAGACGTGGCTTTGTTGCATCTTTTGTATCTTGTGGTTGATTCCATCGGGCGGCTTGACCCTGTTCTTCGCCCTACTGATCCAAGGCTGGGGGTTCGATGCCCGGACGACGCTCCTCCTCAGCATGCCCAGTGGCCTGACGCAGATTGTGACGAATCTCTTCTTTCCCTACCTTGCAGGCCGACTCAAGAATCGAATGTTGACGGCTCTTCTCGCGATGCTCCTGAGCATCGCCTCGATCGCCATCATGACGGGCCTGGCCAGCGAGGGCCCCACGGCATACCGATACGGACAACTGGTCGTCTACTACGTGATCCTGGGCAACTCGCCGTCCCCACTCATCCTGATTTTCAGCATCGTCAGCACCAACGTCGCAGGCTACACCAAGAAGACAACCGTCAACGCCCTGGTCTTGATCGCGTACTGCGTCGGCTTCCTGATCGGCCCTCAGACGTTCCAGGATCCCCCGTACTACACCAAAGCAAAGTACACCATCCTGGGCGTGTACCTGGCCTCGTCGTTGTGCATCTTTGGCCTGTGGTTCCTCAACTGGCGCGAGAACAAAAGGCGCGACGCCATTGCTGGCGACCTCCCCCCTCAGCCCGAGGGCCAGGAGTTCTTGGACCTGACGGACATGGAAAACAAGTATTTCCGCTACGCACTGTAAAAGAAGTGGCCATGGATGTTCTGTGGAGCTTTAGACAGAGTTCGACTTGTCACGATCACAGAGCTGCTATAGGGAGAAAAAGAGCTTGTGCAATAGGCAATCTCACATAGCGTTGTGGACGTCCAGGCTGTACAGGTCTAGCTAGCGGCGTATATCAGACGAGGTCCGCACTTGTTCGACGCGCTTTGATCTGTCACATACATAATAATCCCTCGAAATATCTGCATTGAGTCCTGGAGGACCGATTCGGGCGCAGGTTTCACTGCTGCGTATATGACTCGTTGGTTTAAGAACCGGTATTTGTACAGAGTATAGCTTTTACTGGAAACACTTCGGACGCAGTCTAATGCGTGACCTTAAAATCATAACAAAAGATGACCTCCGAGTGCACTATATCATACGATGGAGCTCTATTGAAAAAAGATCGACGCTTCGGGTTAACTAGACACACGGTTGATTCAATTGATCTTGATTTACAACACAGTCAAGTACCTGAGACCTCCACGAAAACATTCACTACTCGCCATGGCCTTCTTTCGCTCTAGAGACTCGGTCCCGTTCTCTTGGTGATGTCGATCTCGTACCCGGCGTTCTGCTTTCGCAATGTGAACTGGATCGCGCGATCCTTGGACAACGCCTGCAGTCGCGACAGGAGCGTAGTGGCATCCTGTTGGGTAGCTTCGACTGGCTCGCCGTCCTCCGCGATCGTGATTGGGACGAGTGAGCAGCCCGACACTTTGCCCTGGGACCAAGTGACTTTTGCCAGTCCGCCGATGTTGGACAGCGTGGTCTGCAGACTGCTCCAGTCGTAAGGGGGGTATGTGCGCCAGCTGTCGGCGGGGGTGACGATGGTGTTGCTGAAGATGAAGTTTCCCAGGGAGTAGAAGATGGGGCACCCCTCGTGCCATTCCACGCCCTGCACGACGTGCGGGTGGTGGCCGAAGACGGCCGACGCGCCGGCCTCGACCATCGCGCGCGCCAGGGGCCGCTGGTACGTGGCGACCTCGTCCTGCGTCCTGTGGATCCACCCGTACGGCACGCCCCAGTGGATGGCCACGAGCACGACGTCGGCCCGGGTCCTCGCGCGGCGGATCGTCTGCAAAAGCATCTCCTCGTCCGGCTTGTACGTCTCGGTCTCGACGAAGGGCGCCATCCCGGGGGACTCGTCGATCGTGACCGTGTCGACGACGTATTTGCTGAAGACGCGGACGCCTGCCAGGCCCGGTCGCGACGCGCCCGCCCCGGCGCCGTTGGGCAACGTCGTCGTCACGCCCACGTACGCCACCCTGACCCCGTTGAGGGTCTTGAGGAACGGCGCGTACGCTTGGAAAATGTCCGCCCCGGTGCCGACGTGGGCAACGCCGACTCTGTCGAGGGCTTGCGAAGTCATGCGCAGACCTTCCATGCCGTAGTCCATGGCGTGGTTGTTGGCGACCGTGACGACGTCGACGCCAATCTCTCGGATCACACTCGCGTGCTGCGGATCGCATCTCAGGGCGATCAACTTTTCTGCAGGATACCCGTCCTTGCAGAATGGCATTTCGAGGTTCGCAAAGCACGAGTCTGCCGCTCGGAGCCTGTCGTACACGGTTCCAGGGCCCGGCGTCCGGTTGAGCTTGTCATTGAGAACGATGTCTCCTGCGGCAAGGATCGACACAGACATTATGGGCTTGATGAGTGATTCTTCACAGGATAAAAATTCTCGTATGCAGTCAGGTATTTAGAAGTGAGATCTGGGGATTGTCGTTGTTTGCTATGTCCGGGGATCAAATACGCCGTGTGCGTGGCAATAATAAACCACCATCATCTGTTAGAGGATTCATCTTTGAACAATATGTCAGAATACACAACGTGATGCCCACGGCTAGCTAGTTCTCTTCAGTGTATAACCAGTGCGGATAACTTTTCAGTTTCATTACCCTGCCGGGACCCCGAAAACGGCACAAAGCGAGTCTTGACCTGGTAGGCTAGGGTGTGAGACCTATCAGCCTATTCCGACTACCTCGTCTGCTCGTACAAGGATCCAAGACGGGTTTGAGCGTAGACCACGCCTGCCGAAGCGCTTTTCACCGATGGCGATGTGGGGAAGAGAATATCCTGGAAAGGCTAGTCCAGCTCTTAGTTGAATGCATCCGTATGTCGAATGCCGAATGTTGTGGGTCCTGCACAGAATCCCCGATTAGCAAGCAAGCCCGATGTGATAAGGTGACAAGACCCCATTTCTTCAGAGAATGCTGTTACGCTGGAGTATAAGGGACGGAGAAATAGAGGATATATGTTCAAAAGGGACTTGATATCCCGTCCCGTCATCAAAGAGTGTACACTGTATTACTTGTTCATACCAGTTCTTCCTACCAAGTAAGCTTACAATGGCCGCTCCATATACCGTCCACACGTCGACGCTGTTCGACCCGAAGAAAAAGGCATTTGTCAACGATGTCTCAATCACCGTCAACCCCAAGACCGGCCTGATTGAGGCAGTCTCGCAAAGGCCGGCGGGGGCGCTGGGTGATTCGGTCCCAGAGGGAGATGTCGACCTCCGCGGAAGGATTGTCATGCCGGGTTTTGTAGACGCACACACACACGTCTTTCTGCACTCATACGAGTCATTTTCTCTCCTCTCAAACCGTTATAACGCAAAACCTGATGTTTGGGTACAGTGAACGAGCATCGCTGGTGCAGAAACGCGACGAGAGCACCGTCGAGAGGATTGTCCGCGCTGTGAATCACGTCCGAACAGCTCTGCTTGCAGGCTACACGACCTATCGGTAAGGTTCTCCCTGGATGCTCCTCCTATTTTTGGCTGTCTGGGAAAGTATCATCCCGCTAATTCCTTATGAATTGATAGGGATTTGAGCTCCGAGTCAATGGGAGAAGGTGACGCTCAGCTGCGCGACTGCATCAACCGTGGCTTCACGCCCGGCCCCCGAATGTTCGTCGCGACACGTGCTCTTGCCAGCACGGGATCCTATGAGCCACGCACAGAGAACTCTTCAGGCGGTGTGTGCCTTCCAATGGGGGGAGAGGCGGTCGACGGCCCAGAGGCAGTGCGCACCGCGGTGAGGCGACGCTTGGCCGCTGGGGCAGACGTGATCAAGTTCTTCGCCGACTACCGTCGCCGAATCATGCGATACCCCCCTGCGCAACAGCACCCTTACAAAGTCGGCGTGACGCATCCTCCGGCCGATCCAAACCCGGACCTGCTCGTTTTCGCCAAGGACGAGGTCGAGGCCCTGGTCCAGGAAGCAGCAATGGGAAAGGCACCTGTGGCATGTCACGCGGGTACTATCGAGGGCGCCAGGATCGCCATCGAGGCCGGTGTGCACACTCTGGAACATGCCTATTTCGCGGACAGGGAGCTCTTTGAGCTGATGAAGGCGAAGAACGTTGTCTTCTGTCCCACCCTTGCTGTCTGTGAGCGGGTCCACCACCGACGGTACCATGAGATCAAAGCACAGGCAAAGCTGGCCTACGACGTCGGCGTGCGCTTGGCCTGTGGAGGAGACACGGGCCCTTATCCCCACGGCCAAGGCGTGCGGGAAATGGAGCTCATGCTTGAGGCGGGCATCCCACTGGAAGATGTCCTGGAGTCGTGCTTCGTGGGAGGCTGGGAGGCGTGCGGAGGAGACCTGTGCGGAATGCGATTTGGATGGTTTGAAGAGGGGACGAGGGCCGATATCATCGCTCTCGCTTCAGACCCGAGGGAGGATCAAAATGCGCTGAGAAAAGTTGACTTTGTCATGAAGGACGGTCAAATCTGGAAAAGAGACGGGCAGGGTGTCGGACTGTATCATGACAACCACGTGTGGGATCAGACGGGTGCCTACGTCCCTCCTGAATAGTTTTAATGTGCATTCTGTTGCGCAGACTTCTTTTCTTGTTGCGCAACTAGACTCTGTTTATACAGACGCAGGCTCTTCTCAAGACCATGAAGTAGCTATTTTGCGCCAGAGTATTGCCATCACAGACAGGTCCCCAGCAGACTTGGATTCGAGGGAGTTAAACCCGGACTTGGTAAACGCGTAATCTTGTATTCGCTCTCGCCCGTATTCGACCATGAGACTCGGGTATGCGGCATTGATCAAAGGGCAACAGACCGTCGTAACCGATATTATGGCTTGAAACAGACACTATCGCCCCATCCAGAGATGTCTAGAGGAGCCGCGAATCCCCGATCCACCCCCACGGCGACAATCGAAAAGGTTACAACTCCTCTCGCTGAGATCCGTCTACCGGCGCGTGGCGCAGAGTTCGAAAGACGCGGGTTTTGAGCCTGTTGGAACTAAAGTCGTGAGATTTGGTGACCGTCCAGAGAATTATAAGATTCACACCTGTGAGGAGGAATCAATCTTTAAGGAATACTCCCCGTGTGGCACAGGTCTTGATTTTGCTCGTCTTTGTTGTTGTGATCCTTGTGCCACCAAGTTTGCGCAGGACATCTCCGAACCGACCAGATGGCGATCCAAAGCAGAGTTACCATGGACCATCCAGTGATCAAAACAGTCCATTGCTCGGGCACTCCTTACGAGATTGGCCATCAGCACGGCGTGGCTGCGGCTACTCAAGTCCACAGCAACATCAAAACATACACTGGCTTCTTCCAGGAAACAGCCCAGATCACTTGGCCGTCGGCACGAGAGCGGGCCGTGAGACAGTTTGTTCCTACTCTCGATGCCAAGTATCCTGAAATCCTTGAAGAGATGGCTGGAATCGCCGACGGGGCCGGTCGTGGTCTGACACGCGACGACATATTGACCCTCAACGTCCGCAGTGAGATCTGTCTGACCAACTACACGGACGGGTGTACGTCGATCAGCCAGGTGGGACCGGATGGGACAATGTTTCTGGCCCAGAATTGGGACTGGCTAGAAGAACTGCAAAACGGAATGGTCCTTCTACACATCCAACCCCAAGGGTCTGGTCATGAAATGAGGTTTCTCGGCGAAGCTGGTATCGTTGGCAAAATAGGCATGAACAGTGTTGGTTTCGGCTTGTGCATGAATGCCATCCGCTCCGGCGCTTTCAATAACGCCAATCTGCCCGTTCATGTCATGTCGCGTCGTCTCCTCCAATTCGCCACAAGTCTTGACGACGCGCTGGCCATCTTGGACGAATTTGGCTTGGCCAGCACAAGCAACTATATGTTTGCCGACGCAGAGGGCAACCATGTCGACGTTGAGTGTTCTCCAAGGGGTAACGTCTTGATCTCGCCGCAGCATGGATATGTGGCACACACAAACCATTTGTACGGACCCAATCGACCCCTTAAACTGGTTGATCACCCTGCGGCGAATTCTTTCTCCCGACTGGACCGCATACGAGAGCTCACTTTGTCCGATGCGAAGGCCAGCACACCCCTATCATTTCAATCTCTTCGTCACCGACTCTCAGATGAGCAAGGGTCGCCATTTTCAATATGCAGGAACAGACCTGCCGGGGCTGTGGGGATGGAAAGAATGACCACCTTAGCTTGCATTATGATGGAGTTAAAGAGTCGTACAGGCAAGGTGTTGATCGGTCGACCGTGCGATAGTCTACCCATTGTAGAATGGGCATTTTAGATAGAACACCTTCGCAGCGTGTTGAAAGAGGAATAATAGAGGGTTCCCTCGAGAGTTTCTATGCGGAGAAGCATTGCATCGTGGCCGACTATAGCACTTGCCAGAGTGTTTCGACCACTGTCTCCCAGGCATTCACAAAAGCTGATCCGGCTTTCCACCGTGCTGAAAATGACGCCAGCAGGCTGGACACTTTCACGATTGGCCCCAGCGCGGGGCCGGGCCCCATTGAAGATATGGTCTGCAGTCGTGGGCCTGATAGGCGTTGCTGGTGAACAAGACCAGCAGCCCAGATGACACCAGCTATAAGTACATGCTCAGCTGCCATCCATATGCTGATGATGGAGGTGGTTTGGTTCAATCGAGTGTAGTGGTCGATAAGGACAGAGGCAGATTCAGTAATCAGGTGCACCATTCTAGGGGACGGAGCGTTCATACCGACACCGTTTCCGAATCTGTCCGAGTCGATGAATAGCGGACTCAGAGCAAGATAGAGTCTGGCAGAAGACAAACTAATCTCAGACCCTGTCGAGGCCACCTGGAGAAATTGGGGGATTAGTCCCTCGAGATATCTCTCAGTTGGAACTGGCACCGTGGCTAGGGTTCGGTGAATACGATGTAGTGAACTTTCAACACCAAGCTCATTCGAAAGTGCATGTAGAAGAGAGAGATGGTCGGCTGGTGGTCGCAAATAAGTTTGCAAGAACAACGACGGACGTCCGAAATGAAGAGATGCCAAACTATTGGAGCCGATGTTAGTCGCGAGCACAAAGTAGAGAAGAACGTATGATAAATACCTTTCCAGCTTGAGGAGGACACGCTCGAGCCTTTCCAACTCGGGGTCGAGGTTGGGCTGTCCAAGCGGGCTGGCCGCCTGCAAGTCTTCCATTGTCGAAGCAGCCCTTCCCAGAAGATCCCAAAGTTGCCCAGAGCTTGGAGAGATCAATTCAATCATGGATAGTGCACATAGAGCAGTGCATGCCCATCTGAGTGTATTGCTTTGAACTCGACATCCTCCATCGCAGAGAGCAAGCTTCTCAACATCCTCTCTGAATCGGGAAGAAATGTTGGACAGGATGGGATCGACATCTCGAGTAATCAGAGCAGATGAGATGGCAAAAATGATGGTCAGCGAACACGCCACTGGGTCGTCTTTGTTCGACCCAGCCCATTTCAAAGGGTTTTCGTACGTCGACAGATCTGACTCATGCTCAATAGGAAGGAGGGCATACTCGGTTGCTACCGTTCGGAAGTAATTCTCGATGATGGCGCGTTGCGTCGAAGGTGGTACGAGGGAATGCAACTCTACCTTCCGCAAGTCAATGTTGGTCAGAAAGGAGGTCATGGAGCGTGGCTCGTCAAGATTTGTCGAATGAAATGGAGAATTGGGAAATAGGTGCCTTCCTAGGTGCAAATTGTTGGACATTTGCCCTCGACCCGTGGACTTCAAGAAGGACTGCATGAGTCGAGCTGAAGTTCCGGGCCCCAGATAAGCGATTCGTGTTGGCGTCGGAAGTTCGTCACAAGCCGCCACTTCCAGGTGATATCCTTGCATAGATAGCGGTACTGCTTCGAACTCTGTCGATTCGCTAGCGCTCTCTTGATCGGCAGCTTGCTGGATCTCCAGCTGAAGTGCCTGAACCTTTTGTTGCAGGGAGAAAAGATACCTGGCTTTATGAGTCTCGTTTGAAACAAGATACACAGACGAACACGAACGCGCATGGTATTTCCTCTCCAATGGAGTCGTCCCAAAAGAAACACTCAACGTCAGCTTGTTGACAATGTCGACAGGCCGGCAAAGCGCGATCACACTGTCGTGGGCACAAAAGTCAGTTGTAAAATTCAAACTCGTCGACCCCTCAAGCTGTATCGTCGTTCTCACCTTGATTCTCCGCTTGCGACATCTGGTACAGACTTGAAAAGCCATTCTCAAGGTATCCGACCACTCAAGTGGAGTGTCCATTTGATAATAATTCATTCGCTGATGGTTATTCCTGAGGAGAGTTCTTGTGTCGAAGGTTTTCCCTAACAAAATACCTGTCCGGGCTTGGATGGTACCACGTGATGGTACTTGGACGAGGTGCGACTTAATTGGAATGTCAAGACTACTTGGTATATGCCGACAAAAATAATTAGGCATTTACTAGTGCCGTTCGGTAGCCTTGGTTAAAGGCCTCCGAGTGGCTAGCGGACCATCATTGTAGTACCTTAGCAATGGTAACCCTTATAAGTCACATTCTGTTTGTATATACACGTAAATCACTGATTACGCCCATGTACCTCGTACCAATATGAGTACTCTGTATACTCTATATAGTCACGATGTTTCGCCGTTGATTCACACAGAACACAATACTGCCCTTCAAAGGCCATCTAGGATACAGTCAACGGGCTTGGCTGCACTTAGATCCCGCGCCGTCAAGATAATAGACACCAAGCTGATCATAATGTGACCCGTATGGGAATTGCTCAATGTCCAGTGTTTTACCTATTACACTATAGTCTTCTCATGCGAAGGAATGACAACCCGGCATTTCATGCGTATACGCCACCAACCGAGCTCTCTGAGAAAGGATCTTTTGATATGAGTGCCGTATTGGTAAGCGCGTGCCACACAATCAAGTCCCGAACCTGTCGCGAATACGCGATCTGAATGTGATCCCCCCAGGTGAACCCATCATTTTTGCGACAAGCTGACAAAAAAATTCCCCGTCCGCGAAGTCCAGCACCAGCCTAAACCGCATTTGACAAAGACGAGGCTGATCGAAATGGCGACATGACGTTAATTAATAATAATAGGGGCTGGCGACTGCCCAACTTGGTGCAAAAGTCCGCTCAACGGCTAAGGTCTGAGGTCGTAGGGCAGGTGGACCCTTGGGCTGTCGACCTATTCACCCTTCACTTTGATCCTGTCATTCTGGGATGTGGGGTTTGCTATACGAATATACGACATGATGGTGGCTTATGGCCCAGAGTACAAAGAGGGCAGAGAGTGACTTGTTTGGATCCTTGATTTCATCTCCTGAGTTTCTGACGCAGAGATAAAGAATAAAGAAAGAGAAAGACAAGATTTAATGCAACTATGGCTCATGTCCAACCCACAACACGCAAAGCATATCGTCGCACCGACGACTACACGCCCGGCAAACCGAGGGTCGAGCTCGTGACGGAACCGCTACCGCTTCCCCTCGCAGCCACGTCCGTTTTGATCAGGGTCCACGCCGTGTCCCTCAACTACCGAGACGCCAACATCGCCAACGGCGGGAACCCTTGGCCGGTGACGCCGCATGGAATCCTGTGCAACGACGCCGCTGGGGAGATTATAGCGGTGGGCGAAGGCGTGAGAAGGTTCCGGGTCGGCGATCGCGTGGCGCCCATCATCGACACGGAGAACCTCACGGGTCGAGAGTCGACGAGGTCTTGGTTGGCCGCCGACGAGGACGGCGTGCTGGCGGATTACTTGGTCTTCAGCGAGGAGAAGCTCACAAAACTGCCAGAGCACCTGGACTGGGCAGAAGCCAGCCTCATCCCGTGCGCGGGAGTCACTGCATGGGCTGCCTTGAAGGATATCGGGGTGGGCAAGAGCATCTTGATCCAAGGTATGTTTGTCAAATGCAGCCCCAAAGTCTCTTCACAGTGAAGCGGCCCATTTCCTTCGTCCCGCAAGCGCCAGCAACAACCCCTTCATCCAAAACTAACAAAAAGACGTTCAAAGGCACCGGCGGCGTCGCGATGATCGCTCTCAAGCTAGCCCGAACGGCCGGGCTCAAAGTGATCCTCAGCTCGTCGAGCGACGCCAAACTCGGGCGGATCAAGGCCCAATTCCCAACTCCACCCCTCCTCACAGTCAACTACGCCAAAAACCCTCAGTGGCACCAAGAAGTCCTGGATCTCACGGGCGGCGCGGGCGTCGATCTCGTGCTCGAGATGGGAGGCACCCAGACCCTGGTCAAGAGCATGAAGTGTACCCGGCGCGGCGGAACCGTCAGCCAGGTCGGCTACTTGAGCAAACAGAGCCTCGACGACCTGGCAGAGTTCGTCCCAGTTCTCATCGACCGGAGGATTATCTTAAGGTGAGAGAACAAGACACAATACCCAACACCCCCGGAGTTTCCCACTTCTCTACATACACATCCATTTCGCGGGGAGAGGAGGAAAACTAATCCTAGAACCAGGGGAATCAATGGCGGATCGAAACTCGAGCAGGAAGATCTCTGTGCCGCTATATCAGCCACTCAAATGAGGTTCAATGACATTATAGACAAGGTCTACGACTTTACCCAGGCTGATGAGGCAATCGAGGACATCTGGCAGGGGAGACAGGTCGGCAAGCTTGTGATTCAGATACCTTGAGGGGACAAACCTCTCAGAATCTTCAGAGTATAGAAATCTGGCTTTGGGTGTTTGCAGTTGGATGAGTCCCTCAACGGTGCAGCTCTTGACTTCGCACTCTATACGTATATAAATGCCAGTTCGAACAAAGATATTGAATGGTTGCCCTCGTGCAAGGTGTCCAACATTGTAATCCATGCACCAAACACACAGTGATAAGTTATCAACCATTTGTCTGGAGCAATCATGTATACGTCAGTGCCAGCTCCCCATTGCACAGCAGGAATCCAACTGCTGAAGCTCGACCATCTGACTTCCAGATTTTCAGAAGCCATTATCCAGCTGTTCGACCCAGTCGGACGTCCAACACCAGACAGATATCGATGCAGGCGAAGTCATTCGTCGTCATCACTGTCGAGCACCGTCCGTGCACCTTTTCGTCGTCCGTGACTCGCCGCTTTGTCTCTAGCCACTGGAGAAACACGTATCGGGGAGCTGTGGGTTTTGGCCTTGCATGCGTTAATTTTGTTCGTCTTTGCAGAAACGAGGGCCTCTAGATCAGGAAGATCATCATCCACTGCGTCGTAATCGATACTTTGCTGAGACACGTAGAATCGTTTCTCCGCCTGGGCCTCTCTCTCTTGGAGGAGAAGTGATGAACCCGGCATCTTTCGTGGAGGAGAAAACAGGTCGTCATCGGTACTATCATCGAGCACTGACGTGGCAGGTGGTCCAACCTCTGACGGATGGGAAGGTCTGGGATCCGCTTCTTCGTCGTCGATGAAACTGTCATTGTCGTCATACTCGCCAATAGAGCTACTCCTGAAGGTGCCGCTAGATACAGCTGTTACAGGAAGTACTCGAGGTTTCGGGTTCGTTCTATGAGCTTTGTTCACATGCATTGACTGTTCCGTTTCCAGCAACCTAGGCAAGGCCTCGTCGTCCTCTGGGAGCATCACATATTCCGATGGCCGACCCCAACCTTGTCTTGGATTCCGCATGGCTCTGAAGGCTCCCACCAAAGTCTTCGTTGTCCTTGAGTGTTTGACGACAGCGGTCTTTCCGAGCTGCCGCTGTTGTTGTGGGTAAGCGTCGAACCGCACGATTTGGATGTACTCGTCTTCGGCGCCCGCGAGTCGGACATAGCGGTCTTCGAGATCCCGCTCCTCGGTTTCAGACAACAGCACGTCGTTCAAAGCAGGTAATGCGGCGAGATCGCGGTCCTTCTTCGACTCTACACGCTTTGCTGAAACCTCCTTAGTCTTGGATCTCTCGTTCTTCTTTCCATTCCCTAAGAAGGTGAAGCCCGTCTCAACGCCATCCGGCATATGGAACTTCTTCGGCGGCTTTTTGGCATTCTTGGGCTTCCGCCTCGCGGGCTCAACCGAGCCAGGCTGCGTATTCTCGACCGGAATATCCACCACACGTTTGTCGACCGCGGGTACGATTTCTTTAGGTACGATTCTCGCCGACAATTCTTCATGGAAATTGAACTCCTTGCCACTTGCAATCTTTTCCTGCATCTTTTGATAATTGTCCTCTGAGTGGGCAAAATCGGATTCTTCTTTGCCACGCATCATGAGCAAAACGATACTTCCGGCCCGCTTGCGCCCTGTCCGGCCCATGCGTTGAAGCATTCTGATAGGCGATTTCGAGCAATCATAGCACACAATCAGGTCGACTTCACCGATGTCGAGACCTTCTTCCCCGATTGACGTTGCGACAATAGTGTTGTACTTTCCCGCTTTGAATTGTTTGATAACGCTCAATTGCGTCTTCTGATCCATCCCTTCGGAGCCACCTTTCGTGCCTGACTGGCCAACAAACACATGTGCTCGGATCATAGGACCATGGCGATTTAGTACTCTGACAATTTCCTCGGCACTGTCCCGATAGTGCGTAAAAATCATGATTCTAGTGTTCGAAGAACTGGCGTCGTTGCTACCACTTCGACTCTCACCGGCATCCATGAAGTGATTAAGCACGACCGTCTTTAAGTAAGACAGTTTGGGATGTCCGATAAACTCGGGGTTGTTAATCCACCCCTTGAGCCGAACCATCAGTTTCTTGAAGTTTTCATCGTCCACAATTTGTTTCGCGTATTTGCCGCCACCGGAGGCCTCGCCTGCAAAAATGTTCATCTTGTGGTAGAAAGGTCCGATGCCATGGTACTTCAACAATTCGATGTTATGCGCCAGACTCATCAGAGTAGAAGAAATAGCTTTGATCATGCCTTTCACAGAATGTGGAGCTCTTCTGCCAGCTTCTGACAATTGCCACTTTTCCCAAGCCTTCTTCAAACCGAAAAGGGTTATCATTCGCGGGTCCTTCCCCCAAGAAGCGCCTTGAGAGTGCAACTTGTTCAACAGAGGTTGCAGTGTTGCTGAAAGCATCTCTAACGACATGGTGATCTCGTCCGAGTTTTCAAAGATCTGGGTTTCGACATTTCGCTTGTGAACGAACTCGCGTATATCCAACGATTCCTCGGTCCTGATTTCGACTCTAGCGATTCCGAGACCATCGATCACTTCTTGCACCTTTTCTACGTCTTTCCCTGGAGTTGCTGTGAGAGCCAGGACACGAAAACTGGAGTTGTATCGTCTCAAAAATTTGACCACTTCCACATACGCATAACTTCCGGTTGCCTTGTGTGCCTCGTCCACCACAACTAGCACAATCCTTTTGGGATCACAGTACCCATGTTTGAGATCGTTGATCAAGGTCTGAGGCGTCATGAAGAAAACCCTCTTCTCTTGCCACTCCTCTGCTCTGATCGCTGGAGAGACTTCCCCAGTCAACATCGTCGTCTGAGATCGCGGGATACCAGCAATGTTGAAGCAGGCATCAACTTGCTGCGAGACTAGTGGTTTTGTCGGCGCCACAAAGACAATTTGTGCACTTTTCGTCCATCGATACCAGTTCAGCATGATAGTAGCGGCAATGAATGTCTTCCCGAGGCCGGTGGGCAAGGCGACCAATACATTGTGAAAAAGGCCCTTGTGCACAATGTTATATTGGTAGTCTCGAATTCGACCAAGATTTGTAGGATAGACCCACGTAGCCAGAGCATCATAATCTAAATCATGATGAGTTGGGGGCTCGTTTCGATTTGCCAGTGGCCAATTGTGGACCCTGGATTGCGATTGGGTCGCAGGAGGCTGCGTAGTATGAATGCCGTGCAGAGTCGTTTGACGGAAAGAGTTAGATTTCTGTAGAGGACGAGGAGCAGAATTGCGAATGATACCGCCCTGAACACTTCCTAGGATTGCGTTGTCATTTCCATTCGTCGTGTTGTCACAGTCGTTCAAGGCTTTCAATAGTTCGAGATCGTCCTCGTCCACTTCAAACTCATCACTATGGGTAGCGATCTGGGAACCACGGCTTACGGTGACAGTACGATGTCTCTCGACGGAAGATGAGGGCGACAGGTTCTTCCGAGGTTTCATCCATCTTGCACCTCTGATTCTAGATGGACTGGAATGCTGCTGAGTTAATTGTGTAACAAAGGTATCTGCCGGACGGTCCCCATACTGAGGAACATAGATGCGTTCTTCATACTTGGATTTTCTGTTTTCTTTTCCGGCGGCATCCTCGATTGTCGGCAAATCGTAATGGTCGTGCTCCGAGCATGAGGAATCGTCGGAATTGGAATCAAGTCGGCGGCGCTTCCGAGCGCGCGGAATCAGATCGCGTTGGGAACTGGGAACTAGAACATCAGAGTCGTCTCCGGTCTCATCATCTAGAAAGTCCATAGCTTGGGCAACTTAGAACCTGGCGGAGGGCTGATAACTTTGGTGCAACTTCGAGATAGGCGGGAGTGACGTGGTGGAGACCGCCGCGACGCGGAAAAACGCGCCAAGGGTTGGAAACGCGACAGCACGTGATGTCAGTCGCGCCATTCCCTGTTTACAAGTTGCCTGCGTTCGTGTATCTCTAGATTTCTCGAGTCGATATATTGAACCCACACATCGCCATTTATTGTATGCCCAACAAAAGCAAGTTGGGTCTGAGCCTACGGGATGAGCCCCTTCCTACTGCACATGCCGCAATGTGCACGAAATGGGTGCACAATATATGGTGGGACCAGCCGCAAAGAAGGCTGCTGGACTCTGTTCTATTTGGTGCCACTTGTCAATCAAGATACTGAATGCCTTGTACAGTGAACCAGGTCAGGGGCCTATATGAATTTTTAGACGGTCATATCACGGTCGTCACCTTCGAAGTCGTCCTCCACGAGGCTCGAGTCGTCATCGCGATGTTGATCTCGAGGAAGTCGACCGGACAAGTTTGATTCGCAAATTTGGTTATTGTTGAGCTGCGGGTCAAAGATATTTATAAAGGGCTCTCTATTGTCTTTGCGGGATATACTTGTAATATGCGGACAGGGCATATCACCCGGAACTGCGTACAAGGAATCAATACACTTAGCTGTGCGCAGAGACGTTGGCGAGGTCATCGATCGACACGGAGCTTGACTGCAGATCACTGGCAATCCGTCTCTCCGTACTGGACATTGAATCGAGTTTCCTGGACCTGTCACTAGCCGGCGTATTCGCTTTAGCAGCCATTGGCCAACCCCAAGATCCCCCCGTTATTGACAGCCCTTTGACAAAAGTTCGCTGTCATGCCTGCCACTTCTCTTTGCAGATCCGCCTGTGTGGCACAGGATATTCTGGCTCTCTTCTGTACAAAGTCATGGTTCTGGATATATAATTCTTCTCATCGCCGATTTGAGCCAGAACTGGTGGTCGTATGCGCGTTGATGATGCGACTGCCACTTTACGGCGTGCGCATCTCACGTATCTAAGAATTATTGTCCACAGAGCGCTGCAGCCTCGTCGGCACTATGATCACTCTTCCATTATTGTACGTGATGTGATGCCTGTGGACCCCAGAACCACTGAGGGGCCAGCGCCTGGGGAAATGGAACGGGAAGCCGAAGTTCGACAGAACACGAGGGCAATTTCCGACAGTTGGTGGCGGGCTTTGTTTGTTCGTTGGCGGAAATTTGGCCCACAACGATGACAGCATGAAAATCCCCAGTTGAGGTCAACGGGCAGCGAAAACTCAGCATCTCTCTTCCGGCGATGAGGAACTCTACGTACAAGACTCCAAGCTGTCGTATGCTCCGTCTTGTGTGCCTGTCGAATGGTCAAGAACACACTTCAATCCACCCCCTGTACACCCAAGACTCAACCGCAGTCTGAAACATGCATAACTCGCCACAAACAAAACAGACGGTCAATGGCCGGGGAGCAACCCAATCTGTCTCACTGGGCTGCACGTTTTGTCGAATCAGCTCTCAACGTCGGATCGGCCCACGAAAATCAGCCCAAGGATCGAAAGTCCGATAGGGAAGCGTAGCCTTAATTTCAGCTCCGTTGAAGCGGATCCCAGGAAGGCCCCTTCCGAGGCGCTGTCCAGTATGCGCCGAGAAAAGCTCGCTTCATGCTATCCGAAACAAGCAGCGTCTTGGATAGGCCCTACAAAAACAGGAAAATCCTGGGGAGATTTGGACCCGTGGGTCGCTTGGACACTGGGTCCTCCTGGAGGTGTCAGAAGTATTTTACTCCCTGGTGCGCCCAAATTTATCCTGATCGAGTTTCTCGAAGCCACCGCTTGTTTGTATTTTGTGCTGGCACTTTTGCGCCGCGACGTTCGTTTCTACATTCGTTCTCAACTTCTCAATCAGGTCTCAGTTGCCTTCACTTCTCTTCGCCTCGTGATTGATCCCAGCGACTCTAGCCTCTCTTCTGCGTCCCTTTGTCAAACCCTGTGGTATTTTCCAGACGACCGAATAGTTCCAAGATGCGCTTCTTCACCACCTTGACCACCTTCGGGCTTCTCGCCTTTGCTGCAGCTCAAAATGCAACCGCGACGGATGAGTCGACGATAACCAGCGCTGCCTCGTCGACTGGAGCATCCTCCGCCGCTGCTACGGCCTCCCTGAGTCCTCAAGTCAAGTGTCTGCAGTCCTGTAAGTCAGATCCTGAAGCACCCAAATGATGAATGGATACTGAGACGATTGATCGAATAGGCGGCTCCGCGGACGTGTGTTGCCAGGCGAAATGTGTCGGTGTCCCATGCCCATCTCAACTCCAGGCCAATGCGACCACGGAATGCGCTGCCGAATGCCCTCAAGGCAACGGCACCGCCAGCGAGACTGAGCAATATGCCTCCTGCCAAGCGTCCTGCATCAGCTCTTACTTCCTGACCGCCTCCTCCACCGCTGCTCCCACCGGCACCCAAACAGCAAGCAGCTCCTCGGGCACTTTTGCTTTCGGAGATGGCACCACGACAACTGACGGGTCAGCATCAGCAACAGGTGGGTCACGTGCACAAGTTGTGAATTTGTTGAGTTACTGACGACATTTCTAGGAAGCGGTTCTGCCACCGGTGCGTCGGCTTCAGCTTCGGAGACAGGGTCTTCTGGAAATGGTGCCAACAACCTCCATGTCGGTAGCGTGGGACTCGGTTTCCTGGGTCTTATCATGGCTGGCCTGGCTCTGTAGAACCCGCACCCATCACTCGACAAGACTGAAGGGTGGCTTCACTCTTGAAAACGTTCATCGCTCTTTGGCGCCTTCTTCAAACTTTTTCTGAACGACGTTCTGACACGATAATTCCGGGGGAGAGTTCACATTGAATGGTAGTAGCTTAGTTGGTCTCCCTTTCTGGGCAACAATGTCTTTGAGGAAACATGACTTGACCGAATTTTCCAATTCATACCTGTTTCCAAGTTTTCCGGCCATGGCGTTGAACGGGACAGCTTCCATGGAGGTCCATTGCTTCAGAGAAGAGCAGGGCAGAAATGCTGTGTAGTAACCTAGAAATTCAGTCGATATACCTCGTATATTGCGGCATGACAAAGTAGCATTCTTCTGCTTGTGCTGTGCAGCTACTACACAAGTGTAAAGAGATAAACAAATGCAGCACTCGTCAAGAAACTGTAAGCACAACGGGCTTGGCAACGAGGCTGCAGATCTCAGAGCTTCCGAGTTAATAATAATAATATTGGCCAAACTTCATCTTACCGTTTACGGGCGTGCAATTCTGATCTAATGTCGTCAGAGTGGCTCCCGAGCTTCCTGCATGTTTTCCTTTCACTGCAAGAGGTAGGAATATCGAGTAGAGGAGAGTTTGTTTGTTTGATCCCCTCTGCCATAAACTGCGCGATTCCAATTGCGTGAACCATAACTCGCTTCTAGCATCCGGTCCAACCCTGCCGATCCTGATCCTCCAACCCCGATGTTGAGAACACCTTTGTTGTGTTCCGAGAAAGAGACGGATATTGGCATCTAGATACAAGAGAAATGGTAGCCACAAAGAGGCCGATCTTGGAGCCGCACCCCGTCAATTACGAGTCCTCGATCCCTTCATCCCGAGTCGACAATGACTTCCTGCAGAGTTTCGAAGCTTTGCTGCGCAAGTCTGTCGCCGTCATTAGAGCTCCTAAACTCCGAAGACTGATGTTGGCGATTGCCTTCCTCGCGACTTGTTCGATCATTCTGTGGATAAAAGTCATAGCTCCTCTGATTGAGGAGGGGAGATCTGCATGGTCCGCGCTCAAGTCGAATTCCGCGGCCGGGGCTGCAGGCACTGTGAGCGAGGCAAGCCATCCCAAGTTCCCGGGCATGGTGCTCGTCAAGACCCTGGATCCTGCACTGCTTCCACATTCCTCCACCGACAATACCGGCGTCCACTCCAGGAAGAAGAGGCTGGTATTCGTTGGTGATATCCATGGTTGCAGAGAGGAGTTGCAGGCTCTGCTGAAGAAAGCACAATTTCATCCTTCGACAGATCACCTGGTTTCGGTTGGAGATATTGTTTCCAAGGGACCGGATTCGCTCGGAGTGATTGACCTGTTGCGGCGTTACAACGCTTCGTGTGTACGCGGGAACCATGATGACCGGCTTTTGTCGGTCGCGCAACAACTTCGACACAAAGCGTCTAAATCAGGCACGCTTCACAAGACAGAGCTAGACTCAGCTGATGAGTACGCAAAAGCCACTGATCCAGTGCGCAAATTGGCACGGTCGCTCAAGAGGGAACATCTTGAGTATTTACAATCGTGTCCTGTCATTCTTCGCATAGGAAAATTAAAAGCATTCAAGGGTGATGCCGTGGTAGTCCACGGAGGACTCATTCCCGGCCGAACACTGGATTCCCAGGATCCTATTTCGGCCATGAACATGCGCATTATTGATCTTGCCACACGGACACCATCCAGGAAGCACAAGCACAAAGGCAGTGTTGCTTGGTATAGATTGTGGAACAGATACCAACAGCTATTACCTCTGGGACAGCGCTTCGGGGAATTGAAGGGTGATAAACATCGACGAAATGAACAGCATATGACTGTTATCTACGGCCATGATGCCAAAAAAGGGTTGCAAATCCACAAATACACCAAAGGTCTAGACAGTGGCTGTGTCAATGGAGGTAAACTTACAGCTCTCGTCGTGGATGGTCATGGAAAGCAAAAGATTTTCCAAGTCAACGGCAAGAATTATAGAGAGGGAGCATCGCTTCCAGTCGACGTTCTTCGAGATGGCGCATCATCACACCCGACAGAAGAGAAAGAGGGCTGAAGCTGAGAGATGCGGCAGCCGTTCATGGCTCCAAGCATTCCCTATTGTCGACGAGACGTGGCCCGGCTGCGGCAGAGTCCTAGATCGAAATGTTAGACCGGTTCGCAAGAAAAAAATTACGACCCAGGGCAATAAATTACTCCTTGTCAAGAACAGTCCCAAATCAGCGCACAGTTCTAGGAGAACAGACAGACAAGAGACGAATCGACAAAAGTCAAGATAGGCTGTCGAAACATGCGACAACGTTGACAAGGCATCTCGCCCTCAGCTGGTGATAGCGCTTGATATAGAACTGACTCAGGCCGCACGCTCTTTTCCAGCGAGGAGTCAGTCATTCCCACGACTATCGGACTTGCATTTTGCTTCGACAGGAGAAATCCGTCGTCGATTTTGAGACCGTCGAGATGCGCATTGTGGGGTTTCCTGTCTTTCTCGGCTGGTCAGGACGTCCTTCCCAGTGGAATGTGGCCTGGTCTGTGTGTGGCCATAAGATTCTTTGTTCGGGGTGTTTCACTTTTCCCAATGATCAACTTTTTTCCGAGAACGGGATGTTTTTCTTTATTTCACTTGTCACTTTTGATTCACTTTGAGTTGATTATGAGCGTGTCTTCTTACAATTCTGCATTTGGCTTCCTTTGTTCTCAGGTCTCAGCGACCCATTTCGACAAAGAATGGACCGTCCGACTTGTTCTTCATATACCAAGGATTGGTATATCCATGATCAACGACACGCCTGAAGCTGTTTTTGAAACATGTCGTACTTTCGGGAATGAAAGGTGATCAAACAGCCAGCCAACCTGGGAAACCCTTGGATAGAGTTTGCTCGTTCGATCATGGACTCGCCCTCTGATTCCTTTGGATCTGACCGAACTGACAGCCAGGAGAGACCATCAACACAGGGTCTCGTCACACCCGCAGGAGACGCACGTCTTCGAGCTTTCTCAAATGTGGGTTTGGGCTCCTTAACAGCGCCACCGCGAGTGCGGAAACCGGCATCAGCAGCAAGCAGCCGCAGATCTGCGAGCGATAGTCCTGGGAGCAACTCCTCTCTGAGTAGTGGTCCGGAAAGCGTCTATTCGGATGCGCGAACGCACCTGTCGAGCTCTAGTATACAAAGCTCTGTCCAACGAAGTCACTTATCACAAGAATTGAGTTGCGATCCTCAACGTCCGCCAGGGACCAACGGCGTTGAAAACAATGAAGCCTCCGTTGATAAGACCGGCCAAGCAGAGCAGCACGAGGAGGAAGAGAATGAACAAGATGAGACACAAGGATCTCCGGAGGCTCAGCATGACGAGATCTTACTCGAGGAAGGAAAGCTCCGCATTAAAAATACCACACTTGAGCAGGAGCTTCAGGCCCTGGAGTATTATTGTGAAATACAACAGCACGAGCTCGAGCGCTATCGACAGCAATACCTCGGAGCCGAGCGACTTGCTGAGCGTCGCCGACAAGAAGTCCTGGAAATTAAGAGACTGAAGGAACACAGCGATACACAACTGGCCAAATCACAAGCACGCAACCAGGTGCTGGAGAGAGATAATGCCATGCTGCGTTCGCTGGAGGATGAAAAGCACAAGCGAAACAAAGCCGAGTGGAAGTTAGGAGACCTGTATGGTGAACTTGAACACAAGAGAGCAGATGTCCGCTCACTGCTAGACGAACTACAGGAGCTTCGTGACTCGAAGGAGGAGTCTGAAAAGGCACGAGAAAAAAGCGAAGCAGAGTGCGAAAAGCTACAGGAACACATCAAGCGATCGGTGACATGGATACGAGCGGCACACAAACAACAGGTGCAGAAAGACAAAGAACAATTTCGCCTCCTTGATAGACATTTTGTGAAGTTCGGCAGACAACGGCGTTCCATCAGCCATGCTTCAGTTCGAACATCGGGCAGACACCAGGAGATTCTCGCCGAGTATCTGTCCTCTGCACGGCAGAGTTTAACCAGCCAGTCACTGGTTTCATCGATTGCGTCTCCGCATCAGGCCATCCTCAGCGGCTTTACGAGTCCATCTATTTTGGGAGCATCATCCATAACTACACATTCCCCGATGAACACGCAGTTTTCACCCGTGGGGCCTGCCAACACCACACCTGATCGGCTCTCATCGGGCAAGAAGATTTCGTTCCATTTAGTCCCGACTCCCTCTCGCGATCGATTTCCGAGATCAACTCCGGGATCCGCATACCGTCGGCAGTCTTATCCTTATTACTGGAAAAACAGGCACAACAGGGCATCACTGGGGCGGGACCCATCAGTTCCTGATAGAGCTTCTCGAGACTACAGCCCACGATTACAGGCTCTTGCCGAGGAGGATGAGACGATCGTATCAAGAACCGTGGCAGGCCGTTCTTTGTCTGTGCCAACGGCGCAGGAAGAGCTCGTAGAGGTTCTAGAGACGTTACAGTTTGCATCGCCATGGCGCATTATATGGGACAATTCTAACCGTCGCCCAATTTTCGAGCCAGAGCATGATATTGCAGGCGCAGTGACTATTTACGGGGACAAAAATCCAGTCCAGAAAGCACTGGAGAACTTCGCGGGGTCGTTTGACAATGTGATGGAGGAGACCAACCATACAAAGGGGATCATTCCGTGGCCTGCTTCGTTCATGACTGAACCCCAACGCTATGCTTCAATGCAGGGAGTGTTCACCACCGTAACATGGACTCAACCTAAAGCAGGAAAATCGATACCCCCAATGGAGGCACCGACGACTGGTTTTGTTATTCCCGAGGACTCGACGGGAATTAGCAGCGCCGTTGATTATCCTCCTAGCCCGGGGCTGAGGAAACGGCAGAGTTGTATACTATCGGAGACATCATCGGCCGAGGACTTGGAGTCCACACAGGACTCAAGGACATCAAAGATTGCGGAAAGTCCATCTGTCCCCCATGACCAAGCATCATGGCCACCTCTTGCTGCAATGAGCACTGACGAATTGAGTAAAGAGCCGAGAGATTCTCTATCCTTGCCTCCGACAGTCGATGCTGAATTTCTATCTCCCTCACCCACTGCTATGGAGAATTCCGAGGTCACGAAGAAGACCAAGCTGAAAGGATCAAGAGCAGAAGGAAGTGTTTCAAGATGGAAACCCGTGAACGCTTATGACCCTTTTACCACCGTTTGCGATTGCTCGATCAGGGACATCAACCAAGGTTGCAGACCTCGGGTCAGAAGAATGGCCATATCAAGGGCTTTTACGATCCCAGCAATCATGGCTCTTTGCTCTTGGGCGCTGATTCTACTCATTACGAGCATCATGCCCTTGGAAGTTCCAGCTCTCTTTTGCAAAAAGGCGCCAACATGTCGACCTTGTCCGACAGTCTACGAGGGCTATAACCACAGAACCGCTCATGCAGTGTCCAATATGTCGGCAAAGATGGATACGTTACCAGCGTGGCCAGCGGAAGTCCGAACGTCAGCACCTCCCGAGCCTGAGATTTTGACAGAGTGGCTCATCAAGACGGTGGTGCAGACCCGGGCTGTGAAGGACGCCTCATCCCACACAAAAGCAGCGATCAAAACGCAAACAGAAACTCTTCGCATAGCCCTATCATCTGCGCTCCCCCCAACAAGATCTCTCAGACTTCGAATCCGCCTACCGGGCTCTCCCAGAAATGGCACCAGCTGCGGCGGTACTCAATCGTCACCCCTAAGAACCCCACAATCTTTAGAGGTGTTAGGCGACGACAACAGACCCTGGGTGTGTTCCTGTCCGACCACGCTGGTCAAACTATGTGAGCAGCCCGAGGCGACATCCCTACCCCTCTCTCACTCTTTAGCCTTACCAAGAGGAATCGAGCCCACAGCGTACGAGATCGACGAGAGCGCCGCAAAGGCCCGACAACGCGACCTGGAGCTGCGGTGGATGTACAACAGTCCGACACACTGGGGTCTGCTGCCCTCCATCCAGCGATGGGTGGCCGCTCTGGGGAACTGGGTATTAGAGCTGACGCTAGGTGAGACATTCGGCGCGATAAACTACTGATTTCGTGTTCTTGAGCCGAATCCTCGTTCTCTGGCATGATCACATGGACTGGCACCCGCCGTGAGAAACAAAGCAAAATAGTACGCTGTAGGTTGGTGCAGAGTTTACTGGACCGTGAGACGACCCTGACTGGCGTGCCAGCGACCGACTGTTCCAAAAGACCGTCGAAATCGATCACAGCAGATAGATGTTATCTCATGGGCGGAAGACCAGCAACCGGAGCTGAGGGCTATGTCTGCGTAGAGACGTACATAGAAGCAAGATACATACCCAAAACGAAGACATAGAAACCAAGACGAAGACGAGACACCCTCACCAGATCAGAACCGGTGCACGTAACGGAGTACTAGTGCCGGGTACATCTTATGTGATCCCGTCACTCGTCACCCAGCATTTGCCATAACGCCCTTTGCCGTCCATACCTAGGTCAACACGAGATACCTCACGAATACAAGTATACGAGGGGTAGGGACGAACTTGTGTCCCATAAAAAAGGAATACCTACACTTCGTGCATACCTAGGTAGGTAGAGACGTAGGTATCTAGGTACTTACATACATACATACATACGTAACAAGGTATATAATATAATGATACACTATCCACGACCCCGTACCTACATGACATTCCTATCCTGTCCTATCCTACCTTACCCCTACCCTACCCTATACCCTATACCCAGTTATCGTGTTTCCTGTCGTAGCATGTGTGATGTGTGATGTGCGATAGATAATCCAATCCCATCCCCCCTGTTCCAGGGTGATTGATTAATGAAGACCGCGCACCAATCCAGATTGGAACAGGGAAGGAAGGACGCGCGGGCGAGGGATACGACGCTTCATCTGAAGAACCGAAAAATTGCGTCAAATAAATACATTTGGGCAAAGAACTTCCTCAAGAGAGTGACTGGCATTGGATGGAACCCCCCCATATTAGTGGGACGATCGTCCATGGTCCCTCCCGCACAGGGATCCTCCTCTTTTACGCTCGATCAATAACACCTGCAATGCTCTGGGGTATCTCATAAAATGTATATTTGTGGCTTTGATTTTTTCATCTTCCCCTTTCCCCCCTCCTTGTTGTAGTTTTCCAACTCATCCCCAACTCTGGTAATGTGTTTTGGTTTTGTTCAATGAGATGATTGTTGGTTGATCGAGCTTATATTAATTTCTCCTCCGATCCTGCTTCGAAATCCCTATAACCTGGCGGAGGAGGAAGTTCGCCGTCGACCTCCGAATTCTCAATCAAGGCTTCCTTCTCATCCTCATCAACGACAACCTCCACAACACAAATTTCACGGCTTGCTTCTCCCCGTTGGCCATTGCGGTGGAATCTGATCCACAGGTAAGAAATCATCTGGCCGACGAGCATACCGATGGCACTGGCCATGAGACCCCCAATGACCCCCAACAGGGCAGGGATGACAAAGAAACGTAGCGTTTGGTGCAGCATGTGGCCAAAGCGGTGGAAGCGGTGATGACCATGTTGGTGACCGTGACCGCCATTGTGATGACCGTGAGGGTGACCCTCACCACCCATAGGACCAAGTCCATTGGAGCCCTTGCGACCATGACAGCCCTTGCCCCCACCGTGCCAGCCCTTGGTCGCCGCAGAGGCATGTGCTGTAGCTGCTTCCATGATTGCTTGGAGACGAGCGGCGATGATGGCCCGCAGACGGCAAAGGGACCATTTTGAGGTCGTGTCACAGGTTGTAGCACCCGGTGTATCCTCGAAGGGAATTGTGGTTATGCGTGCAATGGAGGTTTGATCAGGGGTCTGGAGGAGGTCAATGGCGACGGTATCGACTTTGACAGGGATGCCTTGAAGCCCCAGGATGGTAAACCGAATAGGTAGGATAGATTTATCAGGTTCATCGGCAGAGACAATGGGTGTTAGCCTCTCCCAGGCAAAGTCCAGCTGAATGGGGTCTGTTTGTTGACCGTCTTCTACTCTTATCTGGGGGGCGGACACTAGGTAGGGTATGGAGGCGGTATCGGTCTCGGAGGAGAATATAGCATGATCATTGATGGTCAGGCCTAGTTGAGGATCGATGTCGAACTCGAGATGCTATACAAATGTCACCGTCAGTATGGTGGTGATACAGCCTGAGAAGGCACGTGCTTACGATCTTGTTCTCAACATCCTCCCGTAGTTCGGCTGTATCTTCAGGGCCAAAGTACGGACACCCGGGGCAATCAAGGTCGACAGTATGACCAGTTGTTGCGAGGATCGAGGCAAGTTCTGACTTTGCTTCCTTAGCAGCAGTGGCAACCTCGAGAGGTACCAGGAATGCGGATGCCTCAAGGGTGAGACAGGCTGCGACCAGCGCGGGCGTGATGTACATGGTTGTTGTGGTGCAATCTGATACGATTGTAAGGGGACAAAATCGCGAGATAAGATGACAAAAGTCAACAAGAGGGAGAGGCTTATAACAAGAGCAGCAGGCGAACAGGGAGGAGTTATGGACAGTGCACCAGATTCCTCTTTGGGCGTGTTGCGGATGTGGCCGGATGTATATATTTTGTGCAAGGCGTAAGAATAGATCAGCGCTGAGTTGTTGGGTGACGGGGTCCATAACTGGCTGGGGGGGCCTTGCGCCACATTCGGATGCTTACATACAAACAGCCCCCTTAGTAGTAAGGCATCCACTAACAACCTTTGTCGGAGTTGAAAAGCAGCCGAGCCGAACCACCAATCACCCCACTGTACCTCGTATGCAGTCTGATGACCTCATCTCAGCCAGAGTGTCACGTGAGCACGTGATAACCTTTTTCCTGAGTCGTGTTGACGCGATGGACCATCAGCGACCAATACTTGATTCACACCCTTCTGAAACGAAGCAGCTCCTTGCAAGCTCTGCCCATTCTCCATTTCCCAAAAGACGATTCTCGAGAAATCCAGTAAGATGGGCAAAGGATGATACCTTTTCATGATTCATTAACAGCGGCCTTCAAAGACCTCCGCGTTTCGGACTGGACGCCCGCGAGGGTTTTGTTCAAGGTATGGCTCCCTAGGACGAAGATAATCCTGAGGGAGATGGGCTGAATAGGTCGGTCATATCTGGCAGTTTTACATGATATCAGAGTGAAGGGTGAGTATGGGTACAACGGAAGCGGCATGACGGTGAAATTCGCTCGAAGAACAGCAGAAAAATTACGATGCTTGCAATATAGCGTGTGGAAAGTATCCCTTGATGGTCAAGCAAAAGGGTTGTGTGTTGGAGGCTGGGTATAATTCTGCAAAACAAGTGGTATCTAATTGTATTTATTAGGGCGCCGCTCCCTTGCGTGGCACGTCACGATAACAAGACACCGCCTTCAGACCGCGCTAGCTTGGTCAGTCTAAACCTTTGATTCACCATGGCGCGATTCCAGATCATGTCCGATTTGCACTTGGAGTCACCAGCAGCGTATGATGTCTTCTCCATCACTCCAAAAGCGCCCTACCTCGCCCTCCTCGGCGACATCGGCAACATCAAGGACGAGGGGTTTTTTCACTTCCTCGAGGCGCAGCTCCTCAAGTTTGAGCACGTCTTCTTCCTGCTCGGCAACCACGAACCATACCACTCCAGCTGGGCCAAGGTCAAGACGAAGCTCCAGGACTTCGCCGAGAAGATCGAGCAGCGTCGTGCCGCGAAGAAAGGGAATGACGACCGGCTGGGCAAACTGGTCGTTCTCGACCGGACCAGATACGACCTGTCGTCCGAGGTGACAATCCTAGGCTGCACGCTGTACTCGCAGGTGCTCTCGTCCCAGCACGACCGCGTGAGCTTCGGCCTCAACGACTTCTACCACATCGAGGACTGGACCGTCGAGCAGCACTGTGCAGAGCACAAGGCCGATTTGGAGTGGCTGAACACCCAGGTCGCCGAGATGTCTGCGCGCGAGCCCAACCGCAAAATCGTCATCTTCACCCACCACAGCCCGAGCACCGTCGAGGGCACCTATAACCCGGCGCACAAGTCCAGCCCCCTCTCTTCGGGCTTCTCCACCGACCTCTCCAAGGAGGAGTGCTGGGTCAATCCAAGCGTGAAGTTCTGGGCCTACGGCCACACGCATTTCAACTGCGACTTCGAGGACTCTGCCACCAAAAAGAGGCTGGTCACCAATCAGCGCGGTTACTACTTTGCCCAGGCAACTGTCTTCAACCCCGACCGAGTCTACGAGTTCAAATAGAATCGCGAAAAGAGTCGAATCATTTTTCTTTGTTGGGGGTTGTTCAGTTGAGCTTGTCGTTCTCGCCTCCCTGCCTCTTCCTTGTCACTTCGCGTTCCCGCCCTTGCATCCCCCTTACCAACCACGAGAAGAACTATCCCCAAGTTCTGCAGTATAGATGACCGATTTCCAATCAATTAGGTACGCATAGGTCAGAAGACGGAACAGGCTGTGGGGGGGGGGGGGAACTTGACCTTCTTGTCGAACTTCTACAGAAAGTGGTCGAAAGTGTCGGTTTGGGCAACTGAGTAGCCATTCGGAATTCTGGACCGTGTACTTTTCTCCTAGGAGGGTAACAAGGAATCCTTGCTCGATGAAGAGTGGACATGATATGTATTGATCGAGGCACTCATTTACAACCTCAATATCTCCCCACTCGCGGTAATCCCGCCACGAAACAACTCTTCAATCACTTTCCCACTCACAACCGTCTGCTCGATGATCCCTTCTACATGTCTCGGTTCAACCCGGCCATACCAGATTCCCATACCCCTCAGTGGATGAGGTGGTGGCGCACCAGATGCCCGCTGAGACATGTCAGATGATGGATGCTGAGAGTCAGGCATCGCGTCGCGGGTTGACGTAAAGGTTGGAGGGATGTACACAATCACATTCCCTGCCCATTTATGTCCTCCCACATGGGATATCATACCCACATTAACGTGAGCCTGCAGGGAATCGGAAGTCGAAGCATGCGTGTTCGAGACGGAGGACTTGAAGGTGGTGTCTAATGACGGACTCTCTGCCTGGATGTCCTCTTTTCCTCCTGAACCATGTTCACCGGAAACTTCGTTGTCGGAGGCAACAAATTCTCCCGGAGACTGCGGAGTGACGAGCTTTATGCCTTTAGCATCCCGCCTCCGCTGAGTGATATAGCTTCGGAATTCATCATGTAATAATGGGCCTAGTATCCCACATCGACTGTCCCTCTGATGATGGCTGCAAATCAATATCGTCGGGTTCGTGATTGGGCTGCTGTGGAATTTGGAGGCGGCAGTAGCGTCCCGGGTTTTCGCTGCCCGCTCCTGTTCCGGGACGTCTTTGTAGATAGGATGTAGCCTGTTGGGCTCCGGGAGGAGGTAGCCGCGGATGAAGTCGTTCAGGTTGCCTGAATCAGCGGTTGATGGGGAGGATGCATTCTTTGATGCTGTTCTGCTCTCACTGAGAGGTGATAGGTGTCTAAAGCGTCGGAAAGCCGGGAAAATAAGGGCTTCCACACCGTTGACCTCTCTATTACCCTGTTGTCTTTGCGTCGGTTCTGGTCTAGATGTGAACGACGACGTATTAACAAGAATATTGTTATAGGGCTAGATCTCAATCCTTGTGTAAGTCAGCCAGGTCTTGTCATATCTCGCCAAATCAGTGTATGCCTCTGAGCATGTCTTAGCGTTTCCCAGCTCTTTTTCATTCTGGAAACAGCGACAAAACACATCCCGTGCGAAGACGACTTACATCGTGAAACGGTCCATGCCTCCCCAGCAACGCCTTGACGTCTCCTACCACCTTCCCCCATACAGTGCCATTATTGTGTTCGTCTTCTATCCTGGAAGTCCAATCCGACTGGCCCGTAGAGATGAGAAGGTGCTGCGCATATGGGGACATGGAGCCATTGAGACTTCTGCTTCTATCGATTTCGAGATCGAGCTTTGGGGTGGAGCTGCATGGACATGATGGTTCGGGACATGTCTCGACAACAGGGAACGGAGGAGTTCTGGCTGTGTTAAGGCTACGGCGGGAGGATGAAAGAGGTACGCAGCGACACAAGGGACGTGTTGTGGTTGTCGCAGGCAGGGAGGGATTGGTCAAGCCGAAGAGCGAGGGGTTCAATCGAGGCATCCCATCAGAGGACGTTGGTACTTTGGAAGAAACACAGTGTACGAGGGAGGTGAAAGATTGAAAGTGCCTGTTCACTCGACGCGTTTACAGTCTCTATCTCATTAGCAGCTGTAGTTAGGCCGGACGTGCCGGCGATGAAATAAATGATGTCAACCAAAGGAAAAAAGTACATGCGCCTCGGTCCGGATTTGGACGAGGAACGATGCCGCCCTGTGTTCGGCGAGAAATGACCCGCGCGCCCTTGGCACATCACAAGGAGGGAAGAAGAGGAGATTCAGCCTGATGATAAAACAAGTACAGAGTGTTTGACAGTTGTGGTTTCGCTTTGTATATTTCTGCATTGGAGCATCGAATCCGTAAGAATTTTGAGGTGATGATGACTGGACCTGCAGACTCCTCTCTACTTCATTGTATCATTTAACCCTCTCCAGCAAGCAAAAGCTCGACTCGGGTCAAGAACCGATTCGCTCGAGATGAATGAGATAAAACACGAGCACAGAATCAAATCCGCTTGATTGATTTGATACAAGATTCTATTGTTGGGCGAATCTCACCCATAGATGGATGTAATGCCACAAAGGCACTTACTGGATTTGGGATAAAAGACCCCATGGAGAGATGGTTCTGGCCACCAGCGGCGCGCGTCTTGGGATCTGGGCCGATTACCCAATTGCGCCAAAAAGTCCAAAACACTCAATCAATGATAATGGGACAACTCGATCAACGTCCTAATTCGGCAGGTAGGGAACACTTGTGCTGGACCACCTCGCGCAAGCCAGTATGAATGATAAATACCAGTCTAACACGATGCCCAACTTCCAACTAACAAGCAATTCGTGTCGCTAGCACTGACCAGAAGACCGACTCTCGAAGCTTAAAAACTTAATTTTTCTATATCAAACTCTCGGTTCAATAGACACTTTTGCATTCATGGCTATCCTCAACTATCTAGGGTTTGGCCGCCAAACGCCAGCGGCAAAAGATGACTCCAAGACTGCCGTCCGTGCTCTTCCAGCGAGCTGGTACACATCTGAAGAAATGTACCAGCTAGAACGACGAGCAATCTTCTCCAAGAGATGGATGCTTATCACGCACAGAACGAGACTCAGTCAGCCGGGCGACTACCTGAAATTCGACGTGGCCGGCTACGAGTTTGTCCTGTGCCGGGATCGCAAGGGAGAAATTAACGGATTCCACAACGTGTGCCGCCACCGCGCATTCCCCGTCGTGCAGGCCGAGCAAGGGACCGCAAAGATCTTTGCATGCAAGTATCACGGATGGTCATACGGGCTCGATGGAAGACTCGCAAAGGCGCCCAAGTACGACGAGCTCGACGACTTTGACAAGACGCAGAACGGGCTGTTCCCAATCCACGTGCGTGTGGACGCCTGCGGATTCATCTGGGTCAATCTCGACAGCAGCGAGACGCCCGAAGTGCCGTGGGAGCAGGACTTCGACCACGTCGACACCCAGGAGCGGTACATGGTGTACAACTTTGACGACTACGTGCTCGACCACGAGTACAAGCTCGACGGCGCGTACAACTGGAAGATCCTGGCCGACAACTTCAACGAGTGCTACCACTGCCCCACGGCCCATCCGGATATCCCTACACTGGCGGACATCGAGACGCACGACGTGACGGGCGTTGACGGGTACATCACGCATCAGTCGACGCCGACCGAGGAGCAAAAGAAGCTAGGCATGGCCATTGCCAGCACATATTTCTTTCCCAACGTATCCATTTCCGTCCTGTAAGTTTTTCTTTACTCCTTCATCCCCCTCCCTTCAATCCCTCAATCCAGACAATCTACTTCCTACGATGAAACTTCGGCACCCGGCTAATCACTTTTTATGAACCTGGTGGGAGAAAAATAGACCACACTTCATCATGCTGCAGCGGTTCCTGCCCAACGGCCCCAAGAGCTCGTCGATGCACTACCAGATCTACCGCAACCGGAACTCGTCCGAGGAAGACTTTCAGCGGATCCACCAGCTATACGCCAAGGTGGTGTCCGAGGACAAGATCCTGTGCGAGCTCGCGCAGCGGAACCTCAACGCGGGCGTCTTCGTCAACGGCGAGATGCACCCGCGCCTCGAGAAGGGCCCGTTGTACTTCCAGCAGCGCGCGCGCGACGTCATCCGCGAGCACGTCGCACAGGAAAAGGCCGCGCGGCGCGAGATCTGGCCCGCGCAGCAGCGTCTGCCGGGCTCTGCGGCCGTGAGCCAGGAGGACGTCGATCTGTGTTCCGGCCTGGCCTGTCAGGCTGAGCCGGCGGCGGGGTTGGCGTGGTGAGGTGAGGTGAGATGAGGTGCGTTTTGATATCCCAGACGAGACAAGAGGAAGTAAAAGACAGAAGGAGGAAAAGGGTTGGAAAGAAAGAAAGAAAGCAAGCAAGCGATCGACACATCGACTATGACCAGAGAATTTGCATGTGTTGTTCTCGTACTGTTAAAGATTTGTGGGCATTTACGGGACCATTCATGAGCGTTTGTCGGGCGTTCCGATCTCTTGTCTGTTCAGGGCCTTGATTACTGGTAAGGAGACAGTATGTACTCGTGAGACATGACCGCAGGCATGTACATACATACCAACATTCAAACGAGATCGCCATCTTCTGTGCATTACTTATACCTATGCCTATCGCCATCGCAATCCCTGTGCCTATACCTGTACCTGTACATATCACTATACAAGCCCCTAGAGACCACGCCTCCCTGCACCGCACTGCACTAAATTTCACTAGACTGCCCTGATGAGATAATACCTACCGACTACGTCCCTATCACATCGCAATCAATTCCACGCCAAATTCCTTAAACATCCTCGCTTGTCGCCTTTGAAATCAACCCCCGCGCACTGCAAGGGCCACCCATCCGCGTGAACAAAGAAATGTTGACAGCGTGGTCGGCCAAGATAGGTAACATAGATGTCACGGCTACCTTATCAGGCTTATCGTCTTATCATCTCATCCGTCTTATCTCTCTACCGTCTCACCATACCATATCGGCAGTCTAGTTTACTAAGTGGTAATCAAAGAAAGGGGTAAAGTACACTCGGTACTCCGGACCGGCATTCGGGGTTCTCATTGTTCGAGGAGGAGATGGCGGTGGAAGTGGTTCAGGATCTGGATCTGGATCTGCTGGCATCTTGCTGGAAGGAGGAATATTTGGAGTGCACCCTGATTCAGCTGTAGATGCACTCGGTGCCTCGTAGATACTGGTAAAGATAGATCTTCCCTTGCTGCCCGATCCATCGAGCCACCAACATGACCTATCCCACTCATTGATCGATGTTCGTTTTCCAAGACTACCCAGAACGGATGGACAGGTCGAGGCTGGCGTACTTTTTCACCAAGTTGGGTTAGTTCTGTGTAGGGGGTGGGGCCCCCGGACAGAGTCAGACGGCAGCCTTGCGCCGTGTCCGGCCGATCAGGTGCTTGAACCTCGCACCAGAACAAACCCGGCCCAATCACTTTGTCTCGGGATCAATGGTCCTCGTATTTGTCTCACCCAAGCACAACTGTTGCAACGAGTCAGTAACAAAGTAACATGGTTCGGGACTGTGAATCGTGACGACCCACTCCCGGAAAACTCACCTTGCCATTTCCAGTCTTCCATGACTTTCAACCAATGCAATTCCCCCCTCACCGTGTAATGCAAATTGCCCGCCCTCGTGATGTTGTCGATTCCTTTCTTGAAGGCCAGCGAGTCCGGGAAGCTGGATGACGGGGTATTATTGAGTTTGACCGCGTTGCATCGACATCGACGACTCCCTTCCTCGGACTTCTTGGAGGACGCGACAGACAAGTCAGTGTCCGTCAAGGTGTCCATGGGGGAGCCGGTCCCGGTCGACCTCGGCCGATAAGCACCACAGCTGGGGCACGCGCCACGTTGTGCTTCAAACGTGTCCTTCCTCCTCCAGACCTCCTTTGTGACTTTCAGGCACTTGTCCAATCTCGAAATTGGCATGCGCTTGGCCATAGCATCCCATCTCTGACAGACCCAGTTGCGGTCTTCTTCATCAAATGCCTCGCCGCCAATCGCCATCAGGGGGAATATCTGGATAACTATCGTTCGAGACGTGACCGGCGTAGTTGCAAGATAGATTAATACTTTCTCCGCGAGTTCCAACATTGAAAGAGCCCACGGAAGCTCTGGTACGGCGTGCCGAAGCAATAATAACGCTGTCCAACGGTATGCTTCGGCCGTCTGTATGATATCAGAGACGTGAGATGGGGGGTTTTCTGACTGCTGTGGATCAAACGATGGGCTCCAGTCCTCGATGGCTGTCCATAACTCGGCGCCTCTGGAGATAATGGATGGAGAGTTGTGTTTCTCGGTTCTCCGCCGGACAGCCTTGATAATATTGGTTAGACGCGCAATCAGCGGAAACAGCGTAATTGCACAGCCAAGAAGCGGATCGAGCTGCTGTTCGACTGGCAGACGATCGAGCTCAATGTACCTTGTTATGGACTCGACGTCGAGGAACTCGCCATCGTCAGACGTTGTCAACCCAGTCATTACGACCTTGTACACCCAAGTGCGCGCCAGGAAGTTCAAACGATCTAGTTCATCACTCGTTAGCTTTGTAATCCTGTCTTTATCGAAAGCGCCTCGAAGTAGCGTTCCAGCAGTTTTGATGTGTTCGACACCAGGAGAGGCTGCTTGGTCGTCCCATGCTTCCGCGAAACCAAGGGCCAATCTTGCGGCGATAGAGGCTTCAAGACTGGTGTCCGGCTTGTTTTGATCCCGTGCCAAAGCCTCGAGGCTGGCGTGGAAATTCCTTGATCCAACTCCACTGAATTCGGGCCGTGCATTGCTCAGGTATAGATATGTCATCGCTGCAAGAGCATGGTAGAGTGCCGGGCACTCATCAGCTAGTGGCCATACATATAGTCGCCACGGATTCGTGAATGGATCGTCCTTGATAGAAAGAGCATCACAGAGATGCCTGTCAAAAAGTTGCTTGACTGTTTTTGGGGTGTCTGAGAATGGTGAGGGCCGTTCGCGAAGGACAGGATTGTCTTCTATGTTACCGCGTCGCAGGCTAGGTTGACCAGAATCAGCTGCAGTCCCACTCTGTCCCTCATAGTCCCGTGGGATGTAGGGTGGTGAGATAATCAGGTCGGATAAGTCGGTGCCCTTTTCTTTCCGCATATCTAAATCTATCCCATGTCTTGAGGAAGACAGATGACTATCGGTCATTTCTAGTGACGGCCCGGGGGAGGTATTGGTCGGAGAGCCCAGATCGCTAGGCACATTCAGATCGATGTTTCCTTCGCCGAGGAAGAAGTCGACGCTGAAATCAACATCACCAAAGTCAAAGAGTTGGTCTTGCGGTAATGATTGCCAGAGAGGCTCTTCTCGAGTCCGTGCTGATGACGCGCTATTGGTGCTCGCGATGCCCTGTGCCATACTCGCTTCAGCCTGGAGAGGTGGTGTTGTAACATGGTCACCTGAAGTTGCATCCTTGTAAAATGGTCTCGATATCCGTTCGATAGACATGTTCTCCAAGCTTTGAAGTTGCCTTTCTGCCAGCCAGTCAGTGTCACAGTCCGATAAGGCGACAACATGATTGATAAAGGCTGAATGCTGCGATCGTACCCTCTGGCCGGCTGCGCTTTTTGGGCTGCTCTCCCACCAACTTCCACTTGAGGTTTCTGACATAGCCGCCGCATTCGACGCCTCTGTCGAGGCACTGTGTGCAGGACGGTTTGGCTTCTAGAAGCGGTCAGCGGACTTGCGGCTGCCATAACAAACAATGTGGGCAATGATAAGTGACTCCATGGTGAGAATCAAACATTCTCGTATGCAACAGATAGTTGTGACACGAATAGCATTCGCTTTTAGAGAAGGTGGCTCTCACCATCACATTTCATGCGTCGGGCTTTGCAGGTATTGCAGCCTGATGAAAGATGCACAGGTTAGCGATCGGTTCATTGTCACTTGTACCCAGAACAGCGGATACATAAACGCCAAACGGCAGTCTCAATCCGAGGTGTAGCTCACCCGTACGGCTTTTTGGCTGTCTACGCTTCGACATGGTGTTTTCCTGCCTCTGCTCGGGATTACTGCTCGTGAATCGGGTTGCTTGAGGGCCATTTGTCGGTTGGCGTTCGGCTCCGGACATGGAGTGGGCAGACGCTGGGCTCGGCGCATTCAGGGGCAAGCAGGATGGTGTAGTCTTCCGTAGAAATGGGCCGATTGCAATAAGAGAACGACTTTGTTGTGTCAATGTCGCCGTCGGTGGGAGGGTCAGCGAGTGTGAATGTGGAGAGAACTTTGAACTGATAGCGGAGGTGGAGGCATCGGGCCCGGGAGCCGCTGCCGATGGACCAAGGCCTTGGGGATTGATTAGCTGGACAATGCAGGATAGCCATGCCTGAATAGGTCTAGGTAAGTCGATAACAAACTGGGCGGGTGTGATTGGTTGCTTGATAAGGAGAGATCGGCTTCGCCCAATCCGGAAAGCATATGCTGCCCACACAATTTGCATCAATGCTACTCTGTACTGTGGTACTCAGGACTAAGCGAACTAAACCAACACTGCTCTCATCATAATTGTTATTGTTGTAAACTATTAGATACTTATGTATTGACCAAAGGGTATCCCAACCTCGCATTTTTGTTCCTTCATATACCCACGCTTTTGGTACAATAGTAGTGTACACTTTCATGTCAATCACTGATGGCCCCCGACTTACACCCTCTCAGCATGAATCTCCCTACTCTGGTCGACTTCTTTGTCACCATCATGCCCCCTTTCCGTCTCTCCGCTGTAGATGCCCCGGGACTCGACATCCTCTGATGCAGCAACCTCAGTGCCGGCCTGCCTTCTGATTCGGGCCATCTCCGCCGCAGGTGGTGCTTCCCACTTGGAAGATTTCATGGGGGACACATGTTCAATGTACATAGTGTCTATTTCCTCCAGTGTTCGTCCTTGTCCTTCAATAACGAAGAAGTAGACAAGGAGACCTGCAGCCAAATTGCAGCCGGCAAACACGTATCCATATCTGAAATCGATTGCACTGATGATGAACGGAGTGAAGAATGCAATGAGGAAATTCCAGGTCCAGTTGCTTGCTGTTGCGATGGCCATACCCTTGGCCCTGTATCGTGATGGGAAGAGTTCGGCAATCAAAGTCCTAGAATCGAACAGTTAGCGGAAGTCAACAGTAGCCGGATGGACACATGTTTTTCTTACCAGACCATCGGACCCCATGTGGTAGCAAACCCCAGAATAAACAAACACGCAAATACAATCATGGCAATACCAGCCTTCGGCGTTCTGGCTGGATCCTGGTTGTCCAGGGAGAAGTGACCGACTGATGCGAAAATCATGAAGCAGACAAACATCCACATGCTCCCCGCGATCAACGACTTCCTTCGCCCATAGTGCTCGACGAGATAGAGACCGATGAAGGTGACTCCAAAGTTGACACCGTTTAGGATCATCTGAGTAACGAAAGAGCTGATCTGAACGGACTTGAAGATCGTTGTGCCGTAGTAAAAGAAGAAGTTGGCACCGGTGAGTTGCTGGAACATCTGTAACATCACACCCAGCGCAATTCGGTATCTAGACCCGCGGAGTCAGCATTCCACTTCCTCTGGGCGTCCTGTGTGTTGGTACTTACCCCATCCTTGGTGCTCTGAGCATGACGACAAACTCATGGATTGGATTTCCTTTTGTCTGGTCCTCGGCACGGAATTTGCTCTCAATCTCCTCCATTTGCGTATAGATGGCGTAGTGGTTGGCAGGAGCACCGTACACCTTCATCAGCGTTTGCTTGGCCTCTTCAAACCTCCCTCTGCGGTAGGCATATCGCGGAGTCTCGTCAAAGAACAAGATGCCCACTCCCAGAATGAGTGTCCATAGCCAACCGAGGCCAATGACAATCCTCCAGGATGCCGAGTTGTTCTGCTGGCCTTTATACGTCCCGTAGTTGAAGCACGCGGCAAGGAAAATGCCGAGTGTGATAAAGAGCTGGTAGGTGCACACGAGGGCGCCACGAATCCACGGCGGAGCAGTTTCGGCTTGGAACATGGGGACAAGGACTGATAGGGCTCCCACTCCAAGGCCAGCCACAAGTCGACCGATCATAACCTGATACCATGCATCGACGGACGCAATCTGAATAACGAATCCGACCGAGACGATGATAGACCAGAAGCTGATCGAGAATTTACGCCCAATCCTGTCGGCAATTGGAGCAGCCAACAAAGCCCCGATAAGAGTTCCAATGGATAGCTGAAGCACGTTAGTCAGGGTTCGAAAGAAATGGCAAGAATGACTCTCGTCCGTACCATGGCAACTATAAGTCCGGATCTGACATCGCTAAATTTATACTCTCCATTTCCGTGAGATTGTGCAAACCGCTTGAGAAAATCCGGCATCTCCAAGAAGCCCGAAATCTGGCCGGTATCGTAACCAAAGCTGGAAGGCATGTTAGCTGTTGCAGAGCCGTAGAATAGGTGCAACTTACATCAAGCCACCCATTGAGACCAAGCAGCCCATGGCCAACGAGCGACCCGTCACCCGAGGGAGGGGAGAGTAGTCGAGGCCTGCCAGAGAGCGCCTGACATCTTCCCCCTTCTCTGAATTAGGGTTATACTTATCAAAGTAAACTTTGGTGCTCATGCCCTTCATGTTGGGCGGTGGTGATGAGGATGATCGCGGGATACCTTTACAAGTTCAGCAAGCCTCGAAGGACGGTTTCTCTTCAGCAGTGGGGAAGAAAGGGGGGGTTTATTATACACCGGGCGACCATGGGTAATACTTCCTGGGCTCTGATATCATTGCGCGACGAACAAAGAAAACCTGGGGTTAGCCTATGGAATTCTCCTGTGGAAAAAAGTGGCGACCAAGAAAAGCCACATCGGCTACCGAATAACAGTTCGGCACGCGGCGAGTGGACCCAGAAGTGCAGGGGCAAGGATGATTCTCGCTTGAGCAAAGGTCAGACGGTCTATCCATGACAGGTATAGGGATTTGAGGATCGTGAGTTGCCAGCCCGCCGTGGCTGCGTGGATACTGGGAAGGATTCTTGTCAAGAGAATCTTCACGGCGACTCTCCCAGCATTGGCTTTGGTTCTAACCTTAAAGATCGACGTCACATTTGCGTTTAGCGCAACTTGGCATTGGGTGAGTGACATCACGGCTTGCTCCTCCCGCACATCTTTGACTTGTGTTCAAGACATCATCAAGCAACAAAGACATCACCAACACCGCCAAACGTCCTGCTTGGCAGCGCAAAGGCGATCATTGCGTCAGTCGATTCCTCCTTGCCCACTGTTCCCATCTCATTGGCGACAGTCCAGCCCTACCACGTGTGTTCCCGCCTCGATCTTCGATGTGCTTCTAGCTCCTTATCCACTCGATGTCGAAGCTCGAAATCTTAGTTTCTGCTTATGATCACAAGAGTTCAGGCACGAGGGCACAAGAGAGCGGATTGTGGGATTCAAAATTTGATCCAAGAGCGCATTGATGATCCCACAAGCACGGGTAGATGCGAATGGTCAAGATGTGCGCAGTTTTATGCATCCAGTCTGGGTACTCGGCATCGCAGCAGGATACCTGGAAGCCGGCGCGCACACTGACAAATATCGTAAGAGGAAGCGACTTCCTGAAGAGGGGTTGATCTGCTTGGATACTTGCTGCTCTTGCACTACAATAGAAGCCCTTTCCGAAGCACGACGAAAATGCTGCTTGTGATGAATTTCTACTCTACTGTAGATTCGAACAGATTACAACCTAAGCCCCTTAGGCGAGCAATCTGAAGTGCCTCTGTTCGGATGCGACAGCACTCCTTATCACATGGAAACATCTCTTGCGGGGGTATATTGCGTGTCATTGTAATCATTCAATATATGTGTATAGCGTGAAGGAAACAAGTCATCTCTCAGATCCTACTGCACCAGCTTGGCGACTCCTCACGGCGTTTATGCGGTCTAGCCAAGCTTTGCAGTAGTTAATTCGAATGTCCAGTTGCTATACAAGCATATCGCAGCCACTGTAAGTCATGTCTCTCCCCCCTTATTTCCATTATCTACGCCGAACAGCAGTTCCTCGCCCAGACCATCTGCATGTCACCGCCAGCCCATCACCCTCTCCTGTCCTCTTCGTCTTGGCTCATGCTCATGCTCCATGGCTTGGAAATCGTCATCGTCCAGCTCGTCAGAATCCCACTCATCCTCCAGGTCTTGTTGAGCAAGTTGCAGAAATCTTTCTAGACCCATCACACGAACGGGGCCTGCATGTGCACCATGGGCAGCGCCTGGGTGATTTCCTTGGCCAGGCGCTGCAAGCGGAAGCTGTGCTGGTCGTGCTGCAAGATCATTGTTTCCGTGACCGTTGACATCTGGTAGGGCATGTTCATCTCTGTCAATTTGCTGGTTCGCATCATTCTGGTCACCTCCGGCTGCTCGTACATCTTGAGCTATCGGCGCCACAGGAAGACGCACCCGACCTCGAGGTTGCGCTCGTGCTCGGTCTGCGCGTCCAGGCTCGTTGACCATCGCACGTTGACGGTTGGCTTGCTGACCACCGCCTCTTCGTCGAGGTCTGGCTCTAGGCGGATGTGGTGCCGGTGGCGGTACTGGCGCTTGAGCTCGTGGTCGTTCAGGAAGGTCTATTCGCTGAGCGTTTGGTGCTCCAGGCCGTGCAAAGTTCACGATTTCGATATGCAATTGCCGGTTGCGTCGTTGGTCAGGTGCTGGCTCTTCGTCATCTGTATCTTCTTCGTCGG
The DNA here is from genome assembly GCF_001642475.1 of Fonsecaea monophora. NCBI lineage: Eukaryota > Fungi > Ascomycota > Eurotiomycetes > Chaetothyriales > Herpotrichiellaceae > Fonsecaea > Fonsecaea monophora. The sequence continues at coordinate 415,115 of NW_019173933.1, read as the reverse complement.
CAAAGGGCCGGCCATGGTCTCCTCGAAAGGCGGCGAAGTTCTCTGGGGGTAATTCTTCGTCGTCCGATTCCTCTTCAGGAATATCTATCTCGTGCCATTCCGCAAGATCAGGATTCTGAAGTCGTCCTGCTTCAACTTCTTCGCCGTCTCCCTCTTCCATAACCCACAAACGCATGTAGCATTTGCTCTTGGGATCGTTGTAGTGGCTGTAAGGATTGTCAGGCAGAAGCCATGCTTGACATAGGTAGCAGAAATGGCATTTGCATCTGAAGCATGTCATGTGGTTGCACCCCATGGTCTTCTGCGCGGGCGCACTGCAGGTTGGACAAGGTGTGGAGTATTTCTTCAGATATGCCTCCGACGCAGCTTCTTCCTCGTTGATCTCCTTTTGCCGGCGAGGGCTGCATCTTACGAGTTCCCCGTGCCACCCTTTCTGACAGACACTGCAGAATGCAAAGTCACAGTCTTCGCACACAGCCAGACGTTCAGACACGGGAAGATCCTCTGGGTCGCGTTGGGTATTGTTCTGTTGCCCAGGCGCTGGCTCTGGCATTTCTTCCTCCTCGGAGTCGGACCCCTCCTCAATATCATTCATTGGGTCAATGGGTTTGGGATGTTTTTTGGATTTGGCGGCTCCTTGGCACCATTGTCGGGGGCAATAGATGGTGTTCTTGTCTGATTCGAGTCGCTTCTTTCGCTTGAGCCGGACATAGCGCTGAACCAGTGCTTGTTCCAGGGGAATCTGTAACAGCTCGCTGGGGTTGAGAGTTCGATCTTGTCTCCGTCTCTTCAAGGGCCTACCATTGGCGCCCACCTGTACAGGCTCGTCCTTGCCGCAACTCGGATCGAGACATTTGACGTTGTCAACGTCTCCCTCCGTTATGCAACTCTTGAAAAATTCCTGCAAGCATGCGATGCAAAAGACGTGCCCACATGACACCAGGCGGTGGCATTGTATCCCCTTTTTAGGTTCCAGACAAATTCCACAGTCAAATGTCCCTTTCTCAAAGAGTTCACGCTTTGTCTTGAGGTCGAAATCCAGCATCGCCACCTTCAAATCGCTAGACAATTGAACATCGGTCTCGCCCGCAAGACCAAAAGCTCGTTCCCCCTCTTGTTGGACATGGTCTATGTAGGCATAAACAACCTGGTCATTTCCCAGCTCTTCCCATAGTCTATGACAATCATCTCTGAGCCGCTTTAGGGCGGGTCGGGGTAGCCACTGGGGTGTAACGGACACCGAGACAACTGGAGGCTTAGTGGCTGGATAGCCCTCGGGCAGCGAAATTCGGAGTGATAGTGGAGGCAGATGAGACAGTTCATGGGCGTCAAGAGGGAGGACAGGGTATTGCAACTCAGGTTTCGCATCGCCCTCATTCTGACTTTGTTCTGGGGAGGTGGGTGGTGTGGGTAGTAAAGGTGGCGCACTGTCTGCAGCGGGTTTGAAGAGAATGCGCAGGGGTTGAATTGGTGTTACGGCGAGATCGAGCGTAGCAGTATATGGATCTTGATCATCGACCACGAGTTCAGGGTAGATGGCGGCGATGGTCGAGAGTTCACCAGCTCTTTCGTCTTCGGTAGCATATGACTCATCATCCATCTTTTACGTGTATGTAGAGATCGATTATTGTGAGAATATGGGGAAACGGAAGAATTGCGAGGGTCGACGGTCGAGTTATTAAGACGACATGAGAGATACCGCCACAAGTCAGTAGAACCAGTAAAGACACAATAGACTCAATGGATCCTTTGTTCGAGGGGTCTTTGTAGAAAAAAGACAAAGCAAGTCACAACGGACGCATTATGGATCTCTGGTCCTCGGCAGAAGGTCTCGACTCATTCATGCATATATACAAACAAACCAAACAATGACGCACCAGGCGCAGAAAGGGAAAAAAAGAGAAAAGGCCTCGAACCTGATTGATGGAGAAGTTATCGATGAGGCACCCAGACGAGTCGACACTAGAGAACAGCTTGGAGGGGCTTGAGGGGCCAGCTTACTTGGGTTGGTGGCACAGTTGGTGGCTTGTGCCTCGCCACACTGCGTTCAGCCTCGCTTCTCATTACTCACGTCTCCTTTTCACATCCTTGATATCTCTTTCATTCTTCTCACCGGTTGAGTCATTGTGTCATCTGTTTTCCACCTGTGGTAAATACCAACTTTGTGTCAGGCATGGACGATCCGCCTCTCGCCTCGTTGTCACTCACCCACGTTCGCTATGTAAGTCCTTACCTCGTCCACCATGGAAAATCAGCTATTATTGTGGCACAACTAACAGCACCAGACTCCCGGTGACCCCATATCCTACGCATCAGCATGGCTGGCTCTGGTGCCACAGGGTCTCTGTGTGGTCTATGTCACTCTGATATGGGCGTCACGGGAGGCAGAGATATTCCTCATGTTCGCCGGCCAAATGGCGTGTGAAGTGGTGAATTTCGGTCTGAAACGGCTGATACGGGAAGAACGTCCCAAACGTACGTTGCGCCTTTTCCTCAGCTATGAACCCATCAATCCATCATTGTCTAAGCTCTAAGAGTCGTGTTTGATTGATCTGTATGGCTGTACAGAAATGACAGGCAAGGGCTACGGCATGCCCTCTTCGCATTCTCAATTCGTGGCCTTTTTTGCCATCTCATTTAGTCTCTTCTTAATCTTCCGTCACGTCCCTGATCCTTCAGCGAGTTATTCGCCTACCAGCTTGACCGAGCGGGTCATTCTGTCTATGCTCGCCTGCATAGGCGCCGGCGCTGTTGCTGCCAGTCGTGTCTACCTGAACTACCACACACCAAAGCAAGTTTGGGTCGGGGTTGCTGCAGGAGCAGTTTTTGCCGTCATCTGGTTTTTATTCACGTCCTGTTTACGGCATTACGGGTGGCTGGACTGGGCGTTGGAGAGTTGGATATGTAGGAGGCTGAGAGTGAGAGACTTGATTGTCACAGAAGACATCCAGGACGCTGGTTGGGGAAGATGGGAGGAAAGAAGGAAAGAGAGAAAAAACAGAAAAGCGACGGCTTCTCGTCTGAAGAGTCAATAGCGGACCTCTACCAAAATTGATTCCTTTACCCTGAGTTGATTTGAGGAGCCCAATTCCATCAGTATATAGAGAACGCCTCCTGTGATCCCAGCTCGGGATTTCTATGCAGCTACCCACATAGACAAAGGTGGAACTTTGCCTATCTGTGTTTGTTGTGCGCAAATTCGGCCAGAGCCGCCTCTGATAAAGTCAATGGCCACAGCCCACGCGAAAAAGCATATGCACCCGCAACCAGGAGCAGGTAGTACGCCACCGTCCACCGCAACCCCAGCTTTTGACCTTGTGTCGCAGCCTGAATAAGGTCCCTATCGTCTTTGCCACGGATGACAACAGGGTGGATCGAGTAGTCCTCCGGTCTCCTCACGCGGCCCCAGAAACGAGGAAGACCAACACAGTTGCAGAATGAATGAATGATGATGCAGGCGTAGACCGAGCCCGTACGCATGTAAACAAAGGCGGCAAACCAGCCAAAAAGGGTGGTATAGGTGAACTGGAGTACGGACCTCAACACGACCGGCAAAAGTGGGATGTGAGGATGGGTCAAATGAAACTCGTAAAAGTGGTGGACATGGGCGATGCCGAAGTAGAGTGGTGTCAGGAAAACGATCCTGTCCGGGGAGATTTTGGCGAGCAGGTGGATTGGAATGAGAACGGATCGAAAGACAACCTCCTCAGTGATAGGCCCAGCGACGTAGTTCCTGTAGCCTTGCCAGCTGCTAAGAGTTTCGCTAATCGCAGCAACACCACGCTGGCGCAGGTTATCGAACTCTCCCTCCACGAAAACCTTCTCAAAGAGCGGTCCGACATACAACAACAATGTCAGAGCGAAGGATCTAAGCAGGTCCCATGGTCGAACCGGCCAACAGCCCAGCATATGCAGAGCATCGGTTACCGAGAGCTTCGCTGTTCCGACGAGCAGATAGAGAGTGCCAGTGGTACCAATGATACAAGCGAGTGTGACGGTCCGGATACGCGCGCGAATAACGCTGGGAGCATCGCGGTTTAGCGTTGGCGATGGCCTGGTGGAGGAGAAAAGGTAGAAAGGAACCACGTAGATCAGCGTGCAAAGAACCTGGTGGAGGGATGATCAGCAATCCGCGCGTGGTCAGTGTGTACACACCACCATTGGGCATACCGATAGTATGGCTGCTGTGGTAGGCGAGATGATGGGCTTGTCCTTGTCTGTTTCGTCATTCGGGTCAGCAACAAGCCTCAACGATCGGGGCCAGTCACGACATTATCGATATGTAACCGCATCAGTCGGGGTCAGGGCAATAGATCCGTAAACAACACGACGATTGGGAGTGTGTGTTGATCAATGGGTGGATTCGGGAGAGCATTGTTTAGATTGACAGCCCATTCATACAGAGACAAAGAAGGTCTGTGAGATAACTAGTTTCAGGGGAGCCGACATGTCGACAACTGCGAACCAATGAAGAGCCAACGTACCTGCATGGCCAAAATAAGTGTTTTTCAGCTGGAGGAAGAAGTTGACGGGAGCCATGGCGAGGCCAGGCGCAGGCTGCCAGCTGGCAAGTCGTTTAAACTCCAATAATGAGCACAGAGGATGTTGGGCCAGAGGGCCAGACTGTGGTGAGGTTGAAGTGGACTCTGGATAAAGGGGGCTTTGACGAATTCCCTAATCGATATGGTGGCGTCTTGGAGGGGGCGACGATGAGATCAGACACCCAACAGTCGGTGAAGGCAGCAATAATAGTCGATGCCACTGTGGCTGTCACCGACTCACCGCCAGCAATCTTTTCTCCGCTATCCAGAATCAAATCATTCTCTGGGGATTGAGCGGCGACGCTATTGACTTCAAGTCCCCAGAATTCGGACCCGGAAAATTGGAATTACTCCGTCTGTGTTGTTGCAGGCTGCGCCACTAACGCTTCTTCCATCCCCCTGTATGCAGCCAGATTGTCGCGTTAATTTCGTGACACACCGTGGTCCAATCGGGGATTTTCGATACTTCCAGTGTGCCACGCGATCAAGATGGAGAAAAGCGTGAGACGCGACCTGCCAACCAACACCCGAGACCCTCCTTGACACAAAAGCAATCGACAAGATGAGTCCTTTGAGCGTGGTCCTTGCGCAATAATACTCCGGATTGGCACCAAAAGGCCTGGGAGCCACTCCAATTTTACATGGGTTCAGCCTCCAAAAGAGAAGGAGAACAGGGATCACAAAGTCGCTTCGTCCCCTGATCGCGAATAGTCGAGAGGCGGGTAGCCAGAGGTCCGTCCAGGTTCAGGTGGTGGTCGACGGTTGTCCAAAACCAACCTGCGACTCTTCAACTACTTCGTTGAATCCAGAGACCACACAACATCCTACATTCTTTTCCTATGTACATACACAAGCAGCTTTTGCACATACCAAACGAGGTCTCAGACATCAGCCGCTCAATCGTACTCCGCCACTCCTGCAGCTGATTATATCTCAATTTAACTCGCCCTGAAGCATGCATATGCAGCTCCGCTTGATCGTCACCCTAACCTGAGCTACAAGTACTTTGAGTGCAAAATATCTCCGAAAATACTCAGTACTGTTAGTCCACTGGCATGAGACTTCAATAATACACAATCCCGCACATTGAGCGCGCGCGCCCACTTGTCGTTCTCTTCGATTTCGCACATCTCACCTTCAGTCGTTCTTTACCCTACCTACTATCCTAACCGAGCACATCCTTGGAGCCTACGATCGAACTCGCGAGTCACCGAATGCGTCGCCGGCTGCTTGTTGCGACGATGAGATAATTATGTCCTCGCCCCCTTCGTCGGTGAAGCTCATATCGCCGAAGCGGACTGCTCCCAAACGGACACCTCTACAAGAAAGAACATCTTCGGAGACAAATGAGCTCTCAGCTCGTCTAGGTCCAGAGTCAAGATCAGACCAAGGGACTTCGGACATATACAAAAGCACTCCGTTCCCTACGAAACCTGCTCACGTTCTCCTACCCAGTACCATCCGCAGGAAGAAGAGCTTTGGGCCAAGCCAACTCGCCGACACTTCTGGGTTTCTGCATGAGAGTCCATCGGTTAGAAGCAGCGATGCTTCCTGGAGTTCGCAAGGAGGTGGCGGCGGTGGAGGAGGAGGAGGATCAAAGCCTACTGTTAGGCTGAAGCGATCGGTCAAAGCGTTGAGAGACCTGTATGAATCTCAAGCCGAAGAAGCGTCCCGTCCATCCACCGCAACGTCACCGGCCCTTCGCCCAAGCACAGGCAGTTCGTTTCGATTGAGAAGTCTCAGCTCGAGTGAAAGTCTATCGGGCGCGTACGCTTGGGAGTCGCTCCAAAAGATCGCGGCCGATGATTTGGCGCTGCTACCCTCGTTACCACCTGGGCCTCTTACCCTCAAAAGGATTTCGTCTCGCTCCTCTTTCACGTCGATCCCGGAGAGGGCTGCTGCCACTTCGACGCCAAACTACAAAGTGCACGCAGTAACGTCAAGTCCAAGACTGCCATCGTTCAGAGACCTGAGAGGTCCTTTGCTAGAAGCGTTCGAAGAGGTATCAAGTGCGGAGTCCGAGAACGAAGTCTCTTCGAGTCCCAACATTATTCGGCTCGCACACACGTCCAGCCCCAAGCAATTTCAAAATATCGCTCCATCGTCCAGTCCAAACGTGGTTCGTCTTGCGAAATCCTCCAGTACGGATCAGTTCCAGAGCAGCGATCAGTCGTCCAGTCCCAATATTGTGCGTCTCGCGCACACATCCAGTACGGAGCAATTTCCAAGCACCGACCAGTCGTCAAGTCCAAATGTTATAAAACTAGGCCCGTCATCCCCGACGGCGGCTCGTCCTGACTTGTCCAACTCTTCTCCACTTTCGAGATCGTCGTCGAGCTCATCGAAGAAAAGGAAGAGGTCCGAGTCCGTGGGAGGGACGTCTTTCGCCGAACGAGGTGGAGCAACGATTTCACTGGCATCGAGTCCCCCAGTTCGCCGTTACGTTCCATCGTCTGCTGCAGGAAGCGCGAGCTCTCCTGTTGACCCCGGTATTCCGTCTTCCGCGCCACAAAGCATCAAACAAATTAGCGAGCCGGTTGATGAATCTAGTCCAGTGGACCGACTTTTGGAGAGAGATGATGGGACTTCCGATAGCATTTCTGTCGGCGACACTCACGCTAGTCTTCAAGCCGCTCTAAGCTCAAGTCCACCGCGTATTCAATACCCCATTGTTCGAGCTCCTGCTGTAAGCCAACATGCTGGCCTTGCAGTCCCCAAACGTACTTCGAGGTCCATGTCCACCCAAGGATCCTTGCCGAAATTCTCATCACGGTTATCAGCGGTCCCCTCTGAGGGCTCGTGGGTTCGAACCAGACCAACCAGTGAAGCATCCTCAGTCCCCGATGATCTCGACCAATATCTGTTGTCTGAAGACCTGGCACCAGCATCCACCTACATCATCAATGAAGGGGCAAACCTGACTCAAATCCGACTCGTTCAAGAAGCGGAAACACCGGACGAGCCACAGTGCGACTCTGAGTGGGAAACAGAATACAGTCATCAAGATTTGGATGCGCACCAAAACGAGGCGACGGACGAAGTCTCAGCTTTACCTTGGACAGAGTATCCGTATAGATCACCACCCCTTCGATCAAGCCGGAGCATCGGCTACATGTACTCTTCAAATAACTCTTCACAGCAGTCAATTGCGCGACTTAATTCCATGAAATCATTTACGAAGTCACGACCAAACAGATCCCTTTCCAATTCCCTCCGCCCGGGTTCTTCTAGCAGCATTACGAGCGTCATCCCTGTTCCAACATGGGCCCGAAGGTATTACTCGGGGTTTTACAGGGATTCATTTCAGTACCTTTATTCTAGCGGTTCATACATGAATTTGAGGGAGAGAGCGGCAGCCCAAGCACCAATTCCAGTACATTTAGAACCACCTTCGCGGCCCCAGACGTCCAAGTCAGCCGTCAGCACTGGCGTTCGCAATATCCATCAGGGAATGACTGATGGCGTTGGAGGCCCTTTCCGCCCGAGGAAACGACCAAAGGTCGAAGCCCGGAAATCACATCTTCTACCGGGTGTTGGACCGTTGGTCTCCAACCCAGTGCGCCCTCTACCAACTGCCGCCCCGGCCTTGCCTGGCCGACGACAATCTTATCCACAAACACAATCTAATCCAAATCTTCACACTCGCTCAGTTTCCTTGCCGTTAAGCCCTGCCGACCCTCGGGCCCATTGGGCTGGGGTAGTCGAGATCCATGAACACCCATACGAAGACGGACGAGGCTCTCGCTACATGATCCACCATCACAGCTACACGTATAGTATCTCCGCCTCCCAGGTTGACTCCCAAAATGACCAGTCCGTGATACACCACCATCAGGTCAACCCAAGTGGCAACATATTCCGTCGGTCCTGGCATCGTTGGTCCTCTTCTCCGCATCTCCACCACGATGCCCGTCTAGGCACGGGTTCGTCGGTCTCGCGTGGCTTTGGATTTCCGTTCAACGCGAAATCCCGCTGGATGACTGGTCTTCCTGATCTCGTCTCGGGCGGAGAGCGTCAGTCGCCGCTGCACATTGATCTTCGCTCCATCCAGGTGATATGTTTCACCGCCGGTTTCCTCGTGCCTGCGGTTTGGTTCATGGGTGCCCTTCTACCCCTTCCCGCGAGACCCGCCAGCTTTGGGGACATTGAGAAGCAAGTGGTGCAGGAGCAACGTCAGAGACAACGTCAGTCATATCCACTTCAACAATCGCAGCGGTATTCTGTATCCCAACAGTTCAATTCAGATTATTCCCTAGACGAACGAGAGAGGGAAACGATGGATATCTTGGCCAGACTCCGCTTTGAACGGCACGCCGCTGGCGTGGCAGAGCTCAAATTCCAGAATGCTCGATGGTGGCGGAATTTGAACCGATGGATGAGCGCCGTCGGTGTCATTGTCTTCGTCCTGGTGATAGTGTTAGCAGTCTTGGGAACAGAACACAAATGGGGCGAGACATAGCCGGGGGCTAGCAATGTGCGTCTTGATCCAAACCAGACCTTATAACATATACAGAATCGAGAGTGGCACCAACAGGCACCATCTCACGGAACAAAGGGCACCAGAGGATGTGGGTGAAGGCGAAATCTTTTTGATGATCTCGACCTAGACATACGTATCTATCTACTTCACTCCGCATATCTACTACTACTACACACATATTTCTTCTCATATACTCACACACCGAGCGAACTATCAGCGTTCCGAGCACCCTCGACGGGAGAGATTTCTTACAATCAATCAATCAATCAAATATTATTATTTATCCATCTATTCTACTGTGTCTGTCTCCCAATGCTTTTCCTCCTGTGCGTGCTTGTATTCTCTTCCATTCCTGTGCACCATGTGTCCGTGTCCGTCACCGCTCCCTAAAATATACCGAGGGTAACTTGATGCGTGGATTTGTGATGGCCCTCCGTTTGACATTACTAAATACTCTGGCAGGTAATATGTACTACGTACGACGTGTGATGTATGTGTGATGGATATGTGAAGCTATAGTACCCACGGTACCTGTAGTGCATATATAGTAGGTATTCTACCAAGGTTCAAGTAGATGTCTCGGATTGGTTGAGGTGTACCACGTATATATACCGTACTTATTGTACCTATATACCTATACCTATATCTGAGCTTGTACCAGGACTTGTAAGTACATAACTTCCAGGTGGCAGCACACTGTCGTGGGGGAGAGAGAGATGGAGATATACCGAGTAGAGATAATAGAAAGGTCACTGTGTTCCCCAGACAAAACGAACGCGGTAAGAATCCACCAATCAATTCAGTCAGCCTCACTTCCTGACGCGAGGCGATGCATACCGAGCACGAACAGTGAAAAGTATCTATCTGCTCTTTCGGCTACCGGTCTCTTCTTTTATTCATTGAAAATCACGTATGAAGTGAAGATCACGGCATTTCGGGCAAGCAAAGGCCACAAACACTACGCAGTACCGAGTAGTTGACTTTCTTCCATTCTACTTGTACCGTGTACAGGACGAATAGGGGTCATCCATCTCCGACCATGTCTTCTCAAAACACACCATCTTCTTTTCCATAAGTCGTTCATACTTAGTCTGGTGTGGGTGTCCTCGATTTTGAATTCCAGTGTTCTTCTCTTCCTCGCAACCTCTTCTGGCTTTCTCGCTGGGTTTCCCCAAATTGGCATGGCAAATCAGTCCTGAAGTCTTGGGTCAGGCTCGCTTTTTGGGACCTTTCCAGCCATTCACCAGGCATTGAGGCCGTGATAGAGTGGTGCGAGGCATCTTGGTCCCTGGCTCATGTCCACACGCTTGGCTCCAACGAGAGAGTCCTCTTGGGTGATACAACTTCCATCCGCGCGGCAGCTGTAGAATATACATGGATTTCACCTTCAGAAATCACCTTTTTTTATCCCATACCCCTCTGAACGCCTGGTTGTGTTCTCGAATACATATCCACTCGATCCGCTGGGTCGGAGATTGGCAGAAAAAGAGCACGTTTCGATCCAGAGCGCATTAAAGGCTCCCTGAATTCTCATCTCACAAGGCCTCTAAACAGGCAACTTGAAGCTCTTTCCTTTGAGGACCCTGGATTCGCAAACATGTCAGCTGCAACTCCCAAAAAACAATCTGCGCCAACCTCCATTTCCAAGCTGGTCTGCGCGAGGAATATCAAGAACTCACTTGGTATAGTAAACCCAGAAAAAGTCGGAATACAGGATAGTCTGAATCACACCGGCGACCACAGCAATCGGATCAAAATGCCCCTCTGCGAACCACCGATAGATCCAGTTCGGAATGTACAGAGCACGGTATATCCCCAGCGCAAATAGATAGTGTGTGGTAATTGTCTCGGCCTCGCCCGTCCTTTGAAGCATGAACAGCTGGGGCAGGATAGCGACGCTTTCGAGCCAGATAGAGAATGCCCACAGCACTTCGGGGATGGTGTAGCGGTAGGGGAACAGCAAAGCGAGAACGGCCGAGCCTCCGGTGAGGTACGAGACGCGGAACGTGTCCAGATTCGGATCGTGGGTCGGTTTGTAGTCGTTTAACATTACGTAGAGGGTATAGAGGGAGGATGAGAGGAAGATTAGCTTGAAGATGGTGTTCCATGCACTGTCGGTGAAGGTCCAGAAGAGGTCTGCGCAAAGCATTGACCATGTTAGAGAAGAGGTGTTTTGCGGCGCTGAAGCTTCTGGGGGCAGAACGAACCAAGATACCTCGTCACGTAGACGAGAAAGTATAGCGCTTGAGTTTTGAACGAGATTCCTGAACATGACTGTGTCCACATCGCACAGATAGATGGTCAGCGATCAATGGTCCTGCTTTCTCTTCGCCGACGTCGTGTCGTTGCGCAAGGGAAATTTCTTCGACATACGTTCGAGACCTTCATTTTGTGAAGAAGGATGAAGATTGAGACCAGATGCGACAGGTCCGCTGCGCGACAAAGAGTTGAATTAGCATGCTGGCGACTCTCTATATGGGGAGGTCCGTGTCCGCATACCGAGTAGCCTGAAAAGATTCATGGTGGGCGACACTCAACAGGAGATGAAGCAGCTGGGCACAGCTCAAATGGGAGTGACGAAATGTCGACGACGAGACCAAGTATCAACCTCGTAGATTGAATTGGAGGGTGTTATTTGTTGGGCGAAAAGCGCAGGTAAGCGGCAAGAGATCTTGAGGGTAACGATTCAATTAGAAGAATGGAAAGCTGTCGAAAGGGTTCGAGACCGGACTTCAAGACACGGAATGTAAAATGGTCAAGGAGGGACAAAATGGCGCAGTTCGGGGATGTAAGATGGTTGAAGATGCGCAGAGAATCGTTAACATGCCAGGCTGTTCAAGATTCTTTTTGGGCCAAAAAGGGACCGACGAACGCGCATGTTCATACGCAGGCTATGATTGGCGGAGCGGGCGGATGAAAGGCTCCAGAATCCTCCCGTCAAGCTTCGTTAGGCTCAGTAGCAGCCGTCAGCGCTGGAAACCCTGCAAGAAACTCACCTAAGGGCGCCAATAGACAGCCCCTATTCCTGCCACTCTGGGTACCTCTATGCCTAGAATCCCCACCCAAAGGGGGGAAATCTGGGCAGGTGGCCCCCCCCTGAGATGCCTAAGCCCTATGAGTTGCTCAGTGAGGTGCACCTCATACGCAACTGGGAAACTCCGTAAGTCGTAGGTTGCAACAATAACAACGGAGCTACGAGTAATCTGGTTTAGCCAACCAATGTACCCGTATCATCTACATATGTATGAGTACATAAAGACTGAGCCCTATGTAGGTACATATGGGAACTCGTCCGCCACCAAAAACACCCCCTGATAACCCCAACCCCTAATCCCAAGTATCGACATGTCGGAACGTCTTCAAGACCTTGACTCGTCTAGGTCTCTGACTCCCTTGATCGCGTTCCGCAAACCTTCTTCTAGGACGAGAAGACAGTCCATCTTCGTCCCTATCCCTCTCCACCAGCTCGTCCTGCTCCAAGTCAAAACAGATCTCCCTCTCTTCCCTGCCACCAGTACCATTCTTGCACACAGGATAAAGCTCTCTTGTGAACATGTCGCAATAAACCCCCTCGGAGAGACTGACGAAATGCGGGCCCTTGGCGGATACGCTCTCGCACATCTGTACCGCGCTAGAGAGGTTCAGGCTGCTTTTGACAAGCGCCGAGTCGAAGTCGAGGTTTGGGGTGATGCTGTCGTCGCGAGAGACTGTGGGCGCAATCAGCTGCCGTCGTGAAAGAGGACTTGAAGGTTGATCTTCCCGTAACATTATAAAAGGGGTTCGACACAGGTCCTCTACCGAAGTAATGTTGTAAAAATCCAGGTCCTTCTCATCAGTCTGCAGGTTGAAGCTGATACCGGGCAGTCGAATACCGTTTGACCCCCGGCGATCGATCCAAACACAGGACGCAGCTTTCCCCTGGGCGTTGGGGAGGACCGTCAACGCAGACTCATAGTGATCCGCGCCACAGATCCTCCCCAAGTTGCCCGTCATGGTGATTTCGGAGCCGTCAGGAGCCGTCAAGCGCACGCCGGCCATACAGAGGGACATTTCCCCGGCATTGGTGATGTATATCCAGTCCGGCACCGTGGTGCCAGGAACGGTGACGGCGAGTTCTTCCTCTTCACCAAACACATCCAAACCACCACCGCCTTCGCCAACATTATTGCTGCTGTATATCGTGACTCCGGGGATTTCGTCGTGGTCATCGTCTCCCTGGTTCGGTCGACCCCACTCCTTCATACCGTTTATCACTGTGACGGTGGTCCCTAACAGATCCCTTTTCCTCATGGGCAACATATTATCTCCACCATGTTCCCAATAGTTGCAAGCCGGTTTATCAAAAAAGTCCTTGTTTATGGGCGTCCCGCAAGGGTCGCTGTCGCACTTGCGGAAGATGCCGCATGCCATCCCGACCGAAAACGAGCCCGTGAGGCCCAACACGCTGGCCGTGGTGGCAGCATGATACCAGTGCCCCTTCGCCCAGGCCACCGCCCGGATCCACGAATAGGCGTTGCCCATGACTTGTGAGGGCAGGAGAGGGGACGGACTCCGACAGATGTCATGTACTCGCTCGGGCTAGATAGTCTGATGAAACCCTTCGGTCAGATGAGGGAGACGGGAGACGAATGAATACAGAAATACCTCAAGAGGGTAGGTCACAGAGCAAGTGTCCTGGAGCACAAAAGTAGAGATCCATAGCTGTGTTCTATACATATAGCATTTCTCAGGCACGAGGAAAACATGAGGACGAGGACCTGTCGGGGGAATAAACTTTGCATGGCGAGGCTGAACACACAAATAAATTTTGTTTCCGTCAAGTGAATGGCTTGTCCAGATGCTTGTCTAGATGGTTGCCCCATTACTGCGGCTGTAAGCTTGAGCTTATTCTTGGTGTGTTACTTGGAACTTAGATGAGAATGTAGTGTAACCGCTCGCAAATATCTGGGAGACTGGCCGGTGAGGGTACGGGTCCGGATCTGGACGTTTATGAGCTTTACCACAAAGGTCATTTAGCGCGTTCAGCATGTGCTCATTTGGGGAAACTTCATTCATTCATGGTGGTAGAGAATCGGACCTTGCCTTGAGGCACAATGACCTGTGATATATGTAGTCCATGGGCATCTTGATCAACACAGCCTCGACCCAGTTAAGCACACAGGATTGAACCACTGGCGAGTATTGTAGTCCCTTTCTTTTGTCTTTCCAAGTCCTTCCATATCCCCCTTCTGCATTTGTCTGTCCCCCAAGCACTTAATCCGGATTCCACACACCAGTGATGAAGAAAAGGGGCAAAGTAATGTCAGCCCGAAACATGTCAGCACCTGGTGTGCCTTTGGACATAGATTATCCCGTCGTTCTGTAACACTTGGAGTGCTGCTTCATTCATCGTTATATAAATCGCAAGGCTTTTTTGTAACCGTCATTCCTGCGCCAAAGTTCCACATAGAGGTGACGAAAGGGTAGATAAACCAGCAAGTTTGCGCCAACCGGGCCTAAGAAAATGAGATGTCTTCAACTCTGTGGCAGCGAAAGGTGGTCCAGCTTCCCCGTAGTGCCTGAGAGAGGCAAGTCCGTGAGAGAGTCCGTGTCGTCGTATCATAAAGCGAAGCTAACGCCGTGTGTTCCGTACCGTTTCCTGCTCATCGTGAGTCGCACATGGAGCGATGCTGGCTCATCAGTCATAACATTAGTGCACATCGTGGCCGAGCAGTCAAATATAATGTTCGACCTTGATTCCATATGCTGGTTCTGTTGGTACATTGCCATGCACATTTTGGGGCAGTGAAGATGAATTATATGCTGGTGAATGTCCTGTGGCATTTCCAAAGTTATTGACAGATGGAAAGTTCAAACCCGGTGGTGTTGCATTGGTACAATTCATGGACATGGCGGGTCCGGTGTGGTAGTGGTCGCGGTGACTGAGAGGGTCATGCTTCAGCCCAGCAGAGACATGGCTGACCTCTGAATGAGACTGCAACGGTGTCATCCACCGGTTCTGCTGTTGAAAAGCTGAGCTCGTTTTGAATCCCGCTGTCTGCAAAGGCAAGCATGTATTTACAGCTGCCTGCCTGATTACCGTAGAGCCCTTCCTTGATCCGGCCACAGATAATGCCTCTGGCGAGTGAGCTTCTGCATTCGTTTCGGGGCTTTTCACTGAATCTGGAGGCGAGTTACGACTGGCCCCTCGTCTGACCTGACAAGTGGGACACAGTTTAACAAATCTGGAAATGAGCTCTTTGGGTACCCTAGCATGCATGGTTAGTCTCTCGAACCATAAAGAAGGCTTGCGAGTCGAACCATGAGTACACCTTTCTGACCTGCGCAGACGTTTTGTCTCGTCCGCCGTGTTGACACTGTTTGTGTGCCTTGGTCAGGATCTTAAACAACTTCTCCCGCACTGCCACTGGTTTCCCTTCATGGCAAATCTTCCTTAAATGCTAGACCATGTCAGCCATTGACGCTGGAAAATGCGCCCTATCTCACCTCTGGGATTTTGCTGTCGTTAGGTTGCAGTGTAAACATCTTCTTGACCCAAAACCTAAGCGGCGGTCAGCATTCTATAACACTTGAAAACACAGCTGTCCTCTTTGAGTAGAATCGGACTGACCTGAATTGCGCCGACTCTATGGCCGTTGTCTTCTTGTCAATCAGGACATGTTTGATGTTGGCAGCTCGCCGCGCATGAATGAGAGCTTTGTCCTGTTTCTTGGGAGAGAGGTCTTGGACGTAGCTACAAATAGTGAATTAGCAATGCTCAAAAAAAAGAGGCGGGCACTTTCTGTACCGTTTCATCAGCTCATCGAATTCGTGTACATCCGGATAGCCCTCGAGTGGGGGTAGAACAGGTTCTGACAGCATCGTGTCCTCGTTTGGAGAGTCTTGACACTCTGTGCCATCCATTGAAGTGTATTCTCGTGGAGGAGCGAGTCGTTGATGGTGTGAAGTCGTCCGATTCCCCGAAGACGTGCTGTAGTAAGAGCTCTGTGGGAAAGCACGAGACTGGGAAGGAAGCGTAGGAACTCGTGGGCCTACAAATGAATAATTGAGTTGTGAACCGGATGTGGGAGGCAAATAGAGAGGAGGAGCAGACGTTCCTGGACTCGGTGCGTAGTTTGCTGAGTACGTCGAACACGGGGTGTGTACAGTCTGATACTGAACTTGACCATCACTGTAGAGGTAGCTGAGACCGGTTCCATTGGAATAATGCGACATGGCGAGGTGCGGACTTTGAAAGAAGGAATTGTAATCCTGACTGCTTCGTGGCGCATAGTCGGTCATTCTTGGAAGTGCAACAAATGATAGAAGGCCAGTCAAACGAGATCGCAGCGGTTGAATACAGGCACAACGTTCACACCACAGAATCTGTCACGGCTGTCAAAAAAGAAGGAATATGACAAGTTCGATGCTCTTGGACTGTGCTGATCGCTTCTCCCGTTGTTGTTAAGTACTTTGAGATACCTCGAGTGACTCGACGGGAGGCAAAAGAGCGAGGAGGAGTGTAGCTAGACGAGCACGAAGGCAGTCAGTCCGCTATAGAGATGGAAGGAGAGAGCGGCGGCAAAGGGTGATTAGAACTTGAAGAGTTTAAGACAAAATGCTCGTTGGGTCTCTCATATGAATTCAAGAATAAAACAAAAGGTGAGGTAAGGTGTCGAAAGGTTAACCACGGCAACACGCGTAGTTGATATTCGAGACAGAAAAGGCCGATTAGAAGAAGTTAGTGGCAAAAGCAATGTGCTGGACACCTACCCGCCTAAATGGGTTAAGAGGCCCATTCTTGTGCTGCTGTGGAGATACGAGGACTGGCCAGCAAGGGCAGACAAAGACTGAGGTCTGGCTGGAAATGAGCAGGATCCATGAGCAGGGCGGGGGGGTGGGCATGGCGAAGATAACGAAACCGTGAAGGCTAGGAAAAGGGTCTGGAGTAGGACGCATATGAGAGAGAACGAGGCGCTGCCAGCATTAGAAGTGGCAACGGTTGGTCACTCGCCTGCGGACATGATTGGATTCCGTTGAGTTCCCACCCGCCTTGACCTCCTGCCCATTCTCGAGGTCGTTCATCTCTCTGTCGTTCTTTCGGATCGTGGGGTGGCCGTTCTCCTCGGTACCCATGCCTAGCTGTATGCACATCATAAGTGCATTTCTATGCTTGACAGATGTTTATTATCGTAGAGAGGCTCAGGGGTGGCAACCACAGAAACATCTTCCATTGAGGTTGATGCAGTCTTAGGAAGAGCCTCCCCGGTACAGAAACAACGCTGGCTGGTGGTGTCTGGACTCTGGGCTCTGAAGATTGCAAGTATGTGGTGACCGGAGTCTCGGGCTCTTCAGCAACACCTACTTCAGGTCATCGAACCAATTTTGAGTATTCTCTTTGAGTGGAGAGCGAGCGTGCAGGTCTGCAAGACTGCAACGGTTTGCTCCCCAAGAGAACCAGGCGCCTGAGAAGGATGCCCCTGTTCAGATCGAGACAACTAGCCATTTTGGGTAGCCTGGTAGAGGTACCTGTAGGTCCAAGGGACGCTCGGACCGACATGTTCGATCCCTGGGTTTCCAGGTTCTCTTTGCGAGACACGTTGATGGCCCGGGACAGGGGTGTCCACTGGTTTGTGAGACGTTGAAAGAGGCGAAGCCCCCAGCCAACCTGATGAGAGCAACTCGGGCAAGGTGAAGCCACCACGAGTTGAGCACTGACGCTGTTCAGCGGGACCAGCAGAGGCAGCAATGTCCATGAGCAGATTGGGAGAGATCGCTAGAACCAGATGGTGCGTCGCATGCAGATGAGGGCGCAGAATGTTTGTTTGCTAGTATGCAAGGGTTGAAGATCAGGAGTCGAAATCGCAGGCGGCGATACCAAAGTACGAGTCACGAGGCTCTGATTACCCACACGTGATCACAGTCACGTGTATCCCCCTCAGCCTTTGACAGCCTGCGCTCTCTTCTTCCCATTCCTTGTTGCTCTCCCTCACTCAACTTCTCCTGAACACAACGCTCCCTCTGTCAACATCTCATGTCGCGCTGCATTCAGCCGAACTACATTATCTGCTCAGTCCCGTATCAGGGCTGCAGCCGTGCTGAGATATGCTCTACTCATCGCTCCCACACCAACCCCATCTTCTCCTGCAAAACTTCGTAGTGGCTGCAAACCCCCCTCCCACCAAATTCGTGTCTAGACCAAACAAGGCTCACCGCAGTAACAGGATTTCAGACCTGGTCATCTCCAGTGATTGACGCATGTCTTTCGACCTGCGCTCGCATGCATGCCGGCTTTCAGCCCGACTTGTCTGCAAGTCGACCCCCTGTCTTTGGGGCTTGGTCTGGGGCCCCTTCCCAGCCAATGGTCTGGCTAGCTTTGTTTGCTGCTTCAATCCTCCACCACTGGTCGGGTCAAGACACATAACCTCCACTTCTCTACCCTCAGTACACCTGATGATGTTTTCGGATCTTGGGTCGAAATTTCCTACCGAGATCCATTCCAGCCTAACCGACAACGGGAATGCCCTAACCTGCTCCCTTCCTCGTACGCATACTCATATGAACTGACAAGTTTTGTATTCGGCCCACCAAAGGCGGATAGCAAACAGACAATTTTCTGGGTGGCCAATCAAACCCCGTGGTCTCTGGCTGATCCATAGACTGGTCCGCTATCGCCACTGATGCCTGCCACGTGGACAGACAACAACTGCGGCGAGAGCATCGCCAGCGATGAACAGAACTCGTGTTACACGGATAGCCCGCTTTGCATCTCCTCGTGGAAATGATCGCCATGATTGGTCGGGTCTACGCCAACCAAATCATTGGATGCTTGTCACTTGAATTGGTCCTAGGTACAGGACGAATTGATGTTCTCCTGCGATTTCGAGGATCCCCCTTCCCGGATCTCCAATCTCTAGGCCGGTGGGCAAGCCACCGTCTCAGCCTGATACTGTATCGCTCCCCCTCTCTTGGACACTCCTGCAAAGACCGCCTGGGCGCCTGTTTCTCTACTGCGACTCTTCGAGGGAAACTAACCACGATTCGTCCAGGAAATGCAGACGTAGTCACTTCTCTGAGCTCGCAAATCGGAAGTTGAACCGTACTCACGGACACGAAGCCAACCAGAGACATGCCACCCAGGCAGACATGATTGTTCCACAGGTCAACACAAGGACTCAACAACCAGCCAAGCAACCTTTGCCCTGTGAGGCCGATGAGCAGCTGTGACGATCGACCACCCAGGCCACTAACCGCCGTGTCTTATTCGCTCTTGGCCCTGCCAAAGTCGCCATCCTCCTTCCCCGGAAAGGGTCTCAAAAGTGTATCCACATGACGGCAGAGGTTCACATCCTCAGCAACTTCCAACAAAAGATACCAGAGAACCGACCATATTGATTGGACCGTTGGTGGGATTCTTCAGCAAATGATCCTGGCCTTGTTTTGCGTCCCTCTCATGATGTGTCTGACATCCACCTTGAATTTTCTTGGAGCGCCAGAACTCGGCTCACAATGATTGACATGTACATCGGCCGGAGCTTAGCGACATCATTAGTAGAGGAAGTTCTGAATGACTCAAGGTCGCGAGTTCTGGGCATTCAAACGTCCTGCAGTGTGATTCTTCCAGGGGAGGCGGTGTGCGGGCCCCTCGTCCCAAATGGAAGCTCGTACACAGTCCCAAATCTCCTGCTTCATTCGTACTAACCTCTCTGCAACGCAGCCAGTGACTCCATGCATCACGTTTCTATCTAGGCAAACCCATTCTGGGGCAAGGTTTACTCGGTTCAGCGGCGCCTGATGCTGAGGAACTGATGGCTCTTTCTGTTCTAGATGAGCCCCAACAGTTGTCGAGACTCTGACCTCTGTATACCCGGTCCACAGCCTTCTGCCACGTTGATTTTGGAACGTCCTGCTAAAATCTGGCCCAATCGCTTCTCGTGGGTCAATACACTGTACTTTCGGGCTGAATGTGGGCTCCCTTTCTTTGTGGGCGTGTAATCCACCCCGGGGAGGAGTGAGTCGTACACTGGGTAGCAAAGGAAAGGCGTACACAAAGGCAAAAGTCTTCCACAACATATACTGGCCTTGAACGTGTGCCGATAAGCTATTGGACGATGCTCCGCCAGTTCAGCGGCAAGGAAGCAATATATGCAAGCAAGTGCATTGCAATGGACAACGAAGTGATACTGAAGTCTTGAGCAACAGTAAGACATATGCAAGGCCCTACTTCTTGACGGAGGCAGAGAAGTTTGGGCATGTGAGATTTTCAGGTGTCAACTTGATATGACAGCCATCAGAATGAATGCGGTGCTGTTTACAATGCAACTTTAAGCATCTGATGTTTCGGCAGGTTTGCTATTCAACCCGACTACTATATCTCGGGGGTCATATATGAACGGGTGCCGCCGTGCTAGACTAGAATCTGGATGGAGAATCACTTTCATGCCGAGACTTTATGTCAAATATGAAGATTCCGCGGGAGGCCAACACCGTATCAAGAATTCGAAAGCATTCGCCAACCCCTCTGATGCTGGCTTTATCTGAAATGCAAGGACCGGATATGTCTCTCGCAGTCAGCAACTCTTAGGCATTGATTGATCCAGGATATCCCATTGCCAGTCACGGTGCCAATGTCCTAGCTTTGGCTGCTGGGGGTCAGAGCAAGCAAGCATAGCAGTGCTACAAGCCGTTGTGGACTTGTGCCAATCCGCAACCTCAGGAACAACGACACTAGGCTCAAGGCTGCAGCCTCGACAAAGGAACTGCTTTTTCAATAATAAGACTGAGACTTTACATATCGAGGTTGACCTGAGAGTATCACGGCACGAAACAAACCACTTGTAAGCAAGGCTCTTGACCATACTGAATCCGCGAACCTGTATTGGGCTACTTTACCAGTGAAGAGGGCGACCATTACTGCAGGCTAGATGTTGCTGCAGGTTCTATCCGACACATTATGTAGAGATCGATTCTTATGGTAGTGCAAGGGAGAGAATGGAAGAAACGGAGGGCTTGGTTTAGCCTTGTCGCCATCATATTGTCGTGCTTGGTTTCTTCTCCACTTGAATGCGGGGGTCAAGACAATTTCCAGCTTCTTGTACCTGCGTTTCTCATGCCATTTGTTTTTATTTCCACCTTTGTGATCTCTCCCGAACTTTGTTAAAGAGTCATCCATCCTCTCTGTACTCATTGCGTGGGTCTATATCGTTCTCGTATAAATTGACTAGAATATAGCGATCATGTCCACGTCGTCCCACACATCCCACCACGGCACCCTCGCCGACCTCCTCCCCTCCCACTTCACCACCCAAATAACCAGCTGGCTGGCCGAAGACACTCCGTCCTTTGACTACGGCGGCTTCGTCGTAGGATCGGAACCCCGTAGTGCGCAGCTCCTCTGTAAGTCTGCTGGAGTACTCGCCGGGGTACCCTTTTTCAACGAGGTATTTCGGCAGCTCGATTGTGCCGTGGAATGGCATTATGACGAGGGCACATATCTCGAGCCGGAAAAGGCTGGGGGGAAGATCAAGGTTGCCACCGTCAAGGGACCTACCAGGAAACTACTGTTAGGGGAAAGAGTCGCGTTGAACACACTAGCACGGTGCAGCGGTGTGGCTTCCAGGTCACGAAAGATGCTCGAGCTGGTGCGCAGTGCTGGCTACCAGGGTATCTTGGCCGGCACGCGCAAGACCACACCGGGGTTCCGACTCGTCGAGAAGTACGGCATGCTAGTCGGCGGGATCGACGGCCACCGCCACGACCTGTCGAGCATGATCATGCTCAAGGACAATCACATCTGGGCGAAGGGGTCCATCACCAACGCAGTCAAGGCGGCCCGCGCGGTCGGGGGCTTCGCGCTCAAGATCGAGGTCGAGGTGCAGACCGAGGCAGAGGCGGACGAGGCCATCGAAGCGGGCGCCGACGTGGTCATGCTGGACAACTTTGACGGCGAGGGCTTGAAGGTCGCGGCACGGAATCTGAAGGAGAGATGGAGGGCCCGCGGCCGGGCAGACGTGCTCCTGGAGAGCAGCGGCGGCCTGACCGAGGCCAACGTCAAGGGCTACATCAATAACGGTGCGTCAATCTTTCTCCCCATCTCTTGTCATTTGCTTGCCCACTTTGTCTTCCTTTGTAAATGCCTGTCCCTTTGTACGAGGCGGTTGGCAGAGCAGTGTTTTCCCTCGCTCGTCAACTTTTGTATGATTTCTTCTCTTTCCTCCCTTGAGCGCCTCACCTTTCATTTTTTTCCCCCCTCCTTTACTAACTTCCTCCGTTCTCCGACCGTTGCAGACATCGACATGATATCCACGAGCGCCGTCCACCAGGGCGTGCCGCACATAGATTTCTCCCTGAAAATCGACCATTGAACCGGTTCCAGGCCCCTTTTAATTTGGCCCTTATTCCTGGTTTCCCGTCTCTATCTATGCATCCTTCCATCCATGCATCCATGCATTGGTTGATTGATTGGTCTGTTGGAATTGACAATCTTTTCTCCCTCCTATTTGGCCCGCACAAGACTCCCAACCGCCCGGTCTCTCTCTCTCTCTCGATTTCTCGGCGTGTTTGTCATTGTAGAAGATCAGGTTATGTTAAGGTCCTGCTTCGACAGCGGCAGCGATACCCCTACCAGACCCGGAATACGAACCCTCGCAACTCGTCTCGTCCACCCGCTCATCCTCTTCTCACGTCCCCATTCGCACTCATGCTCTAGGCGACACGGACAAGGCCCCGATTCGCGTAACGTCCCAAAAAAAAACCCTGCATTGTGATTACTCAGGTAGGTAAGGTAGGTAAGGACTTCAATGCCATTAAAAGAAGAAGAAGAAGAAGATTCCGATCAAAGGACCCTTCAAGCAGGGAAATGTACAATGCTCCATAAAACCCCATCGATCGTCCATCCATCCCAGAGTTCAAGAGTTTTCCTCAAATCCACCCCTGTAGAAGAAGGAAGAGAAAAAAAAAGTCCCAAAGTTCATCCCTGTTCATCCATCATCGCCGTCCCTGGGTATTATGAATATCCTGCCTGCTTGCTTGCTCTCTTCGATACTCCGTCTCAGAAAAGGTAGTTGGTTTTGGGGGAAAAAAAAAAAGAGAGAGAAAAAGGGAGAAAAGGCCAAAAAGTAGCGCCGTCACCTGTACCTCCCCGTGTGCCACCATGTCGACAATTTACCAGAGCCAATAGTACCTAGTATCCATCACGTCTTCTCCTCACCCAACGGGCAGCGCCAAAGACTTCTTTCCTTGTCGATCAATGGAGCCCAAAGTCGCCATTTTCGGCAACCCATCCCCCATTACTCTTGTCGCAGATATCCATCGCTACACGCATTGGCCAAAGCGCCCTCCCCCATCCGTATGAGTTCAAACTTTTGTCTTAATTGTCATTGTCCCACAGTTCCGCCACTCGGTATTGGAGGTCCTCCGTTTGAAATGGACCGTTCGACTTGCTCAACAGGTAAAGACCTCCTTCTTCGCTGCCCAGCAGCAAGGAGGAATGATCCGGCGAAAGACGGCCACACAGTATTTCACTGCCGGTGTCCACAAGGTCTTCGACAAAGACATCGGCAGGCGAGCGCCGCGTGTCCCAATACTTGAGGATGCCATCACTAGACCCTGTGTATAATTGTCCCCGTGTATGGCTCCATTCGATGTATCGGACGCCCACATCCTCAACCTCTCGGTCTTTTCCGGGCGGGATGCGGATCACGGGTTGACCGTGGGCTAGCCTGTGTAAGGGTTTTTGAGGCTGACGCTGATCCCAAACGTACGTTGAACCGTTGGTACACGAGGCTGTGACAAGACCGTGGTCAATGGTCACATCGTTGATGTCCTTTGCCCGGCAGCTATACCTCGAGATCGAGTCTGGCTGGTTGGGCGAGTACAGCTTGACCACAGAATGCTCTCCTGGCTCTCTCCTCGTCAAGGCATTACTTGTGCTCCCAACGGCGAACAAGTCGCCTGTCGGATTCCAGGCGCAATCAAACACGTATGTATCTCCCTGCGGGAAGTGTAAGTGTTCGCAGGACCCCTCGCGGAATTTCCACATGGCGATGCAGCCGCCGCCAAAATGGCCGTTGACATCATTACCAAAGCCTGCAAGGAGCCAATCCCGGCTACCAGCGTGTCCGAACCGGAGACACGTCGGTGAAAATGGGAACGATTTCCTTCCTGTTTCCCGGTTCATCTTAATCTCCTGAGGCCGGACATCTACCTCAGAATTCATAAAGAAAACTCGGATCGATCGGAGTCCGCCTTCGGTACCTGTCGCGAATAATGTGCTCTGCTCCCCAGCCACGTCCATGACTTCTAGCCGCTGAGAATACTGTATTTCCGTCTTACAGTGGATGGAAGCCTCATCCCCCACGTCCCAGACGCGGACCTTACTGTCAAACCCAGCACTGAGCAACCTGTTGCCCGTTGGAGTAAATCGAACGGCGCTGACGGTCTGGTAAATATACTTTGGCTCCCCAGCCGCTGCATTGCCAAAGATCCGATGTTCAGGAAGATCTCGGAGCATCTTGGAAGGTACTGAGCCATAAATCAAGTTCCCACGTCGGTTGTTCTGGAACTTTTTCGAAGATTCAATAATCGAGTTGCTGGCAGCCGCAAAGTGTTTGGAATCTGGGGACCAGTCCACTTGCACTATGTCGCTCGACGCATGACCCCAGATAAACCGAAGGTACATATGGCTGCCCGATCTTGCAGATGATGAAACGGGCGCACGAAGCTTCCGAGACTTGGCCTTGGTTCGTTTGGCTCTCGGCTGGTCTGTCGGTGTTGCAGTCTGCTTTCCGTTCGAGTTATCATTCATTGATGATCTGCGCTTCCGGGTCATGTGAGGAACTTTGGCCATCACGGCAGCTGCCCAGTCCAGACCACGACTTTCGCACTTGTGGCGAGTATCGTAAGACCATTTCGCCATCATCTGTTGGTACGTGCGATCATATCCACGTGTGCTTAAAATGGCGGCTGCCCGTTTCCACATGTGTGACTTTGTCGGTCCGAGATCTTCCCCTTGCATTAAATCATAGATAGTTTCGATCATAAATGATTCTTCCTCGTCTGTCCATCGACGAGATGAGTCCCGCAGCGACTGGGAGCTCTTCTTAGGTAGTGATGAGTGTTCTCGTCGATTCTGTGCCTTGGGGGTTTTCGGAGGGACAGTGGGTTGAGCTTTCCTGACGTTGCGCCATGCGGTTTCAACTGGGACCGGAGACTCCTCATGCACAACGTCCTGATCTTGATTGCCATCGTCAATGGGCGGGGTGGTGCGCCAAGCAGTTTCATCTGGGACCGGAGATTCCTCATGCACGATGTCCTGATCATGGTTGTCGTCGTCACTGAAATAGAATGGAGCACGGTAGTTGTCGGCTTCATCAACACTTGAAGTCTCGTCTTCCTGTCCAGGAGGCTCCTCTGGGTCAGGGCTTTGGATAATCTCGGTGCGATTGTCCTTGGAAAGAGGCTCGCTGGTACCGCGACGTGCTACTATTTGAGGAGTGGATTCAAGCGCGGGAGTTTCCACGTGTCGGGGTTCTGTACCGGAATCCAACTGCTCCGATGTTCCATTTGCAACGGACGTTTCAGTAGCTTCCTTTGCTTGTCGTGGAGCAACCGAGGGGGAGGCCTCAACCGTGGGCTTGGATCCTGTTGTGGGTAGTCGCCGTTGGTGGTGGCTATAGTTTCCGCCGGCACATTTCATGCAATCTTTCTTCAAGTTTTGAATGGACTTTGCATGTTCAAAGGCCAGCATCTTCACAAATTTAGTCAAGACAGCGAGATTTTCGTTGAACTCTTTATCGTGCTGTTCGATAGAGCGCAGAAGCCGCCTCACTGGAGGGCTGTCGATAGCCCCAGGTCCCTCATCGTGTCCGATGTCTAGGTTGCCGTTGGTCAAAACATCAGGCTGTGGATCGCGCCTTGCGTGAGGAGATGCTGGCGTCGGCATATCTTCTGCCATGGATGAGGGCTGTTTAGTGATACATGGGCCAAATGAGGGCCCGAGCTAGAGTTCAGTGAATCGGTCTTCGAGAGAAATGGAGGAGCAGGAAGATTGTCAATGTGAGTAGTGGACCTTTTGCGATGTGAAGTCAAAGCGAGACCATGTGAGGCCAGCAGCGCCAAGCAAGCTCGAGCCTCGCTGCAGCCTTGCGGTCTAACAGCGACTCCGATTGGCTGGCTTGCAGAGATGTCAGCCTTGTCTGAGGAATAGATCGCAGTCACAAGGTAGAGCCACGAAATTGTCCGGCCGTCTGTTTGCACACAAAACATCAACGGTCTGTTGCTCTTTTTGCTTCGTGGCCCGATAATATTTGACGATGGCTGGGAAGCTACGAACTCCGCTTCTGTTCACATATGCCGTGTGGTGACTGTGCCGAAGTTCAACCGTCAACCATCCAACGTTGAACGACGTAAACAACATCATCAATGTTAGGTAGACATTTTTCATGCTGGCACCACAGTTCTCTTCTCACCTGCCCATATCCTTCAGCTCACCATCTCCTAGACTGGAGGCAGGAGAATGGCCACCCAGGATGCCGGCGAACAGACGCATCCTTCTTCTTCTCCACCAGATCTGGAGGCCATCTACATTCACTTGTCCCGCTACCCATTCTCTACTGATTCCGAGTATCAAGCCGGCCTTGCAACGATTTTAGGTCACCAGGACACGCCTGTAACACCGGAAGAACTGCGCGACAAGTCAGACCTGGTGCTCCAGGCCCAATGCTTCTATTTCTCGAGGAGGTTTCACATCACCCCGCCTGTAGCTCCGCAAGCATACTCAGCGTGGCTTCAATCGCAACCACATCCACATCCACACCTTCAGCTATTCTCAACACATTCCCAACCTGAAGCCAACCCCTCAGAACCACCGACAACATCTGCGCCGTCTTCGCTACCACGAGAGCCCGCTCAAACGGCCGCTACCGCCTCCACCTCCTCAACCGATACCGGTACAGCTCCTTCGGAAGCTGCTCAAGACCCACCATACCCCACTTCCTTCGCGGCTATTGTGGACCTTATAACGCGCAACATCCCCGTTCCAGGGATAGAAGAGATCCCGCCCACTGTCCTCGAGCCAGGATCGAGCAAGATCGATAAGACACCGCGGAGGAGGAAACCTTGGGAGAAAGATACCGACACGTCAGGCTCGGAAGAACAACCGTCGCAAGCGGATGGAACATCTGTCCAGGCAAGTGACACACAAGCCACGACCAAGAGTGAAGAGAACCGTGAACCAGAGTCTGGGACCAAAGAAGTCGACATCAACGGACACAAAATGGCCGGCGAAGGGGTGGTAAAGATTCTGCAACCCAACGCCATCCCGGACAGTGGGCTGCTCAGTAGAGATTGAACAGAGGTACTCGAAGAGAAAGCAACGCACACCCTCCGTCACCATTCGAGATGATATTGGAAGGGGCTATGCCATTGGCGACTCCACACAGTCCTGCGGCAACGTGTTCACCATAATTGCAATGTCCGACGGAGAGGTCTACCACGCACATATGTGAGGATGTTATTTGCCAGATGAAGAAGCAACAAGTACGCTGAATTATGCATGGAAACTTGCTATCGCCATCTCGCAACATCCACGGTAGACTACGGCTATCACTGAGATTCCATGTAAAGCATCGGGGCTCAAGTTACGGAGATAGTACAGCCGAGAGAGGCGAACGTCTTTAGCCAGAGAAAGGCAATTAATCAGGGTCGAGACAATTCGAACCATAGTGTACAGCACATTAGTGATGTCTGTTCTGCATGACGCTCTCTCCGCAAAGTGACGTGCTCATGGATGGAGCTCAATCCCTATACCGGTTTTCCTGGGACAGGGGAAACCCCTGTGAGGGAAAAAAAAAGCAAGGCATAGACTCTTTGGCACGCTTTGTTCAGCTATGATATTCACTATCTGCTACATTGTTCTTTCCATTCTGGATGGGTTTTTTCATCATGCCACTGGTAAATACATGCTTTGTCAATTTTCTCCTTCATTTCTTCCGGCGGGGCCATGGACAACTGTCAAAGACACGATATGATGCACAGTCATCCGCCATGACTGACGAACATTGATGCCGATAATGCTGCTAGCTCTGAAATATTGCCGTCAACAAGTTGTGATTCAAAGCAAACACCCACACGCGGCCGATGTTTGTCGGGTCTTTCGTATCGTCGGCAGATATGAAACATTCCTTGTCGATATGAAGAAACACATACAATTGAATATTTCTGTCCGATAAGAGGCAGTTGCAAATGAACAGCCAAGAGGTCCGAGCCAAGATAAGATACTGACTTCAATGGCTCGAGTAGTATCCTCTTCCCCATCGGTCGTGGCAGGTTTGGTCGGTATTCCAAGTTTTAGGGTAGTCGCCCCTTGTTGTATTGACAAACTTGTAGAATACCCTCATCTTGAACAAGATGACACGTAAGTAGATGAGATGACGAAGCGCAAGACTAGACCTCTGTCCATAAAGACGTATCGAGATTCTGACCTAGCGGAAACGAGGCCATTGGTTGCGTGGCTGACCAGGAGCTCCAAATGGGTTGACAACAGCTCCGGGACCAGGACGAGTGACCGAGTTCGGGTTGCAGCAGAGCATGGCGACTCGGGAACCAAATTTGGAACCACGCAAGGAGACCATGTGCTTTCGAATATGGATGGCCACCTGCTCTCGCTGATGGTGGTGAGTGTTCATCAAGATCCATTGAATCAGATAGTTGCCATATTGGTCGCCAGCAATGTCGATGAGCGGAATGCGTGGACGATCTGGATGAGCAGTGGTGATGACTCCAAGGTAGCGATCCAAGAATTCCGGCCCACCGATCTTGAGGCATTTCTCAACAACTTTAGAAGCAAATTGGTCAATGCTGTAGCTGTACGAGTTGGCAAGGATATGGTCAATGACGCGGCGCTTGTCCGGGGGAGAGCCATGCTCGCACAAGTGCTGGATGCACCAGTTGCCGAACTGACCGTGGGCAATGAGGTCAATGTTGGCAATCACTTCTTCGATGGCGGGTCTCTTCTCCTCCTCGATGCAATTCTCGAAAATGTTCTGAACAACCAGGCTGCCTGTTTCACCCAGTGCAACTTCATGCCACATACCACGGAGCGCCTTGTTGACCTCGAGCATGATCTGTGGTGGTTCTCCGCTCCATCTGAGCTCGAAGAGCTTCTGCCAAACATGACAAGCATAGCGGTGAATAACCGTATCCGGAATGCGGCGAAGCAATTCTCGAACCATATCAGCCTTGTGGTCTTCTGGAACCGAATCAAAGGCTTTCTGGATGACATGGCAGCCAAAAGGATCCATACTCAAGGAAAGCACATTGCCGTGAATGGCATTGGCAATGGCAACAACTTGGTCAGGGGTTCCGTGCTCAAAGCATCGCTGAACGAGGAAGTTGCCAAACCGGTTGATCATGAGTGGGTAAGCTTGGTTGACGATGGCTTCAACAATCTCAAACTTTTGTTCCGCGGTACCGACCTTCAGCTTCTGCTGGAGGAAGATGCTGGCCTGCTGGTCATTGTTGCAAACGATCTTGTCGACAATGTACTTCCAATCACACGACACGGACTTGTCGAGGAGACGGCGATAGTTCATTGGCTCAAGGGGCGTGACATAGGTTTGGCTATTCACCCCACCAGCCGAGAGAGGCCATGGATTTCCAGCACTTTGAACTCCGGTGGTATTGAAGTCTGTGGCAGGAGTGATTGGAGTGGTGATACCTCGTTGGTAGTTGTACTGGCCTGGAAACCCGACAGGGCTGATGGGTGGGGGCGTCAACGTGGTAGCGGTTGGCGGGAAGCTACTAAGCTGTGACATTGGGTCAGCGAGGCTTGGGTTGATCCTCAATTGTCCACCATTGCGTCTCATGCCGAGTGTAGGATTAATTGGCATCATGTCACTATTTGACCTCATGTCATATCCCAGCGGAGCTCCAGTACCTGAGAAGTTGCGAGGCTGGAAATTTGTCTCTGCCGGGGAGAAGGGTGCGCCGTAGACTCCATTGTAGGCCTGTCCAGAGAGACGTGCATCACGAGGGTGGTTGTATGCTGGAGCAGTAGGATTGGTAGCCAAAAGATTCGTCATGGATGTTGACGTGTTGTTCCAGATACCCCGGCTACGGACGAAATCGTTGCGGTGTTCGTCCTGACTAGCCCAAGCGTCGGTCTGCGATGTGAAGGGACGGGCAGAGGCATTGAAAGCGCTTTGCAGGTGACCTATGGTTTGTTCAGAGATATCAGTGGAAGCACCAAAGTCGACTTCAGATGGAGGCCCCATGGCTTGGTCGATGGTCTGTTTGAGAGTGCGGGTTTCAGCGAGCTCTTGTTCCTGGCGTGAGATGACGGATCGGGCAGCCTCGAGCTCCTGTTTGACGCGCATCATTTCGGCCACATCGACCTTGCTAATAATTGCTGAGTGTTGAGTAAGCTTTGCAGCTTCAAAGCTGTCATCACTGGAGGGGTGGCCCTTGTGGTTCTCGGATTGCATCTCGCTTCTGAGTTCCTGCTCTTGCTTCTTCAAAGCCTTGCTCGAATCTTGGAGATTGTTCAGGAGCTTGTCGAGATTGCCGAAATCATCAG
The DNA here is from genome assembly GCF_001642475.1 of Fonsecaea monophora. Taxonomy (NCBI): domain Eukaryota; kingdom Fungi; phylum Ascomycota; class Eurotiomycetes; order Chaetothyriales; family Herpotrichiellaceae; genus Fonsecaea; species Fonsecaea monophora. The sequence goes on along the minus strand of NW_019173933.1, from coordinate 384,541 downwards.
GCTTTCGCGACTTGACCTCGCCAGTTGGGGTAGCAGCCGGTTTACGGGAGTCATTGAGCTTGAGGCGCGAGAGAATGTCCTCCATACCACTGCCACCCATCACGTTAGGCTCAGAAGGTTTGGAGATGGTCTGCGCAAAAGGGAGTTAGCCGGCTGTAGAAGATAGGTCGTTCTGAAAGGGCGAATAAAGCAGCATACCTTGTCCTTTGCCTTTGGAGGCTGGACGTTGCTGAGCTTGTCACTGTGCAAGATAGTGTAAGAAGGACGGTTAGAAGTTGCGGAGTGAGAGTTGGTGGCCATCTAAGTGCGTGTCAGTGACAAAGTGAAGCAGAAAAAACAAGCAAAACTTACAGTGAGCGTGTTTGCCACGGCTGCAGAGCTATCATCACTTTCCTCTCTGATCTTGACTGTTGGGGTAGATTTGCGACTCATCTTGCCTGTTGGAGATCCAGTTGAGACAAGCGTGGCCATGGGGGTGTTGAAAGTCCGGAAACCAAAGAGCCTGATTGACTGAGGTCTTTACAACATGCAGAGATATCCAGGTATTAGATCAAGAGAAGTCAGGGAGAGAAGCACACCGTCAGAGCGGCGACAGTGACAAGAGATTGCCTGCAAAATGCGGAAGACTTGCGAAATGCTGGAGAAGTTGAGGGTGTAGGGGGTGAGAACAAAGAGAGGGACGTATGAGAAGGAAAGGGGAAGATGTGATGGGAAAGAAGGAAGAGAGTGATGGCAGTTGCAGGCAGACAAGGAAGAGGAGGAATAGGAAGTCAAGGGCGAGTGAAGAAGTGACTGAAGTGGGTTTTTAGAAGACGCTCTTTCTTCACCACAACCTCGCCTCTTGCGTCTCGATTTCTGCTCTTGTCTGCTCCCTCACCAACTGACCTACCAGGCAGTGGACATGCCTTACACGGTCTCTCTGCAATTTTCTCTGCTTCTCTCGCCCTATGATCCCGACTCCCAACTGTCGTCAGGGCAGATATGAAGCAGATGATATCTTCCAGTTGCGATCGAAGAAGCCCATTGCGATAGCACCTGCGTGACCCTTCCACCTTGCCTCATTACCCAAAAGCACGAAATCCGGCTGACCAGCTCCAGTTACCGTGGGTATCAGCCTTGCAGCTTGTCGCAAACCAACCTCGTCGAACCCCCACACGACAAGCTCCAAACGCTCTCTCAGCAGAGGCCGAAGCCACACTCCACCCATTCCTGCTTCCAAATGCAACGATATCGATCCCGACCCTGGTGCAGTAATGAGGATTTTTTCATTAGCAAGTCGAATTGGAAATCCTGGGAAGCGAGCCTCTGGGATCGACAGTCCCAGGCAGATTGTGAGAACATTTCCCTCATTCTCCAATGCCTGTCCATACTCGGAGAAAGGAACAACAGTTGTATCGGCTCCAAAATACTGCAAAAAGTTTCGGCTTGTTTGTACTGCGATGGACAGTGTCTGGTCGGAATCGTGGACGACTTGAAATGGTCCAGTTGTTCGAAGTATTGCGTCCAAGGCTCCTCTTTGACGACCGAATCTCTGATCCAACGTCCTCCAATCCAGGGTGACCTCCCTGCCCCAAACATTGGAAGTGGTCTTGACAAAAGGAGGCAATCCACTTCCGGCGTCAAAAACATGTGGCACATCATCGATGAGGAATTGGTCAGGAGCATTCGCCAGCCGTGCGTTGGGATCTATATGAAATCGGTGGATATTCTCTGTCCGTATATGCCACTGAACTAGAGATCCACATACACTGGTTGTTACCTTTATTCTCCCCAGTCTGTCTGGGGTTGACAACTGGTCAACAACGATCCCATACCTGGACCCCATGTCATGGGAGTTTGGAATGACGAAAACAAAAGATACAGGTACAGTGAGCTTAATACGCCATGCAGTCAGATGTCGCCAGTAGAATTCCATCATTGATTTGGTGGTCATGGTGCCGTCAAACCAATGGCCCTTGTGCAACATCTCCGAATACTGCACCACTTGCCCTACTTGTGCCAACAAGACGTTCATCAGTCGCGAGTGGTAGGCCGGAACATTGTCGTCAGCTGATCCATGTTGTTGTAAGATCGAGATGCCCACCAAATTTTCAGTCAAGATCTCATGGCGGAAGCTGCTTCTTGAGTTCTCGAGAAGAGCGTTTTGAAGAGGGGATGCTTCATTCCACAAGACGTATGGCACGTAGTTTTCAATCGAAGAGTATCCCGACGCAACGGCGGCACCTATAACCCGATCAGGTTGATGGGAAGCAAAATACCACGTCCCCTGCCCACCGTTGGAGTGGCCGGCAACAAGAAGCTTCTCAGAATACAGGCCTGGACCGTCCCATCCTGTGGTGTCAATCCAATCAGCAACCGCGGCCACTGCGGACTGAGCATCAGCAAATCCCCAAGTATGCCAATCATCACCACTCCAGGGGCTCATGCCTGTGGGGGTGAGTATCCATGCCGCCAGATGAGGAGCATCGTCAAACATATGTCGCGCCAGGGGTCCATCTACCTCCACGCCAGCTCCATGAAGGTTCAAGATGACAGGTAAGTCGTGGATTTTTGTCTTATTGGCCGTAGGTGGCGGCTTCAACATCGCGTAAGATATTGTGCCGCTTGGATGGGTGTATGTAATCCTCTGTAAGGAGGACATTTCTACATGCTCCGGCTGTGCAGTGAAAGTGATCTCGTTTAGCCTCCCGTCCTGACCTGAATAAACCAGCACGAGCTTCAATGATTCGTTCAATCTGAAGTTGGTATCGAAGACCATCTTTACTGGACGCGATTGGCCAGGCGCAAGGCGAATGTCTTGACTGGCAACGACATAACTGCTTTCCGCAGACACGGCTGCTATCCGGTGCACATATATCCATGTCGCACCTTGGTTTCGGACCGGGATGCTACCATATCGTGTGCAAAATCTCCCATTGACCACATCGGGCATCACCAAGCCATCTGTGACAACTGCGAGCTCTTCAGAGGTAGGTTTTATCCTCAGACCTGCTTGGATTGTTGGAGGGAAACCGCCCCCCATGGAGCGAACCTCACGCACAAGTCGTACGCTGATATTGTTAACCCCAGGGTGGAGTTCAACCAGCATGGGAATTCGTCCAAACCCGAAGAAGTCCCCACCAAAGACATGGATATCATTGATCCAGAGTTCAATAATATTGTCGCTGAAGACATTGACAACTCTACTCACCGTGTCCCGATTGAAGATCTCCCCTTTCGCCCATGCTTGATACTGAAATGCCGACCATCCATAGACTTTTTGAGCGAACTCCCAATCAATCCCGTCAAAGTCAAGAGAAAGAGTCAGTGAGTGTTCACCGTTCGATATCCTCGGGCTATACTCCTTCCGAGCCCATTGCACTGTCGCGTTTCTCGCCAACGGACTCGGGAAGCAGGTCGCTTCATTCGGAGTGTTGTACTGGATCCCTCCATAAAACTCAAGAGGGTCGGCGCCCCAAACCGCTTCTACCAGGATGTTAGTCTTGCAGCAAGCACTTCAAAAGAGCTGTTCCAACTACCTCGAGTTCCTATTCTGAATGGGCCGATCACGTCCCAGGTGGGAAGGATGGTGATAGTACTCTGGTCGACGGTAGCCTCAGCCGCCAGTATATCCTGAGATGTGGTGGCAGAGGAACAAGCAAACGGACGAGCGACAACAAAGGGCCAGAGGCTCAACAGCTTCACACGCCCCATTCTACTACATGGCGATCAACTGCCCTCATCTGCACAACAAAGTGAGTTGAGGCGGAAAGATATCGGTGTCGGAGCTCCAGTTAATCCGGGACCGACATCTAGAAAGGCAATTTATCCGAAGATAGGCTTCGCGTTATCTAGCCGCGCAATGGCGACGCAGCTGCGGTGGCGCTAGAGGATTACCATCCCTGCTCATGCTACTGTAGGTATTGTCCGAGATTGAAAGATTCTATGCATCATGAATCTCCAAGTTTGATCCAACCACTGAACAATCTTATCACATACAACAACAAAACGACGCCCGCGCCATGCACATGGCGAACACGACAAGGATACCTTGAAACAGCGCACCGGCAAATGCAGTGCAGAGCGGTTGTGTCTGTTTCAATCCTGTTTCCTTCCACACCACTTTGGCATCGACTATGACCACCACCATGACCCAGACTCCTGAACCCCGGACATTTACGCACCGATCCGTATCTCCCCTGAAGAGCGCAAACGAGTCCTCTGGCCATGAAAGATTCCCCTCTTTTGACAACAGCACTCCTCCAAACCTCTACGTCAATGCTTCCGTGGTTGCAGAAAGTCCACAAGAAATCACTTCAACGCCACATCTCAATGGCGAGTTGAAATGGCCGATCAGAAAGATGAGCCAGAGGCTGCGCGATGCTCGGCCCTCTGGAGTGTACACACATAGGTCCAGGCGAAGCGTCAGTGATGCCATACACAGGATTCGTACACGACAAGGTAGTGTGAGTGAGAATGCGCAAGAACTGGCTGAGGCTCTGAAAGCCCCAGTTTCCTACAAACTGATTGTGAGTGACCTGGACTGTGATTCCACCCAGAATCTAACAAACAATAGGCACTGTGTATCACCTGGTATATGACCTCTGCCTTGACGAACACGTCCTCCAAGTCGATATTAAACGCATTTCCCAAGCCGGCAACCCTCACGATCCTACAGTTCGCTTCTGTCTCGATCTGGTGCCTGATTCTGACAGGCTTGTCGTCTCTGTTCCCCTCGATCAAAAGAAGTATACCTGCGCTGAGGAACGGCCTCCGACAACCCTCATGGGACGTCCTGTACACGGCATTCCCTCTTTCAGTCTTCCAGTTGCTCGGCCACCTCTTAAGTTCATATGCAACATCCAAAATCCCGGTTTCGCTGGTTCACACAATCAAAGGTCTCTCACCTCTATTCACTGTGCTGGCATACCGGTTAGTGTTCCGCATACGTTACAAACAAGCCACATATATGTCGCTTATCCCACTCACCGTGGGAGTCATGTTGGCATGTTCTACCGATTTTTCGACAAACTTCTGGGGGATCAGTGCTTCCTTAGTAGCAGCCATTGTCTTTGTGACGCAGAATATATTTTCAAAGAAGCTATTCACCGAATCGGCCCGCGCGGAAGCCGAAGGCCAGGTGCACCTCCCCCGCAAATTGGACAAGCTCAATCTCCTATGCTACTGCTCCGTCGGAGCCTTCATGCTCTCGGCGCCAGTCTGGCTTTACACCGAAGGCTTGGAAATCATGCGAGACTTCTGGAAGGATGGGTCGATTGATCTCACTGAAAAGAGAGGTGCCATGGATCACGGGCAGTTGGCTCTGGAATTTGTCTTCAATGGAATCTTCCATTTCTTCCAGAACATCATGGCGTTTGTCCTGCTCTCCATGTTGTCCCCAGTTTCGTATTCGGTTGCCTCATTGATAAAAAGGGTATGGGTTATTGTTGTGGCGATTATCTGGTTCCGCAGTTCGACCACCCCCATTCAGGTTGTCGGTATCGGTCTCACATGTTTTGGCCTTTATTTGTATGATCGGACGAGTATGGAAGACGCCGCCGAACGAAGGACTCGTGCCGATCATTTTCGTCACAAGCATACACCACTGTTGCCTGTTGCCGAAGTGAAGACACCAGGCCACCATGACGGCTCCCAGATTAATGACGACTATGTGAACGGAATGTCAGATTCACATCCCAAGAGAGATGATAGTCGCAGTCGACAACACGATCCGAGCTACATCTCTGGGTGGCTACCTCCTGGAACGAAACAAGAAAGTACTTGGGCAGTGGGGGACCAAGATGAAAAGCGATAACAAGATGGATGTACCACCACTGGATTAACATAGCGAAGGTGTTTTTTGGAGTCGGCTAACAAAGTGTTACTGGATTTCCGGGAGCCTTGCGGATAAAGAGACATTGTTCTTGGGTGAGCGATATAGACAAACTGGGCGATGTGGCTGCTCACGACCAACAAGCCCAAAAAGGGAAAGAAACGGAAAAACGAAAAACGAAAACGGACGGTAGCGTGCACTCGAATATTTCATTGTAACTCGAACTTGGGGGTAATGTAGCAGCCGTCGGTAAGGGAACCGAAGCATCATGGAAATTTTGATTCTTTCATAGCACGCTCCAGCTACGGCGCGACGATTCATGATCTTGATCTGGGATCATGTAGCAGAGGAGAAAGAGATTTGTGCAAGTAGAGAATCTGCAACCCTGGCTCCTACAATAAATCATGTCCACGAATGAGTTATGGGAGAAGAAAGAAAAGAGTGAAAACGAAAAGGCCGAAAGAAAATTGATATACGAATCAAATGACAGAGAATCTTTGGGGGGGCTGTGACACGCTAAAAAGGGTTTAGTGTGAAGGATGGCCCGGAATGGCGCATGCAGCGCCGAGATGCTGAGTGTGCAGCCACCCCCAGTTTGACCTTTGCGGTTTCAAAAGCGACCTCGACGGCGTCCCCTTTGTCCATTTGTCCCGTCAATATTGCAGGGGAACCAACGGAGACACGATGTCGCGGACAGAAGTCCAGCAAGCTGATTCCATACATGAGGAAGACCCTCACAACGAACCTCCGAAGAAACAGAAGAGCAGACGCCCCGCAAGTACGCAGCAGCAACACCCTGATCGCGAATCGCAGTTTTGCTGACGAGGATCCTTTTACACAGATACCGCGTTTCGGCAGCAGAGGCTGAAGGCATGGCAGTGAGTTTCGCTATACCTTTTGATAATGCCGCTGGAAGTACTAATCTTGTAGGCCTATTCTGACACCCAAGACCGTCCTCCCCCTCCTCTTCGTCGTGGGCATCATTTTTGCCCCCATCGGCGGGCTTCTTCTATGGGCGAGCGCAAGTGTGAGTGGGAATGAGCATTATAAGATGGGCTGTGTCGATACTAAGACAGTCTCAGGTGCAAGAATTGAGGATTGATTACACCGACTGCATTTCGACTGCAGGAAACAACAACTTCACTCAGATCCCCGATTCCAAAGTTCACTCGTCCTTCAAAACATCCAGCAACGCGGTGAGGGCGGAATGGAAGAGATCAACAGACAGGACGACCCCGCCGTGGAGCGTCCCGATCGAAGACACTCCTATTTGTACGCTTCAGTTCTCCATTCCCAACGACATCGGTCCTCCAGTTTATTTGTACTACCGCCTCACCAATTTCTACCAAAATCATCGGAGATATGTGAAGTCGCTCGATACGGATCAACTAAAGGGAGATGCTCTCAGCAATCACACGATCAGCAACAGCGCCTGTAATCCACTCAAACTGAACCACGAAGGCAAGGCCTACTACCCGTGTGGGTTGATTGCCAATTCCATCTTCAATGACACTTTAAATTCTCCAAAACTTGTGAACGCAGCAGGGAATACGCCTGCGCAACCATACGTCATGACCAACCGGAGCATCGCCTGGAGCTCTGATGCATCTCTTTACAAAAAGACAAAATATACCAACGAACAGGTGGCTCCACCTCCTAACTGGATCAAGCGTTATCCGAACTACACCGACGAACACCCAATCCCGGATTTGTCGCAATACGAAGAGTTCCAAGTCTGGATGAGGACAGCTGGTCTGCCCACGTTCAGTAAACTAGCCCTGCGCAATGACGATGACAAAATGACGGCGGGCATCTACCAGATGGAGATATATGACTGTGAGTGTGCTCCATAGTGGTCTGCATGCTTGAAATCTAATTATGTGGCAAAGTCTTCCCAGTTTCAGTGTATGACGGGACCAAGAGCATCCTGATCTCGACGAGGTCGGTGGTGGGTGGCAAGAACTCGTTCTTGGGGATTGCATACGTTGCCATTGGCGGATTATGCATCGTTCTGGGTGCATTGTTTACTCTTGCACATCTGATCAGACCCAGGTAAGATCCTTTACCCGTTGTGGGATGTGTCGAAATTCGCTTACCAGGAAGCAGAAAACTCGGTGACCATACGTATCTATCATGGAACAACGACGCTCCGGCGACCGGAATCCTCGCCACTGGTCGCGAAGTTCGACCTGGAGGGTCTTAAAAACGTTATGACAAGAGTGTATGATTCTTCTAACACGGGCGATATAGTGTTTGTTATATCACGGAGCCGGCGTTTACAATGCAATTTGAGACGGGTTTTTGGGGCAGGGGCTACTGGTGCAGCTCTATAAAGATCCAGTCAGCCTTGGTCGCTATTCTTTCTTTGCAAAGATGCTCTTCGAGCGTCTCCTTCCGATTTCGACTTGGCGTGGCAAAGAATGTCATTGACGGGTATTTGATGCGATTCCTCCGACATTCCACGGCACCCACATGGCAAACTTGTGATGGTGATCTGCGCCTTTGTTTTGCGCTTTACCGTCTTGCTTTCTGCTTTCTGCTTTCTGCTTTCTGCTTTCTGCTCTCTGCTCCTCTTGTCGCATTGCCAAGTACCTTGTTCCTTTCTGTACTATGATTTGTTTCTATGAGAAATTGTCCCGTTGTTTGGTCTTTTTACTGTTTGTCACCTTGACGATCTTCTGCTCATCCAGTTTAGCCGGGATTCCCAAATACCGACCAATTCATCGGTCCTGCGGTGTTGCTGCGCCGTCGAAAGATCTTCTCTCCACACATCGATATCTCCAAACACACGAGCCCCTCGAGAACGACCTCTGGAACAGTTCTCTCATCGCTGCCCGTCATTCCTCCAGCCATGAACGCCGCCAAAGCCTGGTGGCTCTCTTCACGACTGATACGTACATGCACATCGTATCCGACACAGCCAGCTCATCCTCGTCTTCAACGAACTACATCACCGATACCATGATCCAGAACCAGTTTATCTATCTCGCCCGATCTTACACAAACGCATCTATAGGGTTCCGCTTGGCCGGGGTGACCCGGACGACGAACGACACATGGGCGCGCAATGGGGACGACATTGGAATGAAGCGGGCGCTGCGAGCAGGGACATACTCGAGCCTGAACATCTACTATCAGTCTCTTCTGCAAGCAGGCAGTAACACTCCCGGGGTCCCAGCAGGGAGTACGTTGCTTGGGTTCTGTTCCTTACCTGCGAGTGGAGTGACCTCGACGACTCCCCGAAGCCTGTATCACATCGACGGATGTAATATACTGAGCGGGACCATGCCCGGAGGAAATATGCAGGGGTACAACTTGGGAGGGACCACGGCACACGAGGTGGGCCACTGGAACGGTTTGCTGCACACGTTCAATGGGAATAGTTGTGACGCTTCAGACTGGGGAGATTATGTGGCGGATACGCCGCAAGAGATGACCAGTACGAGTATGTCGACTCTTTTCCCCCCTCGTCCTCAAGTTCATATTCTGTGTTATAGCGTTGTCGTTGTCCATGCTCTCCCTGAGGTCCTTGTCTTCGTCTCTCTCCATGACACCAATTGAATTTTTACGTGCTCCCCCCTCCTTTGCTATCAAATGAATATCCAGCCCAACTAACCTCTGACAAACGCCCCTCTTTAGACGGCTGTCCAGGCTACAAAGACTCGTGCCCCAACTCGGGCATCTCGTCGAGCGCCTACACCGGCCTGTCCAGCCAAGGGTCGAACCCGTACGGTCCCCAGGGGTTTTCGGGTCTCGACCCAATCCACAATGTACGTTTTGTCATCGCCGCAAGGCCTTTCTTTCTTTCTATGAGGTACTAGGTACTGGGTACTATGAGACCGGCTGCTGATCAATGATGACGTGGTTAGTTTATGGATTACTCGAATGATGCGTGTTATACGGGGTTTACGCCGGGTCAGGGGGCCAGGATGCTGAATGTGTGGAACATCTATCGAGCTGGGCTGTGACAGCAGAGGCTGTGAGAAGGAGTTTCGAGTTTTGAGGTGAAAAGACGCTTGGTATTAAAACTGGGTGGCCACTTGAGGGATGGGAGCCGAAAGTAGCGAAGCAACTTGTGATCCTGGTCGTCACAGTCGCCGTCACCCAAAGCTAAACCATTGATAAGCAAAGCATGTGGGAGGCCACCTAGGAGGGGCACCAGCTGTGAATGCAGGGATTTTTGGTTCTGGCTTGGGGTGGCTGGTACAAATACGCTGCTCCAGATGCCCATTTGCACTGATCGTTGCACAATTTGACTCGAAAGCTAAGAACTCGTATTGGCCATGTCACATGTCCAGAACCTCTCAGAGGCCTCTCCCTTCAGCCCATCCCGATGCTTCTCTCGACATCAAACCTACCACACCAACCAGAGATCCGCCCCATGTCTCCAGTGCTTACGTCCATTTGTATGGACTACCGTGTCAACCAGCCAATACGAAAACCCTCACGAAGTCGGAGCATCCCTTCTGTTCCACTGGCACATTATGTTTGGAGCGAACGACCTATCACGCAGATTTCAGAGTCACGCATGTGTCCAAACTTCAAAGCCGCCTGTCAAGATTGCGCTGGTAAGTCCACGCCGACGAGCTCCTCGATCCTGGATGAGGGTTTTCGAGTCTATAGCAGTGACGTTGCGTCGGGCGATGCTGTTCTTCAGTCATTGGTATCGCTCCAATTGAAAGCAGACTTCAGGCATATGATGGCAACCGTCATCCTGCGTTGTGAAGTCTGGGAGGGTGTAGGAAGGTGGTAGCCTCAGACTGAACGTGGCAATCAATAATTGGCTTAGCACTCTTTTGTCTGATGTTGATGCTGGGTCCTGTGTTTGCAAATATGTAAGGCATCCGGATTCTCATTTTGGTTTCCTCTCGCTCCACCTGATTTTGAATTTCTGATTGCGATGAATGTTATGGCCACTACTACTCTTCTAGAATATCTCACTCTCCCCAATCCGGTCCTAGATTGTTTACATTCATCTACGGGATCGAATACGACTAATACCAGCTGGGATAAGTTGTCGGGGCTTGAAGACTGGGCTGAATTTAACTACAACACGTTGATGCACTCGTACGGAGACATCTTGCACCGAAACTTTCCATCCATGGCAGAAACCAGTCCATCTTTGACCGAACTAGACAGGATGATCTTTACTGAGAGAACATTCGAGAGCGTGTTGGAGCGGGCCATTATGCCTCAAGTTTCTTCTGCTTTGCGTCTTGCATGGCCAATTCACTACTCGAACGATGATCTGAAGGACGTCGTCGAGATCGGAAAGGGAGACAAGGCTCGGAAAGGGATCTATGAAGACGATCGATACTACCCCGACTGGGCTGGTATTCGAGAAGGAGTTGTCACGCGGTTTGGATACAGAAATCTCTGTCCTAGGGAGACCAAACTCGAATCAAAGTGGAATAGCTCGAGAAAGGATTTCGACTATGCGGAACCATTTAAACAGATTCAAACCTATTGTGGACGTCAGTGGAATACCCGATATGGGTACATCATCACAACAAAAGAACTTGTTGTTGTCAAAGTCTCGAGGGAAACGATAGGGCCTGGTCTTGCTGCTACGAGAAGCGTTCGAACGGTAACGCAGCAGGCGAGAAATGACAATTCCCACTCGCGAACGATTTCCATCGAAACTGTCAGTTCAGGAGTTCAGGCAATGTCTCTCGATACAGGATCGGTTTACGACGAAGTTGGTAGTCTCAATATCGAGCATGGGCCGCTCCAGTTTAAAAGCATTCCGTGGGATGCTACTGGGGCTTCGAGTCATGGTGGCTACATATGGAGACCGGCAAGGAATCATCTGTCACGAATTATCCGTCCCCAAGCATTGCAGGTACCAAACTAGGTAGCCGAGGGAAAGGAAAAGGTGTCGAAAGGGGGCAATCTTCTGGATCAGCTTGACACCATGTGAATACATAATGAATAGCATCCTCGTAAAACTGTTCAAACTCGAAAGGCGACCATTCTGGACATGGTTCAGTCAATGCACTCGAGAGATCAACAATTTTCGACCCTCGATAGTTTTCGACCCGAGTATCCTTCGGGTGTATTCTCGCTTCGCGAGGAATCCGAAAGTTCGTAAAAATTGTTTCGAGGTGAGAAGCTGTCGTCGCCATCGGTAGATATTCTTTTACAATAGCCCACCGGCTTAGGTCGCGAGTATCGAAGACGTCTCCGACGACACTAAATTGTTGATTGGACAACTTCATCCATCCATAGCACCTACAACTCCATGTACCATTCTCGCCAAGCGCGTCGAGTCGTGCGAATGCTTGGCTTTCTTTGGCAAGTGGTGACATGTAAACAGCGTGCTCGAATGGGTAGATGACAGGACCGACTTGTTTCCAGCTCTTGAACTGAAGTGAAAGTTAGAAACACTCACTCAAGGGAAGATGCTATACAGACCACTTTGAGAGCATATAAACCGCCTTTAATCTCTACTAGAACCACTACGCCATGGTTCCCACAGCCGAGACGACGGGGATTTCGTAGATTCTCTTGGCTATGAGTAAAGCGCCGTAACTGGTCTCCCGTCGTCGGGCTCGAATGGTTCTGCGGCTGCTGCGAAAGGAACTTGCCCACAATGTCATCGCCCATCAGTTCTGCGTCGTTGTTTACCCAGGTCGCGCGTCCGGCCATGACGTAATCGAGCTTTTCTTTAGATGTCAAATTGTACGGTGGCAAGTGTTGGTGCAAGGTGAGGTGCACGATGGGTTCTCTCAAGAGAATGGGAGACGGGAGAGCGTGAAGGTGCCAACCTAGGTAGGCGCGTGTAGTATCTGAGCGTCAGGGGCACAGTTGCACAACCAGCTACGGGAAGGTGAAGCGAGAGCCGCAGTGACTGGCGACACGTGATGCTATTTCCAGCGAGCTAGGTACCAGGAACCCTCCACCTTAGCCCTGATAGCTACTCATACTTTGCGAGCGGACTTTGTTTGAAGTTAGATTCTGGGCGTATTTCTAGCTTGATCTCGCTATCCAACGCGCCGTTTCTCGCTTCTATTACTGTCTGGAACCTCGGTAGGATAGCACCGGTGCGTGCACTAGTGTTGCAAAGAGTCTGTAAAATGCTGCTCGCGACGACTCTCATCCTGTTAGGCCGTTCGTGTCTGGGTGTCCTCTTTTTTGCTGTTTCCGAGCTAACAAAGCCATCCTCTTGGAGGCGGTTTTCGGTGAACTGACGACGACGTCTGAATTGGTCTCTTACATTCTTAATCTCTTTCTTCACCCCGGAGCTAAGCTCGACGCCAGCGCGGCGGGCAATCCCGGATTAAAGATGGCTGACACGGATCTTTGTTGCTTCCATAGAGGAAGGTTTAGTATGATCCTGTTTAGCGTCTAGAAAAAAGCGAACGAAGGCTTTCAGCTCCTCTATTGGAGGTGTTTTCTATCCTAGTGCGATAGCATATGTTTGCGGTTTGCCCTCGTCGACGTACCAACTACGGCGACAAGTCAGTGAAATCAATGTCAATAGGGTGCTGGAGACGCTGCACTCCTCCTATAAATTCAACATTTTTTCCTAGTTCAACTGAGAATTCTCTTGCTAAGTTCGATTATCATCTTGAGCGTCATCGAAGGAAATTGGATGGCCGTTTTCTTCAGCTCTCTCCTCACGGCATCGACGGACTCTTTCGGCTGCTGTGAGGTTTCTATGATATGTACATGACCGTCGCTCACCCTTTGTGCCAGAGGAAAAGCAGCGACGACATCCGACCTCAACATTGACCCAGGAGGTCACCCAACTAATGCCAAGTTGGGGGACCACTTGGGAATCCTGGCTGTCGATTGTTTTTGCTTTTCCTGGGATTTTCCTTTTCGCTTTCACACGAGTACGGTGTTAGAACTTGTTGAGTACTCGTCTTGTATACATAGGTATCTACCCAGTGTTTTATTATGTTAAAAGAGGCGTATGTAGGCTGTGTGGTCTAGATCAAAAAGACATGGCTGGATTTTATTGTAAGAAATTTGACTTTTATAGTGCCATTCTATTTTCGATGACATTTTGGATTCAACCATAATGTTAGTCAGAATTGATTGGCAACTACAGCACTTGTATATCCCTGCCAATGCTCCACGACTGGACCGCGTTGGCAACGTATCTCCCTGACATTATCGGTAGCATACGGAGTATATTAGTCCGGTGACTCCGGTATCCTGGCCGATCTATCATGAGCAGAAAACCCTTTGGCTCCATCAAGGATCAAGGTGGCATCATCTTCTTGTCTTTGTGCCACCCGTCAATCAGAAAAAGCGCTTGTGATGGTGGCCTTATGCACATTGGCTAGGAGGGATTCCTGACATCAGGCATCATGAGATTATCTTGGTTACCCGACACCAGAATAGTGGAACCCATAGAGAGCCAGAGTCTTGATCGCTCGTCCAGGCTTCTCTAGGAGATCATCCACCAGCTCTCTATTTCGAAGAAAACCAAAGCAGTGCAAACAGTCACCAAACAAAGAAAGAGGTATGTAAGTGATTGATTGAGTGAGTGATTGATTGAGTGAGTGATTGATTGAGTGAGTGATTGATTGAGTGAGTGATTGATTGAGTGAGTGATTGATTGATTGGCTGCCAACGCCAAAGACATATGTACAAGCATTTCCCCAAGTTTTGACCTCTCTACTCGGTACTTTGTATTTCTGCATTCAACACCTCTGTTTTGGTATACACTTTTTCTCTGGTTTCTAACCCTTTACATCGACACGAGACAATAGAGAGCCAAAATCGGGATATGGACGACAGTAACCGGCAAACATAATACTGCTCTGGGCCCATCTACATACTCCGGCAGCTTGCCCCGCCATTCTGTATACACATCCATCTATCTGTCTACTCACCCATCCATCCACCCAACTCTCTCACGACCATTCCGAGGAATCAATCTCACATTAGTCCCACCCCCTCTCCGACAGCTTCATTCCCGACAAGTTCACCAAATGTCGACGACTCAGCCACCACAACCGGACACCGCACCCGCGGCGTCGACCCAGTACGACCAGATCGGCCAGTCGTACGAGTCGATGAAGAAAATCCCCGGCGCGGTGCTCGAGCGCAACAACCTCCGCGACACCGTCGTGCCGTACCTCGACCCGAACCCGCCAGACGACAAGAGCCATGGCGGCGGCGGCGGCGTCTCGGTGCTCGACCTCGCGTGCGGCACGGGCTACTACTCGCGGCTCCTCCTCGAATGGGCGTCCCCACGCCGCGTCGTCGGCGTCGACATCTCGCCGACCATGGTGACGGCCGCGGAGCGCTCGGCGGCCGAGCTGGATGCGTTTCGACAAGGCCGGTTGAAGTTTGCGGTGGGCGACGCTACGAAGCCGCTGCCCTTGGGTGTCCTTTCGGCCGAGGACAATGGAGATGATAGTGGTAGTGGTTCGTTCGACATCGTACTGGGTGCGTGGCTCCTCAACTACGCCTCCTCGACCGCGGACATGGCGAGCATGTTCGCCAACATCGCCGCGGCGCTGCGACCGGGCGGACGCTTCGTAGGGATCACACCGCACCCGGCAGGGGACCTCGACGCGTTTGCAGCCGCGCACGCCACGCCCGCCGCGCAGGCGACCATGCGCCGCTTCGGCGTCTCGGTCGCGTATCTCTCCCCGCCGCTCGCCTCGGGCGAGGGCTACCACACGCGCATCACCGCGCACGTCCACCCCGTCGACATCTCGTTCGACAACTTCCACCTCCGCCGCGAGGTGTACGAGGACGCCGCGCGCCGGGCCGGCATGCGCGGCCCCATCACATGGCGTAAAGTCCGTCTCCCGAAAACCGACGACGAGAGTCGCGCCGAGTACGGCGTCGGTTTCGACTACTGGGACGGGTGTGAGGAGAGGCCGCATTTCGGGATCCTCGTGGTGGAGAAGTGATTCCGGACCCGAAAGATATACATATCTGGGGATCTCTGGGGATATCCACGGACTGACAAAAAGTGCAGAGCGGAATCCATATACGTACCTGCAATGCTACAGGGGGAAAGGGACAAAAAGGACAGAACAAGACAGGACATGATAGGACATGCTCAGCTCAACACCACTGAGCAAAACAAAAATGCCTGGAAGGGTATATCAAATTGATTCTTCTTTTGATACCAAGACCCGGCCATGCTAAGACGCTTTCTGGTTCAAAGCTGATATCCAGCTCGCTTAGACCTCCACCCAACGCCAGATTCCAGCAGCACCCTTTAATCATCATCGACCCTCGCCCGCTTCCTCTGCCGTTCTCTTTCGTCCCGATCCCTATCTTCCGCCTGCTCGAGCCCATACCTCTTCTTCCCTTCTCCACCAGCCCTGGCGGACGCCTCTCCGATGAGACTGTCAATCCCAAAAGGATCGTCCTTGTCCTTCTCGAATTGGACAGGCCCAGCCTCTCGCTCCGCCACATCGGCGCCCTTGAATCCTTCCTTGGCTTTGCCCAAAACCTCAAACCTGTTGGATTTTGAAATTTTGCCCATTGCGCTCTCTGCTGCTTCTTCGCCATATTCTTCGTCGTCCTGGTTGCCTGCTGACGGACGATATATGCTATTGATCGCATCGTGCGCTGCGAAGAGGGGTTTATCGTAGTGTTGATCCTCATTAAATCCCGAATCAAACCCAGATGTCTGGTTGAACAACCGAGAATCGTACATCGTCTCCTGGTTCTGCGTCGGCTTCGCCAATCCCAGCGCCACTTTTTCGGAGATGTCTCGATTCTGTTCTCTCGCCATCATCTGGATTCTCTTTTCGGCGCCCATCCTCGACTGGCGGAGTTGTCGTTCATTTTCCTGCCTACGTTCTCGTCGAGCCCGTTCTCTTTCTCTTGCCGCCTCGTCTTCGCTATCACTCCGAGAATTATAAGAGGAGCCCGAGTAAGAGCGTGACCGTGACCGCTTTGTGTGTGTCTCTGTGGCACGCTGTCTCTCCTCCCTGGCCTTCTTCGCCATTTCTCGCAAATGCTCTTCTTTCGCGAGCTTCTCCTTCTCCGCTAGCTTCTGCTGCATCTGCGCGCGAAGCCGGACTTCTTCTCTTGCGTGTCGGTCGGCTGTAAAGAGGGCTTCCGCAAACTGGGCGAATTTGTCGTTGATCGTCACGTCTTGTAGTCCTCGACCATCTGCCGCTAATCGCTTGTCCAAGGGGACCGTATAACCTTTGGGATTCTTCCAGTTGGAGATCGGAGGCGGGATTTTCCACGCCTCCTGGTCTTCTGCGGTTAGTTTCCGTGGGGGCGAGTGCATGACTGGTGGCGGAGGAGAAGGAGGGCCTCGGGGGATCTTCTTGTGCTTGAACTTCGGAGGCTCCATAGGATCCTCCTGCTTCTTGACAATCTTGAATATGCGGTCATTCTTCTTGGAGTTGTCCCCCATCTGATTCGCAGGCGTGTATCGCACGTAAGTCGGCTCTTCCCGATTCACACCCTTCACGTTCTTGGGCTTCTGTGCCGCCACCGCCCCGGACACCAACTTCTCGAGCGCAAGTTTCGTCCTTTCAGCCGTGGCTTGCGCCTCCTCTGCAGATGGCCTGTCGAGGCTCAAGTCGCCCGCGTCCGCGCGCTGTCTCAGTGGGATCAAGTCCTTGAAACTGGAATGTATGATCCGGCCTTCGCTGTGGCCCTGTCTCGCGATGGCATCGTATTTCACTTTTCCTTCGGCGTCGACTTGGATGGCAAGTGCATTCGAGGTGGACGCCGTCCCCTTTCGGCCCATGTCAAGCGGATACTGCGCCACGGGGATTTCGGGAAATGCACCGCCGTCGCCAAAGTCTTCTGCGGAGCGGGGTCGCCATCCGGATCGCTGACCATAAGGAGGTGGTCCAGAACGCTGACGAGAGAAGTAACGTGTCAGTATGTCGGGTGAGAGACCAGAGCTCAGGGTAAGGTTGGTACTGACCTTTAAAACAATTTGGGATTCATCAATCACGCCGGGTCCCACGATCCGCGGTCCTCTCGGCTGTGCGTGGATCGGCACCTCTTCATGTTCCCCTGTGTATTTGGGTTTTGGCAACGAGGCGAACAGACCAGTCGCCATGATTGCGGAGGGTTGGCAGGGCGCGAGGAAATGGAGGAATAGGTAGACACTTGGGTTGAAGGTGGAAAGTGGAAAGTTGCAAAATGGGCAGAGTCCCATAATGCGGGGAGTGGCACTTTGTGATTCACCGTACCGTCCATCTACGGTGAATCTTTTGATGGAGAAGAGCAGTTGACGTCTTCCGGATCTCCAATCATCTCCAAATACAATTTGTATTTCTCAGCCAAAGTTCAACCCGCAAAGCTCTCTCAGAGAACAGCTTCTACATCACAGAGTCTGCCAGTCAAGATGGGTTGGTTTTCCTCGTCTTCTTCGCCTACGCCCGCGCAGCCTGCTGCAGGTATGTTTGATACCCAATGCCCGCTCAGGCAGAGGACTATAGGAACCTCTCAAACTAATATATGCTTCCGCCGCAGTCACGCAACCTTCGACGCCCGACAACCTCGCCCGCGATGTTAAAACGGCGTCGGCAGGAGAGAAGACGGAGAAAGTAAAGGTACGAAAACGTCCAGCACCGCGCTTTCAACAACAGCTCCATACCTGCGTATTTGTCTGCCCTGGCTGCGAGAGCACTTGTCCCTCATCCGTCACTGCGTGCGACGTACACACATACATCCACCCACCTGTGCACCCGCCCACGGAATGATGAATTGTCTGCTGACGCCCCTATGACTCATCCAGCCATGCTGCGTATGCAAGGACGAGAAATCGCGGCGTGACGAGTGCATGCTCTTCTCCCGCGCCGACGACCCACAAGAGGACTGCAAGAGTCTGGTCATGCAATACAAGGACTGCATGGCCGGGTATGGGTTCAAGATATGAAAAGAAAGCACCCTACAGAGAAAAGGCGGCGCCGTGGCGGCGGATCGAGTTCCTGGACGTCCAAACTCAGACTTGCTTTGGAGCGGATATCGTATTCTTCACCCTCTGGGGACCGCCGGCATGAACATGGGTTTTGTTTGGGGAGCTGTACAGTATTCTCCGGAGGTGTACAGACACGAGCATTGGGAGGGGCGGGCGCATTGCATTACATCGCATTGCTAGGTATGGCGCAGCATGCAATCGCTCGGAGTTTGGGATGTACGGTATACAACTTTTTCAGGGCTTTGCCCTTTGCGAAACGAGGCATAGTCGACGCACGCCATACTGCAAGTCACCCTTCGCACAATCACATACACCACTACATGAATTGATGGGATCCGATGGCATATGGGTGGTGGGTATCATTGTCTTCTGGGAGAGTAGTATCTCTTCATGTTCATGTTCGCAGCATAGATAGATCTCTGCTCCCGCAAATACACATTTGGAAAAGTACTCCCCATCCAATAGCGGTCCTCCCATGTCCACTGTACCAACGAACGAATAATATGAACACTGCTCCTGGATCACCGCGTCCCGGACGTCTAGACATGGTGCTTCTATACTACTCACTCTCTCCCTTGTTGCACAAATGTCACAGGAGGCATATACTCCAAATACATGCATACATGCATACAAGCGTTCGTCCATATTGGATGTTTCCCCCCTCGGTTCCCACCGTAATCAATCACAAAGACGCCAGCAGACTCTGCATGCCCACCTCGAGATAATCATCCCGCTTGAGCAGATACGGTCTGAGATTCTCCTTGCCCAGATTTCCCAGGACGGGCCCCCTTAGTCTCTCCTTCAACGCGTCGGGATGCAGCACAAACACGCTGGCAAGCTCACTGAGCACTTCGAGACTGTTCTTGAAGGACGCTCCTCCGCTGACTGCATCGGCGTCAATGGTGGCGCTCTCGCCGCTGGCGCCGCGGCCAAGTTCCCAAGAACGCAGAAGCTGGACGTAGCGGGACATGTCTCTCGCAAGCATCACGCCGCCAATCCTATTGACTTGATACTTGGTGAAGTGCTGGAGGAGCTGACTGCGGAATCCCACTGCAACTTCCATGAGCAACACACTGAGATTCGCGCCGTCGAAGCTTTGCACTGCAGTCTCGTGGAACAAGCCCAAAAATCTACACACGCTTTCACAGGTTGACGTTTGAGGTTGTTCCAAGCTCGGCGCTTCCGTCTCCTGCCGGGGTCGGAAATCCACGCGGTTCTGGTTGGACAGCAATCGTGACGTCCAGTTAAGCACGCCATCGACGGTGGCTTGTTCAATGTTATTGATTTGATCCTCGATGCGGATGGTCGCTGTACGGGCAGCTTTCTCCATCTCTCGCCGCGTGGTCAATGACGAGCTCGCCAGGGGGATAAGAAGAGTGTTGATGCAGGACTGCACTAGGTGCGCAATGTGCACTGCGGTGCGAAGGTTAGAGAGATAAGAGAGGTCGGGCTCCCGTCGTGTATTTTCAAAGGAGGAGGCGAGGTCCGCGCAGGCTTCGAGAGACACTTCGACGTAGGATTCCAACAGATTTTTGAGGACGAGGTTGAGGAGAGCAGCGACATCCTTTGGCGTTTCTGAACCACCACCTAGTTCAAGCCCTCGTCTGACACCTTCGGCGAGCCACTTGAGCATCCTTTTTGCGAATGCAACATTCAACCTCCCGTCTTCCTCGTCAAGCTCCATATTTGGTTGTACCTTGTCGTCGCCACCCGTGCTCTGAAGACCTGCGACACTCAACAAGATCCTCTTCTGGGTAGGCGACATTTTCTCCAAGTCCAGGCTTTTAACGTACGCGTCGGTGGCTTCTCTAGCCGAGGCAAGAAGTTCCTGGCCACGATTGCGGATGGCTGCGAGGTATGTCTTTGGCTCCTTTTGGCGCCGAGAGTGGAAGAGTTCGAACTTGAACAGAAGCGATTTGTAGAGTTCTTGAAGGTTGTGTTTTTCCTTGTCGATGTATGCTGAACCGCCAAAGTATGGGGTGAAGAGTTCATCGAGTTGCTGGTCAAGTAGTTGACTCGTCTGCGAAGTCGCCGGGTCAGGATGCTCTGTCAACCCATGCGCCTTCAAGTCTTCGACGAGGACGCTGATGTAACTTCTGGCAGCTTGGAGCGATCTCAAGTAGGCGAGCGTGGATTCGGACTCGGCCTTCTCCAGCACCAACTCTAGCCTTTGCTGTATAGATTGCTGAAACACTCTCTGAACGAATTTGCCCAGCACTTGTTCCGGGTAGGGAAATGCTCTCTTGATGATCCCCGACTCTTCCTGAACCACGACCTTGACTTCGTCGATCAACGACTGCAAGCCAGGTTCAACGCCCGGTAACTCGGCGTCTGGGTCCGAGAGTCGAATCCAGGTCTCTTGGTCCCCGCCAATCTCCTCGGTCATGAGATTACTCCGATCGATAAAGAACTGGTGCTGGTTGACAAAGGCCGCTTGCACGGACGCGCCGCCATTAAAGTCCTGCAACACGATCGCACAGTTCTTCATCTCCTCAAAGTTTTTCCGTCGATAAAAGTCGTCAAACAACTTGAGCATATCGTTCTCGAGCGTCTCGATGAATTTTTCAATGACTTCTCTGGTGTTGAAACTCCGGCTCCCCGTCACTCCGTTCGTGATGCCGACCTGCTTGGTCGTCGATACCCCGTTGGGCTGGCCGTGACTTTTCGGGTCGAGTCGTTGGCTGATCCTCAGTAGCTGGCGGGCGATGTTGGCCGACCTGATCTTCCCTTCTCCGGTGCCCGATCTCCTTAGATTCTCCAACAGAGTGACCTCCCCACGGTTACTGACCTCGTCCCAGCACTCAATCAAGAAGTGCGCGTCCAGAGCCTTCCTCCTCTGTCGGTCCAGCTCTTCGATCCTCCGCCCCGTGTCCACCGCGACATTGCCGCCCCATTTCTCCCCTCGGTCGCTCTTTAAAGACGTGTCTAGTTTCTGAAAGCTCTCAATCGTCGAGTTGAGCTTCCTGCCCAGTGTCTCGGTGTTGCCCGCATGCTGCGCCTCGGCTCTTCTCACGGCGGCGGATAATTCATTCTCCCGCTGCTCGAGCTCACCGGACAGTTCATCGAGGCGGCGCGAGGCCTGTTCGAATGCGCGGATCAAGGGTTTGGGGTCGAAGGGCGCGTTGGCGGTCCCGTGCGAACGGCGATGAGCGGACTGGACACTCTCGGTCAAGGATTCGATGAAGTCTTTGGCTATGAAGTCGCGGCTGGAGAAGTCCTCGAGGTTGAATACAGGCCCTTTAGGGAAGATGGTGCGGCTAGTGGGTTGCTCGGAGGGGTGAGATGACCCGTGATATTGCTGGGGGTCCATGGTCTTTGTCACTTGGGGACAGTCATGGTGCGACCGGATGAGAGGCCACGGTTCAAGAGTTGTGGAATAGCAAGGACTAGCTGCGTCCCGACTTGGGACATGTGTTTGTACTGTACAGTAAGTAAGTGAAACTTGGTTTGACGCTCAGCAGTCGAGAGGCTGGACTGCGGAGATGTTGGAGCAACACCACGTTTCGCTGTATTCGCAGAAAGATTCCTCCGACTCCGACTCCAACGTCAGCCTTGTCCACCTTCTTTTCTATCTTTGAACCACAGATTCACATTGTAGCAAGAAGACACATATGTGCAGGAGAACTCAAGCTACGGTTTAGACCATAAGGATGGCAATGGACTTTTTTGGGTATCAGTATATTTCTTGAAGGAATCCTCCTCTCCCTTCTCCCGTGGTGGGAAGGTGTTCGTTGATGTGATGGATCAAGTGAACTGTCGCCCTTCACCAGACCGCTTGCTTCCACCTGATCGACCACTCCAAACTTTTGATAGTCAAGAAGCTCTCTCTTGTCTTATTTTATGCCGTAACACGTGGCTCATCTAATCATTGCTAATTCTTTGATCGTTTGAGACACATTCTCTTCCCAACGTAGTGCACAGGCAGTATTTTTCAAAGCATTGTTCGTTGTTTCTCGGTATCGCTCCCCCTGGGTCTGCAAAATTGCAAGCATTGTATCCAACCAGAAGTATTTCTTACATCAAGGTTGTGCCATAAGATCGAGAGGTGGAACGTTTACAGCCCGCCACGAAAACATATGCCACTCACCTTTTGTACGCGTGTTGTTACATGGTCATCTTGACATCCTCGACGTCCCTCCCACCATCACTTGGTGCGAGCGTTTCGCTTCGTACTGTTTCACTCCTTGCGCTGCCCTCGCGGTTGTCTGTCTCCATCTTCTCGTCCACCAGTGACTGTTGCGAAGGTTGCTGGTGCTGTCGATCGACTCTTTTTCCCAGCTTCTCACACCAACCTTCTGCACTGACAAGAGTATCGTTGACCACTCGACTGACCTGGGTCATCATGTCCAACCCCTCTTGGGCCAGAACCATGACTCTCCTTCCACTCTTAACCGCTTCAGAGCTCTCAGGCCCGGTCTCACTGGATGAGTCTTCCTCTCCGTCTGCCCGGCTGGCCAGATTGAAACGTTGGGGTAGACTGACCAAATGTCTATGCACCAGATCTCGGGCATTCTGGGGTAAGGCACCACCCGCGTAATTGGAGACAATCCCAACGACATGCTTGAGGGTTTGGAGGACGTCGGCTCTTAGTGCTGCGATACGGGCAGACAGAGCAGCTTGTCTTCTCTCTTCGTGGGTTTGAGTCATATGCGCGACGGACATGGTGGGGGGCTGTTCACCCGGAGTGACCCCTTCATCCCACCGCTCAAGCAGGTTTTTGAGATTCTGGATGGCTTCCCCGAGTCGGCCATTTGCCCAGCGCAGCCAGCTGAGACAGTACCGCAGACTTCGAATCGATTCATCGCTCATGGCAATGCCTAGACCGCTGGTAGAGACCATTAGTTGTTGGCGCCAACCCGGTGGAGGTTGGCGATTGTCATGGCCTTTGAGAAGGACTTGCTGTTCAACATAGGGTGGTGAGCGATCGCCGGGGTTGTAGGCGGGCAGCGAATCCGAGTAACCAGTCTCGGAGGTTGGTCGGTTGGTCCCATTGGGGGAGACATCTGAATACCCCTTCTCGATGTCAGAGGGTTTAGTTGGCGATCTCCCATCGCGCTTGGGCTGTAGGGCCCAGCGCAAACCACCTTCCACACCCGATATTCTGGCGACGGTCCCTGCGATAGGCAAGCCAACATTCCGCTCGGTCCATTCTGCACCTGGTATATAAGATTGTGTAGTCTTATAAGCGGACAAGGAGCCGTTGATGAGAGGGCGGGTCCAAGGGTACTGGCTCGTAAACAGTCGTAGGAGGGGTTCCGGTTGGTCAGAGTCGAAGCTGGTATGAGACTGGACAAGCGTAGGAGGTTGTTGCGGCTGAGACTGCCTCGGCGAGTGGTATTCTGGTACGG
This sequence comes from Fonsecaea monophora, assembly GCF_001642475.1. Classification (NCBI taxonomy): domain Eukaryota; kingdom Fungi; phylum Ascomycota; class Eurotiomycetes; order Chaetothyriales; family Herpotrichiellaceae; genus Fonsecaea; species Fonsecaea monophora. Next base: position 360,507 of record NW_019173933.1, on the reverse strand, counting down.
CGCATATTAGATTAGGGTATAAGGGACTTTTCGGGGGACTTCTTACTCTGAGAGAGATTATTCAGGGTCTCGGCAGCCTCCATGTCCTCGATGGACATTCCAGAGAGCACACTGCCTGCCCTCGTGGATCGGTCGTCAGATCGCATCATGTCGATATCGATAGAGGCGGGTTTATGAGACTCGGCAGAGGAACGGTGGGCGGAAAGCGGAGGTGAGAACGGAGGAGGAACGGCGTAAGGTGGATTTGGCGATTGTGAGTCCATTGCGCGCGGAGGAAAAGTGAGGCGAGTTGAATGCAGTGCGCAGCAGTCGGCGGTCGGCAAATGTGTAGAGTCGGAAAGAGTCCTTGGAGGCGGTGGAATGGTAATTTGAGAGACCCCTACATGGTCGGAGAGGGTGAGTCGGACTGTGAGGAATGACGGCGCTGGATATGCGGCGTGAAGGTGGTATATTGGTAATACGAGGGAGGGAGCAAGGGCGAGCAGAGGAAGAGAGGAGGTGAGCAGGTGAGCAAGCGAACAAGTGAAGTCGAACACGAATAGAAAGAGAGTGTGTGTGGCAGCGTGGTACTGGTTCTCACAAGCGGTCGGTGAAAGAATGACAGAAAGAGGGAATTGCAATGATTGAGCGGGCGGCGGACCGTGGCATGGGTGAATGGGACGGCGGTGGATGGACGGTGATGATGATCTTCTTTATTGGGGGAGGGAAATCGATCACATGCTCCGTCAGTGGTTTTCCTGGGGCCAACAGCCGAATCGCCGCTTTGGGTCGCGGTACCGAGTATTTTACCTGTACTTGTGCTTTGTGCACATGAGGTACGCGGTACCTTGGCCCTTCTCCTCCCATCATCACAATCCCCCCGATTGGCTGACAAGCTGTTGGATCCTTTGGAAAGAAGCTTGTGCTTCCCTTGGAATCCCCTTTGTTTTTGCTTTTGCTACTCCAAATTGTCTGGACCTCAACTGGTCCGTCGTTCTGTTGGCCCAGCCGCGACGAGTACGAGTACATTAGAGACACCACCTTCTCGCTCTCACTTCCATCCTTATCTCTAGCATGTGCTCCATGTGCTCCATGTGCCTCGATCCAAATGCCACATGCACGCCCATTCCACATGCGCTCTTATGTCATCTCCACTCCCTGCAATTGGCACCCAAATTGGTGGTCTGGGGCAAAAACATGTGCTCTCGATTTCTCCTCAATCCACTATGATCTTTGTCCCCATCTCGATCGCTCCAGTGCGCTGCCGAGAATTTTCGGGTGCGTCAAGGGACCAAAATTCATTTCGGCAGAATATTCATCCGGGAAGCACATCGGAGTTTGACGGGTCACGCGGGTTTCTGGGCACCAACTACTGCATGGTACTACAAGTACTCGTAGATACTCGACATACTCCGCATCACACAAGTGATTAGTATGTATGTTCTAACACACGTACAATCATGGTCCGATACCGCAGCCAGAAAACCCAATCATTTTAACCTTTTGAACAATTCACGACAAAGATTGTGGCCTCTCTGGAAATTAGTTGGTGCGGTCAGCTAACCTATTCCGCACTAAAGCCCGCAACACCGCTTTCTTGTGGTCCATGGACACAAGATATCCTGAGGCTACAAGGAAAGCGAGAAGAACCACATTTCCAAAAGACCAAAAAAAAAAAAAGTGGTCTAAATTGCTAGTGATGAGATCGCAACGACCACATTTACCTATACGAATGCTCTCATCGCATCACACCAAGCGCAGCAGCTTGGGTATTTTCCACAGCACCCCCCAGCCGCCAAACACGGTGCAGAGACCAGTGAAAATGATGAGAGGACCGTAGGAAGTCTCATAGCCGGGACCGGGCACCGAGGCGGCCACGTCGGCTCCGGCTTTCAGGAGGGACACGCCGGCCAGACCGCCGACGACGTAGCCGATGCCTCTTGCGCCGTTGAGCAGGCCGTAGAGCATTCCCGAGTCGATGGCCTCGTTGCGCTGCGCGGCCTCGCGCTCCAGCTGGTTGATGACGCCGCCCCAGGTGGCGCTGTAACCACCGGCGAAGAAGCCAAAGGTCACCGAGAACAGGACCAGGAGGGCCATGGCGCCCCGCGAGGTCAGGCCCCAGAATAGAAACGCCGACAGGGCCGAACTGACGGCCGAGATGGCCGTCACGGTCGTGACTGAGAGTGGGAGCCGCTTGTTGTCGCTGAGGTAGCCGAAGAACGAGGACGAGACGATCCCCGGGAGGTTGAAGAGCGTCAGCAACAGCGTGGCCGAGGTCTGCGACAGCTTCGTGACTTCGTGCGCGTACGTGCTCAAGTACGTCTGCGGGATGCCGTACCCGGAGCTCTGTAGGACGGTGGCAACGCTGTAGATGTAAAAGGTCCGGTGGCGGAGGAAATGCCAGGGAATCCTACGCGACCGGTGGTCACTCGAGGTGCTGGTGGCGGTGGTGGTGACCATGGTAACGGTCGACGGCGGGGTCGGGATCATAAATGTGCCCAGGATACTGGTCGCCGCTGCCAGGGCGGTCCAGATCCTCAATGTGTTGCGAAAGCCGTAACGGTCGAGCAGGGCGCGCAGGATAAACGGACAGGTCGAGCCGACGATGTTCTTGCAGGATAAGACTACCCCATACGCGACAGCACGGTTTCCCGTGTTGAACCACTCCCCCAGGGACAGCGTGGTTGGACTGTAGATGAGAGCGCACCCCAACGCCGACGTGACTCCCTGTGTCGCGACTAAATGCCAGACGTCGGTGCTGAATGAGGACAAGAGGAAGGAGACACAGCTGAGTACCGCACCGCACAGCGCCGCGAGCTGCCGTCGACGGGCCCATCGTCGGGAGAAAAGTGCGAACAGGAAAGGCATTGACAGGTACATGACACCGTTGGAGGTGGTGCCAATGATACCGGTGGTTTCACGACTCCCCTCCAGCGTCCAGTTGCCGGAATAGTATTCCTGGAAGACGCCGTAATTCATGGCAAACCCTGCACAGTTTGACGGGGTTTCGGTGGTTAGTAGAAGGATTGTAACCAGCCATGTAACAATACCTCATGGTGCCTTACCCCATACTGGCAGCTGAAGGATTGAAGATCCCACGAGAACACAAGCTTTCTGCCGCCTGGATGCCCACTGCCTCGGATTAGCATGGTCAAGACTGAGTTCGTCGACCTCGACCTCGACATCGACATTGGCATCAGCATCTCGGGCTATTCCGACTGCACCGCCGTCGTATGACGGTGGCGACTCGCGCAGAGCAATGCGTTCGGTATGTGGCATTGTCGATTAAGCAGACCATCAGCCTGTCCCGGGAATAGCAGACCAAAGAGGTGGGCAAAATATGATGTTTAAGCTGAAGCACACGACATCTTGCCTCTTATGTCGAGCCAGCGACCCTCGGACTAGGCATGCGTCATGCGAGAGAATTTATCGTTGATACACAATGTTGCGAGCACTTTGACTGGCGCGGGGAAGGACAAAAGGCGTACCTGTCTCAATGCTATGTAAGCTTTGCTTTCTAGCCGCCTCGTGCTCCCGCGGGCCCAAGTGGGGGAGAAGAGACGGTGAGAGAAGAGGCGTACCAGAGGCGTAGCAGATGGAGACAAGTCGAGTAGCCTTAGTGATAACTGGTCGACTCCAGAGGCTCGACGGGGACCTCCGTTGTCGATGATTGTCTCGTCGATAGCCAACTAATTCTTCCGAGATCGGTCCCTGGTCGTGTCCGAACGGGGCAGAAAATAATGGCGACTAGTCGGGGAGATCAAATCCACGAACGACACTTCGGAAATCCCTCTCCAGTGGTACGAGTGAACTAGGGAGCTACGTGATATAGGGGGCTTTGTTGACCGTATCGACTGTAGCTATAGCTCTAAATTGAGAAGACATTAAAGGAAATGTCAAGTCCGCAGGAAATCAGGAATGTGGCGTTTCCATGAGCGAACATATTCCAAGAGTAGGCGTGCTCTCTTCTGATACAAGGCGATTTGCTGCGGAAATGAGACAGTAGCTCCCTGTAGCCCAGCCGGTGCTGCGAGTACTATCTCCTAGTGACACGAGAGACCAGGGCCACTGCATCCTCCCTGAAACCTCGGGTTGTATGTCGTCCATCGTCCACTATCAATTTTGCAAGCCCTGACGACTTGCTCATGTCGACCGCACTTGACAAAGGCATACACATACATTCCAATCATATCACCGACATCGCGGTCCTGTTGAGCAGAGGCCACTTTCATTTTGTGCTCCGGTATATCCGTTTTGATCTTGAGAAGTAGTGTAGACCCGCTTGTCATCTGACACGCCTTTTTTCTGTGTCGCTTACCTCCTGCTTGATGCTCCAACCGATAGCTCAGCCTAGTCGGTTTCTGGGCTTCATAGTCCTCTACCACCAGTAGCTTAAGCTGCGTCATGTGGAAAGTGTATGAGCGAGGCCAGCCAAGGTAGTTTTGCGCACTGTATACTGGCTTGTCTGGGTGGGTCAGCCAACAAAGGGGTACGGTTTGTTTTCTGATCGCATCTTAAGAGCTTCGGGCTCAAGGTGGCATGCAACAGAATGCTTGACTAGGGACTGTCAATACTCGGAAGAGGATGGAAATAGTTCCCATGGGACAAGACCAAAAAAGGTATAAGCAGCAACTCCAAGAATCCTCGCAGCTTCTCGAAACCATTTTCCAAGTCGGGCACTAGCTGCTACATGAACATGCCACTCGTGAGTAAGACCTAGATTCAACGCCCCCAGCCGTTAGTTGCAGCGATCTCAAACCGTCGGCATAAGCTTGTTCCACTGTAGATGGGGACAATAGGCCCCGATCTCCCGGCAGATATTGTACACAGTGTATTTGTTGAGTGGAAGGCGTGACTTGCGCACGAGATAGGTTGGACATTTTGGACCCGCACGCTGATCCTTGATTGTGCAAGGCGAAGGGAGCCCGCAGTCAGGTGAAACCAAGTATTGAGTACGCGAAGGGACTTTTCAGTGTATACCGAGTAATCATGCCACATTTAGTCAGCGTCGGTAAATCGCGGTCACCTCCCGGCTGGGTACCGGTAAGGCTTCGTGGAGGAGGGGCACAGGGGCTGCTCTCTGACTAGCAGAATGATGGGATTGGCCCCATTGGTGACCTAACCAGGCTCCAAATAAAGACCGTTTGTGGAAAACATGCTTTTGTCCCTGTATGGCCAGACCAAGAAAGCCTCCAGCTGGAGATCCGATGTTGCCAGATGGCAGAAGATGGGATGTCGGAAGAATGCGTCGAGGCTGAATCGTTTTAGCGAACATCCAAAGATGACAAAGGTTTCTCTCAAGGTGATGGAGATGAGTTTGGCGTCAGCTGTTCATCCCACCAAGCTCTGGTGACTTGTTCCTCCATCGAGACAAATTCGTCTTCGGTCAAGTCGTCCTTATCCATGTCAATGTCGACGCTGATATCGATGAGCAGCCAAGCGCGTAATGCGCCCGTTAGACGAATTCGCTGGCTGATATCCAGTAACGCAAAGACCTTGAAACCATTGATCTCGTAGGTGCATAGATCAATTTCCTTGACGATTGCTTCGTCCTTTTTGAAGCACTCACGATAACACTGCTCGCGGACCCAGTCCACGATGGACAGCGCCGAGGTGCCTCCAAGAGTATTTGCAGAGCTCCCATCCAAGACAACCTTGAGCTTTTCTAGGAACAAAATCTTGTCGCGAAGATTGTCCCTCCCAAAACTTGCCAATGTCATGTTCATATCATAAAACAGCGCAAAGAGCCCCGCCTGATAAGTGTACATCCAATTTGGATCACAAGCCGCATTCATGGTTTCACAGGAATAGGTCGAGAAGAGCGCGGACTTCTTTATTGAGATGTACCGATCAAGGAGAATCTGTTCCGGGGGCGTTTCTTTTGTCTGCTTTGGTGGCATCGTTTGAGCCTGACAATTCCTATTCGTGCTTGTTAGATAGGCGGCACAAGCGTGACGGACCAAGTCGGCGTGGTTTTGCTTCGACAACGCCTGTAAGCGCTTCCACTTGATGAAGACCATGGTTTTGATGGTTTCAAAGTCGCTGAAGGACTTTATCCTACAAGGCACAGACACGTACATCCTCTTCAGAGTTGCGAGCGACAGTGCGGTCTTGTCGGGATTGGCGACGAAGCGTTCCAGGGCCCCTGGACGTGACAATAAAGCGTCCAGTGCTTTCAAGTGCTCCATGGCAGCGTCTTTGTGGTTCATGTAACATTCAGCTGAGATCGCATACCGCAAAGCCAAGACAGCTGTCTCCAAGTCAAAGTCCGCATTGTTTAAGAGCGATCTGAGCATCTTATAACCGCTCGCTCGACGTTTCAAGATCGAATGTTTGAGAATATGCGAGTTTGGTGGCTCGTTGATGCGTTTGGCCATTTGCTCTTCAGCGATTATAAGAATCCAATGCAGTGCCGCGCGAGATTGCTGTATTGATCGAGCTGCAGGTACTCTTTGTGGACAGTACAGGGCGTCTTTGTGGAAACCAAACATCTGAGTTTGCAGGTCGGTAAAATCTTCAGCACTTTTGACTCAGCAAAATATTCAACAAACTTAAGACGGAGAGAGAGAGAGAGAGAGATTCATGAAGTTATAGAGTCAGCTCAGATGATACATACAGTAATTGAGAAGGTATTTCTCGTAAATGTCCACAGAATCAGCGAGCTGGAAGAATGCCCCCATAGACTCTATTTCGGGGGATGAGCAGAAGGGAAGATGCAGTCCGTCTGAGTGCCGTTTGGTGATTTCTCTAGAAAGGAGATCATGTTCCTCTTGCTTAACATGACTGACAGGGACAGGAGCCGACTGATGTCTTGTCAATTTGTTGCTTCTAGGCTCTCCGGTCGCGGTTGACCCGGCACTGCGACGTCGCTCTGACTGTTCCGGACGGGGAACACCGGTCGAGTGTATGGCTTGATCGTTGTCTCGCGATGAAAACGGAGGGATCTGCTCGGGACTATCGCTGGACGAGCGAGAAGCTGGCGGATGGGGATCTTCTACGACAAAGTCGACTTGCAGCAACGGCGGCTGTTCGAGTTGTATCATCAGTGGCAAAGTATAGTGGTAGAGCTAAGCGGGCAGCTCTCAACAGCGTATGATGCGCCATATCACTCACAGTTTTGCTCACAGTTGTGGAATTGTTGTTACTGCTGCTGTTGTTCTTCCGCCGTTGATGCGAGAAGCGCGCGACATGAGAATTGATCCGCGACAGCCGTCTCTTGCTCGGTCCACCGTCATCCCCCTGCCCCGTCTCGTTGACGAAATGAATAATCCCAGATGACATTTAGACGTTGTGTTGCTGAATGAAGGTCATGGCGAGTTGGCAAGGACGCTTGATATGAAGTTCAGGATTCGGAGACCACATGGAATTTTTGGAGAGAGACAGAATCTCAGATTAACCACGAGTGGACTAGCAGAGAATGTCCACGACATGGGCCAGAAGAGGGGTCAAACTCGCAAAGATAATTAATACTTACAAACACTACCCATTTCGGGTTCTACAGAAGTGGAAGTTGAAATACAAACTTAGTAATCCAAGTTTTTCCTGACCGACCAATTGACCGTCTTTGAGGTTGTGCTCTTGGCTGCGCACATTAATACCTCGCCATTTCGTTGGAGAACTGTTCTCTTTCCTTTTTGAAGGATGTGGCTTGGTATGCCATCGCATGAATCACCCTAGCTGATGAGGACAAATATGTTGTATGTGGACAGTAGGGGATATACCGAGTACACAGGGGTGCCGGACGACGGTCCACTGCGACAAGCAACCGGGTGCAATAGATAACAAGCATGACACCTGGTCGCTCCGCATTCTTGAGCGGATCAGACGAGAGTCCCGGGTTAGAATTCGGCTCGTCCCGATCTGAACTGCGTGAGAATGCGCAGCTTGGCCCATGAGGATATACAAAAATAACAAGGCCTCCATCTCTGATAAGTGATCTCTCCCTCGATACCCATCTGAGTGGTCAAACCTCTGCTGAACTCGACAAATGCTGAGAAAGGAGCCCCGTCGACAATTTAGGGAATAGGGGATGGTCTTAGGTAAGGAATAGAGAGATGAGGAAGCAAAATGGGAAGCGAAGGAAGGAGTTCGAGAACCCGAATGGAGTTTCGATTGTGCCAAGCCCCTTGTTTTCCGCTAACCCCGTTAAGTAATTTGCCACCGAGTTGTCGAATGAGGTCATATGTCCCGAGATACAATTTACAAGTATATACTCCTATCTAGGACGCGTGCATGGAAATTGAAATACATGTCAACTTGATTAGTAGTATCATTTTTGGCTATCCTGTTCTATTTCGGTTGCACTCATATATTATCCCAGACACATAGCTTTGCGTTGGATCAATCATCAAACGCCCCTGAACTGTCACCCTTGGAGACCTATTTTAGGAGGCTGCATCATTTGAATCCTGAACCCCATCTATTCCGTTCTGATGCGTCCAAGATCTCACTTGCGCAACATGTTCAATCAAGGAGTCTACCCAGTGCCCAATATTCTCAACGCGTCTGCGTTGTGTTGAAGTCTGACTCGTCGGCATCGGCAGCGTTGTCTCCAGCGCACCCTCCTCGGTCAATGGTCTTGTGCGTGTGACCGAGGCAGAATGCGGTAACGGTGGACGTAATTCGACATATTGGGGCTTATCCGACAAGGGTCGGCGCCGTGGGGTTTGTTGTCGCCGTCTCGGGGGCAGCGGAGAGCCCTCCCCGTCTGGCACGACAGGAATAAGTGTCGTACTGCGTTCAAGTAGAACGCCAATCGAGCTACCAGTTCGATTGTACGTACGCCAGAGGATATCTTCGCTCGAGAAGATATCCTCGCGGGAGCGAATGACAAACCCGTTCACCGGGGCACTACCGGACAGAGTTTCTAGGTCGAAGTCAGGTATCATCGTCTCACCATGGTCGGGCACCGGTGTGATAGTTGGTGTTGGTGGAGATGGCGACGAGGAGGCCGGCGACGGGTATCGAACCAAGTCCTCGATCCGTCCAATTGCTGGGATCAAGGGAACCTGAATATCCTCGATCCCATCCTCGTCGACTTCGAGCATGGGTATGCGACGACGTTGGTTGTGGCCCACAGTTGTTGGGACTAGAGGAGACATTGGGCGCACAAAGGATTCGACGTAGTTGGCGTTGGATACTGTGGCCTGTGTTGGGGGGAAGGAGCGCGCCTGGTCGATAGAAATGGGAATAGAGGCATTTGTGGTGTCGTTGTTGGAGAGTTGAGAGGACATCTCGAAGTGCGTAAAAGGTAGCTAAGAAATGTGTTGTTGAAGGATGCTATCTGAAAGGGGATGGGTGTTTAGCAGCCGGTCAAGAGAGTGTCACAATCAGTGCTAGTTGATGCAAGAGAACTAAGATACACCACACATACACACATATATATCCATCAATGTGCCCCGAAGGTCCTATTGAGGTCCTCATCTCTACGTCGAACCAAGACCTAGAGTTTGGTTGTTTCGGTCAAACTCTGGGACTTGGGACATCACCCAAATCAAAATGGTAAGGACCTGGAATAAAGTACAGGGTACGCAGGCGAAGGGTTTGAACCACAGTCTCCTTCTTAGAAGACCTTGTTTCGAGTGCATTTCTTTGGTGGCTAGCTAGATTGTTGCAACTCGAGTTTCGGAGCACCTGGTTCACTGCGAGACGTTGCTGTGAAGGCTCACAACCTTGTTTCAAAGTCAGCAGGATGACATGCCGGACACAAGAAGAGCTTCTTTGCGCCATGTTGCGTACGAAAATGTCCTTGTAAGTACCATCCTTGTAGCTAAGCAGCTTGCGCTCGGCCACCATGAAGCTTTGATAGAGGCTATATTTTGTGCTTTAAGTTTCTGCGCGGCTGGAACTCTTGTAGTTCCCTTGGGTCAATGTGCCTAAAGGTAATTGCATTGTGTCACAGTTTGCAGCAAAGTGTCTGTCCCAATGAAAGTTGGTTCGTTCCAGTGGACGAGCCCACGTCTGGCAGAATGGTTTGGCAATATTGTCACGTTCGTTTGAGAGATCGGTTCCGTGGAATCCATCGTGCTTCATGTAAGGCACAGGTGTAGTTCTCCGCCGAATTGCAAACCAACCAACTGCCATGTCGGGGAGTGATGGTTGCCAGACATGGGGCAGGAGGGAGTGCGCATCTAGGGAATTTCAGCCATGATAGAAGAAGCGTGTGTTACATCAAGTGTTGCACGAACGGGTTCACAGTAGCTTGCAATATTCTCCAAACAATCATGATAAGGATGGCAAGCAACTTTAACCAAGGACCTAGTTTTGTTCTATCAGGCTAGTATTATGTATGATCTGTGGCGCCGTATTTCCGCCCACGGTGAGGCAAAGATGTGAGAGACGTACCTCCTCTTTCGTTCGCCCAAGAGAGAAGCCAACTACAACATACGGTAATGCCATCAGATTAATACCTGCCCAATATGGTCCACTCTGCGGTCAACCCCTCCGTACCTGCTCTTGTGTCCGTCTACCACAGCCATGAATAAGATGATGATTGTCAATTTGGGACTGGGGGAGGGTCAGGGAGGGGATTTGTTGGTCGTGGTCTGGGGCGAAACAGCATCGGATTGTTGTGGAATGGGTTCTCGGTCCTAGGAAGCTCGTCAGTACTCACACCCATCTTATGCTCGATGTTGACCTCAAAGCGACGGACTGATGCCTGAATCGAGGTGCCGGTGTAGTTGGCAGCATGGCGATTTGTGTGGAGGCCATGGCTATGGTGATCTTGCGACGAATATGTGGAGGAACTGAGCCTATTGACTAGAGGCTTAAGGGGTCAAAACAATTTCACCCCTTTTGTCTATGAAGTATCAGCAGGTGAGAGTGCAAGAGGAGAGATAAAAGGTCTGATATAGGAGGAGTTGGAGGAGAAGTGACACAGGCACGGTGCAACCAGCCTCCTTTCTTTCCTTGCAAGTCTACAAATTGCGCGTTCGAAAGAGTGTCACACTGTCTCACGACTAATCCAGTGTCACCGACACTGTCCTTCTTCATGACGTTTTGACAAGGTCGGCTTGTCAACAGAATTACAGCTTTAAAGCTGTGATGATTGCTTCAACGCCGTTGAAGACTCCCCGCGCCGTAAGAGGCAAGCCGAATGAGCTCAGAGCGATGCTGTCGCTTGGAGTGGCTGCTTCCTCGCGATCGACAGCTTCCGTCCTCGAACAACCTGTGGTTGCATCTCCTGGAATGAGAAAGCCGCACTTGCCAGGCTCTAGGACATCGCTGACGGTGCCTCAATCCATATTCAGCAATATTCAGTTTGTACTCTCTTCATTCTTGATTCTTGCAGCCTCTCCTTTTCACATCAATGTCCCCAAACTTTGGCTACCTTTTCACTCTTTTGGCGAGCAAATACTCTTGACGACACAACTAGCTCAAACTCCACTCATTGAGACCTGCAGATCTATCCTCTCTAGCTTTCATTTCGCAGTTCAAACACAACTAGCAACATGTCCGTTATGTTTGACCCCCGTGGAAACTTGCCTCCCACAATCCACCCAAGCTCGTACTATCAACCGCGAAGCCATAGACGAGCCACTTCCTATGTTGTGTCTGCAAAGAAGACCAAGAAAAAGCAATGTTATGATTGGATCTTCTCGACAGCCTCCAATGTCCACATCGCCATCGATCGTGCTTCCTTCAAGACATACGTCTCCTTCAAGTCATATGTCCTCGCGGTTTCTGATCGACGCCAAGTCCCGGTTCGAGGCATTGGGACAGTCGAACTCAAGCTTCGTCGAGAACCGGGCAGTCGGGAGAACCACACTATCGTTCTGGAAAATGTTCTGCATGTCCCCGATTGGCTCTGCAATGTCGTATCGGACATCTATTTTGTGCCTGCCACACTCTATGAGCACACATGGACCGAGTTTGGCGTCAATCTATTCTTCCGTGACAAGGAGGTCTTCAAGCCTTGGGGTTACACCGAGAGTTTCTGTGGTCTGGATCGACTGGTGCTCTCAAAGAACCATCAGGGACGCAGCCCTATGCTGGAAGATCCTGATAGAGAAGTGTTTTCTGTGAGCTTGACTTGGCCGCAGAGTCAGAAGGACAAATGGGATGGCGTCGTTGCCGCAGACATGAAAGAGAAAGCCACACGCGTGGAAAACACTCACAAGAAGAAACTCGCCGAGAAGGAGAGGAGGAGTTTGAAACGAGACGGCAAGAGCAATTTGGGAGAGATCACCAAATAGAAGCTGGTTCCGAATGGCACAAAGGAGCCGCAGAAGCACAACAGAAGCGAGCCTGAAAGAGCCAGTTACGTATCGAAGAAACTTCCAAGGGGTTCCAGTCCGAGGTTCGACAAGATTGGGCTCTGAAACAAAAGACTTGTGGTTCCTCCAGTACGGAACATCAAATACAGACTAAGGGAACGCTCGGTGGAGTGAGGCTAATTCTTGGATTACATGTTGCAAGTATCAATCGGGTCAGAGATCCAGTCTCGGTACGCCAAAAAGGCTAGATAACATGTAGATTGGGTATAAGAAAAGCTGCATAGACAATCTTTCGCAGCAATCTTTTCCACCAGGCCAGAAACCTATGCATATCTTCCAGTCATTCTGAAAAATCAATGCATCAACCTGACCTGCTTTCCTGGTTCCCATTCATGTAACGCAGAATGCAAACTCCGCCAATAATTTAGTTTGATGCATTCCCTTTTCGCACTCTCGACATCGTCTTTTTCAAAAGCATCAGTCAAGGCCTTCTCCGTTTCCCTTATCCTTGCTATGTTCTCTTCCATTAATGTTTCGATTTCGTCATGAGTAGTCGCTTCCTCTAAAGTCTCCTGCGCCTCCATGACTTCCAACAATGTACTCTGGTCCGTTACTCCCGCATGCGTTGCATTATCCTCGTGGGTGATGTCAATGCCGTGATTATGCTGGAGAAGGTACCTCGCGCGTAAAAGCGGGTCTGAGAGGGTCTTGTAGGCGTTGTTCAAAAGTGATGAGAGGGCGAGGGATTTCTGGTGGGAGGCCGTGCCTGGCGGGAATTTGTCCGGGTGGTATTGAGACTGCAGTCGCAGGAACTCACGGCGCAGTTGCGGGAGGGGGATATCAAATGGGCCCGCTGGTGGTGGGCCCGATGGGAGTGTCGACGGGAAGAGCGTGTAGTAATTGGACACGTCTGGAGGAGTGGTCGAAAGCGTCGAATCCTCCTCTTGTTTGAAGGGCTCTGTCTTTGTGGCCTGCGTTTGAGCTTGAGCAGAGGTGGGAGCCTGCGCTGGGGACCCCTGGGCATGCGAGATTGTCGTGCTGAATGCACATCGAGCATTGTGCGCTATTCTCGGTCGCGAACCTTGTAGGGAGATTTGACTCCTTCTCGTGGTTGCAGTCGTAGGTGTTGGCGAGTCAATGAAGCAGAGCCGTCGGAGGTGGCGGAGTGTCTGGCGCGTCGGTACTGCTCCTGACATTGCTGCGTTGGCTTTAGAGGTCACGAACAAGTCACCGGACAGGCGACGAGATTGGCAATAAATATGACTGCGTTACAGATGTACGATTGTAGGTCTCACAAGAGCAGATTGGGTCGCAAAGAACAGGAAGGAAACTGTTTTAGCGGGAGTCGCTTCTTGAAAATATAATTATGGCCGACGTCATGTTCCGCGACCGGAGGATGTTCGGCCGAGGGACGAAGGCAAAACCAACACATTCGAGCAACCATGAATGATATTCTTCATTGTTCTTACTGCTATTCTCAGCAGTCCAAAAGAAATTTACCTGAAAGATTAGTCATGGGACTGTCCTGTAAACGATAATTCCGTAGTACTAGTAGTTCGGAGCAAACTCCTATCGCAGCATGTACAACTATCTACCCCATCTTTTTTAAATATCGAGCTCCAGAACAAACACATGATCACTGATAACACCGCACCTCTTCTTGTCTATGTTTTAGTCAAATTGTGTGCGCTGTCGAAGGGTTCATCGGCTGAATTGGCCTGATAGAAGCATCCTCGCAGACCTACACCCCGTGAGCCTTAACGGATTGATTCGTCTCTCGGCCTCACGCAAAAGTATTGGAAGTCGGCATTTTTCTCAATCACGCCTTCCAGCATCCAGGGTTTAAAAGGTCGATTTCGGAAAGGAATTATAGGTTTCTTCGATCGATTCGTGCTTTGGTCCGTCGAGTGGAGGAACTCCTTGGTCGCCGAGAGTATGAAGCCAAATCTGGCAAAGCAATCGGTCCTTGACATATGTCGCGGTTGGCAGGGGTGTCTCCTTAACCACGATTGTCACAAAGGTGCGTGTGGTTGTGCCTAAAACGTTTCCATTTCTTGATAGATATTTTTCTTAGCTAGCACACCCACCCTTGTCCTGTTACTAGTCAACATTGTTGCACCGCGATAGTAGGTGCATGGGCCAGGTGGGCTATCATTGCAGCTCTGGTGAGTCCTCCTAGAGCGCATGTCTCTACGAGGAGTAAAGATGTAGTCAAGGCGATGCGAAGTGATGGCTGAAAGCCTCCAAAATCAACACTTGTAGACAGCTGCTCAATGAGGTATAGAAGGACTTGGGGTAAGTGAGAAATCAGGTCGCAATGTCGCTGACGTCACTGGCCGACGTGGCTAGCGCTAACCTTTGATCCCCAAGACGGTTCGGAGCTCAAACTCGATCATTGACGCTGAAACGTCCCCTCCTTAATAGGTGATGGGTTTCACTGTCAATCACGCTATATCAACTCCTTCGAGAACTCTGGGTTCGTCCAGCCGCGAAACCTCTAGACCTCTCTGCCTGAACTCAAATTCATTGTAATTTTCAAAGGTTACCCCTCATCTCATCGAAACGTGATCATGTCAGACTACTACGACCGCCAAGGAGGGGACCCTCGCGAGTACGGCGGCGGTGGCCGCGGCGGGAACAATTATTACGACCAGAGCCAACGCTTCGACGACAACGGTGAGGGTGCAGGCCGTCGAGATGACTATGGTGAACGGCGCCAGCAGGGAGGATACGGAAGAGAAGATGGATATGGTGGGGGTGGCACGAGCGGAGGATACGGAGAGGATCCTCCTCGCCATCATAGTCGTCGCGATGATGAAGACTATGGTGGAAGCTCCGGCGGAGGTGGAGGATATGGAGGCGATGGCGGCCATGGGAGACCCTCAGGGGGTGAATATGGAGGAGGCGGATCTGCCAACTACGACCAGGACGAAGTGATGCGACATAGCCAGCAACACGGCAGTCCGGAAGACTCCAACCTGTTCTCTCAAGCCATGTCGTTCCTCAACCAAAACAAGCACAGCGCTCAATCCGAGGACCTCGATGAAGGCCGGGTACAGCAAAGTCATCAGATGCTGTATCAGCAAGACGGCGGTGGCCAGCAGCATGATGCTTCTAGTCTGGGCGCAGGAGCTGCAATGCAAGCCTTGAAGATGTTCTCTGGATCCGGCGGAGGTGGATCTCAATCCCAAATGATCTCTATGGCTATGCAAGAAGCCTCGAAACTGTTCGACAAGCAGAGCAACATGGGCAACGTACAGGGTGGCACAGACAAGCAGTCGGCGATCAACATGGCTGCGAAAATGGCCCTGCAGATGTATATGAAGGGCCAGGGAGGTGGTAGCGGCGGCGGTGCCTCTGGGCTGATGAGCCTCGCCAGCAAATTCTTCTCGTGAGAAGGGTGACTGCACCGTGATACACTCCATACATTTCTTCCTCGGTGGTTGCGAGCCGAGGAAAGTCCAATAAGAAATTCGTCTTCCGATGCGGAGTAAGACCGTGATCCATAGCCAGGAGAGGAAGGTTTCACGAATAGACTAGTTCGATTGTGGTAAGGTCTGGGCAGTCACGAAGCAGGCGTCATTCCGTATCCTCCACAGACTGCGCATCCACAGCACCGAGAAGCTTTGGAGAAAAAGTCCCCTGACAACCACATCTTCTATGCCCTCATCTCGTCCCTGTCTTCAATAGTCCTAGGCGTTTGTTCAGATCGAGCTTGTTGTTGCCAGCGCTTATTCCGACCACTTCGTGTTGGTTTGCCGCAGCAAGGTATCCTCTTCTGCGACCTCCTCGTCCGTCATCTCTCGCCCTTTCGTCGTACACGTGTCTCTGCGTGCGAACATCGGCTTCTATCGACCTCGCCCAACTTGGTGACAAATATGAGATGTGTTGAAGGGTGATACTTCACACAAGTCTGAAATAATCCTCAATGATGAATCAGAATCCGGGAGACCACTGGCGCGGACCTGGAGGTCCACAGGGCGAGGCACAATCACAGGGGAGACCTTTTGCCAGCTTCGGGTATGCTTGAATTCACTGTCATTTTCCACAATACGCCTCGCGATTGAGTGAATGGCACTTCTACTGAAAACTCAGTTCACCTGCTGTCAACATGTGCCCGCTAACTTATGTCGACTTTCTACAGTCCTAGCGGCCCTGCGCAGCCTCCTCCACATGTCTTACCACCACCCGCTTCTTATCATCAACATCATTCGCAGCCTCCTGGAAGTCACAGCCTGTCTATCGCAGACTTGACTCAGGGCCCTCCCAATCATCAGCAACAGCACCAGTATAATACTCAGCCTCCACCTCCGCAGCCTCAGGGTCACCCCATTGGTGGCCCTATGGGACATAACATGCCTCAGCACTCCCCTCAATACCTTGCGCGAGACAGAGAAATGAGAGAGCTCCGAGATCGCGAAATGAGGGAGCATGAAATGAGGGAGAGAGAATTGCGCGAACGAAACAACATAGAGATGCAAAGACAAAGAGACGAAATGATGATGCGCGAACGAGAGCGTGAGGCTCAGGAAAGGGAGCAAATGGAGCGCATGCATCGAGAACAGCAGCAGCCGCAGCAACAGCGTCCGGTGCAAAGCCATGCTGGGTCCATTCCGATTCACCAGCCTGTGGCATCCAAGGTACAAAACTCGATTCATGGTCCCAATGGCCTTCTGGCGAATGGAGGTCCTGGTGCCTCCACTGGTGGGGGTCTCTTTGGTGGCCCAGGTCAACATGAGTCGCAGAGATCCTCTCAATACATGCAGCAGCCGGTACCTGCGGCCCCTCCACAACCCGGTCAATCTTTTATGCCTGGCCCATCCCCAATGCCCGCACCGGCACAACTTGCCCATGGTCAACAACCCATCTTGAATGATGCTTTAAGCTACCTAGACCAAGTCAAAGTACGCTTCAGCGATCACCCAGATGTGTATAATAGGTTCCTGGACATCATGAAGGACTTCAAGAGCCAGGCGATCGATACTCCTGGAGTCATTGAGCGTGTATCAAATCTGTTCAATGGTCATCCAGCCCTGATTCAAGGTTTCAATACCTTTCTTCCACCTGGCTACCGAATTGAATGCGGCACTGAAGAGAATCCGGACGCCATCAGAGTCACAACTCCTAGTGGTACGATGACCCAATCACTTCAAGGCAGGGGACGCGCGCAATTTGAACCAGCCCCACAGCCTGCGACCGTTCGACAGGACACATTCGAAAGCAGACATGGATGGGGACAACCTCTTGGTGCTTCACCAGGCGCAAGATCGGCAGAATTGCCTGTATATAAGCCAGGGCCTGTGGAGAGATCAATGGAAGAAGCTTCGAATACAATCACACAACAAGAACAACGTGGTGTCTCAACCCTCCAAAGTGCAGTGACTGCGGTAACAAATGGAGCGGCAAGGCCTGCTCTTGCTGTGTCACCTGGACCAGGGCAAGGCGCAACATTCCCTCAGCAAACCGCAGGGTTCGGTACTAATGCGGGTATTGGTGAATTAAAGCGCGGAGGACCAGTTGAATTCAATCACGCTATCAGCTACGTGAATAAGATCAAGGTACAATAGGCCCGCTATTGAGTCTCAAGTGAATTCAACTGACATTGTCATAGAACCGGTTTGCGCAACAACCAGAAATTTACAAGCAGTTTCTTGAAATCCTGCAAACTTACCAGCGAGAGTCAAAACCCATCCAAGACGTTTACGCGCAAGTCACTCAACTGTTCATATCTGCCCCAGATCTACTTGAGGACTTCAAACAGTTTCTGCCGGAGTCCGCTGCGCAAGGTAAGGCCCAGGCGGCTCGTGTAATGAATCAACAAGAGGAGACCAGCAATGTTCGCGGTGAGCCTGGATACGCGAGCACCGCCATTCCTCAGGCCCAAACCCCCAGGCCTGCGTCAAAGATGCCGCCTATGGGTCAGTTTGACCCTCCTAGCACCAGCAAAGACAACAAAAAGCGTCGAGGAGGTCCTGGAGCCGCTCTTTCTAGTCAACCAGCGACACAACCTCCCGTTGACACCCCTGTCACTCAGAGTTCACGAGCAGCCCCGGTTCAGGTCGGCAATGCTAGCAAAGTAAGCTCATTTATTCACTATTCAAACTATCCGGCTTGATGGGGACAGCTTTTGTCCTTGCTCAGTCCTGAAGCATTACACGTTGCTAATATTTTGTTATTCGCAGCGCCCGAAACTCACAACTCAACGTCAACCACAACCTGACATGATCGTCACTTCGCCGACTCTCGTGCCTCAGCTTCCAGAACCACTTCCACCCTTTCCCAACTCATCTACTACTCAAGAAGAGCTCGCCTTTTTCGACCGTGCAAAGAAACAAATCGGCAATCGCGCCAGCTACGCCGAATTTCTCAAACTCATCAATTTGTACTCTCAGGATCTTATCGACAAGTACACTTTGGGAGACAGAGTTGGCGCTTTCATTGGCGGTAATCCCGATCTGATGAGTTGGTTCAAAAATTTCCTTGGGATTGAAGATCAAGAGGAAGTGATTGAAGCGCGTGCACGACCCGATCCTGGTCGTGTCAACCTCTCTCACTGCCGTGCCCTCGGACCAAGCTACCGTCACCTACCCAAGCGTGATCAAGACAAACCTTGTAAGGGTCGAGATGGAATGTGTTATGAAGTCCTGAATGATGTCTGGGCTTCTCACCCTACTTGGGCTTCTGAAGATTCGGGCTTCGTGGCACACCGCAAAAATCAATATGAGGAAGCCTTACATCGAATCGAAGAAGAGCGCCATGACTATGACTTCCACATTGAGTCATGCCAGCGGACTATTCAACTGATGGAACCCATTGTACAGCAGATTGGTGTGATGAATGAGGCGGATCGAGCCGCTTTCATCTTAGCACCGGGTCTCGGAGGCGCAAGCGAAGCCATCCCTAAGCGCATCATCATGAAAATCTACGGCCGCGAGGCCGGGGCTACGGTCATGCGAGAAATGTTCGCACGCCCAACTGCCGTACTGCCGATCGTTCTTGCAAGACTTAAACAGAAGCTTGAAGAGTGGAAGCAGGTGCAACGAGAGTGGGAAAAGGTGTGGCGCGACCAGATTCACAAACAATTCTGGAGAAGCCTTGACCATCAGGGAATCAACGCGAAGAATCTCGACAAGAAGAACTTTCAACAAAAGGCATTGACCAGCGAGATACAAGCAAAATACGAAGAAGCAAAGAAGAACCGCGATAACGGCATCGCTGGCAAGAGGCATCAGCTCCAGTACACTTTCAATGACTTGGACGTCATCACCGATGCGACCCGATTAATACTAGTGTCCTTGGATTCAGACCGACAACAAACCTTTAACAGCGGTGAGCAAGAGCGGATCCGGGGATGGTTGGTAGACTTCCTGGTTAGGTTCTACGGTCTGGACGGCGACAAATTTATAGAGCAAACTGATGTTGCCACAATGCGACACCATCATGAGCATGATGAAGGTGCCGACGGCCATGATAGCGATGCTCAGCCACCAGCCAAAGGAAAGACCCAACGCAAGTCGGACTGGCTCAGGAGGATGGCGCTTGAGAGAAGGCACGGCAAGGAGGACAGCGTGGCTTCAGCAAGCAAAGAGTCGACCCCGGCACCAGGTGCTAGCAGCGAGATGGAGGTTGACGAAGACGCCGCCGTGTCCGATGTTCCTGATGAGCCTCAACAGCCCTGGATAAATGTGGCCAACAGTGACACATCTGCTCGCCACCTGGCCATGGACGAAACGTATCCCCATACGACGTTCAATCTCTATGCGAACGCCAACATCTATTGCTTCTTCAGACTGTTTGAGATGCTGTACAGCAGGTTACTGGCGATCAAACTCAACGAGCCTAATGTCCAAGAGGCCGTTGCGAGACACAAAGGTATCAAGGGGAGGGTTAAGCCTGCCATCGAGCTCCGCATGATCGACAAAGGACCAGAGTACTTCTTCTATAACATCGACGGAAAGCAGAATTACTATCAGCAGATTTTGCAGCTATGCCAGGAGGTTTTGGTGGGCACAGTCGATCTTGCTCACCTCGAAGAGACACTGAGGCGGTACTACAACAAGAGTGGTTGGCAGCTCTACACGATTGATAGGCTCGTCTCTGCGATCCTGCGGTTCATCATGAACATCCTGGGCGGAGATGCTAAGGACAAGAGCGTTGAAATCACCAACCTCTTTCTGCGAGATCGAGAACGTCCAGACACGACCCGGAAGCAGGAAATCCAGTATCGCAAGCAAGTCGAGCGACTATCCAAGGACGCTGAGGTTTACCGAATCAGCTATGTAAGTTGCGCACCCGAATTGAAAGATGCCGGGGACTTTGCTAATTTCTCGCAGACTCCTGAAGATCGGGTTTGCACCATACGGTTGTTCCCATCGGAAGATGCAACTTTCGATAGTGACTCTCTATCGGACGAAGCTCGGTGGCAGTATTATATCGCATCCTACACCATGACAGACGCAACTGAAGGCGTGGACCAATCACGGATGCACAGTCCATACCTGCGACGTAACATTGCTCCGCAAAACGCAAATATTGAAGCCGCATATCAAGAAGTGTATGGCAACCTGGACCACGTTGATGAGCAGACGGCCTTCATCAGTCCTGATTCCTACAAGCTTTTGCTTCAGGGCGATTTCGGCTTTGTTCGGCGCAGCGAGCTTGAGAAGCCATTGAGAGAGACATATGAGAAGGGCAAAATTGAAGAAAGTGAGAGATTCAGGGAGAAGTTTGTGCGCAATACTACATGGATGAGAGATCAGAGAGCTGAGGATGTCGAGCGCAGGAAGGCTGCATGGGAGAGAGGTGTTAAGGAGGGGTTTAGCGGCTACGACATTTGAGAAAAGTCGGAATACTTTTGCATGTGGGGATGCAAACTCGTACACATGCGCATTCTTGTGCACGATTTCTACGGAGACAAAGACTTGGATGAGAAAGTTTGGGCTGAGACGTTCCGGAGAAGGGGGAAGTCCGTCTCTTCTTCCGAAGGTCGGACAAATGGTGGGCCCGTGTGAGGATTGCGTACCTAGAGTAGAGCCCTTGGGCGGATGTTTTGATGCTACCATCAACTTTGGCGGCCAATGAGCTAGTTCAACATTTATACCAGTAGATGCTTAGCCGTTTCTGTCACGTTTCCAATTATCACGCGAAGTACGGACGAAGGCAAGGTTTCGAGGTGTGTCGTACGTGCAAGGAATTCGTCCCTGCGTTAGATGATTTGGTTGGAGACTGGCCCGAGATGAGGATCGGAAAAAGCAAAACAGCATCCGCATGAGTTGGTAGTGAAGACCAACTCGATTCAAATCACATCACTTCTGGCACGGCGAAATAATTCGCCAGATGAGATGCGACGGGCCGCTCTTCGGACTCTCGAGACTGTGGCTCAGAGTCCGTGCGGGAGGGAAAGGTGGCGCTTCAACCCCGATGGTTTACCCAGTGTTTTGTGGTTGAATGTACTCGGTATTATTGTTCCCAGATTTCTGCCAAATAAAGTCGCAATTTGGCGATTGGATATTACTACGCCCACCTCTTCCATGTTACATGCGCAGCTATTACCAAGGATGTTTTCAATGTAGATTTGCCAATGCAAGCAGGGCTTGAAGGACTCGTACACTAAGTCTGCAGAAGAAGCATCTTGAAAATTGCATTGTAACCCCACCTCAATATGCAGTAAATGGTGGAGTCGAGGAGCTCCGTCATTCCCAAGAAAAGTAACGTCAGAAGGCGTCTTCGGAGGACTTGCAGTCGCACAGAGAGCTCGGCAGTGGTTCAAGAGATACGAGCAGGATCGCTAACGTGCGCCCCCAGGCTGTACATACGTGCAGGCTGAGGATCGGACGTTGCGCTTCGAGGGGAGGAATAAAACTCAATCTCGGTGCAGCAGGAGACGGTCTCTCAAGGAAAGAGCCGGTTGAATCCAAGTGGCAGTTTTGGTGTTGTTGCAGAGAGGGCCACCCATAGCACCCAATTTGAAGTTTGAGAACCGACCAAAATCAGAGGAATTTCCTGGGGGTCTTGGGTGTCAATAAACGGAGCAAAATTGGAGCCAGTGGGCTACACAGCTGGGCGGGCAATCTTAATGGCGTTCAACCAAGCTTTGTACTAGCTCCTAATCGAGACTGGTGCGGAGTTTGTAAAATCTCCGCCATCAGCCCCTTTTCGCCCCTTCACCTCCATCCACAACTGCAGCAGCCAGTCACCTTCGGACAAACCATTCTCACCTCGAGCATTGTCTGCATAACTCGCAACCCCGCCACATGAGAGTGGTACACTCCACCTCCCAAAGCCTCCTGCTCGAGGGATCATCCTCCTCCACTCCCACGTATCCCGCCACGCCCGTCCATCTCCCATAGGCCAGAAACCTTATCACCCTCATCTTGCAGCGCCCAGAAGCCACCCAACCGCCATTGACATCGCGTGTTTCAGGAGGCTCAATCTCCCCTTAGCCCCTGTTGGCCATCCTGGTTGAGGGTGAAGATGCGTCGTTCCTGAGAATCTTTGCCATATCAATGGCCAATCTGCTCGCGCAAGCTGATCTTCCGCTTTAACGACCGTGACGCAAAGTTGGAACCCACGTTTTCACTGGCAAACAATGCAGAATTGTCTCTCATAGAAGGGGAAAAAAAGGCCACAGACACCCTGCAGGGAAGAAGAAAACACCAGTATGCTAAGCACTGGCCATTGTCTCCTGTTTGATCAACACTCTCTTCGGCTAGGTCTTGCCCGTCCATACTGATCTCGAGAGTTGGTTTACAACCCCTCTAGAAATTCAACTATGCCGTATCGAGCTCATCGTCAACTTTAATGTCCAAACACCCAGACCGAATATTGCCAAGTGTGGTACTTTGAGTTGGCTGCTTATGGGCCGAGCAGACTCTAAGTTCCGACAGGGGGGGCGCTAAACGAAATTCGCAGATTTGGCGCTATCCCCAAGAGTCGCACCTCCGACTGGCGTAGCACCGTGCCGCGTGCCTATATGCATCTTACCATGTCCTTCACCAAACTTTCTCTTCCTCTCTGCAAGGCTCTGCTCATGGTCTCTTAAGGTGCATCACAAGAGTTCCGCGTTTCTGTTTGTTTTTCAGCGTTTCCAACTACCGCGTCCACTCGTTTACGCGGGCATTCTTTTACCAGCCACCAAGTGACCACGTCAGGAAGGGAATCATTGACAAACGACACATCTACTCGTAATCTCTGTCAACACGTACTGACAGGGAATCTTCCAACATGAAGGCTGTTACCATCGCCGCTGCTGGTGCAGCGGTCATCACCACCGTTTCTGCCGCAAGCCATGTCAAGCACATGCACGCGAAACTACACGCAAATGTCGCACGCGACACCTGGGTCGACTGGAATACGACCACCTCTACTTCTGCCACACCTGTAGCTCCCGCTTCGACAAAGACCACCACCACGAAGGCTCCGGTCAAGGCTGCTTCCACTACAGGAACCTCTTCGACTTCGTTCCTCTGGGAGGACTGGACATCGAGCTCCCTTGCGGTTGATCCCGCAAAGACCTCGAGCACCACCAGCTCGATCGCGTTGACCGAGACCTGGGGTGACTGGTCTACCACTTCGTCACTTGTGGTCGATCCCGCTACCACCAGCACCGAGGAGCACACGTGGGGCGATTGGAGCTCTAGCGTTCCTGTCGATCCGGCTTCAACCTCGAGCACTGAGGAACACACCTGGGGTGACTGGACGAGCACTTCGTCGCTTGTGGTTGATCCTGCTACTACAAGCACTGAGGAACATACCTGGGGTGACTGGACAACCAGCGCTCCTGTTGATCCTACCTCGACCGCGACCGTGACCGAGACTTGGGGCGACTGGTCGAGCGTTGACGAAACTACAACTATCACTTTGGCCTCGACCATTACCGAAACCAAGTATGTCGAGCCGATCGCCGCCGAGTCGACTGAATCCACGTGGGGAGACTGGAGTTCCTCTACTTCCTCAGCGTCCCCGGTCGCGGCAGCCACTACTGATACGACCTCGAGCTGGTTCGCTCCCTCCGCAACGGTCGCCGCCGACAGCTGCGCTATCTCCATCATTACTTCGTATGGCCTTCCAACTTGTAAGTCATTTTGGGTTATTTCCCCTTGATGCTGATTACAATGATTCTAACATGCACCTCTAGGGTATCCTACGCCTGACGTTGCTGTGAACACAACCAGCAGCACTACTTCTGCCCACACCTGGGGAGATTGGACCTCAACATCCAGCACGCCTGCTGCTGCCGTCACAACCACCAGCACCACGTCCTCCGCTGCCACTTGGGGAGATTGGGCTTCAACAAGTGAGAGCCCGGTAGTTGTCGTCAGTTCGAGCGAGACGGCCGCCAGCTGGGCGCCCACGCCTGATACCGCGTCTGCTTATGGTGGATTCGGCCCTGCTTCATCTGGGGCAGCGATGCCCAGCGGCGGTTCAGGTGGATCGCACAGCGGAAGCCCTGGCATCTCTTCCAATGGAGACTCATGGGGCATGACGTATTCGCCATACACTGCACAGGGAGGTTGCAAGGACGCCGGCATAATTGCCCATGACATGGCCATTATTGCACAGAAGGGATTCACCTCGGTCCGTGTCTATAGCACTGACTGCAGCACGCTTGAAAACATTGGTGGTTCTGCCCGTGACAATGGTCTGAAGCTTATCTTGGGAGTTTGGATTTCTGCGACAGGCATCTCAGGCGCTCAAGGCCAGGTCCATGACATCATTTCCTGGGCTCAATGGGACCTTGTCGAACTCATTGTTGTTGGTAACGAGGCTGTCTTCAACGGCTACTGCTCTGCCAGCGAGCTAGCTGGCTTCATCTCCAGCAGTGCAAGTGCATTCAAGGCCGCGGGCTACACCGGCGCCGTCACCACCACCGAGCCATTGTCTGTGTGGGAAGATACGAGCAGTTCCTCTGCGTTCTGCAGCGTCGTCGATGTTGTCGGTGCGAACCTGTACGCCTTTTTCAACGCAGATGTGACAGCCGATAAAGCTGGCGGATTCATCCAGGCGCAGATCAACATCTTGGATTCGATTTGCTCAGGCAAGCCGGTCTACGTTCTCGAGTCTGGGTGGCCCCACTCTGGTAACTGCAACGGTGCCGCTTGCCCCAGCCCTGCAAACCAGGCAACAGCTCTCAAGGGCATTCAGTCTACCGTGGGAGCCCAAGTCGTCTTCTTGAGCTACGAGGACGAGCCATGGAAGGAACCCGGCCAGTTCGGTGTGGAGCAATTCTGGGGTTGTGCTAATGTTTTCTAAGCGAACTGATCGCGTCTTGGGCCCCAACCCACCATATGAGATTGTGTCTGTGGAATGGGCTCACTGGTTAAGAATGCTCATATCCCCTCAGGTGCGAAGAGAAGAAAGACACGCAGCAAGCGAAGTAAGCGTCATGTATGAAATTGCACAGCGAGCATTGCCACTAGTGTACAGTTGTGAGAGTGACAAGTTACGATGTTTGCTTTTGATCAATTGTTTGAATTCATTTGTCTATTCGTTGTATATTACTGAACACTGTCTACCGGAAGTTGGGGTGTAGATAAGACTGATGTAAGATTGACAGGTGAACAAGCTGTGGAGTGTGTTGTGTGTCCAGTGGCAGATCTGCAAATGCTAAGAGGGGCGTCTACCTGAAGTGGTCCTGCAGATCCGTTCCAAGAACCTCTGGTATAGTCCGTACCTCATGGCATACGGGGTAATGTAGCGGAGCCTTGCCGCCTCCCCGTTCCTCCGCCCTCCGCCTTCCGCTTCTGTCCTGCAAGGCTGGGCCGAAAGGGGTCGCGGAAGGTGCCGACGCCAAATTTTGTTTGGACTCACCGTGTCAAGATTCTATTTGCACTTCTGTTGTTCCCTTACCACCTCCCCCTCGACTATTGTTCTGCTCACCAGTCTGTAGAGAACCAAACGACGTCGCAATGGTGTCTTCCACTGGAGGTGGGCGCCAGGTTCCGTGTGACGACGTTTGCCAACCGTGAGGCACAGCGCATTCGAATGACACTCAACCCACAGGCATTTAACCTGCCAGCGAAGCTGTCACTAGACTAGACAAGCAATTCCAAGCAAGCGTGTTCCACAATCACAAAGGGAAAGAGCCTCTACCGAGCTTGAGCCTGCAGCTGTGTGATTGAGGCAACGTCCCTCACACCGCCACTTCCGATGGCGCAGGAGCACTCAGTGACTCAGTCGAAGCCATGTAACTGCGAAGGTCGGAACCGTCTCGCAGCTCGAAAGTAACGCCAGGGTTTGTTTTAGATTCATCCAAGACATCGAGTCGGTCAAGCCCAGGACTCAGAGATGTCGCGGGTGTGCTAAATCTGCGTGGCGGTTGATTGCAGCCTGGTCCTCTGAAGGAACTCGACAACCCACTCCGCAATTCTCTTCAGACACGCCTCTGGAATCCTCGGCTAGCTGGCAGTCATCGAAGTGCCAATCTGGCTCGGCGACTGGTGTTTGAGGACTGCCGACCTGCACTTAATATGCCTCACCAAAATCGGGCGCAAAGCACGAAGCCGTACAAGATGACCACTAATGCCACGCCAATGCACCCTATTGGAACATGATAGGCGAATCGAGGCGTGATGGCCTGCTGAGTTCTGCATGGATGGGCACGACTCCAGCATATAAAGAGGACCACGTCCATGGTCAGAACGAAACTCGCCTCCTCTTGTCCTGATCAATTCTACGTTCAATCATTTGGCCCAGCAGGCTAAAACCTACCCTCGCCCTCTGCCGGGCTTTTGTGTAAGTGCCTCCCTTTTTCATTGGCTCGCTCGATTTGTCTTCGAGCGGAGCTACAAATCTCCAAAGATAGGGATGGACTTGCCGAGCGAGCAAGCAAACACGGCTCTCCCGAAAACAAGCGCAGGTGGCCAACTTCCACCTCAAAAGAGACATCCGGTTCTTGCCGCAGAGCCGCATCGGATCCAACCTTCTCCGACCACTGTGGGTGGGACCTCTGTGCCTCTCTTTTCCACGATGGCCGGTGTCGGGTGATGGGTTGGTGACCCCAACCCACTACGCTTGCCGCTCTTTCAGGGCTAGACAAGCAGAGCGCTCGCTCTCCATACGCCACACGAACTTGTTACCAAACAACCGAGTCAGCTAGCTCCCTGATCGACTATGTACACCTCTTGTCTCACGGTGAAAATGAAGTCGCCGCTGTCCTTGTCGGGCCGGGGAGTCAGCGGCCCCGTTGGAAGACTCGACCACTGGTCTGGTTCTTCTTGAACCCAATTTCAATGGATACTGGGGAATCCTAATTCCTGCCACGGAGCGTGCCATTGGCCGACAGCGCCATTCCTGTCGCCCAAGCGTTGCACCGCCTAAGGATGGGCCGCCAGCATCCTCTCGTTTTGACGCCATTGTCAACGCTAGGGGTGCCATTGCGGCTGGTGATGGGCTCCTGATTCGGCGACAGCTATCTGCCCAAGTGGTAAGTTCACACTTTTGCATGTACTAGATGCCCGTCCTCTCGGCAATGCTGGCAAATGTATCTGGTTTTCCAGGACCAGGAGTTATGGTTTCTCTGTGATCGCTCTTCGCATTTTCTAGCTGACAATTTACAAGAACATCTGTCTCGCCGCGCTCCCGTTTCTTGTTTCTTTCTCTAATATACTCCTTGTTTTGTAATCCTCGCGCAGTTTAATGCTCTCATGGACAGTATGGACCTCGCTACAATCCCTGAGGTACCTCAGGGTGGAAATCCGTTCGCCATACCTTTCTTCCTCCACATCCAGCACGTTCAGTATCAAGAAGCTATCCATCAAGCGCCCCATATCTCAGCTCCAGACTTCTACTGGCGGCCATCCTTGGGAGGTCGCTTTGTGCATGAAGGTACATCAGGATGGTGGATCTGGGATCCAGCACCGCTCCCAGGAGCAGAGGTCAACCAAGCGTGCCTGCGTCGCCCGACGGCCGAAGAAACTGCACGACGCAGATGGCACAGGACGAGTACTCTGGTCTGGGACCCCGAGCGTCACGGGTACATCCATGCTCCTATTGATTGTACTACTACCCACTTTGACGCTGAAACATGGCGGCGACTCGGGTTTTCCCGACGTCTGGACTCTCAGCAGAATGATCTGGCGATCATTGGCCATGACGGAGAAGGCTATCGACTGCATCTCCCAGGACCACATGATTGGTTTGAGCAGCTGCTACCAGACGTCTGCGAGGCACAGATGGACGGTCAACCAACCTGTAAGTTGGCCGGGTATCTTAGTATCCTCATAGGCCTCCTCGCCTTTGGGGTTGAGCCACGAATGGACTGGCGTGTGATCGACGCGTCTTTCAGACGGGACATCTCTTCGACGCAGTTTCAGCTCCATGGTCTGAGACCAGGTTTAAGTAAGTCCATCCATACTCGCAGCCTCACTTCCCTTTCACTTCCCTGATCAGTGCATAATCTCACCTGTTGGCATTGAAAACAAATTGCAGGACACAAGAAACGCTCAATGGTCATCGAGATCGGATATGATCCTGCCCTAGTATCAACCGACATGCTGAAGAGATGGGAAGCGGGCGACTTTGGCGAGATCTTTAGCTAAAGATCAATCTTCGCACACGGCCAGTGCCGTCCTCCTGACCACAAAAGATGGCACCTTTGCACATGGGGATATGAAAACAAAGTTAGGAAGTGGACATGACCCAAATTCTGAAGGACACCAGGGACACTGTGGTCACTGCAGAGAGGCTTACCGTTGGTGTCTTTTTGCCCTGCTGCATGTTGTTCTTTTCCAGGAGAAGAGGAGGAATAAAAATTCAGTGGAATCTCTGGGATTTCATGCACCTCGCATGCAGCTCCCATCATCATATGTGACCTTATCTCATGATGGGTCGCACGAAATCAAGCCTCGAGCCGGTTGGAGAAGTCTATCTAGCCTCCCAACCTTACGACGTTACGACTTTTTATCACCTGCGACAGGGAATGTTGACGCCCGCTAATGTTTTGACAGTTTTATTGCTACAAGCCACCAAGCAGGTGGAACTGGGATGGAGTGTCTTGATGCTCAGTATGCAGTGACTGGGCTTAGGCCCAGGCTTGTGTTCCTGCAGCGCTCTCGGTCTTTTGCTCTGTTCCCTTTTGGTTGATGCTTGCCCCCTGACTGCTTCATTTGACTGCCTCTTTGTTGTCTTCAAGTCTTGTCATATCATGTCATGTCTTATCATTGATTCATCATCAATCATCATGGTCTTATGTTTCACAAGTGCGATTGCTCGGGTACATGAAAGGAAGGTTTGTTGGGGCTATGGATAGATGGCCCGACCTGTCCCTATCGAGATAGCTGTTTAAATCTGATATGTTAGCTTTGTCGACATCTCCTCGATGGTTTTCCGATGTGACGCTCACGATAGGCTGCCTGAAATGCATGCCAGTGCTCAAACCCTTGAGATGCTCCCTGTTCCTCGACATGCTGGTCAATTGGATTTTGCAAACCAATAAAGTACGTCGTGACGCGCAAAGTATCTCCTCAGCTGGTCTCAATTGTCTTTTACACGTGTTTTTTGGGTCAATGGTCGATGTCTGTGTCAAGATCGTGGAGAAAATGATGGTCATCGGACTCGTTTGCAACTGTTTCACCGAGAGAGAATCGATTTGAGTGAGATAGCTGGGAGGGGGCGTTGGATGGAGCTGGTTATATATGCGTAGGAAGAGGAAGAGGAAGAGGAAGAGGAGGAGGAGGATATGGTCTCGCAGCACCGACCGGTGTGAATAGTCAGGCACTCGTAGCAAGACGCGTCGGCGTCATATGAGCGACGATCAGTGATTGTCACGTTGTGACTCGTGTGCAAGTATCTGAAGCGTGGAAAAGGATGAACCGGCGAACTTGTGATGTAGGATGTAGGACGTGGGAAAGGAACGAGGATTGCGATGAAGATGAAGATGAGAATGACTCTGCGAAAACGATACCTTGAGTCAAGTATCTCCTCGTTGTTGGGTGATATACAAAAGTCACAACTCACGAGTCGGCGGGCATCAAGGACTTTCTCGGGAGAGCGCAGTTTTGAGCAGAATCGGGCTGAGCAATGGAGATGGGTGATAGACAACGACATTGCCCTAGCAAAAAAAAAGGGGATTCTCTGGTCATGTCATAGAAGGATGGAACTGTTGTGCATTGCTCCACATTTCATAGGATGAGATGGTGGCTGCTTCGAGGGCAGAGCTTTGGTACAGATTATCATATTGCTATGTGGAAGAAAAGGGAAAGCATTGGGGGAGGGCTAGGAGAGAGATTTAGTTGACGAGGACTTGCCCAAGGTGCCCTGGTCAATAACATGGTACCAAATTATCCAATCACTCTCGCCTGTGATTTGGGTGGGTGGGTTGGGTGAGTGAGTGTGTGTATGTGTGTGTGTCCCCATGTAAGTTGCAGTCCCGGGCGCAGTTACTAAGTATTCCGAGCCAGCCTTTGTAACTGTATCCAGCTGACTTCGGCAGCAGACGTGAGTGGAGTACGTGAAGGGGCGTCACTGACATGCATGGATCAGGGTCGCACTGACATAATGAACATGCTGCTGAGAGCCTGGCTCACTTCGGCAGTCGAAAAGGGTGGGAGACATCAAAATGTATCCTCCAGTTCAGCCGTGATAGAGACATCGAGCCCAGGGCTGTATAGCATACTTGTACATGGGATGGTATGCCGATGAAGAAACCTCGCCTTGATCGATGGCTTTTCAGGCACTTTACCATGGCCTCAACATCTCCCATGCTTGAGACTAATTGGTGACAGAATCTCTCGTAGCATTCTAAAAGAAAACAATCATAGAAAATCCCCTACCAAAACCTCCCAAGAAGCGGTCCATCCAAGTCATTCGGGTGTCCGGAAAGGGGGGACTGCGAAGACCCGGACAGGCGTGGTGTGGCGGGCTCATTTCAGTGCTCGATCAGGCACGATGCATTGTGTCTTCTTGGGCAGGGCGCAGAATGCCACCTACTCAGTAGAGCGTCCACCGAAATCCAGCGTGAGGCTGTTTCTGTGGCGTTTGGTGGCGTCGAAGTGACTGGTGGTTACATGAACTGGCGCAATCAGGGTTCAAGGGTGGGTGGTTGTTGGTGGTTGGTTTTGGAGAGGATTACGCCAAGACGTGTCTAATTTTGCATCTAACTTCATGTGTCTTGGTTGCTTGTGAACGTCACGTGACACAATCAATGCGCCTGTGCTGTCACGTGACCTCTGTTTTTGTACTTGCTCTTGTACATGTTCTACCACTCACTGCCACTACCACTGCTACCCTCATCTTTCAGCTGTTCATTCGTCAACACTTCGCTTCCCTGTGCCCGCCCCCATGTCTTGCATCTTACCTTCTTGATACTAGCCCAAATCTTCTCTCCCAAAACACCTCTGGCGCCAATGATACCGCCTCACGATGCGTTCCCTCGCCAGGTGCAGCGCCTGCAATTGGCCTCAAACCGGCCGCCTCTCTACCAGGACTCGGACGGCTAATCTCTCGCTTCAAGACCAGATATCCCCACGTGACTTGCTAGGACGACCTAAACATGTGGCCCGGGGCCGACTGGCAAAAGAATGAATTCGGCATACTAACTTCTCAGC
Source organism: Fonsecaea monophora (assembly GCF_001642475.1). Lineage (NCBI taxonomy): Eukaryota > Fungi > Ascomycota > Eurotiomycetes > Chaetothyriales > Herpotrichiellaceae > Fonsecaea > Fonsecaea monophora. The sequence goes on along the minus strand of NW_019173933.1, from coordinate 328,769 downwards.
CTCACCACTCAACACATCTCTCACAGATCTGACCTAGATCTTCCCTGATGAGCTCTTGTTGCTTGGGCCGTCTTCAAGCACGACATTCAATCTTCCAGAAGCGGCTGATGATAGAATCATGGCCCTTGCTCTCAGAACCGCAGCTCCATTGAAGCCCGAAATCAGGCTAGCCCAAGCGCTTTCGGAATTCTCAGCCGTCCTCCACGATGACGAAAAGAAATTGTTTCGAACTTGGCGCGCCGGGAGGCCTCCTAGTGTGTCGGATGTTATGAAGCTCACGGCGGAGATCGACAAGGACAACAGGCTTTGCTTTGGTCGCTGCTTTGGTCCCCGTCTGACTTCCATTCTGGAAACCGTACAGCAATTCTCAAGTGTTGTCGATGTCATTGTAGGCGGCAGCCAGTCTCCAATAGCGACTTCCATCTGGGGGGTACTGCGCATGACCCTTCAGATAACCGTCAAGTTTGCGTCCTATTTCGATAACCTGTCAGCCTTGTTTATGCGCATTGGACGCTCATGTCCCCGCTATGGGCAATATGGTGTCATGTATACCAAGTCTCAGAGGCTACAGGAGGCACTCTGTGATTACTTCTGCATCGTTGTCACTGTCTGCAAGAAAGCGGTTCTGTTTATTCGGAAAAGCCCTATTGCTCAACTGTCAGCTGCTATCCTCAAGCCATTTCAATCAGAGTTTGGCCCTCTCGAGTCCAATCTCGAGACAATAGCAGATGCTATCCGCGAAGAGGCCTCCTTGGCATTCAAACAGGAAGTGGCTCTCGAGAAAAAGGAGGCCTCCCGTTTTCGAGCATGGTCGTCGTTGAAAACGGCAACGGAGATTCAGGAAGCAAAGAAGTTTAAAGCCCAAAAGGAGAAATATCGATTTCTCAATGCGTGCTCCACATACAATCACCAGGCAGCGTGGAAAAGAGCTCGCAAAGTGGGCGAGAGCACCCGGGTCTTTGACCACACGGATTACAAGCACTGGATTCAAGCCTCGACATCGAGTGTGTTGTGGATTACTGGAATACTTGGGTCAGGCAAAACGGTAATCACGGCCAGCCTGGTGCAGGAAGTTAGAATCCAATTCCCGAATGCTCTCTTGGGCTACTTCTTTTGTAGCCACGACGACGCAGAATCACTTCAGGCCAAGACCATTTTAGGTAGCCTCGCAAGGCAGCTTTTGAGCTTGCTCAGCCCAGACACATTCGCCAGCATTGACACAGTCGAATCAGATCCACTCGACAACGACGAGATTGTGTCTTATCTGCACAAACTAGCCCCTCAAAACGAACAGGCTTTCGTTATTATCGACGGGCTCGACGAATGTCCTGAGATTGAACTGGACAAAATTTTCAGCTACCTCCCCAAGTTTCTGCAAACATCTCAGCTTTTCCACATCTTCTGCTCGAGCCGACCCGACCTACATACAAGATATCGAGCTAGTCTACCATCTCAACACCATCTGCCGTTACCGGTGGAGAACCACGAAATCGCACAATATATCGATAGTGCTTTGGAAGACCGTCTTACAACTGGCAGCTTGTGCTTAGGGGATCCGACCATAATCTTGGCTATCAGGCAGGCCCTCGTGGAAGGGAGCCGTGGAATGTTGGTGTTGCCTTCTAAAGTCCAGAAACGTGCTAACGGGCATTAGGTTTCTCTGGGTTGTGTTTCAGCTTGAATCGATATGCGCCGAGCTCACGGATGAAGCAATCCTCACAGCGCTCCAATCTTTGCCCAAGGACCTTCCAGAGACTTTCGATCGTGTCCTTCGGAAACTAGCAGAGAAACGAACGACAAATCCAGCCACTTGCAGAAAGATCTTTGCGATTGTCGCTGCGGCTCAGCGGCCACTGACCTTGGATGAACTTCGTGAGGCGACGGGTGTCGTGCCAGGAGATACTGAATGGGATCCACGAAAGCTCATCAACGACATACAAATGGCCGTCAGCCAGTGCAGAAGTCTATTGCTCATCGACGAGGAAGACTCCACAGTACATTTCAGCCATCACAGCGTCAAACAATACATCGTGTCCAGTCCCCAGGACCCCTCCACTCGTCAGTTCCATGTAGAATTACCAGAGGCGAATCTGACTTTAGGTGAAGTTTGCGTCACCTACCTGAACTACAATGTCTTCAACACCACGCTCACCAGGATGGGCAATCACGCAGCAGTGCAGCCGCAAGCGATAACCACCGCCATTGTGGAGAGGGCATTTCCGCGAGCCGCAGTCAGCAAAGTTGCACTGAAACTCTTGAAAAGAGAGGGGGCCAAAGACTTTGATCTGAGCGCTCGTCTTCAAGAGGTGGGATTCAAGGAACGAAAGCGAGAAAATTATTCTTTTTTGGCATACGCAAAGTCATTTTGGTTGTTCCACACTCGGCAATTTCACACAAGAAGACCAGCCACTTATCAGTTATGGCTTGGTCTTTTATCGAAAAATGACATGATCGGACTGCTTCCTTGGGATCCCGAAGCATGGGATGGACAAAGCGAAAGAGTCTTGCAGTGGGCGGTGGAAAATGGACATGGTGCTCTCATCTGCGAGATAACTTCAAACTTGATCAAGTCAAATGCAGGCCTACCACTCAGGACATTGCAACTGCTCATCGGAGTAGAAACGAAACATCTGCAATTGTACCCTGATATTCACAGATGCACCGCCCAGGTATTGGCCAAATATTGTGAAGATTATACCATACTCTCAATTCTGGTTGATAGTGGGCTGAATCTTTATCAGCGAGACAAAAAGGGACTCCTCATTTCAGCTGTGCTCGAAGGGCGAACACAAGTCGTTAAAGCATTGTTGAGACGAAAAGACTTTCCGATCAACGACCGAGACGGGGATGGAATGACGGCATTGAACCACGCTGCGGTGCGTGGCGATGAGGAAATGGTGAGATTACTTCTCTGTCGCAAAGACATCGACGTCAATTCGTCCAACAATGCACGCTGGACACCTTTCAAGCATGCAGTGCTCGCTGGACATGATAGGATAGCAAAGATCTTGGTGGACCGTGGCGCAATTATAGCTCGTCTGAAAATATACCACGAAGGAGCACTCAAAATGGTCTGATGACTCCAAACAGCTTTGGGAGGAAAGAGATGGTGAAGCTCCTCTCCAGGCGACACGATCTCGACAAGAACTTCAGAGGCCAGTTGGAGCAGACTACGGTGCACACTGCTGCAAATGTTCCGGATAAGAAATGTATGAGATCTTGCCGGAACGGGAGATGCCAATGGCGCTACGCTGTTGCAGCCTGCCCTCATGTACAGCAACGACAAGGTTCATCAGATGTGGAAGTGTTACAACAGGAGGCTGGGCGTCGGACTGGAGATTCGATCAGAGACGATCGAAAGAGTCACAGTGATTTACGACACTTTGAGTCCGTTACTTTACGATTTGCGGATACTTCTCTAGGGGGAATGGATGGGAGCCCAAGGTTGATGGTGAATGAGTCATGCATTATTAGTTCTGGGAGAAACAGCAGACGCCAATCGCCTGAAGCAGCAAATGTTTGCTACATAACTGAGGTTTTAAGAAGTGCGTGGAGGTCTCTTGCGCTCTCAGCCGTGCGAATGCCATGCCTCCATCGAACTGTATGGTACTTTTCAAGATGTCACCGACGCCGGGTGGGCGCCTTGTGAAGGGTCTTTTCCAGTGACGGCGCCTCCGTGTCGTCAAGCTCAAGAATCGGAAGGGGTTTTGATAGGTCTGGTGTGTATGAAGTCGGTCGGAAATGCTTGATTGGCTTGACCAGCTGGCCGTCTTCTGGGGGGGCGGGGGACTTTGTGACGGTTCTTCTTGCCCTCACTATATCTTCCCACATCTCCTTGACGAATTTGAAGTTGACCGACAAGGGGTCGAAGAACTCGGCCAATAGCTGCCAGACAGTGTCGAGATGCTGGATGTCCGGGTAGAACCAGACAATCTGCTGCACGAACCACCATCTTTCGGGTTGGTTTCGAGATGCAAGGGAACCCGCCAACAGAACATTGAAGAGTGTGGTGTGACAGATGGAGCACATGGTCGGGAGATCCATGTTTGAGAGGCGGTACTGCAGTTCGAGCAGGTTGGAGCGAACGATGAGCGCCGAGGTGTTGAAGCTGATTGCATTCAGATACATCCAGAAGAACAGGGCAATCTGATAACACCGCTGCATCTCGAGATGCTCTGGCTCGCCCAGTAACCGGCTGCTATCGGGGTCCATGCGCGAAATCGCCGTCGCACTATCCGGCAGGAGGCTGGAGCTGGGACTTTCGGGGCGCCAGGCCAACATGCGGCCCGCCAGATGCGCTCGGTGGGAATACCACTCTCGGTCGGATTTCCAGAATTGCCTGTCAATCTCGATGATTTCTGTTCGGCAGCCTTGGGTTTTGTTGGGCTGCGCCTTGCGAACGACAACGACTGAGCGGCTATGGAGGAATGCGCCGATGATGTTGATTTTGGATCTGGCGTGCACAATCAGCGAACCTGCGTTACAGGGATAAAGATGCATTACTCACACAGCCAATTCGGTTTCCAAAGAAGCCCCATCGGTAGCGAGGAGCAAGGACATGCGTTTAAGCGCCTGGAGATGCATTCTGCCGCTTTCACCATCGGCCAGTAACACCTAGACCTGTCAGGTCATGTCGACACTACAAAACGCCAGGCTTGCTTCATCTTGCCCACTCACCGACAGCCGATACAGGAAAAGGATAGCCTGATAGCATGAATCATCGACGACCTGCTTCGGGTCACGCAGGACGGCATTTAGCTCGGCGAGACACCTCGTATGCAGACGCAGCCATGGCGGTATCTGCCACTGCGAGTTCTGACCGTTGTCGGTAGGTGGAGGAAGCACCACACCAGGGCCCCTGAGAATAGAATCATGGATGTTAGTCTTGGTGAATGGATGGGTAACGGGGAAGCTTACCCTCTGAGCATTCCGGAGAGAAATACAGAAGCATATGTGGCCACGGCATAGGTTAGACAGGGCGAAGCCTGGATCTGGGACAAGTTGTCGAGCCACTTCCACGACTGCAGCAGATGAGTCGCGAACGGCCTGATGATCCAAAAATAAAAATAGAGGTTGGCTTTGATTTCAGCATCGTAGCTCAAGGCAGTCGAAGGGGTGAAGACATCGAAGAATTGCGACCCCAGCAAGGTCAAGGGCGAGGCGGACCACTGTTCGTATTCTCTGAGCGCGCGCTCCCAGGGTTTGATGGCCAAGTAGGGCTTCTGCGAGGTGGCTGCATAGCCTGCTGCCGTGGACACAAGAGCATTATTTTCGTCAGCGGTAGTTCCCTCTTTGTAGTCCTGCACCGTCTCGTCGTCGTTGGTTGGGAGTGCCAGAGGTGTCTTGGTATAGTTGGCCGTGGACAGTCTCTGCAGGTAGGACGATGTGCCGGTCAAGATGGCCTTGGTGGTCGAGTCGAGCGCGAGGTCCTGGTGGTTTGCCTTGTTCCAGTATCGGTAGCGCGACGAGATGTGCGACGTCTTTGCCGACTTGACCGCTTTGGTGGTCCGCGAGGGGTTCTTCGCGTCGCCCACGATGAACATCAGCGGAGGAGGTTTTCGAGGTTGGCTCATGGTGCAGCGCGAGGCTTTATTGAACGGGGAGGAACCAACGGATGCATTGACGGGTGTTTGAAAGGTCTCTCGTGAGTGGTGGTGGTCGAGAAGGAAGTTCTGAGAGCCATGAATCAATCACCCCGCCATGTTGACTCGCTCATGGCTTTTAACTGCGGTTGATGTTGTTGTATCTGCACTCAACAGGCTGCTTTCTTTCTTTTCTTCCCATCCCTACTGAATTTTCTCCTGGAACTCGATTTCTCACGAACAAAATCTCATTCTTTGCCAAGTCTCCAGCTCTGATATTCCATCGGCCTTGACGAAAGCCGTGCCGAAAACCCTCTTTAGCGAGGTCGCCGTCATCGAGCACGAAGAGAAGACGGCCCCCACGGGCTGGCGCCAAACCCCTCCAGGGACCAGCCGCTCATGCGATTACTCAGACTCGCACTCGCTAAAGAGATGGGCTGGCTGCTGGGCTGATTATAATTGGGTCCGGTGAGCCTCGGGATGGAACAAAAGAGCGGGATGGAGTTCTAGGCCGTGGCATTAACGCTTTTGTCGTCTTTCTATTCGTACCGTCGAAGCCGCGTCGCACAATCGGGATGTGGCTGCGTCTGCTGGTTGTCGCGACCTTCACACATGGCTTGACAGCCAGAAATCCCCTTGAGGCGCGTCGAAATGCCCTCCTCTTCAGCTGTATATAGAATGGCCACATCCGGCTTTCCATGAGCTTAATCTGCTGGACAGGGTGACGGGTCATGGCGGCTGGCGGCTCTTCAAAGCCTGCCCCTGACAGCAATGTCTGCACGGTCGAAGAACCCTCGCTCAAAGTGCCGTCCACCACCAAGAAGGCCGGCTCGTCGATCTGCGGATCTATGCGCAAGTATCTCTGGGCGGTGATCTGGTGCGTCTACATGCTATGGTGCGTTCTAGCCAACAACTACGCAAAGACGGCAGGGCAGTCAGTCCTTGGGATCCCTCAATTTCGAAAAGACTTTGGCGGTGCTTATCATGGTAACTATGTCTTGTCGGCCAAGTGGCAGTCGGCCTACTACGGCGCTCCTCAGGCAGCGTAAGACATGGCCCCCCTAGACTTGCTTGCATATTCCCCATCGGTGAACGGGGAACTCGGGCTGATTTTTCTATGGCAGCTCTGTGATGGGCGCATTGAGTGCTGCGTGGCTCGCCGACAAGGCTGGTCGGAGGTTTGCACTTGGCTGCATCTTTGCCGTCAGACTGACATCGGTCACGTTGGAGTTCATCGCTACCACCAACAATATCTTCTTTGCAGGACGTTTCCTAGGGGGCTTCTCCACGGGCGGGACCAACTCTCTGTGCATGGCCTATGTCGGAGAGATCACGCCACTGGCACTCCGCGGTGTGCTCACGGCTGCAGTCCCCATCTCTCTCATCCTCGGGTCGTTACTGTCCGCTCTTGTGGTCAATTTCACCGGCAACCAGTCCACTCGTTGGGCTTATCGGATTGCTTTCGTGGCTGGCTATGGCTTTATGGCCATTGCAGTGGCTGTGCTTCCATTCATGCCAGAGTCGCCATGGTGGCTCGTCAGCCATGGCAGGGACTCAAGGGCTCTCAAAGCTCTCCAAAAAACTGGTTATTCTACCGATGGTGAAGCCGAGCTCAAACTGACCGAGATCAAGAGAGTGCTGGCCAAGACCAAGGAGGAAACGTCCGGGGCGACGTACACGGAATGCTTTCGACGGTCCAACTTGCGTCGAACCATCATCGCTGCCATGCCGCTGACCATCCAGACTTTCTCTGGGGTTGCCTTTGTCGGGTCCTACGCTACATACTACCAACAGCTTGCAGGATACAGCACTGCGGCAAGTTTTCGTCTGTTTATTGTCCAACAGGTTTTGTCGGGTGCCGGAAATATTTGCTCATGGTTCCTGGTGGATAGAGTGGGACGGCGGCCTCTGACACTCTGGGGTATGGTCATGTTGACGCTGATTCTTTTGATTACTGGAGGTATGTATACCGCCTTCGTCGCCGCATCTTGTTTGTCTGGATGCCGTCTTTGATGGTTCGTGCCGCGCGAGTTGGAGATTTAAGAAGACCCTTGGCTAACAGGGTTGGCGGTGATATCAGGCCTTGCTGTCTCGGGTACGCCGCCCGCCATCAAAGGGACGATCGCACTTATCCAACTCTTCGCCTTTGTCTACAATGCCACCATTGGCGCCACCGCCTTTACCATCCTCACCGAGATCCCCACCGCTCGCCTCCGGGCCAAGACGGCGTCTATATCGGTTGGACTGCAGAGCGCTCTCTTTGTAAGTGCGGCCTTGTATGATTGGCAACTGGCTCGACTTCTTCTTCCCTTTCCCTCCTCATTTGTCCCCAAAGGAAGGTCAGCCAGGTGACATCTATCTATGTATAACACGGCTGACTGAACCTACACAGACCATGTGGGGATTCGTGCTCCCTTACCTCTTCAACCCGGACAAGGCCAACCTGGGCGCCAAGGTGACGTTCATCTTCGGCGCGCTGTCCGTGCTCTCCATCGTGTATCTGTGGCTGTGCCTGCCCGAGTCGGCGGGTTTGAGTTACGAGCGTCTGGACGAGTTGTTCATCGCACGGGTGAAGGCGAAAGGCTTCAAAGACCTAGGAGGTCATCGAGGGGAGGAGGAATCAACCATGCAGAGCGGCGAGGAGTGGAGGGATACAAAGCACGCCGCGGGCGTGGTTGGGGGAGTAGACGTGGGTATGGGACCTAGGAAGGTGAATGAGAAGGCTTACATGGCCGTCTAACAGCGATGATGGACAAGATACGCACTGTGCCAGTCAGTGAGTGCCAATGTCGATGTCGGCAGTGGTGCCTCTCTCACACCACGTATACCGAGTGTTCCCAGGACTAAAGGCAGCAAGCCCTTGTGAGAAATGATGAGCCCAGCCCCCACCCACACATACACACAATCTGCTCACTGCTCACCCCGAGAGTCCTGGGCTCAGCACGAGATCTCTTGGCTCATGGGCATATTCCGGGTGTACTTTATCAGTAGTCTGGGACATACAGCGAGAGTCACACAGAGAGGGAGAGTGAGGAGAGACACAAGATCCTAGCGATGATAATAGTACCGCCGACGATTCTGACTGTCAAAGTCCGTCTTACTTACTTGGCTACATACCTGCCTAGGCACCTGCCTCCCTATCTACCGTACGAGGTACTCGTATCAAGCAATGCGTTTAGCATCATCATCATCATCATCATAGTAAATCCGTTCGCCGTTCGCCGTTCCCCGTTCCTTGACCGAAACCATCGACCTCTGGATTTTCAGATCCCTCGGTCCCCCTTCCCCCGCGCACACGCACACATATACTCGGTACACACCGACCGATGACGGATGATAGAGGCAGGATCCAACAAAGTCCGTGCGGCACGGCAAGCGATTACCGTATGGGGAAGGAGGTGGATATTTTCGTTTCCGTGTTTGAGTCATGCCCACACGCACACATACACTCAGCCACAAGAGGGTACATACGAAATGAGGATCAACGTGAAGTATGCAGGAAATGGAGAGGGAAGGGATAGGGATAGGACATGGAGATGAAGGACAAGGTAGTTTAGTTCTTCGGATTGGAGGGAAAAAAAACCAACGGCAAGAAAAGCTTAGAGTTAACACATACACACACACACACACACATGCACACTGTGCGGTTCGTGTCTGTCTGTCTGTATACGTCAAAAAAAAAAAAAAAAAAAAAAAAAAAAAAAAACACATGGAAAATATCTTGCTTGGATACACCGAATTAAAAAATATATGAGCGAGCGAGTGCTGTTTCTCCCAAGTTTTCGTGACCGTGTCCTTCGTAGTCCTTCCTTCGTAGTCCTTCCTTCGTAGTCCTTCCTTCGTAATAAATCCCTCGTTAGACCAAACATACCTAGCGAGAGAGATGACTCGATCCCAGTTCACGTATGGCAAATACAAATGCAAAGACTCCGTCGACGCCGCCCGCCGCCACCCCTCATGCCTCGCGCAATGCCAATTTGCAGTCGTGAAATTAAAAAACAATCGGTGTTGAAAGGAACGTTCGTGCGTGTGTCGTTGTGTTTTATGGCACAAGACAAAGGCGTCTAGGACGACGGAAACACCTTCTTCAACAAACTCTCCTTCTTGCCGCCTTCCTTGCCCACGGCCTTTCGTGCCAGTTTGGTCCCCTTGGAGGATGCCAGTGTCCTCGTCGGCGGCGGCGCGAACTCGGTCTGCAGATTCAACGTCCCGCGTCCGCCGCCCGCGCCGCCGCGCAGCTTGGCCTGTCTCGCTTGAAACGTTGGATCTGCCTCGCCCCGACCCTGGCCCGTGCCAAAGGGATACGTCGAAGTCGGGTCCTCGAGGGAGGTGTTCGTGTGCGTCAACGTCAGCGGTGAAAAGGCCGTCGATGGGAATGATGAAGGTGGAGCGGTGGTCTCCGAGCGTCCATTCTGCTGCTGCTGCTGCTGCGAGTAGAGAAGGGGCACCCCTGTGGCGGGCGTGAGTGGCGAGTTGGAGTACGAGTCCTGGGTGAAGGTGCGGGCGTATTGGGTGACCGGCATTGAGCTGTGCAATAAGGGAGACACGGGATCGTGAGCAGCTGCAGTGCTCTGTGCATCGACATTCTCAGCCGGGTAATTCTGCTGTGGTGGGGATTGTGATTGCTGTCGACCCGGCTGTGTCGCGTTCTGCAGGAAGTTGTGGTATGCTTGGTGCTGCTGCGAGTTGAAGTCGAACGCAAACGTCGCCATTTCACTGCTGCCCTCTCTATGCGCTTCTTCGTCGTGACTGCTGAAGGACGACGGCGATCCTTTCCCTTTACCTGCCGTCACGGTGATCGTCGACGCGCTGTCGATTCCTTTCCCCTTCATGGCCTGTTTTGCCTGGTCCCGCCACCTCCGTCGCTGCATCCACTTCCTGAACAGCCAGAAGATGGCAAACGCGAGCCCGATGCCGCCGATGACGCCACCCAAAATGGCCCCTGTCAGACCAGACGCGGCGAAACCGGACACACTGGTCTGTTCAGCGGCGACTGGAAGCGTGTCCGGACACAGCGTGCGCGTGAATATGTACGGACCGTGTGGCCGCGCATTCGCGAGGTGGAACGTAGGCGGAGAGGAGTCGTAGTTGGCGATGAAATAGAGTTGCGAGAGGAAGGCGGTGCCGAAGAAGCTGAGGGTCGTGTTGGTCGTTTGATCCGACACTGTGCCCGTGGAGATTGGGGAGAGGTTGGACACGTTCTTGAGCCAGGCGGCGTCGTATTCGACGCTCAGTCCCGATTTCAGAGTGATGGTGATACTCGAATCGAAATCGTCTGGGAGACGGAAGACATCGAGGGCGTCGTCCGACGGCGTCGCCCCTGTTTCCTGGGAGAATTTCTGCGTCACGTCGCTGGGGAGGCTGATGTGGTATTGCGATGTGGTGAGATGGGCGTCGAAACTCTCGGTGAGGAGGTCGGTCTTGGTCCCGTCGGAAGAGGTCAATGTCATCTGCTCGACAGAAACCACAAAGGGACTGTGCTGTGCTTCTGGTCGAGCGGGACTTATGGTGAAATTGTGCACTTCGCCCTCGAAGCGACCCGAATCATACCCACCGAGGGTCAGAGAGCCGTTGATGGCGCCGTTGGCTTGTTCGTACGAAGTGCCCATGTACAGTGCAAAAGACCGTGAAGAGATGAGTTGGAGATCGTAGAGATGGTTCAGCAGCGTGCTGTTGGGTCCCAGGCCAAGCAGACCTGCGGGACCAAACCATGGAGACGTGCTCGCGGAATAATTCGACAAAATGGTGACGGGGAAATCTGGAATTCGAGTGACGTTTGGCGGAGAAGGGTCGTAGTAGTGTGTGAAGAGGTTGAATGTGTCGAATGCAGTTTGGAGGATACTAGCGGGGATCGAGCCGTAGCTATCGAGTGACTGGTATGACGAGGCAGAGGAGTAGCTGGAGGTCGTTGAGTTAGCATTTAGAACGATGCGGTCAAGAACTCTGGCACTGACTTCTGGGACAGGTCTGGTGAATAGAACCCGTGGGCGTGATTTAGACAGTCTCCGAAAGGACTGTTTGTACAGTAGTCAAGGCTGGCCACTGTTGTTTCGTTGTTTGCGAACGACGGCCAATGTGACATGTTCTGCGATACTGGGAAGCCAGCCCCCGTAAACAGCCCATATTGCTCGTTGACCCCACCATCGACTGCTCTGACGTGAAAGTCGACGTAGATGGGGACAATAGAACAGTTGTTTTGTGCGGCAACGACGGTCACGAAGAGAACTAGAGCTTGGATAACCCCAGCCATCATCTGAAACACTGACAGAAATGATACTAGACGACCAGGCAGTGTAGGTCCAACAGTCACTGACCACCAGCTCTGGCAAAGGCTAATGAGCAGCACAAGGGTAAATGCAAAAACAAAACAGAGAAAAGAAACAACAGCAAGAGATGACCCAGAACCACTTACGAACAGAAAGAAATGATAGAGATGAGATGCGGCGGTACAAGAGAAATATCCATGGCCATACAGTTTGCAGACACCTCAAGACTTGCCGTGGTCAGCCTGGCCGGCTTGAGCATTTGCAAGCAAAAACTGAAACGGACTGGGGGAGGACGGAGGGGTTACAATAGACGCCGCACTGGAGAACGCCGCCCGTTGATGCAAGGCGGCTGTCATTTTTGTCATTCCCTGCAGTAGACCGCGTCTTGGGGTAGCCTGGAGAGAATTCATGCGGTAGCTGTGGAAGAGATCGGGATCAGGGTCGACCGATGGTGAGGCCTGACGCCGAGAGGTCAAGATGAGGTTGCAAGAAATTTCCATTTTTAGGAGAAGCCAATCCAGCCTGGCGGCTGCCGAGACCCAATCGGAGCGCAGCTTGGCAGCTCACCGATCAAGGGCGAAATTTTAACCAATGGGGATAGAGGAATGGATGGGGCGGGTCTGGGCGCCCGACGCTGTATAGCCACAATTCTAGCCCGGCAAATGGCCACTCACAGATTCGAGACGGCTGCTTTCAAGGGTTAGCCATGTCCAAAAGTCGTACGCAAATTCCTGCTTGGTCCTAATATCCTAAACAGCTGTCCCAAAATGTCAAAACCTGGAAGACCCGGCACGAGGCATGCTCTCTGTCCAATCAAGATAACTGACCGGGATCACCTTTCCAGCAGGCACAAAATAGCTGTGCCAAGCAGGCGATCGACACATTGTGATCCATCCTTAAGGTTTTGGCTTTTTTGTTATCAAGTTGTTCGACAGAGTATTGGCGGTTGTTGAAGCCAACGCTTGCGTTATTCCAGGTGCGGAGGTGTTATTAGTGGTGGTGGTGGTGCCATTATCCATTGTGTCTGCCTTCCTTTTCTTGCGGACGCCAGTCAGCACGTTGACCTGAGCTGATGACACGATGCCCGGAGCTGTGGGCGGTGCCAAGACCGGCATAGCACGGCCACGTATTGGATGTCCGAATGAGGCCGCCCTTGATAGCTCCAGAGCTTTGTCTATCCAGCTTTTGGTGGCATGTGCAGCGGGGGCCTCATGAGCAAAGTCGGTCTGCAGAAGATGTTCCATTAATGCCTGATATTGGGTAGCGTCGATAAGAAGCTCGCCCCGCGTTCCCCCAGTCGTGGGCAACATTGACTCTTCCGCTACTTCAGGCACAGGAGCACTATGATCAGCATTTTTTCCATTCTCTATAGCTTTAGATTCAAAATCTGGATGAATAGGCGAAGAGGAAGGTGGCGAGTTTAGTTCTGCGTTCATTTTGAGGATGGAGGCAGTCGGCGATCCTATTCCCGTATTGCAAGTCTCGTGCTGCTGTTGGGAATTGGCAGGCGTAATCAGGCTCGGCTTCGTGCGTTGGCTGGCTAAATTCTCCGTCTGACTGGTCTTTTCAAGCTCGTTTAGTGTAGTATGTTCGGTCTGACCACGAGAGAAGACCAGCCACACGAAACCTACTACTCGTCCAGCAGAACATTCTTGTCTATACGACATCGTCTCCCAGAATTGATCAAGGGTTTTCACACCCCGCCATTCTCCTTTTTCATCAACAAACTCGTCGAGGTCCTCAAGAAACCGTGCTTTGGGATCGTCTGGAAGTCGGGGAACCACATGCCTCGGAGGGACCAGAGGGTCCGGCACTAAAAGGCTGACTGGATATGAATCAACCCATTTTGGATCTGAAGAGGAATCTGTCTGGCTTGATGGTGGGAAAAAGGTCTTAACTCCGCTCTTGTCGTATCCTGGGACCAACAGATGTGCAGTAGCCACTACATCCTCCCTGGGTTGGCGCATGACTATGTCGAGCACTCGACACCACCACTTTATGAGCCGGCGATCGTCGAGAATGTGTTTTCCGGCATTCTCAGAACTCCCAGGGAAAAGATATTGGTTTTGCGAGCGAGCAAAAAGTGACACGACCACTCTTGGACTGGTCAGACGAGGTTCAAGTAAGAACTGAATAAAGGTTGAAGTGACGGTGGAAATAGCAGATGGATAGTTCTTTGGTTGGTTGAGGCGGGAAGTGAAGCCTGAAGAGTCGGCTTTTGAGACAAATATTGTCACGAGCGACTGAGTCGTAAAGACCAAAACCTCGACCGCGTAAGCTAAAATCTCCTTGTCTTGGTTCTGAGACGAGACTGCAAGGAAGTGTGACTCGCAGAAAGTGGCGTCTTCATCATGGCCCTTCAAAGGCGCGAACAAGGCGGGCGCTCGTGTGGGCGGCGTTGACAAGTGATATACCCGAAGCTCCAGACCAACAGGAAGGGCGGCAGAAAGACGCGACGGGAGGGATGACTTTTCTGACATATCTGTTGTCTGTCTAGCTGCATTGGTACATGATGAGGCGCGAATCGAAGCTTTGAAAAATGAAAGAAGGAGCTGAAAATTTGTCAATCGAGGGACGAGGTCGGGTCATTGACTTGAAGCCGGTGAACGATTGAGGGAAAGGGGGAGACCGGGGGAAAAGGGAGGTTGACCGGAGTGGCCAGATTTTAGTCTAGATTGGGATTAGCTCCTTTTATCCACCAATGGGAACGCGATTGTCTCCAGTAGCTTGAAGCCTAAAGTGTCAGCCTCACTGGCCGCTCCAGCAGCTTCCCCTCGTCGCTACACCCCCCGGGCCCAGATTTTGCCTTCTCCGGTTTCGTCACACAACACCGTCCAGCCTGATATATAAAAGGTCAAAGTCGCCTCAAGCTCTCAAAATCTCTCTGTCCATCTTTGTAAGTCGCGACGTTGTTCCCCCAGCATTTCGTCAATCCCATCCTGGTTTCGCGCTGAGACTTGAACTATGGATCAAAATGCAATGCACTATAGCGACAACGATATCAATGTGGCTGCAAAATCTACCCTTCACATGACACTTTGTCTCAGGGGTGCGACCGGTCTTGTTCCACAAGGAGACATGTCGTCTGCGTCACCGAAACCACTACCCAGCAGAAAAGCCTCGCATGACAGGCGAATCGAGACCCCCCGCAATCCTCCGAGTCCTGGTCCTGTCCATGAGAGTGGTTGGGGGAGATTGACATTTGCGCCACCCAGTCTCTCATTTTC
Organism: Fonsecaea monophora; assembly: GCF_001642475.1. NCBI lineage: Eukaryota > Fungi > Ascomycota > Eurotiomycetes > Chaetothyriales > Herpotrichiellaceae > Fonsecaea > Fonsecaea monophora. The sequence continues at coordinate 313,694 of NW_019173933.1, read as the reverse complement.
CTACTGGGCTTCCATGCTTAGTGAGGAGGAATTTCCTACCTTCCTGTTTGGCCGACCCTCTCAGGACCATATCAACTCAAAGATTCTGAATGTTGTGGCGAACAAAAGCCCGAGTCCTGAGCATTGGGCATGGGATGGGTCTGCCACAGGTCTATCTGAAGAGGAATCTGAACCAGAATATGATTCTGCAACGAAGATGGATTCCAACCAGCACATGAACTGCAGCACAGCCACCCAGATTCAGCACTCGAAACCGCGAGAGGCGAGCAATCCCGCTCATTTGGAAATCAAGAGGTTAAGTCGCTGTCTGGAGGAGAGTAGCAAATGAAATTTGATGGAGGCAAGAAACCTGGAACGCATAGACGCCAAACAAATGAGGTGAAATGCCTGTCTCGACTCTACCTCCACATCGACGGATGACAATGCATGTCAAGAAAGCGGAAGTCGGTGGAACAATTCTTCATTAGAGACACGCAGGGTGATTGACGTGGCATGTATCTCTCCTTGCATCGTACACGTTGTTGAGACTCCACGGAGGTTACTCTCTGGCTTTTTGTGGCTTTCTCTGCCGAATGGTTTGGGGTAGAAATGCCTTGGCCTGAAATTTGGTTCTGAAATTTGGATTTCCGGCAAACCTTCCCTACATATTGTTCACTAAAGTCCGAAGAGAGAACTTTCTCGCCCTTGCGATTGTCCTCGATCTGCCCATTTTTTGCGACTGCGTGAACACTTCTCCAAGCTGTCTTCACCCGATACCGGTGCATACCTGACAAAACTCGTCGCGTATCGTCGCCCATACTGTCATATCAACCCAGAGATCCTCATCCCGGTCCTCGGGCTGCTGTACCGTAGCCTCAGTCTTGATGCCCCGCGATACAAGAGTTACATGAGTATACCTGCGTTCTGCGGCCAAGTCGTGTAACAGACCAACATGCTGTAGCTGACCTCCAGGCCATTCGCGCTCTCCTACTTTCCTTGCTAATGTATGATGTCTGCCACCAGTCCCGAGAAAGAAGAAACGCGCAAGGAGGACAGCCCTCACAGTGACGAAGATGGGGAAGTGAACAGCCATGATTCATCGCCCGCAAAATCCTTAGATCAAGACCCAGAAGACCAACGTGTCACAGAGACACCTGAAGCCAACCCTCCTCTTCCTACCGAGGAAGATCCTCCTCCATTACCCGTCGAGGCACCCCCTACTCAACCTGTGGATGATGGCTGGGAACCGGTTTGGGATGACCACGCCCAGGCATTCTATTTCTTCAATCGATTTACAAAGGTAACCCAGTGGGAGAATCCACGAGTACCAGAGGCACCGAGTCAAGCCGGGCCACCAGGAGTTGGAAACCACGACAGAATAGGGGGAGTTCAAGGGCCTCCAGCAAATCGAGTCGGTGGATATGACCCTGCCATTCACGGTGATTATGACCCGAATGCCGATTACGCCAAAGCCTACGAAATCTCTCCGGTGGACATGGCGCCCGGCGCTGCTCCAGGCACGAATCCTGCCGACCCATACGCTGCCACGGGGACGTTTAATCGCTTCACAGGGAAATGGCAGCGAGCAGACCTCAACCCTGAAAAGTTCACCGATGAGCAAAAAAGTCGGCGGCAGATGAATGCCTTCTTCGATGTGGATGCTGCCGCCAATAGTCATGATGGCAGAAGCCTGAGAGCCGAGAGGGCAAATAAGAAATTGAGCAAGGCCGAGATAAAAGCGTTCAAGGAGAAGCGGAGGGAGAAGAAGGAGGAGAAACGGCGCGCATGGTTAAGAGATTGACGCACCCATCATGGCCGAAGAGCAGCAACACAGGCCATAGTTTTGTTATATTTCTACAGAGTAGATTATGTCTTTGATGATTTTGGTGGTGTTACAACATGGCGATGTCGCGGTTTTAGAAGCAGAAGCGGAAATTTCGGGACTCGAGACTACTTGGACGAAATCAACCCACTAAATCAATTTCTCGCTGTAGTGTATCGATCGTGCAGTTCACTAAACCACGCTCTCTTCTTCTCTCTCCATTCCGTCACTCGTTGCGTCCGACATGCTACACTCATGCTCAGAGATCATATCGCGGTGATTTGCATCGCGTGGTACATTTTCATAGCCTGCGTCTGTGCCATTGGCTACATTTGTCTGTGCGTCTTGCCCGCCCTCTTTTGTTCTCCAGGGCAAAAATGGCACCCCCGGCCCACCAAGCTCCCAAATTTGAGATTGATCGCTAATGTACTAGGTACGTAGATTTCTCTACTATCGCCAGACGCCTTCACAGGGCGCCGTCCTCGCAGACGAGTCGGCAAAGCACCATGTCCCCCATGTCACGGTGATTCGACCCTGCAAGGGCCTCGAACCCTACCTGTACGAATGTCTCGCGTCGACGTTCCGACAAGACTACCCCCGGGACAAGATAGCGGTGCACTTTTGTGTCTCGTCGCGAAATGACCCGGCGTACGGCATCATCGAGAGGGTTGTGGGCGACCACCCGGCGCACAATGCGCGCATCTTCATCGAGGAGGAAGACGACGGACTCGCCAACGGAGACGAAGAGGAGAGCTACTACCGCAGGTCTCTAGGGCCCAACCCGAAGATACGGAACATGAGCAAAGCATACCGCGATGCAGGCGAACGGGATCTCATATGGATCCTGGACTGTAATGTCTGGGTGGGCCGGGGTGTTTGTGCGCGCATGGTTGACAGGTTATGCGGTTTCACGACTGAAGGACACCCACCACCAACACCATACAAATTGGTTCATCATCTCCCCATATCAGTCGATGTGGATCTGCGCACCGACCAGGCTGATGGACGGGTGGCAGAGTCTGCGTTTCGGAGTGACAGTCCTTCCACATCACCCCAGCTCGCCAACACACTCACTACCGCTACTCTGTCGAAGCTAGATCAACTCAAGCGGAGTGCTGGCGGCCGTGTCGAAGAGCTCTTCCTCTCCTCCTCGCATGCAAAGATGTACGTTGCCATCAACACCGTGGCCGTGGCTCCTTGCATCCTGGGAAAATCTACCATGTTCCGACGAGTGCACTTGGACCACCTCACCGCCCAAAAAGCCCTCGAGGACGCCAGAAGCACGAGGATTAGCGGCGCGAAGGATCATCACGAAGAGAGCAGGGGCCCTCATCACACCCGGATCGGCATCGACTATTTCTCCCACAACATCTGCGAAGACCATCTCATCGGCGACCTGCTGTGGAAATCACCCGTGCCAGCGGTCCCTGACCTTCCGAAGAAGATGCGAAACCACGGGCTGGTATACGGCGACCTGGCGATCCAACCCATCAACTCCATGTCGCTACAATCTTACATATCCCGACGGGTCCGGTGGCTGAGGGTGAGGAAGTTCACGGTGCCTGTGGCAACGTTAGTTGAGCCTGGCACAGAGAGTTTTCTCTGTTCGCTGATGGGCGCCTGGGGCTTGACTACCTTTAGCGGGACAAAGAGCTGGGCTGGGGAGTCGTGGGGGCGGTTCTGGATGTGGTGGTGCGTAAGCATCCTCTGCTGGCTGGCGGTGGATTGGACCGTGTATTTGTTACTGCACTCAGGCCGAACCATTGAGACGTCTACGCCACAACCCTCATCGTCACTCTCACCCTCACCGAACTCCTCGAACACAAACTCCTCAGCCGCAACACTTGAAACTTCAGAAGACGGACGACTCGGACTCCCCGTGTTCGCCCGACCTCTTTCCGCCGCCGTGCGCTCACGGCGAAGCTTCTCGGCCTGGCTCCTCGCCTGGCTGGGGCGGGAGTCTCTCGCTTTCCCCATCTGGGCCTGGGCAATCTGGGGTGGCACGACCGTGACCTGGCGCGACCGGCGGTTCTGGGTCGGGTTCGATATGAGAGTGCACGAGATTCGCGATGCGAAGAGAGGGAGCAGCAGTGGCAAGGATAAGCACCGGGACGCCAGTCTAATGGGGAAGAGTAATGGACACATGACGAGGATAAACGAGAACGTGAATGGGAATGGGAATGCCAGGGCGACGAATGTCAACGGGACTTTGAGGGAACGCAGAGACCCAAACCGGATAGTGACGGAGCAATTACAAAAATGAGTCAATGAGTCAATGCTGCCCACGATGTCCAGAACATTGTGGACATGGTACGAGGTCGACGATGAGGTATATAGAAGGGCTAGATGACACAATAACTGTGGAAATGAACATCGCAGACCTGAAGACAGAAACCGCATCTCATACTATGCTTCGGAGCCGTCACACCCACGCTACAACTAGGATGCTACAGGTATGCCACACTATCCTCTGGGCATAAATTCTGCCACAATGCTGGAATTGGAGACCGGCGTTCCCGTTTTTTTCATCCTTTCTTCTGTCATTCACCTTTTTGACCTACATGTATGTCTCGTATATACCTCACACTCTGTGCTCTTTTAACGTGTCTCAAGTCCCATATATCGTCATTCAATACGTCTTATGCCCGAGGTGCAAAGAGGTTTCCTGCCCAATTTTGCTCGAGGCTTCTTACCATATGGAGGTGGTAACAATATACAACACTGTTTTTACATTTTGGATGTTTTGTTGCGAGAATCATCTTCCGCTGGAAAGATGATTCGCTCAGATATACTATTCTGGAATGTCACCTCTTCAGCGGGAAGCGGGAGACACTTTGGTTCCTGTACACATTAGGAAAGGGAGTCCAAGTCCGAGTTCATCGCTTCGGAAGAAGGAATTCTGTGGAACTTGTGCAAGTATCCCATCCATGCGGCATTTTGGGGGCTGATGACCAAAGATGCTGTGATGGCATCAATGGCGTAAATATGAGGGCTGACAGCTGGATCGATCCGGCGGATGGGCAGACATTCGCTGTTTCTGTGTTGGGTGATACCAACTCTGACGAGAAGGAAGCTGAGCTGAGTTGACATCTCAACACTATAGTCGTCTGAACTTGCGCCACGGTATGGTTGTGGGATTGTTATCTGGCCTTGCGTTCGGTATTTTTTCTGATCATGCCCGGTAGGGAGAACATCTTCTGGCCGTCATTACGCTGGCGTCCGTTTGCATGTACAATTCAGCTTTCGAGGTTTGACCGTCGCCTGGAATCCATGAAGCTGGACAAGACGTACTAACGGCTGGTCGAGTTGTTAGTTCAAGCATGAGAACATACAAGGAGCTCTTACCCATTGCGTAGTCGGTTCATGGTGACAGCAAGGCTCTGTGATCTTTCTGGTCACAACATCGGCGTGAGTTCCGTCTCCTGGCACCTTGTGGTATCTTAGCTCAAGAGTCCCATCTTTCTCTCGATCGACACTTTCGAGCTTGATATGCTGTACTCTCATCAAAGTCTCACTGTATGTTTCTTCGACTTCAACAACGGTTTTAGCCACGGCGTAAGCCACGCAACTGTTCCAATGGCCCTCGACAACTTTCAAGTCTCGCAAGGCCTCGAGTGCGTTTCGGCGAATGTCGCGAACTCGGCACAGCGTAGCAATAAAGTACAACGGCGCGATAAAGCCTAGATGCACCTTCAGCACCAGGTTGCTGTCCTGCCCTTTTTCCATCGTGGTATATCCACTGCGTAAGAAGGTTCGTAATTGGGCAAACATGATTCGAAAGTCTGCCGCGGCGCGGTTGTAGTTGCTGTCATTGTCTGGAGGGAGAGTTTTCAGAATCAGTAGGGCCATCCGATGGTGAGCAAGCAACAGTAGTTGCCAGTCTGTCAGGAGCGGTTCGTCAAGTTCGAGGGTGGCTTTCCAGCGACCGAACGCGCTCGCCCAGTCGGCAACGTATTTGCGGACACCTGGGACCATTGGCGCCGAATGATATGGTTTACCGAGTTCAAGAAGAAGGACCATATAGACCGCCTGTTGTAAGTGCTTGTTTGCTTGCGCTAGGTCTTCAAAGACCTCTGGCATATCTGGCACCGCATAGGTTGCAACTCCTGTTGGGTTGGCCGGATCGGCCTTGGGTCCCGCCTCTTCTCGCAACGCGTAGTTTTCCGACTTCGCCATGAAGCCACGTATTATGGGTTCGATAAACTCGGCAATCTCTGGTGCAATTGAGGCTTGTCTTCTTCTGTTCTCGGAAATGATGCGATGTCCCGATTTCAAATGTGTCAAACCCGCGGCGGACGCACCCATGAGGAAATCACAGTGAGCGAATAGGATGCACGAGATCAAGATAATCTCGAGGGGCAGGACGCTTTGGCTCTGATTGATCTCAGTGATGGCTTTGGTGTAGTAGAGGGTAAAGGTGTGGTTCTGCCAGGGAGTTCGCTTTGTGAGCTCGATCCACTCATGAAGGCTACTCAATGCAGCAACACTATGCCGGACACATGCATGGGTCTGACTTGCTTGGATAACCAATCGATTCCAAAAGTTTCGGGCCGAGTTGGACGAGTACTGAACCAAGGCTTTATCGTCGACGAAAGAGTCCATCATTTCGGTAAAGTAGGAGGAAATTCGAGGCGCCGTGAATTCCACGAAGAACTGGGTAGGGCGAATGAGATCAGGCTCATCATAGAAGTGAATCGGATTGCCGCTGGTAAACCAAGGAAGGACCCCTCTGACCAGTGGTTGTCCACGGGATGATGGCTCTAACAAACTTGCTTTTGGTTGGGTATAGCCTTCGCATACTCGTCCGGCTTTGGCACATCGTAGGCATCGTGGATGTGTTTCGTCGCCTAGCACATTGAACACTCAAGTTAGTTTAAGTGCGCGGGAGAAGATCCCATTGAAAAGGCGGGGTTACACGACAAGAATAGCAGTCATGGCAATGCTGCTATACTCCTTCGCTGGATCGGATCCTTGGAACTGTGGAAGCGGGGATTGACGTACATTTGACCCTCCGGTGTCTTGCTCAGAGTCAGCGAGGTTTCGGGAAGGGACAGAAGAGAAGTAAAAAAGGACACGGTGCGAGAGGGTATGGGCAGTGGGAGAAGACTGGAGAGTGGGTGGTGAGAAGAGGAGGAAGGAGGCGAAGTTTGTGGAAAGCCATACCTGCAAGTCAGGCAGCCGGTGCGCACTTTGTGATGGCTTCGTTTCAATCTTGTAGGTGACCTTTCACTTCGCCTTTCACTTTCTTTACTCCTTTCTCGTGCCCGTTCTGCCCTCCTATCTCCGAGCACTACAAGTGTAGATTGTGCCGGCTTCTGAATCTCGACAGCCCCGGGCGTTTTGCACGGTTTGACGATTGGCTGTGCTCGCTGCTCACCACTCGGCGATGGACGCCTGTCAGCGACCACAATGGCTCGTGGTACCATCTTGGACGCACGAATATGGACATTTGGAAATCCAGCTGAACTTTGCTGAAGTCGTTGTGTCCAGAATACAAGAAGGATAAGAATCCGATCCAAGGCCCCTTAGATAATATAGGGCGCTAACTTGACCGGCTAAAGAGTTGCGGCAGAAGACAACCGGATCGTGATGACCCACGAGCAGTCACTCAAGACGGCGAATGGGTAGCATACCGCCTTGACACACCTTCTCAATGTTGGACTGCGGGTCGAGTGGTTCAACCCTGCGCAACCGAGTCGAGTTCGGTACTTCTGAGCTATTCCTCTCCGACTTGCCAGCCAGTAGCCCCCCGTGCCCCCATCAAGACTGCATCCCCCAGCATTAGGATTCGGGAAGGTGGTGGTATTGCTCCGCCTCCTAGTCGGTCGGTTCAGTCAAAACCTTGATCAGGTAGCACAAGAGCGGGCGGTGAGGTATAATAAGCAGGAACTGGAGTCACCACTGGGAGCGGCCAGGTTCAGGTGGTTTCGCAAACACATGGTTGGCCAAGATATGCAAAGCAATCCACGACCCCGAGTGCCAGTCGCTTGAGGCTGGCTCCGCGCGCACAGACTATTCTGGCTTGGGCCAACACGTCGAGTCAATCTTCCCTTCCGGCCCCCCCTGGGTTGCCATGCCGTCTAGTTGGAGCCACCGTATCATTAGGGGGAGCATTTTGGTGGTGCAGTCCACTCACGACCGTCTCCCGCTGTCCTCAACCGAGCCACACCCTGTCATCGGGCCTACAGTTAGCTGCCGGGTCTCCCACTATCGACGGGCGTGACTTTCAGCCCTAGGGGATCAAACAGAAGCGTGGCTCCTCCTTGCTTCCGCTCTATTTACATGCTAAGTGACTAATCAGCCCTAATTGGGATGGGAAACAGACTACGAGGTGATTACTCTTGGTCGCCGACATCCAGTCAAGGTGCTGGGAGCTTTCTACGACGCTCTTAACCATGTGGGCAAAGACCAGCACCTACCCAGAGCAGACTACGGCTTTCCTTGGGGCCAGCAGATACTCTTACCAGCCTTTACTCATCGACACTGTCTTCCGATCACGCGCATTTCCACCCATCTGCTTCTACAACCCTTCCTTTCGGTGCCCTCCAAGTCGCCAATGCAGAACATAACAAAAGAACGTTGCGGGAGCTTACTCACAAAGAATGGGTTTTAGTTTCCGGCTCGGCGAGTCATAGTGAATATCCAGGTTAGGAATTCCTCTGGGCTCTGCTTCCGGGCTCGTCAAAATTCGCAAACCATTTACCCTATTTGTGTATGGGGCCGATATCGAATGCTGCGCCAGTTGTAGTGCGCCTGCAATTGAGAGTAACATGGTCGAGATGCAGCAGCAACTATTAACTATCAACAAAGGAGAAATAAATCCGGCATCGTGCGATCGACTAGGGCAGATTGACCTGTTCGTATCGAGCTTACTACCTACAAGGGAGATTAACAGCCTGTCATCACGATCGGCAGCTGGATGGTACAGGTACTGTGTTCTGAGCCCAGAATGAGCTCGTCATGATCTACGAGTACAACATCGGCACTTGAATGGAGGATTGCAGCTTGCGGCAATGCTCTCTAACTCCAACTCGACGTTTTTACTGCTCTTTTGTTCTGTTGGTCTCATAACCACCTAGTTAGCTGACGTGCCCAACCAATGACCGCCAGCCGCCTTAAAATGTCCAGGGAGGTTCAGCCTCGCCCTTGTATCAGCCCTCTCACCAGAATGTTAGACGAAAGATCCAACCACGCGAGACCACGCCAATAAGAATGATGACGTCTCTGGAGAGGCTGCATGACAAACACGAAGCTGGAGGTAGTGTGGCTGCGCCAACGTGCGTTTTAGGTAGAAAGTGCGAGAGGCAGGATTTAGGGCTGACTGCAGGTCACCCTGGCAAGCCTGGACATGATGCCCTTGCATATGACGTCTCGGCATGCCGGCTACTCTCCAGACCAATGATGGGATGTTGTCGAGAGAGGAAGGATGGGATAGGATGGCATATAGCTGTTTCACCACTACGTTCGCGCTGCCCAACAACTCTTTGCAGTGGCTGACACACCCTCCCAGACGTGATGATATGAGCTTGGCTGTAGTTGATTGGTTTGCTACAGTGCACTGTCTATGTATGTATACATGACCATCACGAGATTCCAATTGAAACGGTGTGAATAGTTTGCCTGATGTACGAGAAATAGCCGCTGGTGGATTCAAAATGGAAAGAAGACAGCTTAGGGTGCTGATGTCGGTGAACAGGTAGGTATGAATGAAATGTATAATGCATAGTCATCTACGAGAATACTCCATTTTGGTCCTTTTGTTGCAGCTTTAATCTACTGGCAACATTCAGCTGGCGTGCCTGGGACGCCTGATACATGTAGTGTCAAGTCCCTGGACCTGAGACGCACGGGTCTTGTCTCGTCTGGTATCCAGGTGCTTTTGGTACATCGGCATGCTCCTACAAGCGACAATAGCCGACCACTTCGACTCAATTTGAACTTTTGACTGGAGTGAATTGATGACTTTAAGGTCACAGCCAGGCTAGCAGTACCGGGGCACACGTACGGATACATATTCGGGGGTATTATATCTACGACTGTTTCTTCTTTATTCTCATTGGATGTTTTTTTTCTCTCCTCTTCCTTTATCCTAGGAGAAATGTGCCCACAACCAGGTTGCGCGACCTCAGCTGTGGACTCGGACCCCGAGAGCTGTCTGTCTATCTGAACAAGAGAGTGGCGAGACTTCCTTCGTGAGTAACGCACGTTTCGTCTTCCTGCTGGAGACAAGAGCATCATCGCCGTTCAAAAAAGTCGCCGACCCCGTGGTTATGCCGGAGCAATATTTGCGCCGTTGTGCAGGTTGGATCAGTCGAGTTGGGGGCGGAAAGAAACCGTGTAGTTTCGAGGAGGATTTCCGCTCTTTTTCTTTTTGTCGCTTGGCCGCTGCAAGAGGAAGAGGAATAGAGAAGAAAAGGGTGAATCAATCCTCTGATCCATCTGCCGCCACAACCGCACCCAGTAAACCCCGACCTGACTCAAAACACCATAGAATGCGTTTTCTTGCTCAAAATAACCGGCGAACCCGGTAACCAACAAGAGTGGCCCGCTCTAGACCGACCACCATAGCCACAGCAATCCCTTGAGATACTCGACAATCTCCTCGCCACCCAATTTACTCTCGCCATATAACCGGTCCACAAAGGTGATGGGGCATTCTTCGACCTTGAGGCCCATGGCCTTGGCCCGCACCATCATCTCCATCTGGAACGTGTATCCCTTTGACTGCGTCTTCTCAATCACCTTGACCAGCGCCTCCTTCTTGTACAGCCGGAACGATCCCGTCAAGTCACTGACACCAGGATTCAGGAGGAAATCCGCGAGGATATTGGCGCCCTGGCTCGTCAACTTCCTCTTCGCGTCCCACCCATACACGCCCCCAATCAGTCCGTTCTTGGACCGGTACCGCGTGCCCGTGACAATATCCGCATTCGTAGCCTTTTGGATCCTGACAAACTCGGGGATGAACTTGGGGTGGTGCGAGAAGTCGGCGTCCATGATGATCACGTAGTTGCCCGACACAAATTGCAGCCCGTGAACGTACGCGGTCCCCAGACCCAGTTTGCCCGCCCGCGGCTTCAAGATGATGTGGTCGGCGCCAAAGGATTTTTGGATTTGTTTTGCGCGCTCGAGGGTGCCGTCCGGCGAGGCATCATCGACGATGATGACTTCCCAATTCAGTTTCCTGCAAGCAAACGGCGAAACAAGAAGAGAGACATGGTTAGATTATTTCCCAAGGTCCGTGCGCGTTGAACAGGGTTTGAGGGTGGACTGAACGACTTACTCCTTTGTGAAGACATCGGACAGCATTTGCACCAGCACGGGCAGGTTCTGGCGCTCATTGTAGGTGGGGAGGATGACTGAATACTTGTCACCTTTAGAACCCATGGCTGTAAATCTTTGCCGCGTGTATTGTCAGAGTGGATTGCGACGTGGTCGTGGTGCGGTTTGCGGAACAGACAGAATCTCCAGCTGGATTTCGCAGTTGGAGTTCGTACGCGCCAGATCATCAATGCGGCGCGCGACGTGGTGAATTTCCAGTGCATTTACCCGAAGTTTATCCGGATCACCATCCATGCCATCAACGTTGATGTCCTTGTGCCTTGTCAGCCTGTCCCCCTTACATCTAAACCTTGTCTAAGGCTTGGTGGAAGAGCTCAGGGCAGATGATCTGACAACAAGTGAAGAGCAACACACCCTTCAAAATGTCTTCCGCACACCATAGTCGCAAGCCGTCAAGTAGAACAGCCCTACCTCGACGGACCACTAAAGGCCCACTGGATGCGCCGACAGACCCGTTGACTCTATCTACGACACCTGTACCCTCACCTCGAAATCCTACAGCACAGCTGTCGCCAAAGCAAGAAGTCAGTGAACCTATAGAGGCGGCTGAAACAGCTACCCGACGACCACCAGCCCCAAGCGATCAGCAACAGGTGGCTCAAACTGAAGACGTGGCTGCGGTAGAGGAGAGAGATCTCTCCTTCCTCCTCGATGCTTCAATCTACCATCCTCTCTCCCAGCTGGAGATCCCCGGCCCTTTTCGAAAGCCATTTCTCCCGCCACTGAAGCCCGAAACTCCTCTGCAGACTGCCATGCAACACCTGGATTCACTCCTCTCTCAATGCGACTTTCTACGTGCTGCCCAGCTGGCAGGCTCTATCCTGGTGTCCGGCACGGTACGGCCTACGGACGCAAAGTCTATTTTCCGCTTGCTGGAGATTCGGTACTCTTGTCTCGAACTGTCGGGGAATTTGCTGTTTGCTGCACAGGAGGCCAAGGCGTTGGAGGATCTGAGTTCCGGATTTTACTATGATGAGCCGGCCTCCGAGCGAAGTGCAGATGAAGATGATCTGGCTGGTCCGCACAAAGTGCCGAGCCATATAATGCCCTTTTCTCTACGTTTGCAAGCGCTCAGACTGCAGAGCATCGGCTTTTCAGACCCGAGGAGGGGCGTTTCTACGCTCTACGATGTCGCGCTGGAATGTAGAGAACATTTGTCCTCTCCGCATACGTCACCTGAACAGAGAGAGCTGTGGGCAGAAAGGCTGAGTGAAGTGTCGATCCGGGTTGTGAATGCCTTGATCGAGATGGGAGATATCGATTGCGCTGTGAGGACGCTCCAAGACATGAAACCTAGAACTGATGATCACCTGGTACTCTGGACATCCAGGATGACCCTGTTGAGAATCAAGATGGGCGATATTGTCGGAGCCCAGAAGTTAATTGATTCCGGAAAGCTGGGCTCGCAAGACAGGCTGGTACTTGGATCTCTTCTCGCCATTGCCGAAGGCCGATATGACGATGCGACAGCGACTCTGTCTGACAACGAAGCCAGTGCTAATTCAGAACTGGCAGCTCTCGTGAAACAGAACCTCGCAGTCGCGTATCTATATCGAGGGGAAGTCCGAAGGTCCCGGCAGATTCTGGAAAAGCTCGTCAATGACGGACATTCTTTCCAGACTTTGACGATCAACCTTGCTACCATTTACGATTTGACTTCAGATCGATCGCGCGAGTTGAAAACGTCGATGGCCTCGCAGATCGCCAGTCGTCAGAGGGATACCGGTTATCTACGCGCGTTTGTGAATGCCGACTTCAAGTTATGAACATTTGCGATTGGTTCTATATGCAAACAGACGACATGGCCCCATGCCGGTAGTCAAAGGCTTTGAGGAGTCCTTTGAGATGGGACAAGGCGGCCAAGACGATCAAGACATGAAAGATTTGGTGTGAGCTTCCCAGGGTATCAAACTTGCCTGGGTAGATGGCCTCTGGAACCCTCGCCTGAAATTCTTGACTCAGCACATGATCACCCATAAATATGGCTGCAGACTTACCGCATACAGACCGGCTCCCAAGATATACAGAGCTCCTTGCAATACCAGCCAAGACAGACCAATTTGATTCTCCAGATCTTCCAGTCCAAATGTCCTCAGCCCATCCAGGACAGGAAATACTGCGGAGATGCCCATGCCGACGAACATCAAAGCCCTATAAGGTCTCCAGGCTGGTGTTCGGAACCGCGGAAGGACTGACGTTGTGGTGCATGCTACGGCCAGGGTGCAAATCTGGAGCAGGTCTCAGTAGTGTGCTTGCATTATCGGATTGTTGCTCACCATGATCCAATATGTCCATTGCTTCCCAGGATGACACCAGAATGCATAATATACACTGGGAATGAATGAACCGGCAATCAGCACAGATATACCAGCATAGTCCAGCTGATTCCAGAATCTAGCAACCCGCGGAGAGTGGTTGGACAGTGTGTGGTAGAATGCGCTCAGTCCTAGACAGATAGCTGCACCACCGAAAAAGCAGCTCATTGCTATAACGTCGGCCACTGATGCTTTCTCATAGCGAGGTTCCAGGACGCTATAGAGAAATGCTGCAAAGGGGAAGCTGAGAGTGGCAGGGACTAAATGCGTCCAGATGTTTACGCTCTCGTTATGCCAGTGCAGAATGCTTTGAAGAGATCTTGTGTAGCTGTAGGATGCCCGCCGGTAGCTGCCGTGGATAAAGTGGTTGTCTTGCAGCCAGTGTGGTAGATCATGCCAGTGTATGAGACTGTGCCAAAGATCTTCGGCCTCAGCAGGTTGTTTGTCAGGATTCATTACTTCACTAGAAGGGGGCACTTTTGTTCCTTCATCTCCAGGTCTTTCGTCGTCTAATTTCCTTGTCGACATGGCTGCTTTCTGACTCTGACTCTGATGAACCGGTCGACATGAGAAATTTAAATGTTGGGACAGTAATTATAGAAGGAGCGGGAAAATATCGGGACCTGGAGGCGATGAGGTCAATGCGAGGCTCGGCCCGGACCTTCCTATCAATCACTCAACCACAGACATTTACGAGTTACGAAGTACGAGCAGCACAACGCGCCCCTGGCATCATCTTTGCTTCTCACCATTGTCCAGCGCCTAACGAAAAAGGTGATGGCGCAGTGTTCCGACACATGCTACACAGAGACTAGACTTGATATAATGTCGAGCAGAATCGCATAGGCGAGACAAACATGGCTCAAGCCCCTCCACCCCTCGGACGAAAATCTTCGGCGCCATGGGACAGGTTGCGCCCAGTGAAGCAGGATCCTTTGGAGGCAATGGGGTTCGTCTCCAAAGGTGATAATAGGTATCTTCCTCTTTCTGACAGGGCTCAGGGTGCTTGTTTATAACGAGACCAAGGCTGCTCGACCTCAAAACTCAAGAGAGCTACTATAACAAGATTGTTGCTCGCTACATGCAATTCTGCACGCGGCATTCGAAGGATCTTGACAATGCTTTTGCATCTTTATCTCTCGACGAGGGCCGGTCGCCGGCCTTGGACCCATCGAAGAAATCCACCGGGAAGCAGACAAACACGCAACCTGGCCCAACTGCGCAACGAGACTCTATTGTCACTACAAACAGTGAAGGAAGCAATGTCACGTCGCCATCGCAAGCGGCCGAGCTGTCAATCATTCTCTTAGCTTTGCGAAAGCTACGTGAGGGCCTACTCGCCAGCTCTACTTCTGCACCAAACTCAGTCTTCTCTCAACGAGTTCATGTATTCAACATCCGAGTCGCCATCCTCGCGCTACACCCAGAAGGCTACCATGCTTCGTTGATGCACCTCTTGTCTGTCCTCCACACGCCCAAGCACCCTCTGCCACGCTCCGAGTTGGTGGAGATGACGAGCTACTTGATACTTGACACAGCGATCCGGCAACATGATCTTGGTCAGGCGTATGCCTTGAGGTACAAAAGCCGTGTCCGCTTTGGGTTCAAAAGTCGGATCGTCGACAATTTACTAAAATCAGTTGCCACGGGAGACTGGGTCACATTCTGGCGCGTTCGACAGAAGGTTGATGGCTACGTGCGAGCGATCCTTCATTGGCACCTCGAAACACAGCGCAGGATGGTCCTCAAAGCCATCGGCCGAGCCTACTATGCCTGTGACGTCAATTGGATCATCCAGAGCGCCACAGGTGGTCAACTGAGCTGGGAGGAACTGGCGAAGCTAGAAGATGTTGGCTGGACGCGAGAAGGTGATAGGATCGTGATCCGAAAGCCCAAAGCCAAGGCCAGCTGATTGTGGGACTCATGCAAGTCATTCGCTTCCTGCGATGCCTGTTTCCAGAAGTCGGAGGGTGCTCGGTGCACTCAGACCGCGTGGAAGACAGGTCTAGATCTGCGTGGCGCCCTGAAACTGTTTGATGAGAGTCGGTGGAATGCGAAACAACCCCCGATGAACGTTCCAGAGTTTGCACTGTTTGCAAGTTTTACATACTTTTGTCTCCCCAGCCACTTCTCGGCGGGGTTGTGCAGCGGCCAGCCACTTTGGTTCAGCCAATCATAGGTGGTGCCACTGTTTACAATTTGGTCTTGGCGGCTGGCTGCGCTCTGCTCTCGTCTATCTTTGAATCTGACTCTCCCAACCTCTTCAACGAGATGCAGTGCCAGTGAAAACGGCAGCCACACCACATGAGTGCCGCACACGCGTGCAGAAATGCTCGTGATAATGACCAGCCCTTGTATTTCTGCTCTGACATGGATAGGTAGATGTTCAAGATTCTTTTCCCTGGTTCTCTTTTTCCTCTCTAATATTCAGGTTCCTCATACATCAACATTGTGATCAAGAAACTACTCCAAGTGCCGAATAGATCCTCAGACATCTATTTGACTGTGATACTAAACTCGCTTGCTCAACAGAATGCAGTTGAGAACATCCTTTCACATCTTTGCCGTGTCCTCCTTACTAGTCCTGTCCGGAGCCTGGCCACTCTTCCCTGCGATCGAGCGAAGAGCACCTGTCTCCTATTCAGTTGTCCCAGTGGGCGGAGGAAGCACAACAGACGATGGCTCCTCGACTGTTACTCGTACAGCGACACAACTATCCACCATTGTCATCACAGAGTCGGAAAGAGCCACAACGTTAGTTGTGACTGTCACTTCTCCTTCGCCTATTACCGTGACCGACTATTCGCCAACCTCGACACCAGCACCTCCCGCCTCTTCGACACAGCAATATTTTTCCGACTCCTCGCCCTCGTCATACTCCATTGCACAAGTGACTGCATCAGAAACAATTTCACCAGTAACTGTGACTGTCACACAATCTCTCCCTTCGACCAGGCCGTATGACGACGGCATGTGGCACACATATTATTACTATACAGTCACGCCTGAAAGTTCTTCGAGCGGGGCAGCAGAGAGCACTGTTGCCACTTCAGGGTCCCCCTCCCAACCAAGCTGGACACTTGGCTTGCCAACAATGTGGTCATCAATATCGACACCGGCGGCCAGTACCACGCCTGTCAACCCCTTCAGGGGTGTGCCGCCCTCCATCCCTACACCTCCGTGAAGCAATGTTGGTCAAATTTTCTTTCCGTGAATGAAGAATGTATAAAAGGGTTATCTATGAGTGCAGTTTGTGGACTTGGTTGGCAAAGAGCGGTTGTTCCCAGGGAGGCATTGTGATATATTGGATTTTAGCGAGGTGCTGGCGGTTATGTCTGAGACGGTCGACACTGTACACTTATGATATCTAGAAGAATGATAACAACGACAATAGAAAACTTCTACATTATTGATCTGCTTCCAATCTCGCAACCATCCTTGGCCCTGGCTTGGTGTTCTTGGACCGGATATCCTCGTAACCTCACCAGGGAACATGACATCTGACAGAAGAACGACTGCTTCGTTCAGCATGATGACGGTCGAAAGTCGTTGCTGGATACCGGTACAATCCTTTTTAGGATAGCACATCGCAAGTATCTGCTTTGTAAGACGTAGGGTCTAGGTACTATAGGCAGCCTGAGGTCGTGTGAGATAGAATGTACTGAGGATTCGCTGCCAAGCCATTTCCGCCCGCAACTTCCCATGTTGAAGTCCGGTAAAGGCGCAGGAAGTTCTCCGCTGCCTGCCAAACTGCCCGTGCACGCTCCCGAATACATCCCAAAGTTTCGCCCGGTCGTTTGCGCGTTGATCGGCGCAAATTCTTTTGTACCTTTTCCAATTCGACACCTCTTGAGAATCTCTCCAAGCTTTCTTTTCGCTGCCACTCTCGTTCGCCGTTGGGTGCGAGCCACCAGCGCCGTCGCAAGATGGCGACAGGCACGCCCGTCGAAGACCAGGGCCGATTGCTCGAGGAAGCTCTCGGCGTCGTGCGTCAACAGTCGCAGCAGATGCGCAGATGCCTTGAGACGCCGGGAAAGCTCATGGACGCTCTTAAGTGCGGGTATGGACTTTTCAATGCCTCAAATAATCTCACCCTCACTAACCGCTATACAACACTCCAGATCAACTTTGGTATCCGAGCTGCGCACACCTACCCTAGGCCCGAAGCAATACTATGAGCTCTACATGGCCGTGTTTGATGCTCTACGGCACCTGTCCGAGTATCTCCGCGAGTCGCATCCCGTCAACCACCTCGCCGACCTCTACGAACTCGTCCAATACGCAGGCAACATAATACCCAGACTATATCTGATGATCACGGTTGGCACCGTATACATGGGGGTCGAAGATGCGCCGGTCAAGGAGATAATGAAAGACATGATGGAAATGAGTCGTGGTGTCCAACATCCCATCCGAGGTCTGTTCCTGCGATACTACCTGATGGGCCAAGCCCGTGACCACCTACCCACGGGCAAAGATGAGGGACCTCAGGGTAATCTCCAAGACTCAATCAACTTCATTCTTACCAATTTCGTGGAGATGAACAAGCTTTGGGTCAGGTGGCAACATCAGGGCCACTCGAGAGAAAGGGAGCAAAGAACGCAAGAGCGGAGGGAACTGGAATTGCTGGTTGGAAGCAATCTGGTGAGGTTGAGCCAATTGGTCGACTTGGAGACATACAAGTCTACCATCATCAGCCCGCTCCTGGAACAGGTAGTTCAATGTCGGGATGTCCTGGCCCAGGAATATCTGCTCGAAGGTACGAGGACAGCATCTGAATATGGTGTCTTGCTGACGGAGATCCAGTCATTACCAAGGTCTTTCCAGACGAGTACCACCTTCACACTCTAGACCAGATGCTCTCGGCCATCGCGAGATTAAATCCACATGTCGACATGAAGAAGATTGTCATCGGCTTGATGGATCGCCTATCTACCTATGCACAGAGAGAAAGCGCCGAACCGATGTCGGCCGAAGACAAGCAAAAGGCGGAAGAAGAAGCCGCAACCCGCATGCTCGAGAAGGTCGACTTGAACCAGGAAACGAAGCCTGCTCCCCCTGTTGCTGAGCCGGATACTCCCACGACGAACGGCACCGAGACCAAATCACCTACAGAGACACAGACGACCGAGACCGAATTAGCGACGCCGGCCACACCACCAACAAATGGTGAGAAAGGGGCCGGCGTCGGTGATGTGAGGCTATTTGAGATCTTCTACGAACAAGTCGTAAATCTTGTCAAAACCCGAGGCCTCCCTATCCAAGACACAATGGCCCTGTTGACCTCGTTGGCCAATCTCGCACTGTACGTTCGCATCATCCGATTAACCAAATGGTCAAACTAACAACAGCTAGTAATATCTACCCTGAGAGGCTAGAATACCTGGATCAGATTCTAGCCTATGCCCGAGAAAAGGGCGCGGAATATATGGACTCCGCCGACCTCCATTCCGCTGCAACACAAGCCAATATGCTCAACCTCCTTCTTGCGCCGATCAGAACATATATGTCGCTGTTCACGGCGTTGGCTCTTCCCAACTATCTGCCTTTGTACCAATCACAAACGTATGCGACGAGGCGAGCTGTGGCCGGCGAGGTGGCCAAGAACATCCTGCGGAACCATGTGCTAATCACCACCACGCAACACCTGGACGGAATCATGTCTCTCCTCAAAGTTATCATCAAAGAGGGCATTCAGCAACCGACTGGCTATCCCGGGCTGAACCGCCCGAGAGGTGGTGAGTCGGACGAGACCGTTGAGGAGCAGGGGTGGTTGGCCCGAATAGTTCATTTTGTTCAAGGGCCCGACAACGACACTCAGCTCAAACTCTTACAGCAGATGCGCAAAGCCTACGAGGTGGGCAACGAGCGGATTAGATATACGACACCCGCCATTATCACAGCCTCCATGAAGCTCGCGCGGAAACTCAAAGCCCGCGAACATTTTGATGACAACTGGCAAAATCAATCTTCAGCGCTGTACCGATTCATGCATCAAACCCTCTCCCAATTATATACCCGTGTTAATCCTGGAGCGGCAGAATTATGTCTTCGGTTATTTGTTTCGTGTGGTCAAATTGCCGACCAGTGTGGTTTTGAGGAGTTCGCATATGAATTCTTTGCCCAAGCGTTCACCATCTACGAGGACAGTATCAGTGATTCGAGGGCACAGTTCCAGGCTGTCTGCATCATCGCCGGCGCGTTGCAGATGACGAGGGGATTTGGAAAGGAAAACTACGACACGTTGATTACAAAAGCCGCATTGCACGGAAGCAAGCTGCTAAAGAAGCCAGACCAATGTCGCGCGGTCTATCTCGCCAGCCATTTATGGTGGTGCGTTGAGATACCTGGTAGAGAAGAGGACCCGAAGAATGTGAGTTGCGACAGGCGCAGATGCAGTTGGAGATCTTGAAATGCTAACCAGGCGAAAACAGTTCTATCGCGACGGTAAGCGGGTGCTGGAATGTCTCCAACGGGCATTACGTGTTGCGGACGCCTGTATGGACACCGCAGTCTCTGTCGAGCTGTTTGTCGAAATCCTCAACAGATACGTGTACTACTTTGATCAGCAAAACGAAACGGTAAGGACGACCCATCCTTAGATTTGCCCGCTAATGTCTAACTATGCATGCTACAGGTCACGACCAAGTACCTGAATGGGCTCATTGAGCTGATCCACTCAAACCTATCGACAACAAACTCTGAAGGGAATACCCAAGCCCTGGAGAATCCCAAGCGGCACTTTTTCAGGACGCTCGACTACATCAAGTCCCGTGATTACGAGGGCGTTGTTATCGAGGCGAGACAGTGAGGTGGACTATGGCAGTCAGTGATGGAGACCAAGATGAGAGAAACTGATCCCACTTGTTTCTCTGCAGAATGAAAAGATGAAGAAATCTCCACAAAGGATTGGCCTGGAGCATTCTACATTGCATTTACCCATGCTTACTTGGCCCGGTCTGTGCGGTTTATACATTTCCCTTGCGGCGACATGTTCCTTGCACCAATTTTTGTCACTGACCAAAACCACCTTCCGCGCGCGCAAATTCCTTTCCTCCTTGTCCTCGTATAAAAAAAAATGCAATGCAATGCAGAGCGTGTCCTGAAATCGAACCAGAAAATGAATGAGAGGGTGTGAGAGGATGGAAATCTGGCTTGCCTTGGGTTGACTTGACTTGGCTAGGCTAGACCAGGCTATGCTAGACTTGTTGTCTGAGTCGAGTGCGTTATAATACACGAGATCTCGCTCATCGCTCATCGCTCATCATCGAGTGAGTGACTCAGTCAGTCAGTCAGTCAGTTGGCCGTGGGTTGCGTCAATTCCTTGTTTCCCACTGTTCCCTTGCCTGCGTCGCCGATTCGTTTTGCAAGGTTGTACTGTACGTATGTACTAGGTCCTGGAGACTGGGTCCTGGACCCGGCTGGGTGCGGAATAAAGGATGTGTGGTTGTGTGGTGTGGTGTGGTGCGGTCATCACTTTGGACAGGATTCATCATGCTGGAGATGCTATATTATAATCAGAAGCTATTGACTATTGATGCATTGACTCTCTGGTCCAATAATGAGGGGCTCTTTCCCTTGAGCCTGACAAATATAGTTATATCTGTGGTTATTTTGTTTCCCTTCCAGCCATCCAACCATCTATCCTCGTGCGGTACGTTTCAGCCAGGTCTTGCAACTTCAAAGCTCCTGGACAAGAAGGCCAGTAGCAGCCGCTTGGGGAAGCTGGATCTTGGGCGCCAACATTTCCATCGGCATCAAAGGACTAGTCGTGCCATTGCTCGGACTAGGGTTGTTACTTTGTAATGCAGCACGATACTTGAAAGCAAAGTTCAAGATCAATGCAACGGCCAAACCAATAGTGACGATAAACGGCCCAATCGGATTGTCAAAGTCCTTCCCACTTCTTTCCTTGATCAACTTCGTACGCCACATATACACGTACCAGCCCCAGATTCCTGCAAACACGGCGAAGCAGGTATACACCACGGCAAGGATGCGGGCAATGTTGTTATCAACACCAGCAGCATTGTAAAGGCCAACTGATAGGGTGGCTAGGAGGACTGCGATATGCTGCCACTTGATGAATGTTCGCTGGTTGGCAAGCCAGACCTTGGCTTCAATTTTCAGTTCACCCTGGTCTTTGATCCAGAAACTTGGTTCTTTGACACCCGGCGGAAGCGGAGCATTCTCCCATGCTCCTTTTCCTTGGCGACGACGACGGGCGTAACGAGAATTCGAGAAGGCTGGAAGGAAGGATCGAAGACCGCCCCTGGACGAATCTCGAACCTCGACTTGGTCGGCTGGATGAATGCCATCCTCGTCAGTATCCCGTTCCTCAGCAGTAGTTTCCAGCTGCGGCTCGGCCCTGCTGCGTCCTTGAGATTGAACAGATTGAGAAAGCTGGCCGGAAAGTCTTCTCTCTGCGAATTTGCCAGGAGAAGACGCAGCCTTTCCTTTAGGGGTCAATCTGGACCCCGCAATGAAGCTGCCGACGGCCATTTCGTCCTCTGCCTTCTTAACCTCTTTCTGTTGCTCCTCTTGGTACGCTATAACAGGGTCTCTTCTGATGTCGGTTTCCAAATCGCTCAGCCAGAAAGGAAAGCTGTTGACATAGTCCTCGAATAGCTCGGCCACGCCATGAACAAACTTGGAGAATCTTTTCTCCTCCTTGACCAGGTGAGAATTCATCAAGTCGTGGAGCCAAGCGTTATTTCTAGTATACTTGGATTCTTTGATCTTGATCTCGAGCACCGCGTGGGGAAACCGGCTGATCTCGCCCTTCTTAATGGCGGAAAATGGGTATTCCATCTTGTTCTGGTCAATATCAGACCGATGCCAGTCATCTGGATCTCGACACGGGCGGTCAGGGTCCATTGCATCCTCTCGAATGAAGGCCAGATCAGTGTCCAGCGACACCCGGATCCTGTCGTCCCCGGGGATCTGGAAAGCAGTCCGGGTATAGCTTGCTCGGAGAACTGGCTCGAGTTCTTTCTCTTTGATGAAAGACTGAATCTCGTCAACGTTGGCCTTGAACGCCTTGATGTCCTCATGTTGAGGTCCCAGCAACTCTTCGAGTCTCTTGATCTGTTTTTCCATCTTGTATTCCCCCTTGAGAAACGGAATGAGGTATTTGGGCTTCAGTTGGATTCTGATGTCACTACTGTCGGTTGTTTCCTCGTCAACGAACTTTTTCTCAAGGACCACCTCTGGTTCATCAAGTAGATGGCCAGCCCATCTGACACGCAGGGATGCACCACCAGTACCCTTTTCGACCTTCCCTTGGTACAGGTCAAAGTTGTGATTATCGAAGTAGATTGAGGTGATCGTCGGGTCCTTTTGGGACGAATCGACCACCTTGACTGACTGGGGATTGTACACCAAGACGGGCAGGCGACGCAAGAGGTACGTCTTGACCTCGAGCAGGTTGTCCACATGAACCCAGTATTTGAAAGCCTTGTACTCGTCTTTTGGTCGGACGTCTGTATTCGCTTCCTTGCCAGCCTGTTCTCCCTCGAGCTGCTGCCGAGCCCAACTGTACATGGTCGACAGTCGGAAAAGCAAAGGCGAGTAGTCCTCCTGGTTGAACGGCATCTGAGACAGACGGACCTGCAGTATCGGACGGACTCTGTACTTGAGACCTCTCTTTCTATCATGTTTCTTTGCAGCCTTGAGGAACCCGGTGTAATTGATCCTGCTGAACTTCCTAAGCTCATTGAGCTCCTTGGAGATGCTGTCAAGCTCCGGAAGAAGCTCCTTTGCAGCAGCTTTGTATTCCTCCTCAGCTTTTCCTGCGTCTTCGCCTTCGGTAGACGGGAGCTTTGCCTCACAGGCAGCGGTTCGGTCTCGTAGTGAGTTGAAGGTATCGACCTGATGCTGGTGGACCTTTTCCAATTGGGTTACGGTGAGTTCGTGGACAAAGTTCTCTTCGTCCTGTTCACTCCAGCTCCTCTCACCACCTCGGCCTTGAGGGGACGTTTCATCTTCGCGGAGGAGTTTCTTGATCTTGTCGTACTCGAGGTACTTGTCTTTCCATGGTGGATAGATGGCATCGGAGAGGGTCTTGCCAAAGCGCATGTTGGCGGGAGAACGAAGGCAGTGTAGGTCCGGTCTTCAAGGTCGCAGCAGCTACTCCATCTAGATGTCAATATTGAGTACAGGAGAAGAAGCTCTAGGGAGAAAAATCCATAAATCTATGTTATTGGTACAACAACCGACAGAGCTTGACCAACTCGCAACGCAGCTTTGGAAACCTCGATGCTGTCAGTGCCTTGTTCCCTGCGGTTTCCCCACTCTCAAAAAGCAAAGCGTGGTGAGCAACAACCAATCGAAGCGGCGATTCCCCTCCCGTGCTCACAAGATACTTGCCTAATGCGGCTGAAGATTCTCGGACACGGTTTTTCCGGCCGGCCATCTCCAATTGGCTGCTCGGAGTAAGACGACAGCCTCGGCATCGATTAGATGATCCCGACGAGGCTGCCAACTTCCATTGAGTCATGTCGTATCCCATCTACAACACTCAGGTATGCTCTGAGACGAGTAGAACTCCTCAACAAAAATTTCACAGCTATGTCGGAAGACTCGAGAGCTATTATACAAGCTCTCGAGAAAGTCCTTGTACACCTCAGCGAGAATCCGTACCCGCACGTCCCCAATCCTCCCCATACCTCTCCGAAACGAGCCAGCGTAGCTGCTATTATCCGTGTCCGACCAGCTTATAAACCCGTCCCTGCCAGCATCAATGGTTCCCTCATAGCAGTCGATAAACCTTCTCCTCCCTCGCCGCCTTCGACCCTCAGCGAATTCTTTGCGCAAGAATGGGTCCAGGAAGGAGACCCGGAATTGCTTTTCATCAAGCGCGCCGGTCGCGCTGGGGATAGGTGGTCGGGCCATATTGCCTTGCCTGGGGGGAAGCGAGACCCCGAAGATGCGGATGACTTTGCTGCTGCCGTCCGTGAAACAAGAGAAGAGATAGGCTTGGACCTGGAGACAACGGAGTGCCTGCCCGCAGGGAATCTCCCCGAGCGGCTGGTCACAACTTCATGGGGGAAAGACGTTCTAATGGTTTTATGCCCCTACATATTCCTCCTGACAGGCAAGGCCGTTCCACCTGTCCAGCCACAGCCCACAGAAGTCGCCTCGGTGCACTGGGTCTCTCTCCGTGCTCTGCTTTCACCCACTCTACGGACTCGAGAAGCCGTGGACATGTCCTCAAGAATGGCCAAGCACGTTGGTCCCATAATCCACAAACTGATCCGTTGGACAATGGGAAAGATGATGTTCAGTGCCGTTCGCCTCCTCCCTACAGAGTCTGTTTATGCCAGCTCAATACCGGGATTCATACCTACGGAGGGTGGAGATAAGCTCTCCACCTTGTCTGGTTGGGCCCAAGCGCCCTTTGGCATTCCGTCCTCCTCCTCTGTTCACCACTCTCTTCTTACTTACCAACAACCACTGATCCTCTGGGGTCTTACACTCGGCGTCCTGGCGGATCTTCTCGATCAGCTTCCACCCTACAACGCTGTGGCGCTCTGGAAATATCCCACGTTTACAGTCCCTGACCTCCGTCTAATTGTGTACGTCATGACTCGCTCATTCCGAAAGAATAGCGCAGAGACCTTCTCGTCTGGATCTTGGCCGAACAAACTGCAGCGGCAGCCCAGTCAGACCGCGATGGATGGCGCAAGCGAGGCAACAGCGGTCCCGGTGGCCGAATCTACTCCCGTCATGGGGCCTGAATCGACGTCCGCTCCCGCTCCTCTGGACAAAGGAGAGCAGTCTTCTCGAGCGGCTAAGCGATCATCGTTCAATAAGCACAGTGTCGGTATCGGCGGATTGGGTGTCGGAAAAGACCCGCAACATGCCGTTGGTAAGTTGTTGTATGGGTACTATGGCCGAGTGAATTGGGCGATCGCCTTGTTTTTGGCGTACAGAACAGCGCTCACGGTAAGTGTGGCGTGGTGGGTGGTTAGATGGTGGCGAAAACGAAAGGCTGTTGGCAAGTAGTGGTTTGCTGGCGGACCTGGAGTGGACGGCACGCAAGCTTGCATTATCGAGAACAGCTAGCAGGCTGTATTCTTGAGGTCCCTTCCTTCCCCTTTCCTAGAGACTACCTCTGCATTGTATATGAAGACGTGGCATTTGGTATTGAGCTTCTAAAGCGGCAAGTCTTGCATATTGAACGAGTTGATCTATAGAGCGCAGATGTTGATGCTTAGATTTGTCAATTTACATCAAGAGCGCAATAAAATACGTATAGTTACCAGGTGATACAATAATCAAACTGAGATGGGCTAGCCTTGAACGCCCTGCGGCACTAGAAGAGCCTCGCAAGGCACTCCCTCTCGTTCTCTTCCTAACCCCGCGTCTTATCCCTGTTAGGTCTATAGCCGTTCCGAAGGGGTCTAGTTCATAGTAGAAGAGCGTGTGCTCCAATGTCCCACCGCGAAGGTGCCTCGCCATGTACTCAATCTGGAAGGCGATTACTTCGAAGAATCCCAATGGTTGGCAAGCTAGAAGCGTCTCGTCTCGAAGCACTAAGCTGGAATCTGTCAAGGCGGTAGGCTTTGTCAACCACATGGCTCTGCCGTATACAGCCAAAGCAACCTCGGGTGCGGGCCCTCGAGTTTGCATCTCTTCGTCTCCTGGTAAGTTTGGCCAAGGCAGCGAGCGTATTTGAACGTGGGGAGAAAGGGCCGGTTGATGAGTCTAGGATACATGTCCGGAACTTATTCTAGATACCCTCCCTTTCTCCCTTCTCCTCGAGAAGGGGTTTTCTATCTGGAAGGCATAGGCGAAAAAGAACCTTTGCACTGCCAACTCACGGTGACTGGCCCAACGCGAAGGTCATGTTGGTCGATGTGTCTGTCAGTTTCGTGGTGCTTAGACTCGATGCACCGCCTTCGCATGGATTAGTTGAGCGTTGCTGCCAGAGTTCATAAGCTCTATGAGAAGAGTGTGCTGTCTCATCATAGTGGAGAGGATTAAGGGTGTCTCGAAACTCACAGGTCTCGCCTAAATGAAGACAACGGCCACGAGATGTTGGCCGGGCTTCGTCGCTCCTGTACAGGATCAAAATAACAAGTGGCAAGGGAAGTACTAATCGCTCACTGCCTACCTTAACCTTAGGACCCTGCATACACGGCACGCTTTACTTCGTGGACCTCGGTGGGTGTAAGGCACCTTGGGCTTCTCAGCTGAAAAAGTATACCTCATTGACATGTGGTATTGACGTAGTATTGTTCAAGAGAGCGGGAAGAGAAATGCTCAGGTAAGACCCTGCAACGATGAATTCTGGTAACAAAGGACCCAATCGCATCATCTGGGCTGACAGTGCCTGTCTCGCTTAATAGAGTCTGCATGGGATGGATGTACCGCTTCGTGTGTCTCGTGCTCGGTAATTATGTGTGACGCATGCTGAGACTTCCGCATTCGGCAGGTTGATCCACCACTTATTGAACCACTAGACCCACACCACAGGAATACTCGTATGTTGGAATACATCGACAGGGACACCGTCTCAGCCATGCGCGACATGACGACTGCTTCTGTCCTATTGCACGAGTTGTAGAGTATATCGAATGCAGAAGGTTCTCAAGCATGTCGCACGTAGTGTCTGAACTAGGAGGGTCGAAATGTATACATACATATATATATGTCCCCTGCGTCGCCCTAAAAGTTGGACACATCCAGAACCACCCCAAGAATTATCGCAAATAGATCCGAACATCGAACAGCATTGATACATTATGGGCAGCTGTAACTCTCCTAGCAATGCTGGTAAGTCTCACATCTTTATGGCTGATCCTTTCCACTGCTGACTGACATTCTCTGTAAAGACCCAGCAGAACCCCTTGTCAACGATCTCTCCTACCATACCTTGACGACGTATATTGCCGCGGGAACCACCATCTGCACATGGACCGTTTGCAGTCTCCTGACACTTGCACACCTGGCGAGATATGCTGAACCACAACGACAGAAGCAAATTGTCCGCCTTATTTGGACGCCAGGAGTGTTCGCCATTTTCAGCTTCTTCGGAGTCTGGCATTACAACCTGGCCAACTACCTGACTCCGATCGCCGAGCTCTACGAGGCCTTTGCACTCATTGCACTGTTCTTTCTTCTGGTTGCCTGCGTGGCGCCAGAGTCCTTTGAAGGACAGCTTCAGTATTTTGCTACCAACCCTGGGACTAGCAAACCTTCAAATGCTGCAAGCGTCAACTGGTTTCGCAAGACTTGGATCACCGTGATTCAAATTTTGCCCACCCGCGTGGTCACCGTCACTGCCACAGAGATTGTCGAAGCAACACAGTGCCACGGAACCACGTCCTATCAGCGGACTATGACCATTATCAGCATTGTTCAGGGGTTGCTGACTGCGATCTGTCTCATCGGCATCTCCAAGTTCTACCCGAGATGTCGCAGCCAGCTCCACGTTGCCGACCGGCGTATTCTTTATAAAATGGGCGTGTTCAAGCTCCTCGTCTTTACCCAGCTTGTACAAAGGATCATCATCAATGCCCTCTCGCAGAGTGACGTCCTGAAACCAACCGAGCATCTGAGTTACAGCGACCTCAATCTCGGGTTGAACTCCTTCCTCATCTGTCTGGAGACTTTTGTAATTGCGATTCTGTTCGTCTGGCCGTTCTGGCCGCACAAGGCGTTTGAGAATTCGAGGGCAGGGATTCTTTCGGCAGCTCTAGACGCCATTAACTCTAGCGATGTTTTTGCAGGGATAGTTGGTACTGCACGGCTCTGCCGAGGAAATTATCCTGACAAAACTCTTCAAACTAGACCTGTCGATCATGAGCAACCTGAATATGCGCATCAAGAGCGGTCGGTGGGGAACAAATTGGCTAGCGATGACAGTAGTTATGTCTCGGTTTTAGGCTCTCATTATGGTTGCGCGCTGTTGCTTCTCTCTCGGATATTTGATTGATCAATGGGCTCGTCTTGCGTCGATTGCTTTTTGACTTGGTTCTGAGCAGGTAGTTGTGTTAACTGATTGTGTCTTGTCAGTTGTAATGGATCCATAGAATATCGCAAGGCTTTCGGATAAACCTCGGGCCGGCGCTGATTTCTTGTGCCCCTTTTACCCTCGATCCCATCCTTGTGATTCCGTTCCATCTTTTCCTTTTCTTCTTGTTCAAAACTCTTGTGTTGTTGAGGTGGCAGCGGCAGCGAACCCATCGCCTTCTCGTACACTGGGTGCAGGCGTGTACAACATGCCCCGCACAGTATGTATACATAAGTGGCAGCGACGTCCCTTCACGCTTTGTTCATGCGGCAAACAAAATGCGCAGTTCTCACAAAAGAGTGCTTGGTGGGCAGAGTGACGCCTCATGGCGAGATGGCGCACGCCGCAAAGGGGGCGACAGGGGTAGGAAATTCACTCAACATGTCAGGCGCCATTCACTCTCTGCTCTGTTTCTAGCAACTTGTGGCTTGGCTGCGAACTGGGGCGCTGAATTTCTCCCCCACGATTAATTACTCTCGCCTCAGTTCTGTCCTTCTTTGTCACGTTCACACACCTCTTGTTTGTCAGAAATTTGTCGAGTCCGCTCTCGAATCAACTCAGCATCAACCTCTTACCATTACTCCGTCAGCATTTGTCAAATTCTTCTGTCAGATCAGTCTCCTCTTCTCTACCAAAGATCCAAAAATGCCCGTCAGTCGCTGGAACGATGCCAGAAAGCTCACTGTAGACTCTTCAGACCTTGTCTCACGGCTCCCACACTGACCATCAACAGCTCCTTCGCACTGCCATTACGTGTTTACCAAACTTCAAGATCGATGCCGTCCAAGTAGCTAAGATGTGGCGTAAGCAACGAGGTTCCTGTTCGCTTTTAACCGCTGCTGACTTTGGCTTGAGCCGACGACGATGATGAGCATGTCAAACCGACTGTTCGTAGCATCAACGACAACTTCAGGGCAATTATAAGACACGGCAAAGACCTCGAGGCTTTACGGCAGATTAAGCAAGGGCCCGTCACAAAAGGGGATGATGAAGACGAAAAAGCCGAAGCCAGGTCTAAGGCGAAGAATGAGATTGACGACACCCCTGCTACGTTTCAATCATCCACGATCAAATCCCCAGAAGGGAAGAATATAGTCACTACTCCACACCGCGGTGTGAGCTCCGGGAACAAGCGCTCGTCAGCGAACAAGCCTAGCACCGGATCTAAGCGCAAGCGCCGCGTCCATTCACCCTTCTCTGACGAGGACATGCGATCGGCAAGCGAGACCACCTCCGGCGATGAGGCCAATATCGCCACTCCAACCCCGCTGACTCGAAGAACCTTGCCAGTGCGCAAAACTCGCCATGCAGCCAAGCCCATGTCCGAGGACGGGCGCGGCGGTACGGAGGGGGAGGAGGAATATGTGTGTGCAAGGCGCCAGGACTCTGAGGACTCGGACGGGGAGTATGACCTTGCCGAAGAGCGCAAGGAGAAGGCAGCACGCAAGGCGAAGCTAGCGAGGCTGGCTCGCAAGTGAAGAGTCCAGAAAGAGGAGGCAGAGGGGCGCAGTGTCAGATATTGACACATATTTATGCATGTCTAAGCAGATCAGAGAACATCACACGCTGTGAGCATCGTCTCATAGCAAACAAAGTAATGAGAGAGAAAATGATTTCCCGTGACCTCTACTGTCCACGTGTTGTCCCTCGTTTCCACCGCATGTCACAACCTGATCAAGCACCAGAATGTCGCACGCCGAGATTACCGAGCCCGTCACTCTGAGTAAAAGCCAGTTTGTCAGAGTCGCGGCCGCCGTCTGTCAAAGACAAAGGGAAGCCGTATTATTTTCTACGGCGCGAACCGGTTCCATGACGATCCCGGACGAGCGGATGACAAACCGGCAGTCCCTCGACGTGAGCGGTGACCACACGGCAGGTCTCGCCGACTATTACGGAGCATTCTACGCTGATTCCACGTAGAGTAGAGCACGGTCAAACAATTAATGGCGGGTTGAATGGGAGCTGAACACAGCGGATGTCATACAGACAACATCCCAAGGACACCCATACTACACTTGGATCCATCATTCATTGTCATTATCGCATTCAAAAGGAACCGCATTGCTTGATTGTATCATATCATCACCGACCCTGTTTTCTCTCATGTCATTGCCTGTGCTCCTCTTTTGTTCAGAACACCTTATTCCATGCTTCATCCCAGTGCTTATGACAGCCACCACTGCACAGCCCTGCTGAATGCTCATGCACTCTCTTTTTCCATGTCTATAGTATTCTCAAAGACGACTTCCCCGATGACTCCGTCCCAGTTTCATTGTCCGAGTGGGTTGGAGCATTGCTGGTCCTCACACGTTTGGGCTGCTTCCTAGAAACCCTCTTCTTAGGAGTACTTTGTCGATTGCGCTGTAAGGCCCCAGAGTTGACGACCTTGATGTCGATATGGTACTGTTTGCGGATCCGCGTGAACTTTGGGGGAATAGAAGCTAGGCTCATGCCCAAGCGTCTAGCCACCTCTTCGGCATCGACCTAGATCATCGATGAATGGTTAGAGAAGGAATTGTTGGGAAGCCTTAGGAGTGGGGTGTTACATACTTCGAGAGGGCTGACCGCGCTCTGAAGGGCGGCGATCAGAGCCGTGATGTCGACTTCCTTGATGTCGACCGTTTGATTTTCAGCCATTGTTGCAAGTTTTCTCTGCTTTGTATGATAGATAAGGTGGGCTTGAGAAGACAAGATGGTTCAACAAACGTCTAGATAGGAGTAGAAGATATTCTCGAGACTGTGCTTCTAGTCTCGACCTCCAGGCTCAAGGGCATTTTATACCTCTCAGGCTGCTATCAACCAAGGCGCTCCAGGCCCAGGCTTTCTCTAGCTTTCGAGAGGAGGGGGAGAGGACGACTCCCGGGGAGAAGTTGCTTGAAGGCTCAGCGTCTGAACCAACAGCAAGCAAGGAATGCTCGGAGACGGTTTCTGTCATTACATTTGGGCCTATGCAGTTCCGTGACTGAGTGTGCCCGAAGACAGGGATCCGACATTGCCATTGATTGGCTTTCAGCGTCGCGTCCGCCATCAGAGAATGTTCAAAGAGGCCATTTTCCGGCGCTAGACGTGCCTAGTGCAGGTTTGCACACGGGGAGTCAAATCAGCTATAGAGGTTGCATATTGATGGCCTCTTGCCAACAAACGTCAGTTCTGCGTCCTGCACTTGCTAGTGGCGAGGAGATACTGTCAGAATTGCTCCTTATCGTCTCATCACTGTCACACGACGGGACGCACTGTGACTACTGATGGTTAACTCCAAGCTAACAAATCCAGCAGCTGCGGATACCTCATTTCAGGTCCACACCGACACTCCAGCGACATGACGGTGTGTTGCTGATTGCCCTCAACTTTCTTCCTATATTTAGCGACTTTTTTCCCATATTCTCACAACCTCACTAGTCTCTCCGTTCAATTTCCTCCTCTACTCACGACACTCTCGAGCACACTCGCAACAGCTTTGCCATTTGCTTGTCGGTGTTTCTCCAAGACATTGTCATCAACTCCACCATGCCTTACCAATGGACTGCCGAGCGGGAGCGCCGCATGCTGATACTTGCGATTTCTGCTGCAAATCTGAGGCCTTCAGCTGATACGTGGCAGCGGGTTGCAGCACTTTTAGGAGAGGGGTTGACCCCGTCAGCCGTGAGGTGCGTGTTGCCCGATCCGTGGACGAAGGCGTCTGCAGAATTGACTGACCTGCAACAGTCAGAAGTACTACAAGCTACGGAATGACATGGCAAAGATGGTCGGGGAGCAAGGGGTCCCAACTCCATCGACGCCAACCAAGCGCAAAGCGGAACCAGATGACGAGACCAAGACACCTCCCTCCAAGCGAGGTCGAAAATCCAAGCAAAAGTCTGTCGAAGGTGTTCCCTTTCGCGAGGAGTCCCAAAGCCCTCGGGCAGCCAAGCATGAGGAGATGGCGGTGAATAGTCTGGATCCATTTCATAGCTACGACGCACCATTCAGTGCGGCAGCCTATTTCGCGTCGGTGAACATGGGGGACATGATGAGTGGACAAAGCAGTGGGAACAGCGGTAGCAACAGCTTCATGGCTTGAGGTGGCAGTCTCCAGAGTTTTGAGTTCGCAAGGGTGCAAGCAGTGTGCAACGGTTGCAGACATTGGCTTCAAACCGCCATGAAGTGGCTCAGAAACGGTGCACATATGCCGGTAAAACGGCTGAGGATTTTCGAAGAAGCGACTTCCAGTAAGGTTTTTTTGGGGGGGGTGGGCAGGCCTTGTGTTCTGGGCAAGTCGGCTGCGGGAGAAAATAGGGGGGGCTGGGAAGAAGGGGGTTTCGCTTGCATCAGGTGGGAAGACTTCCCAGCCTCCTCAATTTCAAGAGATAGCGGCCATCAAACATTGTATAAACGTGTATGCCTGGGTTTGTATATGCAGACTTGTCGTCCATTTTATCTGTTTGAGTTTCTTGGCGACCGACTAGAAATGTCTTGGCATATCCGATCAAGGAGCCTAGTCGCGGGATGCTAGTGGATGATGCGGAGCGGGGATGGTGGGCTGCAGAAAGGTGAACCAACCATCGCCGCGGGAACATAAGGCAGAGAACTTCCTGGCAATGGGCCCCACTCATTCACACAACCCTGGGATCGTCCTGCAAGGAAATCCTATCAGACCATAGGCGGAAAGGGAGCACTGCTCGTATGCCGTCACGCACCTCTTTGGTTTCTGTTGAGGAGTTTTGTTGTCATGGAAGTCGTCTCGTGTGTGTGATTGATCGTTCCAATCTTGTTGGGACTCTACACCGTCTTTTTGTCCTTCTTGCGCCTTGTTTGTATGTCCTGCAAGAGCTTCGCGCCTTGCAATCTCGTCTCGTCTTGACTCGTCTAATTGCTTTCCTCGAGGGACGCCCTCGCCCTACGCTCCCCATAGCGCGAAATATGCAAGCACTTACGAGGACATTGGTCTAGGCAAGTTCGGAAGCCCGTGAGGAGCGTAGCGTAAGTTGCTGCGCCATGAATCACCACCCTCCCCCTTAGTCTCGCCTCACTTAGCCGGAGCGAGGACGCTACCGGCTGCTACATCTGCACGTGCGGGCATTTCCTTCTTCGACATTCTCCGCCTCTCTGGTTTCCCTCATCAGACTCTGGCCTCTGAGTAACACAGCTAAAGTGACCTGTGAATTCAGAAACCAGCCTCCTGGTCATGAAGGGTGCGAAAACGTGCCCCTCCAGTCTCACTAGCGACCTTCCCACTAGAGTCCTCATTTCAACTTGGTTCTTCACTTGTTCCTTGAACTCGACTCACTTGGCCTATGCAACTTCGTTCATCTCCATCTCTTCTACCTTCTACAGAGACCCCTCCAAGCTCGATTCACCACACTCATTCATTCCATCTCCCTAGCATTGACAAATCACTTCATCAAAATGG
Source organism: Fonsecaea monophora (assembly GCF_001642475.1). NCBI lineage: Eukaryota > Fungi > Ascomycota > Eurotiomycetes > Chaetothyriales > Herpotrichiellaceae > Fonsecaea > Fonsecaea monophora. The sequence continues at coordinate 279,828 of NW_019173933.1, read as the reverse complement.
CACCAGGACAACAATCTAAGCAGGAACTGAGTTCCAAAGACGCCATGTTCCTGTTGGAGCTGATGCGCGACTCTCCTCAGGCGATCCTCGTAAGTGCTGACCAGTGCCTCCCACCACTCCCTCTGGCTACTCTAGCCCTCTCACTACCTACTTACCTACCTCACCACGTCCCCTAATTTCATCTCACATCACCTCAAACGTCAAACTCTCTCTTGCTCTCTTCCCCGAATCGAGTGCCACTTTTCGGCGTGATGTACTGACTCTCTCCCCGCGCCCGACAGTTCCATATTGGCCCATACTGCGAAAAGACCGGCACCAAGCCCAACACCATCGTGAAGCGTCTCGGCGAGATTAAGAAGCGCAATGGTCTCAACATAATCACAACTACGAGTCCACCAAACGGAAATACCCGCGCCTATGCCGCGCCTAAGGCTCCATCCAAGTCGAAGCCTAAGAGCGCCGACGACAAAGAAACGAAGCCTAATATCAAAGCCGAGCTCGAACCGCAGTCTGGCAAGCTGAACGCTACAGAACTCGCCATGGCGAACGGCGTCAAGGTGGAAATGAGCGACCCTTCTAGCCCGGGCGTTGCCTACGGTCTCCCTTCACCGGCAGAGTCTGCGGCGACACCGGCGACAAACGGCGTACCCATGGCGCATATGCCGCTGTATATGCCGCAGAAGCGTAGAGTCGACGACCATGAGGGGTATGGGCGAGACGTCGCCGCCGCCGCTAAGGGAGGCAGGATGAACAAGAAGATCAAGACCGAGAACTGAAACATGTGCGAAAAAGCCACTGTAACCACATGAGTTCAATGCATTCGATGCGCGTTGTTTTTCTCCTTTTCGCTTGCAAAAAACCGGGCTGTCTATGTCGGCGCGGCGAGGAATGTTCACACAGAAATGTGCGAGAAAATGATATTCAGCAACGCTCATGTCTTCTTCAGACATGGGCAGGAGAAGAGGGAAGGTATTCGAGCTTTAGTCTGCGAAAACTCAAATAGTTGGGTCTGGAGCTATGTTGGAAACCAAACCATGAAAAGATGCTTGTGCGAGAAACCATTGAGCTTGCTTAAACTAGCTACACTTGTGTCTTGAAATGAGGGAGCCAGAAAATACAAGAGCATGTCAATCCAAATTCCTTCCTAGTCGAGAACAATCATACAAATAGGCTCGCCGACATCCTTCTTTTTGCCGTTTTCTTTCGCGTCTCCACGTTTGATGTCGAGGTGAACTCCAATCCCCGGCGCAGATATCGTCCTCTGCGTACAATTTCTGCCTCCAGGGTTCGGACCGTTACACGAAGCTGCGGGATGCAGCGTTTCCAGGACCATAGTTGTGGGGACAGTAGAGTTTGAAGTTGGGCTGTTATTGATACCCATCATTCCAGGTCTAGACTTGTCGTCGGGAACACTTGCAGGCACCCTCTCGCGAGAAGGAGGAGATGAATTGTCTCGAGCGGACGCGGATTTCTGGAAAACGTTCAGCAATTTGAGATTTAGCTGGATCAAACGCGAAATGTCCCTGGCGGTGACACTATCTGGGATTTCAGATGCGTTCTCGTCCCCTCCGCTCTCGGAGTTGTGTTGAGGCTGCTGTGTGCTGGTGGGTTCGACCCCGTTGAGGGTCTGAGGAGTGTTGAGAGTTCCGATTTCAGTCCGAGCAGTCGTGGACCTTGTATTTATTCCTGCTGTCCGCGAGGGTGCTGTTTCTGGAGCTGGAGCACTGCCTGACGCAGACATAAGCGAATCGGCACGGCATTTACCCTGGTAGAGAGTCTGTAAAGGCCCAGCTACGCATGCGGAGGTTGTGCTCTCAACGCTCTGTGTCGCTGGTATAGTGTTGGGATGCCAACGCCCTTCATCGCCAATGTCTGTCGAAGAAGCCTGACGGTCCTGACTTTGGCGCAAGCTGGGGTCAGGTTCATGCCGGTTGCCATTTTTTTTCACCATCTCAGCAGCTGCGGCATCCGGACTTGATACGAGCAGATTATGAATCCTCAGACGCTGACCAAGCACGGAAGGATTCGCATTGTAGCCCTGGGCTGATAGTGCGGCGAGATGGGCTAATCTCTCACGACCGAGAGTGACCTTTCTCTGGTCCTTGAGACTGCGTGTATGCTCTCTACTGATCTGTTCATGCAGCTTCAGATCGTTTTCGTTGGGTAGTTGCCTCTGACAAAGAGCACATCGGTATTCACCATTCCTCGTAACATAGCCGAAGGATTCAGATCTTGGTGGTGCTCTTGGGCGACGATCATCTGCAGCCTGGAGCTCCACTGAATCATGCACCTCTGAGAACCGACGTTTTCGAGTTTGGGCAATGCTCGCCTGACTAAGACGAGATTGGATACCAGTATCATAGATGTTCCATGGTCCCGTCTGGATTACATCCGCTGCAGCCCGAGATGTTGTGGCTATTGGGGGCGCCATGGCCCCTATCGTTGGTACATCTCCGACCGGCGATATGCGAGCCGATCCATTGATGATTTGAAGACGCTTTGCAGATTCTTGGATCGAACTTTTAGACCGAGCTTTCAAAACATCGACCTCTCTCGGGCTCAAGACACTTAGATCCTCATCGTCGAAGTTGAGCAAAGGTGGACGACGGGATTGTGCTGGACCCTTGGGAGGTGTCTCTCTACCACCACTGCGGCGACTAGCCAGCTCGGTTTTAAGTAGCTCTGCTTCTGCTGGAACATGCTTTGTAAAGAGGTCCTCAATCTCAGAGAATGTTGCCCCTTCTCCGTAATAAGCCGCGATGCTCGTCAACTCACGTCGGAACTGACGAACTATTAGTTCGATACGTATCTAGGCAGAAAATTGATATCTTACCAGGTCCTCGCCCAACGCAGCGTAAGCTGCTGCCAGTGCCCGGAACAGAGAGTCTCTGAAGTCCCAGATCGGGGGCACGTTCGAAGTTCTGAGTGCAGTCATGGAGGCGATGGCTCAAATCGAAGAAGAAGTCAGTCATTGACATGAGTTGAGAGGGGCCGCGAGAAACACGTCGAAAAGAGTGTTGGGTGGACGGTGTCTTTGATGCACTGCGCCCAAACTACTCCAGGTAGCCATGGGGTGGAGCGCGTTGAAGCCATTGGAATTTGTGATCGAGGGTGGCGAGGAAGCAAGGGGGGAGAGAACTGAGAGGGAGGGCGACAGTCTGGGTGGTCAAGGCTGCAGGATCGTGGTGGAGCAGCGCAGTCTCGGCAGCCCAGCGAGCCAGTTAGCGGTAACATTGTCATTACAAAAGCGAACCACAACCTCCACCAGACTTGGAATCGGTTGCTGATTGGAGCACAACGGTTGTACTCGCAATAGAACAAGGCATTTCTGTCTGCAGGAATTCTCAATGTCACATGCTCTTGGCTGCGCCCAGTTTGAGCAGCGATACCCGCTACCGCAGTTCCTAGCCTCTCCTTGTTGGTTTCGCCTTTGACCCTCTCGTCCCCGACTTTGCGAGATTCCGACCAGCTGATCTTAGCTTGTTTTGGCAAACCTGATCGAGAGCATTCAGCACACAACGACAAGGGCCGTAGGTGTGCATGCCGCTGCATCTGCAGTGGTGCGAATCACTTCACTGAGAAGACCCAGAGGAAAAGGTGGATTTTCCACACCTCATTCATGCTTTGGTGGCCACGAATTCAGCGCCATCTCTCAGCCTTGATTGCGTTGCCCTAGCTGGAAATAGGCATAGGTTCACCTTGTCCACAAAAGAATAGAGATGCTCAGGAGAAGTCGAGCAGGCTCGAGTAAAGAGTGTGCCTTGCGCCCTGCGACTGCTACCTGTTCAACGCTGTAGATCCCAACAGTGGCTCCGTAACTGGCACTCATCCTCACAGTTGTGGTGGGAACATCCCCTGTGTCTGCAACGAAAGGAGGAAGGGCAAACGATGTCAATCATGACGTGTGATGCAATTGTATTCAATTGTCGATTCTCCTCAGCTATCTGACGTGTTTCGCATGGCATGAGCGATCCGCCTGTTCTCTACGTCCAAGATGACATGGCAGCAGGATTGATCCGGCGACAAGAGTAACAGTCGCTGCACTCGTCACGGTCCACGGAACCCATTCGAAGCAATCTCTCCTCAAACAAAATCTCAGCTCAGCCATATCCTATTGTCTCATACCATGTCCCCTGCAAGACCCCGGCAGAAAAGGCTTATGTCCCTGTGCGAATGAAGTTTGTGACCCTCCCCCCAAACACGCCGTGAGTGACTGAAGCTGGTTCAGGTTTAGAGATCGTAACTTGTGAGTCTCGTCAATAGTCAGCAGTAGGAAGGTTCGAACAGGACACACATCATATACCGGACTTCAAAGTAAGCATGCCTCATTCATCTTCGCTGTGTTCGACCTCACCCTTGACGGCAGCACTCTCATCTTCTTCAATCTTTGTCTTGACTTCAATCCATGCGTCGGCTGGGGCTTCTTTCTTGACATTTCGCTTTCTCTTGACCGCGGTGTTGACCTCTTCTCCGTCACCGTCGGTGCCTTTTCGCTTCCGTCCAGATGCAGGCTTGCTAGTAGGTGTCTTTGTGGTCTTCTCTTTGACTGGGGTCGCGGGATCACCGCTCAGAGCCGCATCGTCCTGCTGAAGCAGTTTTTCGCTCTCTTTCTTCAGCTTGTAGAATTTTTGGCTGCATGTTTAGAGGTTAGCATGGTCTCAGACCTGAAACAAGTAGACGTCGATACAAGGAAGAGGTAAGAGGGAAACGTAGTGAAACCGTTCATAGAGTGTGTTGATACCTGCAGGCACTTGCGTTGAGATCATTACCGAGCCTGTCAGCAACCCGAGGCCAAATCCAAGTCGCTGGTGGGTTCATCTCCGCAAGGGCAAAGAGGAGCAAACTGCGCTCCGAAGCAGCATCCCACTTAAATGGCATGATGTAGACCCTGAGGTGATGAAGGATGGGAGGAGGAATTTCTCAAGGGGTAATGGGTTTCAATAAGGAGATGGAGTGTAATGACAGTCAGAAGGGGACGAGATGTTTGCGAGGGCTGATTGTTTTCAACCAGGAGAAGGACAGATGGAGTGAGAGTGGGAGGAAAAGGAAAAGTTGTCGGGGGAAGGTAGAGTGTGAATTTCTGAATCTCAGATGCTGGAAGATTTCTGAGAGAAGAGTGAACTGACCGACACGCATTTGCACTCACTCCACCACCAATCGCCACGGCAGCCTGTTCGAACTTTGCGCGAGAGCAGTTATCTGGCTCTTCAATCATGCTGAAGAGCAAAAGCTTTTCGGTAGCATCATTCCAGGGATTCGACATGGCTGGTGATAAAAGCTCCTCGGAGAGATTTGAAAATTGAAGGTGATGAGCAGTATTAGGCTTTAACGAAGTTGGAAGACTGCACACGATATGGGAAAGGCGAAGGCAATAGTGTTGAGAGATAGAGAGTGAAATCATCTGAGGTCGGTTTAAAACGGTGATGGAAGGAGGGAGGCTCAATGGATTAACTGAATGTAATTTCGATCTTTGATTGTTTCCTCCTTCTTCTCTTTCTCTTATGCACTGAGTTGAAGTCGAGCTCACTGGTCTCAGATACTTTCACAGAACTAGGCCCCTTCTTTGCTGTTGACACAGTTACACCTCGACAATCGATGGCGTCGGGCCATTTGTATGTATGGCATATCGTAAAATATCGCTTTTCGTACCCGAGCCCTGTGCTGGACCGAAAATCGTCTCTCTCAATCCGCCGACCAATCCCCATATTCCATACGATGACCCATTTCCTGCCAGCGCTGTACTTACTGGGAATAGTGACTCCCTCGTGTCCTTGTCGAAGCCACCTTCAACTGGGACGTGAGTGGACTGACGAAGATATAGCAAGGCTCAACAGGTGGTGAAAATCTTGAGACACAGATGCACAGCCGGTGTTCCCATCATGCCAACGATATCACAGACATAGTGCTTTAGTGTCCCAAGTGTCGAGGCGAAACCAAATTCGCCTTGGACTTACCTACCACAACTGTATTTATTTTTCGTGTCCGGCTAGACAAATCCATAGTGTAGTCACCCGTAAGTCACATCCTTGAGTCGCGAGCCGAGAGGCAGAGGACAGTTAGCTCGTTCAAAGACGGCTGACGCTCAGTGTATGGGCCAATCGTAGGTCGAGGAACAATGCGCAGAGGTGTCCGGAAGATATCGTAATCGTGGGAGCTGTTTCACGGATCGAGGCGGCAGATACTTCAGCTGTTCATCACAAGATGAATGGAGTCGCCGGAGCTGTCGCAGGCACCCATCAGCCAGAGAGGGGATCATCAGAACACTAATTAATATCAAAAGTATCGGTGAGAGAAGGACGCGAGTGCTCACGGGGCTGAATTTCTGGGCGTTCGCCTGCCAACCGGCGACTTGTTGCCAAAGCGCCGGAGGAGCCTGGCATGCCCCTCGTTGCCATTAGGCGCGTATGCCGTATTATTGAATCTGGACCCCACCACTCACTCTTCTCTTTTTGCTGCCACTGTCATTGTCCCATCCCACCAAACACTCCCTTATCCTCTGCCTACCCTTACACGCAATCTGGATTTTGCTTTACGCTGCATTGTCCAGTCTTGCACCACAATCCTCCCGCAAAGTACGTCAGCTTTTCTCTGACAGCATCTCCCATCACCGGTGCCTGTTCGAGACTTCATATTCCCTATCTTTGCTTCTTTGGCGCTCCCATCTCTCCAAGCGCCATCTTACTCTCCTCGGAAACTGACAACAGTACCAGCTTCAAACCGAGTCGCATAGGTATCTGGAACTTGAATAAGCAGTCATGGTGAGTGCTTGAACCCATCCTGCGATACCGCTTCCGCTAACCCTGCCTTGTAGCCTGTGTCCGGGTATGTGCATACCATCTGCCTTGAGATCCTGTTATCCATTGCGCGCCGCAGTGCCTCTCTAATGCCTTGATCCCACTAGCCTATCTGTCAACCCCGACTGCGTCTCAAAGTTCAATGATTTGAAACTCGGTCGCGGCGGTCCCAAATACATCATCTACAAGATCTCCGATGATCAGAAGGAAATCGTGGTAGATGAGGTCGGCAGCGAGCCGGACTACGACGCCTTCAGAGAGAAACTCATTGGCAAGAAGGAGGCCAATGGCAAGGACCGTCCCTCGTACGCTATTTACGACGTTGAATTTGAGCTTGAGGGCGGTGAAGGCAAGAGGTACATCCAATGATAATCATGTTAGCTTCGTGGATAGGTATACTGACTTCAGCATGAAGATCCAAGATTGCATTCATCACCTACATCAATCAGGACAACACTGGTGTCAAGGTTTGTCTGCCCTTACAATTTCCCGCAGTTGCCACGGCTAAGATTTTCTGGCACAGTCCCGCATGGTGTATGCCAGCTCCCGCGAGACCTTGAAGAACGCCCTCAACGGAATTGCCATGAACTGGCAAGCGAACGACCCGGGCGAGTTGGAATGGGCCGATTTGCTCAAGGAAGCCAGCAAAGGCAAAGGAACAGTCTAAGAGCAGAATGAATATGGAGGCGGGTTGGACAACACTTCGACGTACCAGCAACAAAACACCATTACCACGAGATATATGTTGGTCTTGTGGCACCTGAGTGCAAGGGCACATCTTCCGACGAGCCGAGCATGGCAAACGGGTAGGGTATGCGCCGTTGGAGCACGCCCGACATTTGATGCTGTGACGAAGATAGAACATTGCAATGTTGAATGGCCGAGATAGATTGTCTCAAACAAAAAGCTCGAAGCATTATCTCTTGTCTGGAACGTTGGAGTCTTCTTAGCCTATTGTGCTTGCACCGGTATGCCTGCGGGAGCCTTGTCCCAATATATGCTCGCCCTGTTCTGGTCACCCTTCTCAGCAAATATACGCCTCTCTGCATGTCTCTGAAGAACAATCGGGCGCGGAGAAGTCCATTTGGTCCATCTTCAGGGTTACATGTCATTCTGGTGCGGCTGATCGGAGTCGTAATTTTGGTATTCCTGAGTACGGCATTACGACGAGGGTCGACGCCGTTTCGTGCCCGGGTGATGTCATTTCAGGTATACATGTAATTGTTCAGTTGCTGTGAGCGAAGCCGCGCACGCCGTAGAAGTGGTAGCCAGCGAAGAGTCAGCGTGTACACACAGACAACTATTGCATCTCAAGTACCGAGTACAGACGTAATACCAACTTGGAGGCTGTGGGGTGATGGTTGCTGATGTAGCGGTAATTTTACTCAGTGCCAAGGCCAGAGAGCTAGCGAATCCTCTGCAATGTGATTGAACTTAGGATCTCGAAACAACGACCTCAGACAATCATTCTCGCTCCTACCAGGTTCAACCCATAAGCAACCTGCTACGACAGAGGCGGCCGAGCTCCAGGCTTCGGTAGGGTATTCAAAGTTCGACTTTCGTATGTATTGATCGATTTCACACACTTCCAGCAAGATGTATCTCCGCTCCTTAACCCGTGCAGCTCGTGCTTCCACCAGCACCTCGACAGCATGCACGCGAATCACGTCTCCCTCGATTCGATGCTTCCAATCCTCTGCGCGGTCCCTGGCTCCCACTTTTGCAGCTACTCAACAGCTCCCTCCCATGACTAGCCAGTCCCAGATGCGATCGGCCCATGCCATCTCCAACCCTACGCTCGCTGGAATTGAAAAGAGATGGGAAGCAATGCCTCCACAAGAGCAGGCCGAGCTATGGATGCAACTGAGAGATCGTATGAAGGTTGATTGGAACGAGATGACTTTGCAGGAAAAGAAAGCTGGTATGTACTGGCCTCGCCTCCACGGAGGGACGCGGCAGGGGTTAGATGTGCTTGACGAAGCTTCGATGCCCGCTGCTTCCTACAAGAAGCCATGAGAGACCGCTCGGGAATATTTACTGATGCTTTAACAGCATGGTGGATTGCATTTGGACCTCACGGACCTCGTGCAGAGGTGCCCCCGGGCGAATGGACCAAAGTCTGGCTTTATACGGCAGTTGGCATTGGAATTTCGCTGGCTACATTCATGCTCATCCACGGCATGGCAAGACCCCCTCCACGAACCATGACCAAAGAATGGCAAGAAGCTACCAATGAATATCTCAAGGTGAGTCGATCTTTGTATGAGGCTGCCGCGGAGTTCTGGAAGGCCTCGCAAGGTTTCTCTCACTTAAGAACCAAGCTGACACATCTACCTACAGTCCGAGAAGAGCAACCCTATGTATGGTATCAGCAGTGAAGGATATTCTGGTCCAGGCCACGTTCAAAGCAAGTCTGCTAAGGCTCAGGGCATCAAGCTTGAACCGGACGAGTAAGCGACGGTGGTGTGAAGGGTAAAGATATGCGGGCTTGCACCAGCGCATCTGGTGGACTTTTGTACTGTGACTAGTATCTCCAGAAAGCAGGGATCTCATTGTGTTTTGTGAATACAGAAAAAAAAATCCACAACTTTTCCCTGAAGCTGTGCCTTGCGGCCGCTCTCTGATTCGTGCGAGACTGTACATAGATTAAAACAGGCGTTGATTGAAATCGGTGGCAGAAAGCAGTTCCTCTAATTCTACGTACGAGTCATACAAATTCCCGTTCAGCCCTAATATTATTCTAATTTGCGAGGTGACGGCGGTGGTGGCTCTCGAAAATTGACGAGGCACATACTGGAGATCGGGCCTTGCCGGAGACAAATGGAGGTCCCCAATTAGGTATAGCGCCGAACCGAGCTCAATGAACAGCAACTTTGATTCTTTGACTTCAAGTTTCTTCACTTTGCTCCTGATCCCATACCAACTCTCCCCTCTACCTTTCAATCCTCACCTTCTCGTTCATCTGCAAGCATGCTCAAGAGGTTCGTGTGCTCCCCGGCATACACATGCAGAGCTTCCCGAGTGCTTTTCTGGTCTGTTGCTGACACTGATTGAACAGCGGCATCGCCCGTAGCTTGGGCAGGTCTGCCCTTGCTCGACCTTCGATCTCCCGACGCGCCTTCGAGCCTCTCCGGAGACAAGCCGTTCCAGCTCTAGCACAGCGATGGGCGTCGACAGATTCTGCAAGAGATGGCAAGATTCACCAGGTCATTGGTGCTGTCGTTGACGGTATGGGAAGAAAAAATCCTTTCCTGCGCGCATGGAGCTCCCCCAGAGCTCTACTATCATCATATACATTCGAGATTGGATCGATCAATCAAGCTAATGGTTAATCAACAGTCAAGTTCGATACCGAACAATTGCCTGCCATTCTCAATGCCCTAGAAACCGACAACAACGGCCAGAAGCTTGTGCTGGAAGTCGCGGTACGAACACACAGTGAAATTGTGGCTAGCAAGCTGGAGACTGATGGTAAATAGCAACATTTGGGTGAGAACGTCGTGAGATGTATTGCTATGGATGGTAAGAGAGACCTCTTCGCACACCCAATTGACCATGGCTAACTCTTCCATTCAAGGTACCGAGGGTCTTGTCCGAGGTCACATAGCCACCGATACCGGCTCCCCCATTAAGGTCCCTGTTGGCCCAGGCACTTTGGGTCGTATCATGAACGTCACTGGCGATCCGATCGATGAAAGAGGTCCCATCAAAGCTGACAAATTTGCCCCCATCCACGCCGACCCCCCTGAGTTTATTGAGCAAGCCACAACTGCCGAAGTATTGGTTACCGGCATCAAGGTCGTGGACTTGCTGGCTCCTTATGCCCGTGGTGGAAAGATTGGTCTCTTTGGTGGCGCAGGTGTCGGCAAAACCGTGTTTATCCAGGAGCTGATTGTGGGTACATCTGGCCATGTGGGTTTCGATGACTAACTGTCTGCAGAACAACATCGCAAAGGCCCACGGTGGTTACTCCGTCTTCACTGGTGTCGGCGAGCGAACCCGTGAAGGTAACGATCTGTATCACGAAATGCAGGAAACCTCTGTCATTCAGCTTGACGGCGAATCCAAGGTGGCCTTGGTGTTTGGTCAGATGAACGAACCTCCTGGGGCTCGTGCTCGTGTTGCCTTGACCGGGTGAGTAGTTCCATGCCCTTCTTTAACCCTTTGCATCTTTGCGCTGGCGCTCCTCTTTGTGCCAAGATCCTCGCCAAGTCTACTTGTCATTCCGCCAAGACCATCCGCCAATATGGCAATGCGTTTTGATGTCGAACTGGATTCTGGTTCCTATGCTAATATTTGTACTTGCTATCGACAGATTGACTGTAGCGGAGGAATTCAGAAATCAAGGCCAGGATGGTATGGATCTATCTAACTTTAAGCATCCGGACATGTTTGCTAACGCTCGTAACAGTGCTGCTTTTCATTGACAACATCTTCCGATTCACTCAAGCCGGTTCCGAGGTGTCTGCTCTGCTAGGCCGTATTCCATCTGCCGTCGGTTACCAACCTACCCTTGCCGTCGACATGGGTGCCATGCAGGAACGTATTACCACGACCCAGAAAGGATCCATCACTTCGGTGCAGGCCGTCTACGTGCCCGCTGATGATTTGACTGATCCCGCCCCTGCCACGACCTTCGCTCACTTGGACGCCACCACCGTGTTGTCTCGCGGTATCTCTGAATTGGGTATCTACCCAGCTGTCGACCCTCTCGACTCCAAATCCCGTATGTTGGACCCTCGTGTTGTCGGCCAAGAACACTACGACACCGCATCCCGCGTCCAGCAGATGTTGCAAGAATACAAATCTCTCCAGGATATCATTGCCATTCTGGGTATGGATGAATTGTCAGAAGCCGATAAGTTGACCGTCGAACGTGCCCGTAAACTGCAACGTTTCCTCTCTCAACCCTTCACCGTCGCCCAGGTCTTTACTGGTATCGAAGGCAAGCTTGTGGACCTCAAGGACACGATCAGCAGTTTCCAGAAGATCATCAATGGTGAAGGCGACGACCTACCAGAAGGTGCCTTCTACATGGTGGGCGACTTTGAGAGTGCCCGGGCCAAGGGTGAGAAGATTTTGGCTGAGTTGGAGAAGTCGTAAATGGTCGGCTAGAGGTGGAGAGGAGCAGAAGATGAGCCTGCCATGCAAGAGCGAATCAAGCTCGAGTCTCGAAAAGCATTGCATCAAGCACTGTGGGGGAAACAGGGAGTGGGAAGTGAAGAAGTTAGAAGGAGAGGAGAGCAGGAATCTTGTACATTGACCATCCTCCTTTTATTCCTGAGATCAAAATTTTCCGCTTGTTTTGTAATTTCTGCTGTATCTGATGCGCTGATAAACCCGCTCGCCAGTTGGTGAATCTCGATGTAGGTGAATGGCTTTACAGGCACATTGTTGGTGCCGCGGATTGCTAACTAAAGGTGTCGCAAGCAAGTGTCGGGATACTTTGGATTGGCCTTGTTTTTCCTATCTATATAGATAGGGGTGGTGGTGATGTCTCTGGTGCATTGCAGATAAACTACAACATGACATGTCCGATCTGAAGTCGCTGTGAATCTCAGGACGAGCAATCGAGTGTCACTCCTAACCATTGTTGCCAGATCTGGTCTTTGAGATTCATTCTTCCTATTCACGGAAACCTATTGTCTATACCCTGACCTTGTTCCGCTCAGCCTTTACAATTCATTTAATCTATCTCTTCATCTTCATCTTAGATCTCTTCTTCACACGTTTATAACACATTCGACTTGGATCTACATACACCCGTGCTACCCTACGCCCATTTCAAGTCTCATTGAAACATATCTGAAAAAAGAAAACAGTTTGATTGCTTACCACCATGGCCGGATCTGAAGAGGACTGCTTCTGCAAGGGGTCGATCCCAGTGAGGAAGACCTGCCTGTTGATGATGAAGCTGTTGCGCAGCATGACGATGGATTTCAGACGTGAGGTCTTTGGAGAGATTGCCCGGGAGATGGACACGGATGTGGACTCGCTGTTGTGAGTACCACCTCGTGTGCAACTCATCTAGTGATTAATGTATGTGAGAGAGAGAGAGGGAGATAGAGAATCTAACGTTCAATCTCGCCCAGGTCTCTGTATCACAAGATCTGCATCAGCAAAAAGTTGGCTCGACGGCTTGGATGTCCTGACGCGATCGACAAGAGAGAACGACTTCGGCGAGGACAGAAGAAAAGAAATCGAGAGAGGTTGGCGCAGCGGTCTATCAAGAGGGAAGCTCGAATGGTGTCTGAAGAGGAACAAGAGGCCAAAGACACAAAGGACGCCGAAATGGGGGTCGACGAAGAAGAAGCAGCAGCAACAGTGACAATTGATGTCCCGACTCTCAAAGAACAAGACCACGAAGGCCTTGAAGCAAGAGAGTATAGTGGCCTGGCCCAATACTATGGTGAGACTGATACGGTCATTTTCTCTTGTGTCAATCAATGATCACTAACAGCCTGGGCTATATAGGAGGTTCTTCGCCGCTTGACCAACACCATCGATTCCCATTTGAAGCTGATGATGGCGAGTTGATCTATGAGTTGGACGAGGACAATCTTCCCTAAGCGATGGGCAGTGACTGGTGGTTAAGGCCCCTGGCGCATCACCAAGCGATGAGTGCGTGGCAGAAGTACCTACAGTCGGAATGGTTTAGCGAGGAGAATGGAGCATTCAGGACATGAAACGGGAGCTTTTTGGGGATTTTCCCACTTGCTCTGAGTAGCGATTGGGAATTCTTTGGCGATGGTGAAATGGGATGGAGGATGATACTGTGCTGTCGATAACATCTCCATTACGAGACACTCCACAACCTCTTATGAAGCTGCCCAAATGGGATTGGGGTAGAAATCCCAGAGGATCAAGGCTTGTGAAATAACTAATGAATGGGGCCGTCGGGCTGGTTTCTCGACCCGAGACGCCGTCCGTTCTCGTTCTCTCTCGTCTTGATAAATACTAGGGAACATACGGGATACAACTCTACTCGCTACATTGTTGATCTAGCTCGTCGTAGGATGATGGGTAAACATTATCCACATGTCCATATCCCCGACATTGTCTAGCAGGATTGGCCATTACCAGCATCACTAGCTACCTTCTAACTACCGGTTACATTTGTCCATCTCTCCGGGATCTTCGCCCTCTAACACCAAAATGTCCACCCCCTCCGATAGTTCTGCAACAATCCACCATCCCCTTGTCGCCTGGTCCCCTAGTCCCTCCATGTCAAAGCTCTATCAATGCCACTCACTCACTCCTTGCTGCGATGCCCGTTTCCACGCCGCGTCGCTTGGCCATGCGCTTTCCCATGCGTTGGACCAGGCCTATCCATGACATGGACTTTTTGTGCTTCTTGGTTCTCGACTCCCCCTTTGTCTAACTGCGCACGGCAGGCGGGTCAGTCAGACGCAATCATCTTGAACATGCCACCATGCCGCCGTGCGTATCTCGGTGGCGCGGTCCTTGAGTGATGGTGGTACCTTGTAGGAGTGAGCGATCGGCACTTCTCTCTAACGGTTTGCTTCGTTTTCTTTTCGTCTTCCTTTCCTGTCGTCCTCTCTTATCACCTCTTTTGCTGTCTCACACATACCAGCCAGGGGTGGCTCGTTTCGCTATGGCAAAGGTCGACAAGACAGATGTCCTTGAGACGGTCGAGCCTGGTACGGACTCGGGCGAGTCTATCGGTCACAGCCATGATGCCAAAACGCCCGAATACTCGGAGAAGAACGTCGCGCAGGCGTATCCAACAGCGACAATCGATGGCCATGGCACCTCTCTCAGGGTAAACGAAACTCACCGTTGTGTGTCGTATGGAACAGAAACCCGCTGACTCGTCGGATTCCTTTAGCGACTCTTCAGCTTCGCCCAGCTTCTCGCCTTTTCCTTGACCTTTATGGAGTCCTGGGAAGTCATGGCCATGTCCGCCCTCATCTTTTCTTTTGTCTTTTTCCCTGAACCACGCGCAGAATTGCCCGTCTGATCAATCTTCATCATGGTAGGAACATCTCGGCCACCTTCTGGAACGGCGGCCCGCAGTCCCTCATCTGGGGCTGCATCGCGGTCGTGATCGGGTCTCTGGCCCAAGCATTCTCCATGGCAGAACTGGGTTCCATCCTCCCCATAGCCGGCGCGCAGTACCATTGGACGCATATCATGGCCCCCGAGGGCGCGAGGAAGTTTATCACTTGGATGCAAGGTGCGGCGCCTCCATGTCCAACAGCTGTTCTTACCACGAAGTTTCCACGCTATTGACACGGAAGCTCATACACAGGCTGGGTGACTTGGTTTGCCTGGGTCTCAGCTCTCGCAGGGAGTGCCTCTGGCGAAGCGGCCCTCCTCCAAGCCCTGATCGCAGAGAACGTGCCGGGATACACGGCTGAGCGATGGCATCTGACCTTCATCATGTGGGCGCTGTTGATCTCCTGCGGGCTCATCAACACCTTCACCTTCTGGCTCGTGCCCTGGCTGGAGCTGGCCTCGGGCATTCTGCACGTCATCTTGTTCGTCATCTTCGTCGCCGTCCTGACCGCCCTGGCGCCCAAGCACGACACGACTTTCGTCTTCTTCACCGAATCCATCCTGTCCGGCTGGGACCGGAGCAGTTTCGTCGCCTTTAACCTGGGCATGCTGGTGCCTGCGTGGGGGTTTATTGGTTAGTAACGCTGAGAACTTGCTTTTTGTCCTCACTCTTTGAAGAACTCCCTTCTTCTGACAATGCCTCCCCGGAAAAAGGATTCGACGGCGTCGTGCACATGTCCGAGGAAGTCCGCCGGGCCAAACACGCCGTCCCGCGGTCCATGGTCCTGACCATCGTCATCAACGGCCTCATGGCCTTCAGCATCATCCTCGTCCTGCTCTACTGCCTGGGCAACCTGGACAACGCCCTCGACGCCTCCTACCCCATCATCCCCATCTGTCTGAACGCGACGGGGTCCATGGCCGCCACAAACGCCATGGTTTCTGGACTGATCATCGTCACATACTTTGTCGTCGCGGCGAGCGTTGCCTCCGTCTCAAGGATTACCTGGGCGTGGGCGCGAGACGGGGCTCTGCCGCGATGGTTCTCGGTGGTGAGTTTTTTTTCTCTCTGCCCTTTCTCTATTGGGACTGTTGAGATTCCGCATCACACCTTTCTGGGTAATGGTCCTCCTGTTCTACCACCTCGGATTTCTGATAGACTGCTATAACAGATCGACCGCAAGCGTCACGTCCCCGTCAACGCGACGTGGCTCCCCATCGTCATCGTGTGCCTTTTGGCCCTGTTCCAAATCGGCTCCACCACCGGCACTGCTTTTAGCGCCTTCACGGCCCTCTCCTCTCTGGGACTGTACACGTCCTACATCATCGCCATCTCGTGCATCCTGCACGCGCGTCTGACGGGCCGTCTGACCGATAAACCCCAAGCCCCTTCCTCATCCGGCGCATCTTCTTCTTCTACTGTTCAGTACGGCTCCTGGCGCATGTGGCCCGGCATCGCCACGCCGGTCAACATCTTCGCCCTCTGCTGGACCATCTACCTGACCATCTGGTTGCCGTTCCCCACGACCCTGCCCGTCACGGGCACGAACATGAACTACGCCCTGCCCATCTACGTGTTTGTCGTGCTGTGTTCGCTGGCGTATTGGTTCCTGTGGGGTCACAAGCATTGGCCCGGGTTGGATTTGGCGGCGATAGGCATGGTTGAGGCGCATGAGTAGTGCCACTTCTGACCAGAAAAAAAAAGAGGGGGGATCGTGCGAGGGGACGGGAGGGATGCGGAAGAGAGAGAGGGATGGCGAGGCTTTGTGGCACTTTGTGGTGTGCGTCGTATATTGTCAAGATGTGAAGATATGAATACAATCAATCACATGGTGGTAAAGGTTGAAGGGGACGAAAGAGTTTAGACGTGGCGACGATGACGAGGTCAGCTTTTTGCAGATAGAAGGACTCGGCGCCGGCAGCTCTCAGCTCTCAGCTCTCAGCTCTCAGCTCACAGCTCAGTGTTTGTGTAGGTGTGGCTTATGGCCTGAAGCGTATGGCGTATGGCCTACTCGTATACGCGCCTCTGGAGTCTAGACAGTCACTACAGTCCAGCCTGGCAGAGACCGCAGAGAGCAGACCCGTTGAATCAAGACCACGAAGAAAAAGGAAATCCAAACAAACACAAGAGCCGTGCGCGTCACCTCAAGCGTCGAGAATCTCAACATTGAAAAGCTTAAGATGTACTCTCAACAGTCGCGCCTCTCTGACGACCCCGTCGACGGGATTGATTATCCCACCATTCGTGACGACGTACAGGTCCTTTGCATCGGATGCTGTAGCTCCGAAAGAAACTGCAGTAGGTCCTGTTGTGTCCCGGTCAACCTCGACCTCGCGATCCGAGTCGGAGTTGGAGTCGAAGCCAGGTTTCGGTTGCGACGCAGATGCCTCTTCAGTAGACAACTGAGGGCGGTATAGGCCAAGAATGACTCGTCGCTCTGCCGCCGCATTTGCTGTTCCTCCTGAGCCAGCGGAGGCGCGGGGAGTCGCTGCAAGTAGAGAAAATCTCAGCACCGTGTTCATCGGGTTCGTCGCAACATAGATATTTCCTTGTCCGTCGATGCAGAGGTCGTCACCACCACAACCACTTGCAAGAATCTCGATGTCGACCTGCTCCTTTGAATTGCGTGCAGGAACTGTCGTGACGTCTTGATTCTCGACTTTTATCCGCCCTAAAATCGCGCGGTCCGAGTTTGTGAAATAGATCCAGCTGTCTCTCCCGTCGTGATGGTATTTGACACCATTGACCCCCGGCCAGGGCGGTCGTGTCGTCATTTTCCCCAAGAGAGCGTGCTCGAGCCAGATGTCCACGTTTCCTCTTACGATATTGTAAGAGTACAGACGTCCTTGATACGACTCTGCCATCAAGATCAAGGGTTCTGAGCGGTGAGGGACAGCAGTGCCTCCGTTGAGCCATGTCGCGGCGGGAACTGGGGCGAGGCGCTTGACTTTGACTCCAGTGGCCACTTGGCCTGTGGCCGAAGTCTTCGCAGGGCTCGCATATGGGAGAAATGAGCGCATGTCCAACTCGTAGACCCACCACGTGCCCTTTTTGCCATGAACACCAGAGAACAGGTAGAACAAATCCGGTGTAATTGGGGATTCAACGATTGCCTCCGCGGCAGGGGTGGATGCATAGGAACCATGACCTTCGCCTTCTCCTTGTTCTTGCTCGTCAGGCCCGTCAACAGCCAATGACTGCTCGACCTGCGCGTCTTCGGGCGCAAATTTGTGAACCAGCTCCAAGGTTGCCTGGGTGGTTCCATCCTCTGCATGAGGGTTAATATACCAGATACTCCCACTCAACATGTCGGAGACGAGGATCGAGCCATCACGACGCACGGCAAGGTTCTCGAGAAAGGAGCCAGGAGGGAAAGTTGCAATCGTGCTATACGGTGGCGGGAGTTTTGGGAGAGATCCTGTGATGTGAACAGGAAGACTATTGTCCTCTAAGTCGGCTGCGGAAGTCATGGAGAGTGGTAAGGTGCGGTGAAGACAATTAACAAAGAGGAGTATCGAGGAGAGATTTGGTTGTTCAGGATGGTAGCAGGGCATGCGCGTCTTAATAGCAGACATGGTGCCTTGCGTTGAACCATGCTGAGAGGGAGGCGTTCGGTCGGGTTGCGGACCTCACACTCGAGCTCTTTCTTCCTCCTTCAAAGCTTTCGATCTGTATGTTTGTAAGCATGATGAATTACTCACCTTCTCATCTCGCGGATTTGAGACTTCACTAGCTCGGCTTCAGACATCTTCAGGCAAAACCCTCGTGCTTCAGAACGAAAAAGCCGCGGAAGCTTCACCTTCTCCTCACCAATGCCCAGATGTGGAAATTTTGGGAACCCAACAACAATCTTGTGGAACACCATGCCGCGCCGTGAAACATACGTGCTTCATCTGCTGAAGACCTGCTTGGCTGGCTCTGCCAGTTCACGCGGAGGCCAGGAATGATTTCGGAGCTGTTGTGCTGTTGCCAGGATGAATTGTATGTATGTTGTTGGAAGAGGGGACTGAAGCAGCTGTGCCTTGTCACTGTTTCCGCCCGCAGGCTCGACCACGCAACAACAATAACGGGTATATAATTCAAGATCATTTTGGATTTATTATTTTTTGTTTTATTACACTGGTATCTGCACAGCTGGAGAGCTACAACCACAACTATGATACAACGCCAGATCGCGCTAGCCGTTGCACTGTCATACAACACGACTTATGCCATCCATCCCCACACCGGCACGCGACCAACTCCTCTTACCACCATCCCTGCGGTGTAGCTGTCCCTTCTTTTTTCTCTCTAAGCCCCATTGCCGCTTGAGCAAAGATCTGATTTTGTAAGATAGACAAGATTTTGAACTTGAGTGGAGTGTAATGTAACAAGCTTCGTAAATATACAAAAGAGGTAGGTAGATCAACCTGTTTCTCCGAACGAGCAAATCTCCTCCAGCTTGAGTTGAGGGAGGGGAGCGATCGTGAGAAGGTGGTGATTGGGAGGACCCGACGAGATGGTGTTGCGGATTGCTGCTATACCAAATGTGCGAATGTAATCGCTGGAACGCAGGAAGAATCGCAAGTGGCTGTAGGAAAGGGTGAGGAAGGGTGGATGTAGCCTTCCTCATTTGACTTGGGGATTGTTTAGAAGCCGCCCATGCCACCCATGCCGGGCATACCGCCACCCATAGGCATTGCAGGCTTCTCTTCCGGTGCCTCCACGATGGCAACTTCGGTGGTACCCAGTAGCGACGCAACGCCAGAGGCATCAACGAGTGCGGTACGGACGACCTTGAGGGGATCGACAATACCCTTGCTCAGCATATCAACATATTGTCCACTAGCAGAGTCGAAGCCCTTGTTGAAGTCGGAACCGAATTCGTCCATAAGCTTGCCGACGACAACGCTGCCTTCCAGACCGGCATTTTCAACGATTCTCCGGGCGGGACGTGTGATGGCGTTCTTGATGATGCTGACACCGAGCTGTTGGTCGAAGTTGGAAGGCTGGACACTACCAAGGGCATTTGCAGCGGCCTTGATCAAAGCAGTACCACCGCCGGGCAAGATACCCTCCTCAACGGCGGCGCGAGTAGCGTTCAGAGCATCGACGACACGATCCTTCTTCTCACCCACTTCAACCTCAGAAGCTCCACCAACCTTAATGACGGCAACACCGCCAGACAGCTTGGCAAGACGCTCTTGTAGCTTCTCCTTCTCGTATTCTGAGGTGGACGGGTCAGCCATGACACCACGAATCTGTTCGCAGCGCTGGGCAATGGCGTCTTTGCTGCCTTCACCGTTCAAGATGATGGTATCTTCCTTGGTGATGGTGATGCTGCCGGTCGAGCCCAGCATGTCAGGGGTGGCCTTTTCCAGCTTGATATCGAGTTCATCCGTGAAGACAGTAGCATTGGTCAGGATGCCGATATCACCAAGGATGCTCTTGCGGTTGTCTCCAAAGCCGGGAGCCTTGACTGCGGCCACTTGAAGTTGTCCTCGAAGCTTGTTGAGAATGCAGACAGCCAATGCCTCGCCATCGATGTCCTCGGCAATGATGACAAGAGGTCGGCGCATTTGGGTAGACGCCTCAAGCGCGGGGATAATGTCTTGCACAGCAGAGATCTTCTTCTCGGAAAGGAGAATCAAGGGCTTCTCAAATTCGATCTTTTGAGCCTTGGTGTCGGTGATAAAGTACGGTGACGTAAAGCCGCGGTCAAAGCGCATGCCCTCAGTAACCTCGAGTTCGTCTTCGATTGTTTTTCCTTCCTTGACCGTAATCACACCCTCTTTGCCGACCTTTTCCATGGCATTGGAGATAAGGTTTCCAACATGGGTATCTCCGTTGGCAGAAATGGTAGCAACTTGAGCAATCTCGGCACTGGTGGTAATGTCCTTCTTATTCTTCTGGAGGAAGTCAACGACTGCGTCAACTGCCGCCTGGGTGCCTCTTCTCAAGTCCATAGGATTGCATCCAGCTGCGACGTTCTTGACGGTTTCGGAGAAGATGGCACTTGCGAGCACGGTGGCGGTCGTGGTACCATCACCTGCGACTTCGTTCGTCTTCGAGGCGACGTCCTGGATGAGACGGGCTCCGAGGTTCTCGAACTTGTCTTGGAGGGTGACTGCTTTGGCGACAGTAACACCATCTGATTGTTTCATTAGCTTTCAGGTAAGTGCTGGCATCGGAGATCATGGATGCTTACCTTTGGTTATCTTGGGTGAGCCGTAGCTTGACTCAATGAGGACATTGCGGCCCTTGGGACCAAGTGTTGTTGCAACAGCCTTTGAAAGAGTCTCGACACCCTTGAGCAGCTGGGCTCTTCCTTCTACTCCGAACTTGAGCTCTTTGTGAGCGAAGCGCAGTTGTTGCAGACTCCGGCCGGCTGATCTGGAGTATGGAGAAGGGGAGGATAGGGAGGATCGAGCTGCGGAGGAGAGAGCGCGCTGCATGATGGGCAAATCAAGTGGACGAGAGACAATGAGGAGAAAGAAAGGGGAAATAGAACAACTGATGAGTTGTAATATGGTAGGAGAGTTTCAAGGTTTTGATGCCAATAAAAATTTGGAGATTCTCGAAATCAACAGAATCGCAAGATGCAGCATGATTCCACTTTGGGAATAGTCGCTTGGCAACCAATAGGAGCCTTGCCGCCGCCGCCTCCGACTCTTCCGAATAAAAATCCTCCCTGCCCATTTCCACTGCGACATACTTGTACGGAGTACTGGATTTACCTCGTAGTGCTCTTATTGGTGTGGCCGGAGTTCGTATAATAGCCAGCGTGGAAGCATATCATGGCAAAGGAAAAGCAATAACAGTGGAATTTGATCCGATATGTCTCATGGTTGACATTTCGAAAAGCTCACACCTCTATCTTTTTTTTCCAAGTACATGGAGAGAATGGAAATGCACCGGTTCATAGCCAGCTGTCCGTGAGTGCCACCATACGTTCCAGTCCTTGACATCTTTTTCCGTGCTAAATTCTGGTAGTCGACGTGATCTCCGGTGTGATCCCTGTTGGTTCATACCTCCCTTTGCTAGGATCACTTGATGATATCCGACCAAAAACACATGCTCTCCGTTGATGCTTTTTGCCCAGCAAAAGAACTGGAACAGAAAGAGAAAAGAAAATACAGATTGCGTGATTCCATCATGGTCTTAAACTCCTCCCAGACTACACCACGAGTGCTCAGTGCCATGGAATATCACTTCACTTTTCACCGTCATGCAAATTCGTTGTGCTCAGGTATCTTCAGTTGTGGGTGATGTATCATTGAGTGACTGTTTAATCCTGTCAGCGATGACCTGAACTCCGTCTTTGCATGAAACTCACCGACGCCTAAGCATCATCGACCAGATAGTCACCAGCGTTCCAGAAGATATCGTCGTTTGCCGTGCTGTTCATCATGTCCTCCTCGTTGATCACATCGCCGGTATTACCATGTCCGAAGCCGGTATGCGGGGTCAAGAACTCGTTGTCAGACATCGATGGAAGAGTCGTGAACATCATGCCAGCAGCAATCGAATTGTTGCGGGATGAATCCGTGGACGAACCGTACATGCTCACGCTCTGGAACTGCGATGCTGGATACGCTTGTGGCACTGGGTTCAAGAACGTGGCACCGGAATATCCGAGCCCAGGAACCGAGTATGGGTTATGGATGAGGCCGACACCAATGTGACCATGATGACCGTATGTTCCGGCATTCGAGGTATTGAGGTGGGTGAAAGGAGCCTGTTTCGCAGTCAGCGTAGGTATCTATCAAGACTAAGATGCTAACTTACCGTAGTGGTGGAGATGATCTGGCCATATGGGAGACCAGCCACATTCTGCTGACCAAGAATTTGAGAGTCTACTTGCTGACCACCGAGGATGATGGTTGACGCTTCGCTAGACGCTTCGTCCGTGTCATCACTGCCACCATCGCCTTCATCAACGTCAATACTACCATAGCTGCCTTCAGCCTCTTCGTCTAAATATTCCGGGACTTCCTCGTCAACATCAGCTTCATCGTCGGAAGGTGCGGCCATGATAGCATAGTCACGCTTGATTCCACGAGTGCGACGAGTAGAGCCAACGAGTTCCTCTTCCTCCTGCTTGATAGCCTTGTGGTTATCAACAATTGTTGCTTCGACCGACGAGGGGGTGGGAGATTCGGCTTCATCGAGAGCTGCGGAAGCTTCAGCAACCTTCTTCGCCTTGGTCTTGTCGTTGCGGCGCTTCTTAGGTGTAGGATACTCCTCATCGGAATCATACAAATCTGGAACAGGTTCGTTATCTTCCTCGTCACTTGATTGGTGACGATGACCTTTAGCTTTCCCTTTTCCCTTTCCTTTGGATTTCGGTTCCTTCTTCACCGGCACATCTTTCTCTTTGGGAGCCTCCTTCTTACGAGCACGCTTGGCTTTGTCATAGATGGATCCCTTCTCTTCACCTTCGTCTTGGTCGTCCGCGTCCACCGCGGGAAACATTGGAGGAATTACTTCGAGCTTGACCTTGTTGCCCGCGTTGGTGTAGATCTTTGATAGTTCTTTTGTGACCATCCCACGCTTCACAGCTGGTGGCACAGGAATACCATGATGGGCCATGAGGTTTCGAAGCTTTGCAAGGTGTTGAACGATGGAGCCTTCAGTGAAGGTGGGACCCATGAGAGTCGCAACACGACTCCCTATGATTCCGGTCAGTGGAGACGAAGCTGTTGGTTTCTGTACTTACATGGAATCTTCAGGCCAGCTTCTGCACACGCATACTGAACACAAAGCAGGACTCCCTTGTCGAGATCATCTGGATGTTTGTTAGCAAGATGTATGCTGTTGGCATTTGGCAACCTCAACTAACCACTCCAACGATTGAGCACACGCTTTGCAGGGCGGTTTTTGGCAGGCATCTTGTCTTCTGCAAAGGACCAAGTGCCGTTAGTCTGTTGTTCTGTGTTGTCAGTCGAGCAAGAGAAAGAGTGTGGAGGGAGGATGTTTGTGTTATTTTGAAGAAGGGATGTGATGTCTCAGCGTCGTGGTGAATCTCCAGTTTTGCAGGCTTGGTGATACCAATTTCGTCGGGTCGAGAGAGTATCGCGAGGGCTTGAGACGAATCAAAACGTTGGAAGTCCGTCACTGGCACTAATTGAAAGCGGAGACGAGTGTCGAAACGGTGAATAGCAGACAATAGGATGAAGGATGGCGCAAGAGGAAGGAGGTTTTTGTGTGGGCAAATGTGCGTTGTGTTGAACAGTCACTCTCTTCTGCAATGGCACTTACCAAACAGGGCACAGCTGCCGCCAACCAAGCCTTGACAGCCCTCAGATCCGTTCCGAGCACGATGACAGACGTAGAAAGGGTATGAAGAGAATATTGATGAGGCAAGAGGGTTGTGAGAGATGTGATCTGGAGGTATGGGCTCTGTCATGGGCAGAAAGATACAGGGGGCAGAAATGGGGGAAAGTCTTTGTCCTGAAGGGGTGTTGGTAGTGAAGACCACCAGAACAACAACGAGGTCGCCAACGCCCATCCCCTTTGCGTGTTGAGTGCGCGTGTGCTCCTCTTCGACATGACACTGATAAAGGAAACTGAATTGCTATTGCTCTCCTCTGGCCTTTCTTTCTCTTGATAACCTTCTTCAAGGCTGGAAACCCCGCGAAAGAGGTGCTTCACCCTCCCATAACTTCGGATGGCGTTTGAAAAGGCACGGTGTCGACCGTCCAGTTCATGTCCACCTGCTGACTGAGAAACAGGGAATCGCCCTCTTCATACTATCTGACACCGTCAGTTGCCTCTGCTTCGCTGCGCTTCACCTCGTTGCGTCTCCGGAGCTGGATACCTCTTAACTGGTCAGTCCACCAGGACAACACTGCCTTTCGACTTCGACACAACGTCTTCTTCTCGGTGTCGTCCCGCCGGCTTTGGAACCGGCACAACTTCCTGTGGCTGGGGTGGAAGTCTTACCGGCACTGCTTCGACTGGAAAAGGAGGCTGAGTGATCTGACTTGGTGGGTTGAGATAGTCTTGGTTGCTGTATATCTCGAAGCCATTGATGGAACCGCCACTTCCCTCGCTTGTGAATGGCCATGCCTCCCTGAACGCAGGCGGAAAAGGAGGATAGCTAGGTACATCCGGTACCAACTGGTGACCAGTGCCACATGGGACCGTCGGGAATCCAGCAAAGGAAGGTCGTTGTCGTGCCAAATATGGACCACCTTGGAATACAGGACTGCTGGGAACAAATAGGGAGGTCGGAAGAATCATCTGTGGCACACCAGTTGGACCGGAAAGGTTTGGTCGGAGAGATCGATTGAATGCTTCTGCCTTTGCCGGTGTGGGTACAGAGTCATCACCTCGTGGATCGGTGATGGTCATCGTTGCTGGCCTGGAGCTTTCGTCGACTCTCTTCGACCTCCGAGAAGGGGCAGGGCTGTGTCTCTCCAGTTTCTGCTTCTTTGACGCCGAAGGCTTCTCTTCCGGATGCCTCGCCTTTTGCTTTGGCTGTGTTGGTTTCGAGACCGGGTTGGTTGCTGAAGCACTGGTAGAGCTGACTCCGTTGGCCTTCGCGAGCCTCTCGTATCGTTTGGCTCTTGCGGTCCGTCAGCAGGTCAGGTACAGCCGCATCAGCACGATACACTCACGCCGCTCCTTTGCTGATCACTCCACACTCTTTGGCAACCTCCATGAAATCGACCTGCCGCTGTCAGTCATCTGGAGCCTGGTGCGATAGCGAAGGACCTCACTCACCCTTCCGTGCGTGGCATGTTTGACGCAGCTCAAGAGGAACCTCAACTGGTCGTCTGGCGTGGCTCGAGACATGGCAACACCGGTGTGCGTCTGGACGAAATAAAGAGGGATCCGTTGATGAATGCTGTGGCCGGGACTGCAAATATGAGGTGAGTTGACGAAATGCTGTCAAAGGAGTACGGTAGGAGCAACTGAGGATATTGAGAGATGTTGTGAGAATTAAGTACATGGATCGAGCTTCCATCCGCAAGAGTCTCTGTCTGCTGTTGTATTTCTTTCATTGTGATGTCTTTGATTGTTCAGGGAAGAATTGCTAGGACCAAACTGCTGGGTTTTGGTCCGACTGTATCAAAGCCAAAGGAACAGCACTCACAATTGGACCTGGTAATGACAAAGGCATTGACGAGGTGACCAAGCACAAGGAAAGGCTTTGACTGACGGGACGTGCTGCCAGACAAGACAGAGGATGGCGGAGCTTGCGGCATGTTGCTTGCTGCGGGCCAGTGTGGTGTTTGGAGAGGCAGGTCTTTGTCTCTGAGACGATCTTAGGCGGACCACGTCAGGGTCGGTCCTGGGCTCGGCGCGGTTTGAAATTCTTTGATTGAACGCCTTTCCAGCGTTTGCGCTCCTCTGGACTCTTCTTGAATGCTTCTGTCAGGCGCAAAGACGCATTGTGCGCCTAAGATTTCCTGAATCTGTCAATCATGTCACTCTTGACAACCTCTCACTATCAGTTTCGGCCTCAAGCACGATCATCGAATTATGGACCTCTGGTCTTGGGAGTTTTTATCTGAAGTATCACGCTTGAACTACTTGAGATGCCTATACTAACGATCATAGGAAGATGTGATTCAGAGCAGGCAATGGGATGGTCGTGTGTATCATATCTGAATGCGCCCTGAAGCATCGGCACAGACATCTTAACATCGTCCTTACCACGCCAACCTTTGTCCACAACATCAGCATAGTCGGAAGAACGTCGGTGTTCTGAAGGCATGTACTAGTGGCCTTTTCGCTTGCTCTCTTGTCGATGGATTGAAGGACGGGTTGTGCCACTTGCTTGTCGCTCCCCTCTTCTCTCACAGCAAGAGACAATCAGGAATGTCCTTCAACTACGTTGCCACATCAGGATGCCTGGACCAAACAGTCTCCTTTATTCTCCGCCTCTACTATGCTATGGATACTGCGCAACAACGCTCGATGCTTGAAGTTACATCCTGGGCCGGTATCTCTGAACCACAATGCAAGGCAAATCTGGTTCAGCTCCTCTTCATTGTGCATGAGCCCAGCTAGCCAGCTCAACTGTGGATATTGAGACCGCATGCACTCCGATCTTGTTGAGATCTGGTCGGGCTGCTGTGCTACGATGCATACACAGAATACAGGCAACGAGTGGGTATTGCTGGTTGGAAATATGTGGTTGTCGCACAGCATTACAAGGAGCAACCGTCTTCCTTCCGCTTGGGAGCACGCCTCCAAGCAGGACTATCCCGAGTCTTGGAATATTCGGACTGATCTATGTAGTTTTAAACTCGTGTGGCATTTCATACCAGAGCATAATGCATATGGCGCCCTACATCGACAATGAGTGGACATGACCAGAAACTGTCAAGCACGGCTGTCCGTACCATTCTCGATCTCATGTTCATCATAGGTCGTCTGCCGCAAAAGGTCGGGTCCCCTTACCTTTGAGGTATTGATGCACGGATCTTTCGAAGCAGCAACTTGAGTCACAAAGCCCTTACATCAAGCTCTAAACGATTGCCGTCCACGACCATTCCAAAAATGCGGGAAATTGCACAGGCAGCCACACACTTGGATAAGGCTCGCTATTCAGGGGATCAGTGGTACGCCACGGTTAGGAACAATATTTCTCCGACAGATACCTAGAGGGTGCCTCCCTGTGAAGGTGTCTTTGTTGACACAGACGGAAATCAAGCTCCCAGTGCAGACCAAAGGCGGTTCCCTCGTCTCATGTCTGAAGAAAGTGATGTAATCCGTGGACGCTTTATCATCCCTGAGCGTTTTGTTTGTTTGTTGTCCGCATCCTCGGTGTTTGCTCCTCAGTGACGTCTGAATTTTACAGGGGCGGGGAGGCCGCGCCCTCGCCTGACTGTTTTCTTTTGTCTAGAACGCCGGCTGCTTTGATTGCTAAGTGCATCCGTTTTTTATTGGTGAGGCTCAGTTCCGCCTCATCGGGAATGTGCATGGAATTCCGCTTCAGCCTCCTGTATCTCTCCAAGGTCCCAGGATAGAAAGGTGCGGAGTGGATCTGTATTCCGCTACCACCAAAATTGCAATTACAACGGGTTGCAATTATTGGGGAACTTTTGCGCAAGCTCGTAAAGGCTTGAGTGATCTATAGTGGAGAACCATGTCAAATGTACGCTTACAAGGTGCTGTTCGTGCATACGGAAGTCTCAGGTATCTTGCCCACAAAAGATGTATACCTCCAATCACTGCGGACAAATGGAAAAGGTTATTGATACCGCGCAGTGGTAGGAGTGGCAGAGAAGATAAAATAATGGCAGCCGGTGGGATGGAATGTTCGGTCAAAGGACATGGTGGGTGCAGCCACTGCCATTGGCTGACGTAGTTGGTTTTCCCCGAGATTTCTGTGGTGGTGGTGAGACGTGCAAAAGCAGCACTTTTGGTGCCTGGGACTGCGATTCCATGTTGTCATCCTAACTAACATTTAATTCTTGCCAATCCACAGAAAAAACACTTCCTCGAATGCTTCGAGAGCTTTGAAAAACACATCATAAGCATGCTTCCTCCGCCTAGATGACCTCCGGGCCAATGCGCAAGCTTCCCACTACCATCACCACCACCACCAAGTGCGCCGCTCCAGCAGCATCGAGATGGGCTTCCATTTGTCCCAACCAAGCCCAGTTTCTTCGCAGGCACAAGTCAACGACCGCTTCTGGTGGCGGGTCTCTGCGCCAGGTGCTCCCCAAAAGACATCTAGCACAGGTTAGGCCTGAGCCCATATCCGAAGTCTGGTTCACATCCGCTTCTCCCAGATTTGGCCCAGACGACGACTTGCTTGGGTCTCCTGCGCCTGGTAACAGCAATGACCACAAGCCGCCGGATGAACGCTTGATTAGGTTGGGAAAGAGTATGTTTTTGCCCATGACATCCACCCTGGCAGAACACTGTAGAGTGCTAACGTGGCCGTCATAGCATTGCGAATATTGTCGCCTCTCCTCCCGGACATCCTTACCAAACCACTCCCGCCCGAGATCCTGTCTCCCCATATCTCCCTTCACCTCTTCCCCTCGACCCACCCTCATCTACCCGCCGTTAAAGGGCGCGTTGCTTACCGCGCCTCTCTTTGGACTGCCCCAGTCGCCTGGGGCTGCGTGCCTATCGTGGGCAATGTAAAGCTGAGAATCCTCTCGGAGAAGATCGTGCGGACCGGTTTCTCATACGCCACCCCTCCGCCGGAGGACGAGCAAGATCTCAGCGAAGAAAAACTGGTGGTGAGATGGAAGACGGAACCCAAGACGAACGGCCACGGCGACGGCGGTCATGAGGCCACAGCCGCATCGACCACAACCGATTCCAACATCAACCGCGGCCTGTCGAAACTGCTCGGCGGGGACACCCCCATCTTCAACCTGAACAAAGGCGACGACTTTACAGGTCTCTTCATCTTCACGTTCGACTCCAAGGGCAGGATAGCGAGCCACACGATCGAACACGCCGAGCAGAGCAACGGCTTCGATAAGACGAGCAAGGTCGTCACCCTGACGGACTGGTTGTTGGGCAAGGCGAAATGGGGGCGGAACAAGGAGGACGAGCTCATTCCCGGGTTAGCCATGAGGGTGTGTCGGGACGAATGGAATCTCCGGAGGGGACTGCCTCCAAACTCCTGAAAGGGCCAACCACTCTCGGGCTGAAATTGTATATGGTTGTCGACAAGGGTCGGCCGTCCAACATAGGCGCGCACCATGAGCTCACGGATTTTTATCCAGAGCCTCAATCTTTCGAAGACGATGATGTTGAGGCAGCGCCTCCTCCACTGCTGTCTAGGTAGGAATGCACGACGAAGCAAAGCGTGTGTTTGGAGTGGCACCTCATCGGAAGCCTTGAAACAAGACAAGTGCCGCTCAACTCTACTCATCCATATCTTGTAATAGATAAATTGTGCAATAAACAACCTTACAAGAACTTCGTTATGCCCTAACCATGTCGAGGACGTGGCACTGGCAGGATCTGATGCAGATTCAGCTGGCGCACCTGATCGACATTGGTCACTTTGATCCATCCTGAGTCTATAAACCTATTAAGAGTGATATTGCTGCAAAAGCTGTTGCGCTGGCTTCCGAATTTCCTGGACAGACCTCCTGTCACTTGTTCATTGTCCAGCCAGGGAGAACAAATCGTCCCAGAGGTCTTCCATCCACAACTGAAGTCAAAACGTAGACGAGGTGGGTTCAAAGAGTCGATTCAAGAGCAAGGACCTATACGTATCAAGTCAGTGAAACTGGTCCAATGACAGAAAATTTCAGCCACAGAAGTTTCAAGGATGCGAACTCACCAGAGCTGTCCTCGTAGGAATGTAAACTTGTGTAAAGTTCTTCCTGTTATTCCACGGCATGTCGGTCGTGAAGAATCTCGTCTCTTTTGCGTTTCTCCCGTGTCCACCGAACTCGGCGTCATCTGTATCGATGACGATCCGATAAACGCCCGGTACATCCACGCCCACTCTATAATCGGTGTAAGAGTTTGTGGGATGGAAATTGAATATCCACAGGAGACCTGCTCTCTCAAAGACTAGCACTTTGTCGCTTTCATTCTTCAAAGAGATGTAGGCCTGGGGACTATGGAGCCAGCCATATTTTTCTTCGGTCCACTGCATTGTACGGTCGAATTCATTTAAGAATCTATACCGAAGAAGATGGTCTTCGGTCAGATTCAACTGTCGGCGAGCGTACCAGAAGGAATTGTCGTTGCCTGCTCGAGGGAAGTCGAGCCACTCAGGATGACCGAATTCGTTACCCTCGAAGTTGAGATACCCTTCGCCCCCCAAACCGTGGGTAACGAGGCGAATCATTTTATGCAGAGAGAGCGCACGATCAATGGTCGGTGTCAAAGGGGTCAAGACCGACATGTGCGTGTACATCTCTGCATCGGCAAGCCACATCATCAGAGACTTATCACCAACCAGGGCTTGGTCGTGGGATTCAGCATAGGCGATAGTCTTTTCCCCATGGCGTCGGTTGGTCAGGGTGAACGCAATGTTTCCGATGTCCCACTCATCGTCTTTCTTTTCTTTGAGCAGCTTGATGTACATATCAGGGACCGCCATGGCGAGACGGTAGTCGAATCCTATTCCGCCTAGCGAAAGTTTCAAACATAGAGCCGGCATTCCGGACACGTCTTCGGCGATGGTGATGCAGTTCGGGTATATGTCATGAAGCATCTCGTTGGCAAGCATGAGGTAGACCACAGCTTCGACGTCCACGGATGGACCAAAGTATTCGTGGTAGCCTCCAGAGAAGCCGGTGCCAATACCGTGATGAACGTACAGCATCGAAGTAACCCCGTCAAAACGGAAGCCGTCGAATTGGTACTCCTCCATCCAAAATCGCAGGTTGGATAGTAAGAATCGCATGACTTCGTGGTGACCGTAGTTGAAAAGTCGAGAATCCCACAGCTCGTGTCGGCCTTTTCCTCCTTCGTGAAAGTAAAGGTGGTCGCTGCCGTCGAACATATTGAGACCGTCCAGTACGTTCTTGCTTGCATGGGAATGTACAACATCCAAAAGCACGGTGATACCCATGCCGTGGGCAGTGTCGATAAGTTCTTTGAGATCCTCTGGCGTTCCATATCTGGAGCTTGCTGCGAAGAAGGAATTGACTTGATACCCGAAAGAAGCGTAGTAAGCATGCTCCATGATTGCCATCAGTTGGATGACATTGTATCCAAGATACTTGATCCTCGGGAGCATGTTCTTGGTGAATTCCTTGTACGTGGCAACCTTCAGCTCCGGGGAGGAAATGCCCACGTGTGCTTCGTAGATGCGAACGCTCTTGGGGTAAGGAGGGCGAGGATTCTTGAAGACATAACGCTCCTCTTTGGGAGGGTTCCATAGCACGGCATCGTAGACTGGGGACACTGAGAGATCTTGGGTGACTCTGGTGATCCACGCTGGAATTCTTTCAATGCGTTCTCCTCCAGGAATGACCATGGAAATCTTCAGCTTGGTGTTATGGGCAATTCCTGGGACGCCATCTTTTGCAGGGATCCTCAGTTCCCATACCCCATATTCATTCTTCTTCATTGGGTGTGACTCTCTGTTCCAGTTGTTGAACTCGCCGATCAAGGAAGCTTGTTCAGCATTTGGAGCCCACTCGCGGTAGATTATCGAGCCGTCCGGCTCGAATGTGAAGCCGAACTTTTCATATCCACGACTGAACTTCTCCAGGCCACCTTCAGTTTGATTGATCTTCTTTATCCATTCCTGGGCCTTTGCAAATCGATACTTAAGATCTTCCCGAAAGGGTTCGAGCCAAGGGTCGAGTTGTATAACGCCTAGTGACATGTGAGAGAGACTCGAGGGTAGCGGGTGAGGTTTTATACCTGTTCCGTCAGGGGGAGCTTCACCGCTGGCCGGTGCAGCCATGACGGAATTTGCAGAGTCCTGATTCAATGCCATGAGGGGCAATAACAGTGGAAGACACAACAGAAGCTAGGACAGGTTGCAATAGTCGATTAGGTCGGGTCAAGAGAATACAAGAGCAAGACGTGAAGAAATGGCAAACCCTAGAAGCCCAAAAGTATTTATCGAGCTATCCTGGACGACCGATATCTTGTTGGAGGGACTTTTGTGTCTCGAAGGGAAAAATGTTGGATGAGGTGTTTACCTGGCGCAGGCAATGAGACCACTGGGGGACTGCGGCGAAATTGTGGTTTGAGGGACTCAATAATGACATCAACCCTCAACAACTAAATTGACGTGGGGAAGCTCCCAGCCTGCAAAGTGGCCCAAGTGGTCCATACCCCTGCACCCCCGAGCCTATCAATCGCGCCCACCACTCTCTGACCCGCCACTACGGAAGGGCCGTCATCCCGACAGTTTTTCCGTTCCGAACAGTCCTCGTTGTAACCATCCAGACTGCGACTGCGCTACTCGATACTCTCGCCCTCGAGATCGCCGCCAGTCTCCATCAGTTCGATTCTTTCACTTCTATCCACCAAGGGCTTCTGGATGACCTTCTCTTGCTCATCGTTGTCTATCTTCAGCCCAATACATTTAGCGATGAAATCGCACAACAGCTCTTCTGCCTCAAGCGCATTCCTTGTCAACGCATGATCATCGTCCTCGAAGAGCTTCAATTGTCGATGGCCCTTTTTGCCGTACGCCTCGTATAGACTCTGGGAGCAGTCCCATCTCAAAGTTCGATCACCAGTACCGTGGAGCAGCAACAGTGGTCTTGGAGCCAGCTTCCTTATCCCATCTGTGCCTGCGGTTTGGCTTGCAACGGTAGCACATCCGATGACACGTTCTACTGACGTTAGATAAAGTCTACAACAGAATGCTTGACACCTACCTCGCTCTCGCCCGCCCAAGGTGAACTGCAAGGCATGGTTAGTTTCTGTGGTTACTGACAGTGTTCTCATGCCGACTGATTTTCAGCTACGATATCAGCACCCTCAAGGTAAGGGAAACTCACGACCGGGGCGCCTCCAAATGACCAGCCAACCAAAACGAATCTGCGAATAGAATACTGCTCCTCGAGATGATCCATTGCCGCAGTTACGTCTTCCACACACGGAGTGTCATGGGCCGGATAGCGATAATCGAGTCGAAGTACAGGCATACCCTGTCGAAGACTGGCAAGTTTGTCTCCCACGGAGATATACATTGAAGAAGGACCAACGACGCCTCCGCCTGCCCCAGAAAGCAATATCGCACCCGCCGGCACTTTGTCCTTGTTATCTGTATACCCTGCTGGAAGGTGAAGAAATCCATGCACACTTTTTCCTCCCACAGATATTGAAAGACATTGCGTCGTACAGAGGGACTTCTGTGCCTGTTTGAGCTTGCTTGACTTGGTTGCATGCTCGAGTAGATTCGTCCCTGTCGAAGTCATTTTGAGTTACGATGGTATATGGCGGCTTGACTCCTATGCGTATGCTCTTTGCCTTTGAGCTGGAGAGGAAATCATTCAGTCACAGTTGTGTTTTGATTCACAGCCTTACCGCGGCACATTTCGCTGGTGATATTGGTGCCTTGAGTAGGAAACGTCATGTGGCACACAGATTCCAACCAGTAGATTCGTAGAATTGCATTCCCGACAACATGAGGATTTTCTGCAGACAATTGACGTAAATTCCTTCTGCAGTTTGACTGATGCATATGCTCCTTCCCACTCACTCATTCATGGATACTGTGGCTCGTATTCGGTGCGAAGCAATATTATGCATCGAGTTGAGCAGTGAGAAGGTAACAATATCGGCAAAACTTCGGCACTTATCGCAACTTTCTGTGGCGATTTCGACATGAGGGGAGCGCAGTCACAGAGCTTCGACTTGCTATCGCATCTCCGAATAGTTGGGTTGACTCATACCACCTCTTGCCATCATTTCTCGGAACCAA
Organism: Fonsecaea monophora; assembly: GCF_001642475.1. Taxonomy (NCBI): domain Eukaryota; kingdom Fungi; phylum Ascomycota; class Eurotiomycetes; order Chaetothyriales; family Herpotrichiellaceae; genus Fonsecaea; species Fonsecaea monophora. The sequence continues at coordinate 245,699 of NW_019173933.1, read as the reverse complement.
GACTTCTGCATGCAAACGAGAGGTAGATATTCTGTATTCTCGGGCGCTGGCACTTGAAGCCCGTCCTCAAACAGCACCAATGCGTTCAATATTACCTCTCCCGATCTTCCTTTGCCCTGCACTTGATCGCACCTGGGTTGCATCAACCACCACGTTACCACGGCGGCTCCGTTCATCATATATTGCCTTGAGCAAGCGGTCGCTTTCGACCCGATTGCCGAGGCTGTCCTCGTCGCAATTTCACCGTTCCGATTTCGTCAATCAACCTTTCACCGGAACGTATGAGCCAGGGTTGCCTACGACTGGCCCATTAGGCGGAGCTTCGATTTATGGCTCTCCTCGCCTGACACCCAAAGCCCTGAAACAGCACCTTGATCAGTTTGTCGTCGGTCAAGAGCGGGCTAAGAAGGTGCTGAGCGTGGCCGTCTTTAACCACTACCAGAGAATACAAGAGTTGCAGAGACGTGAAGAGGAGGAGGAAGAGCTGCTTGCACAGAGGGAAAGGAGAGAGCGACATCCTGTCGAAAATGAGTTTCCCGGCCAGCAATCCACCGTCCGTATGGGCGGGCCGTCTGCTTCACTTAACCAGCGGACAGGTGGCTCGCTCTTGGTGGACACAAGTCCTCTGACCCTGGAGAAGTCAAACATCTTGCTTCTTGGTCCCAGTGGGGTGGGAAAGACATTGATGGCAAAGACTCTTGCCAGAGTTCTCTCTGTTCCCTTTTCAATGTCAGATTGCACACCCTTCACCCAAGCTGGATATATTGGCGAGGACGCCGAGGTCTGCGTGCACCGGTTGTTGGCCGCCGCCAACTATGACGTTGAAAGGGCTGAACGAGGCATCATATGCCTGGATGAAGTCGACAAAATAGCAACAGCGAAGGTCAGCCATGGAAAAGACGTGTCGGGCGAAGGTGTCCAACAAGCACTTCTGAAGATCATCGAAGGGACTACCATCCAAATTCAGGCGAAACCTGAGAGGAATGCTCCTCGGGCAGGTGGTCAGTCGCAGACGTACCCGACTAACAGTCCTTTGGGCGCCGGCTTCTCCTCTGGATCATCGGGCGCTTCGGCTGCTCCAGCGAAAGGCGAGGTCTATAACGTACGAACGGATAATATCCTCTTCATCTTCAGTGGTGCATTCATCGGACTTCAAAAACACGTTATGGACCGCTTGACAAAAGGAAGCATTGGATTCGGGGCCAGCGTACGATCTAGCTCGAATCTGGTCTCCTACAGCCGTGATCAGAAATCTACCACAATTACTCCTGTCCCTATCTTACCGGGATCTCAAGAAGAGGCTCTCTACAAGAAACATCTGCCCTTCTTCACCCCGGCACCAGCGCCAGAGCAGACAAATATGGATGGCTCTCCTCCAGAACCAAACTACTTCAACCCGCTCGACCTAGTCACCCCAGCCGATCTGCAGTCCTACGGCTTCATCCCCGAGCTTATTGGTCGTATACCGACTACTACTGCTTTATCCGCCCTCACCCATTCTATGTTGCTGCGAATCCTTACAGAACCCCGCAATTCGCTAGTGGCACAATATATCACGCTGTTCTCACTCTCTGGCATCGAACTCCGCTTTACTACCCCGGCTCTTCACGTGGTTGCTTCGAACGCCTTGGCGATGGGTACAGGAGCTCGAGCTCTACGAACGGAGATGGAGACCATCCTCGGCGATGCTATGTTCGAAGCACCCGGAAGTAGCGTCAAATATGTTTTGGTGACTGAACGTGTAGCAAAGAGGGAAGAAGGAGCCATCTACTTTGGGAGAGGTCAAGGTGGCAAATTCCATGCTCTTATCGCCCAGGAGGAGGGCGACTGGGAAGACAAGCAGAAAAAGAAAGACCCTGGCCGGAAAGGCGAGTCTGTGTCCGCCAGCTTCGAGGATTGGAGAACGAAGACGACAGTAGCTGCTGGAAGCGGCGGCTGAGATCCGCCACACTTGACAGCCTTGATGAGATGATGACTGATGACGAATGACGAGCATCGAATCAGTTACGATGATCGAGCAATTTATTTGAGATTTCCAGGATTTGCCTGTAAATCGACTTGCCTGGACCACGAACATGAGAATTAGAGGACTGAAGCCGAGTTGTATCCTGTTGAGTGCCAGACATCTTCCTTCGGCAGCCTTGCCTTTCTTGCCATCCAGCCAGGATTGTACCTCACCTTTGGGCCGGACACTTCACACACCTCCTTATCCTCGTCGCCAAGGAGTCGACCTCAATCTAAGCGGGTCCTTTCAACCAATATACAGGAATATATTTTACAATTGCGAAATATCTATCGCCTTTGGGCAGTGCGACACCGTGACCACCTACGGACAAGAGCTGATTACAGCCACAAAAGTGGACTCACCCAGCGACTGCGGAGTCTTGCTGGCTGCATGGTTGTATGACCATGTGGTGACGGCGTTACGACCATGAGGCATAGGGTAAAAATCCGAAAACCCCCTAGCGGGCTGTCTGCTAACTCCCGGGATCTGATCCGCAGGGAGGCACGGAATTTTTTGCCCCCCTGGGGTTCAATTCTGGCTGTGGACGTGAGATTTTCCTCCTGGTCGGATTTTTTGGGGCTGTTTTCAATTATCACGTTCCCTTTGTGGGGTGTCGCAGAAGGTGTGGCAGGAACTGGTGTCATACTGTGGACCAAGGAGATCACGGCGCATCGCTGGGGTGACAGACTCACCAGCAGGTGGAACGAATCGAATTGACAAGGTTTACTCGTGAGTTTTCCAGCTTTACAAAACACTGGCTTGACATTGAGATTACCTTTCGCCAGTATCGTGAGAGCAGGACAGCTTTCCTTTAGGAGTCGAGGTCATTCGTGTGGAAAGGACTAGCTAGCATTTTGAGGATTGGATCATTGTGTCGGCCTAAGACACGATGCTCAGACTCGCAACAAGGGTTTCCTTTTTCAACGGAGGACGACTTCCCTTGAAAATGCTCTTCGACAGGCTGAAAGGAATACGGGAGAGAGCCAGCCACCTGTCTCTAGTCTGAAGAGATACCCGAGGCATGGATACGACCGACTTACTAAGAATAGGCCAATGCCCATTGTCCAGAGTGTGGTCGTCTGACTGTCGACGAGCACCACGGAGGCACCAAAGGCACACAATACATGTACATACACATCGTCCAGCATTTACCGAATTTGACATGACTGCTTGTTGATGTATTGGGGGGAAGGATGTCAGAGCCTAGTACTAGATCTCTTTCGTCTTGAAAGCACAATAACACAGAAATGCCGATATAGCCAGTTTCCAGTGTGTATATATTAGCTATGAGGAAGGGGTATACAGCTTTACGGAACATGACGTTTCGTTGTTACCCACCCAAAGGATTCTTCGCGAACCACTCGTGCTTCAGGACGTCCTGGGTCGACATTCGATTCTCGGGCAAGTAAAACATCATCTTGGACAGCAGATCGGCGAGCCTCTTGATATCGTCCTGGGTAAATTCCGCCTTTCTCTCGGGGATACTGCTGCTACCGAAGTAAACCTCACCAAGCCAGCTTGACAGGGAACCCCCCCCCCCCCCCCACCCAAACCCCCTCTACCTCATCGCGACAATCACCCACAGCTACCTGCGCCTGCGTCCCCCATTGCTCCGGCACGTCTCCAAACATTGCGATCCACTCCAAGACCAAGGGCGCCTTTCTCGGCTTGAAATTATCGAACGGCGGCTGTCCCGTGACGAGTTAGAAGATGGTGCACCCCAGAGACCAGATGTCTATGCGCAGATCCCACGTCGTGTCGAGCAGCGTCTCTGGGACTCGGAAAGCCAAGTGGGAGCAGACTTTTGCGAGTGGCTGCTGGTCGGTGTGGAGGAATGCTTGCTCGAAATCGATGAGGCGTGTGTGGATAGGGCCGTCGATGGAGGGGAGAGGAAATGTAGCTGCTGGCTCGACGATGTGTCGTGGGACGCTCCTGGTAAGCTGGTGAGTTGGTGACCAGGTAGGGCAGTGATATCTGCCTGAACTGGCGGGTTGAGATGTTTTAGTGAGGTCGGGTTGGAGAATTGTCCCTCCCCGTGCGAAACCAAGGTGTTGCTGGCTGGTATAGAGATCTGGGAACATTCTTAGAATATGACTCCTGCGAAGAGACTTCCAGAAGGCGAGCAATATCACTCACCACCATGTACAATACCATTCAAGCGCAGGCGATCCAATGCAAGGGTGATTTGTTTTGACACCTGCCAGGCCAGACGCCCGGGCAGCCTCACACCGTTACCAGATCGAGCAGTAAGCGTCGGAACACTGACGCCGTTGACATCGAAAACGAGACCCTAATGTCTTCCGTTCGGACCATCGTGGAAGAAGTAGTCGGTCAGCTTGTGCAGATGGCGGCGGTCCTGCTCGTGCTTTGCTGGAAGCGAAGCAATTTATTGCAGAATCCGAACTTCATTACTGCCCGCCTCACTGATCTCTGAGACGACGACTTTCAGCGCGGCGAGCCGGCAGTGCACCGAGTCGTAAACCAGCCAGACGGTCAACAATCACTAGACATGATCGCGCGTGGCGGGACAGAGGCAGGGATTCCCGCCACAGACATTCTCTGCGTTTGTTGGGACGGGATCATAGCCTGCAAAGTCGACTTGTCCCATTTCTGGACCTGCTGCCTATCGTTGTCAGGCACTTATTTGCTCAGAAAATTCGAAAAAGTCCACTCGTAACACGCCAGCATGCCCTGTGTAGGGTGACCAGTGCGGCACCGAGGGTTGGTATAGAGACGAAGGCAAACGGGAGGGCCGCTCTGGCCGCCTAAGCCGAAGACGGATGTTCCGCTAGTGACGTGATGTTCGTAATTACAGATCAAGCTCCGGCCCCCACTCTTTGTATACTGAGACATATAAGTATAGGAAATATATGTGCCCTCTTTGTATATCTTTACATACATACAACCTCCCTCTCCCTCCCCTCCCCTCAACCTTTGCCAGATTCTACTACCAAAAACCAAAAAAATTAAGACCTTTTTCGAATACCAAAAGTCCGCCAACCATGTCTACGCCACGCGTGCTCATACTCGGCGGGCACGGCAAAGTCTCTCTCTTCCTCCAACCCCTCCTCCTCGCCAAGAAATGGTCCGTCACCAGCGTGGTGCGCAACCCGGCGCACGAGGTCGAGATCCTGGCGCTCGGCAAGGACAAGCCCGGCAAGATCGAGGTGTTGGTGGACAGTCTCGACGACGTCAAGGAGGTTAGTGATGCGCAGCGCGTGTTGGAGAAGGTCAAGCCGGATATCGTCGTGTGGAGTGCTGGTAAAGTTCATCTCTCATCTCATATTGTCTTTCAAAACAAACTCCTGCTTAAAGTCGCACTGTGCTATTGACCCCCATGGGGGCGAGTATATTGTGTATTGACGACGGAGTGCATTGACTAGGCGCCGGCGGCAAGGGCGGACCGGAAAGGACAAAGGCTGTTGACATGATCGCCGCAAAGTGCTACATCTCGGCATCGCTGGCCATGCCGGGGGTCAAGAAGTTCCTGATGGTGTCATACCACGCAGTAAGTTGCTTTCCCAGTTCACACCCTAGCAAATCAACCCCTCGCAGACTCTTCCACTAACAATTCCCGCGTTGCAGTCTCGCAAGGGTTATCCGCCATGGTGGACCGAGGAAGACCGGAAAGCCGCGGACAACATCAACCAAAACGTCCTGCCGCACTACTTCCAGGCAAAAGTAGAGGCGGACGAGCACCTCGAAGCCCTCGCGAAGAAGAGACGGGACGGCGGCGACCAAGAGTTTCAAGCCATCAACTTGAGACCAGGCACTTTGACGGACAGGCCAGGCACGGGCAAGGTGACGCTAGGCAAGACGTCGATAACTGGGAGTAAGTACTACAAGTTTCCCCGTTTCTTCATTCCTCCTGTTTTCGCTGACGAGTCTCCACCAAAACTCTCAGATGTACCGCGCGAGGATGTCGCCAAGGTGGCCGCGGCGCTGTTGGATCGGAACGATACGCGAGGCTGGTTTGATCTGCTGGAGGGCGACGTCCCCATCGAAGAAGCAATCGACAGCCTCGTCAAGAGCGGGCACAACGGTCTGGAAGGAGAAGACATGCAACGGATTTGGGCCAGAGATACGTCTCTATAAAGGAACCGTCAAAATCAGGCAAAACCCATGTAATCGACGAAGCATTTGAGATAATTTCACCCTACCAGTTTGTTCCCAATTCGACAAAAAGCCCTTGTCAATTCCTAACATGTTCTGATATAGCTGGTGAAAGACAGCATTCGTCAACAAGGCTGTCCGGATTATGTATGGCCCACACGAGGCTGTCATGCCTGCTGCTTCCCCGCTCACGGGATCAGCTTCATGTTGCGTCACGATAATCCATCTCCAAATCTTACAAATGATGGGGATGGAAAGATAAGTCAAACGTAAAGACATTCTCCTTCGAACTCGTCGCCTTGTTAGAAGAAGATCCTTTTTTGGCTCAGAAAGCACATCGGAATCATGGGTTCAGTCTCACATCCCGACGCAGATATCTACCCAGAGGCAACAGGCCCTGCAGCCAAGATTGTCGCGGCGCATCAAAAGGACGAGCCCATCACTTTGTACTCGGGATGGTTTTGTCCCTTTGTGCAAAGAGCATGGATCACTCTTGAGGAGAAGCAGATTCCGTACAAGTATGTCGAGATCAATCCATATCGGAAGGAACCAAGGTGTGTGTCACATCACTGCATGTCATTGGAACGCTTTGTGCCAACTGGAGACAGTTTTCTGAAGCTCAACCCGCGAGGTTTGGTCCCTACATTGGGATGCCCTCAAGAGGATGGGTCGACCAAGCCATTGATCGAGTCCAATATCATCTGCGAGTAAGTCATGATAGCCACCTGGCTGAAGAGACTGCTCTCAGCTGACACCATTAGATATCTGGAAGACATGTATCCAAACCAGACACCTTTGTGGCCGCGCGACCCCTACAAAAAAGCTGTCATGAAAGTCTGGGTGGATCACATCACGACCAGGATCCTACCGGCATACCACAGGTATTTATTGATGCACCCCAGTCTGCACTCGACATCTCACAGCAGTATAGGGTCCTGCAACACACAGAGAAAAGCCCGTATCCCTTGGAGAAAGCACGCACCGAGCTTCTGAACGCCCTGAAGACATGGATTTCCAACGCTGATCCTGAAGGTCCATATTTTATGGGCAAAGACTTCACTTTCGGCGACGTAGCACTCGCACCCTGGGCCGTGAGGATGTGGGTGCTCGACCACTTCAAGGGTGGCGTGGGCATACCCCCTCCAGGTCAGGGCGGAGAGGACGAACAACTGTGGAATCGATGGCGGAAATGGTTTGATGTCGTATCGTCGAGGAAATCAGTGACCGAGACCATGAGTGACAAGGAGCACTACTTGCCTATATATCAGCGTTATGCCGAAGACAGGGCGATGAGTGAAATGGCCAAAGCGATTAGAGAAGGAAGAGGGGTGCCATGAAATGATCGAGCAGGGGAATGCATATCGATGGGACTGGAATACTTGTCGTACCACCCGAACATCATTTTTGGCGCGGAGTGGCAGAAGTAGAAGTACAAAGACTTGGTCTTCGAGAGCCATAATCCTCAATAGTCAGGTGCTCGGAATGCACGAAGTGTCACAACACCTACAAACACAGAGGTACCGAGTACGTTACAAGGAGTCAGCCCTACCAGCACCTCCGTCAAACCTCCACGCTAAGTCAAAATATTTCCGTCACAGTCGGTGTAAAGGATCAACAACATATATCGCCCCGTACCAAACAAGCTAGGAAATACCAAGTCAGCACCTCAGGTGGAACAACGTGCATCTGGAGCTATACCTCGTTGATCCTCACGTACATCTTTTTCCTTTGTCAAATAAATGACTGAGAATGTCATATCTGATACACTTTTTCCAGCTAGAACATTGCCTTTTTCTAAGGTCATGCTCGAGGCTACTCGGAAAGGGCAAGAAGTAGATGCAAGGACAAGTAAAGAACCCCCCAAGTCGAGTCTCAATCTCAATGGGCTCACTCTAGTTGCTGAGTTGAGTGGGCTCCCCCGCAATGGTGGGCTGTGCGATGTGTACTCTGCCCCTCGAATCTCAGCATGTCGGCTTAGCTTCAGGAGTACAGAGTTAGTCTAATGGAAATCCGGATGGCGAGCTGCGATCGGAACCCATTCGACATTCCGATTCGAGATTTCACTGTACCAGAAACAAAGCGTAACCCTGCCGCTATCGATGATGGACCGCCAAGGGGATGTAGACCTACTATGTATCGTGGGTGTATAGCGTCCTCTCTCGTTTCATAGCTAGTTCCTTCCTCTACCTACGTATGTAACTGAGAATCTCACCCTCTACCAGGTTCAGGTGACCTGCACCGATCTGTGAGATTGGAGTGTTCCATCTGTGACAGCGGGTATTTGTCTTCATTCTGTTGAGAGGGCTATGGAGCAGGCGCCTCATCAAACACCACATCAAACCCTTCCCAACCATCAAGTGCTTCATTGCAGCGTTGTATGTAGACATCTGTGCCACCAATCCATGGCAGCTGTTCTCGAGGCTTGCCGGGAATATTAGTCCCAATATAGTAGTTGCTTCCATCTGCGTATAGCGTCTGTGAGCAGTGGTCTTGGATTGTCTGTCGCCATTTTTTAGCCGGACCAGCCTGAGGCTCGACGTATTTGATGCCCTCTGACTTCATCTTCGACAAAGCTCTACAGATCCACTCGACCTGCGTTTCGATGATCGGCAAAGTGCTGCCCAGCGCCGCGGGCGACTGTGGTCCGTATGCATAAAACAGGTTGGGGCACCCTGGAATGCTCAGCCCTAGATGCGTTTCGCAACCTTTTGCCCACTTCTCTTTGAGATGGAGGCCGTTTTTATCTCGAATATTCATGTTCGTCAGACCGCCCGTCCAGAAATCGTAACCCGTGGCGAAAAGTACGACGTCCAGCTTGTGTTCAGTCCCGTCTGTGGTAACTATCCCATCGGCAGTGAAGTGGTCGATTGGATTCTTCTTCAGATCTACCACCGAGACGTTCGGCCTGTCGATGGATTCGTAGTAATACTGCTCCAAGCTAGGCCTCTTTGTGCCTATCCAATATGGCTGTTGCTCGGGTGCCACAATGTCCCGTTTGACTGGGTCCGACACACGAGCTCGGGTTCTTTCCTTCCAGAAGTCGTAGAATGTTCTGTTGACTTCCTTATCAAAGACAAACTCGCCCGTTGTTGACAGATGGAAAGTGAATCCCCCTCGGCGCCACGCATTTTCCATCAGCCTAGCAGAAATTTCGGGGTGAAGCTCGTTCCAACGCACCGAAGATGGCGGGTTGTACGGGTAGCCAGAGGCGGTGTGCCGTCCAGCTCTTAGGATACAGTCGTAGAAGCTCTTCGAGATGTTCTGCTCGAATACATCAAAGGTCCTTTGTCCCATTGGATAAGCGGTATTGATGTTCCGTATGAAGGCTGTAAGCTGGCAATCTTCCCTGGCGATCTCTTGAATGCATTGGACGCCACTTGCGCCATTGCCGAGCACAGCAACGCGTTTCCCTTTCAAGTCCAGATCTTCTGGGTATTCGGCAGAGTGTACCAAGAGACCTTTGTAGTTCTCAAGTCCCCGGAATTCTGGGTAGTGCTTTTGGAAAGCGAACCCAACACAGGGAAGAAAATACTTGCAGACGTAGTTGGGACCATCCTGGGTGAAGATGTTCCATTCACCATCTTCCCAGGTGGCGCCTTGGACAAGCGTATTGAAGGTTGTGTCCTTTTCCAGGTCGAGGACTTTCGCGACGTGAGCAAAATATGCCCTCAGCTCATGATGATCCGGGTAACGGCATGACCAGTTCCATGTCTCGTGGATTTCGGGGATGTTGAGTTGATATGTCGGCATTTCAGAGTCAACTCTCGCTCCAGGGTAGCGGTTCCAGTGCCATACACCACCATATCCGCTCCCTTTCTCGATAAGCTTGACAGACAGGCCTAACTTTCTGATCATGTGTAGAGCGTAGACGCCCGAAAATCCGGCGCCGACGATAAGAACATCCGTGCGGATGGTGTCTGGGGCGGTTGAACCCATGATGCAATTCGATCGCTCTAACTGGAATGAAGAGAGTATGCAACTGAAGAAAAACTCTGGCATACAAGGAGCATATAAAATCCCCTTATGTGGTGGGCTATACTTGATCTTGTTTTCCGACGCGGAATTCTCGACGCGGTGTGAGGATATGTACTCGTCGTAGCTATGTCTGACATGGCTCGGAAACCCGTTCAGGTCACGGAATCTCAACTTTTTTCACGGATCGCTTTCGTGTACTACAAGTTTCCATCCCAGTGGATATGACGGAATCTCATCTGTTTCACTGATGACTTTCACGTACCACAAGATTCACCCCTACCGCTCGTCTCACCTGAACAGCACGATTTACCTGACGATTCGAAAAGTCCCATAATGGCAGTACCACAACAATTCAAGTGCTACATTGGCGAAGAGCGTCTGGCAAAGCTCCAAAAGAGACTGGAACTTACCGAGCTTCCCAGTGAATTGGAGGGAGTAGAGCCATGGACACGAGGGACGCCATTGTCGGAGATCCATCGTCTGCATGAATATTGGATGCGTGGTTTCGACTGGCGCAAAGCTGAGAGAGATATCAACCTCTATCCGCAATTCATTAGTGAGATAGAGGTTGAAGGGTTCGGTGCCCAGTCGGTCCATTTCATGCATGTCAAGAGCAACAACGAGAACGCCATCCCTTTGTTATTCGTCCATGGATGGCCTGGGAGCTTCCACGAGGCTTCGAAGATTGTTCCTCTCCTGACGGCGGTCTCGGACGACTTCCCTTCCTTTCATGTGGTGGCGCCCAGTCTGCCATCATTCGGTTTCTCCGGCTCGGTCCAAAAGGTATGTTCCCTCCCTCACATTGAGCCAAGCGAGGACAGCATGTCGATAAAACTCTTAAAGAAAGGATTCCATAGCGGGAAGCATGCAGAAGCACTACATAAACTAATGCTGTCTCTGGGATACACTCAATACGGTGAGAGTCATTTACCCCTGACCATACCTATGCTGCTTTTCGAACTGGCGGAGCTGATAGCTATTCTGTGTATGCAGTTACTCAGGGAGGTGACGTGGGCCACTCGGTAACGCGAATGATAGCGTACAGTTATCCCGAACACTGCAAAGCTCACCATCTGAACATGGTTGTCGCCTCTCAACCGAGCGAGGATCAGTTTCCGCAACTGGTGGAGAAGATCAAAAAAACACCAATTTCGGAGCAGGAGCAGATGGGCCTCGATCGCTCTCAGAAGTTCTTCAGCGAAGGAATGGCTTACGCTCTGATGCATGCGCAGCGCCCCCAGACTATAGCTTACAGCATGGTAGATAGCCCTATCGGCCTCCTTGCATGGATCTACGAGAAACTACATGCTTGGACGGACGCATATCCCTGGACCGATGACGAGATTCTGACGTGGGTTTGCACTTATTATTTCTCGACCGCTGGACCTCATGCACCCGCGCAGTGGTATCACGAAAACTACTACTCCGAGTGTGTTAGTACCGTGACAAAGTACATCGATGTCAAGCTCGGTGTGTCCAGGTTCCCACTTGAGATCGTGCAGATGCCGCGGCTGTGGGCGCACACATTGGGCCCGATAGTGTTTGAACGGAATCATGACGCCGGTGGTCATTTTGCGGCTTGGGAAAGGCCACAGGCTTTGGTCGATGACTTGAGGGAGATGTTCGGAAAGAATGGAGGAGCTTTTGAATGCGTGGTTGGCAAGAGTGGATACAAGACAGGATGAGGGCCAATATATGTAGATCTCATGCTAGCCGATATCCTTCTACCTTGACCTGGTCATTACTGTTCCTTCGAGGCAGGCCGCGCACACAGCCCCGTATCCTGCAGTGGTGCAACTACCGAATCGACCCTCAATTCTCACAGATGGTGAAGCCCCTCGTAACTGTCAGCAAGTCTGTTCACAGGGAATATCACGCAGTGCAACTGACCCGTCCACAACCAGATTCTGGCCGATTACCAGGCTTCCGCGTGTAGATGAAAGCATAACTACCGCATCGCCTATATCTTCAGGCACAGCGGTACGGCCCTGGCGGGCCTCGATGGCTTTCCAATTGGCCTCAGCTTCTTCGGGAGACATTCCCAGGTCAAGACCTTGGACGAGTTGGGTGGCTATGAAGCCAGGCGAGAGTGAATTAACCCGAATCCCGTGCCTCCTTCCCTCTAGTGCAGCCTGGTGTTTGATCAGAAGGTCAGCCTGGTCTCGATGAGGAGGATAATCTGGGCTTTATAGATCGTACTGCTTTGGTTATCCCTGCCACGGCGTGCTTCGAGGCCGTATACGCGCCCGAACCCTCAGCGGACATGATTGAATTGACAGAAGCGCAATTCACAATCGATCCGCGACATGGAGCTCGGCCAGGTTCACTGCCGCAGAGAAAGAGTCAGCATGGATCCCGCGTCATGGATGCGATGTTTCGTTGAATGCTGGTTACAATTCCACGGCTTCTTGCTTCATCATAGCCTTGATCAGTTGTGAAGTACAGATCCACACGCCGATTGTGTTGACTTCAAGCACTTTCCGCACCGTTTCGATTGAAGTGGTCCACATGCGAAGATTGATTGGTCCCACAATACCTGCAAAGTTGCTGTACGGGTGTTAGTCCTCCTGTCGAGACAAGTCGTTCATGGATCTAAAGAGACACGAACGCAGCATAGTCGATTCGCCCAAAGGTTGTTATTGTCTCCTCAATCGCACGAGCAACATCGTCTTCTTTGGTAACGTCGGCTTTGATGGCGATGCACTGCGCAGATGAGAGTGGTTACACATGGTCAGAGACTGGGACGATGACAGCAAACTGCAATGCGGTCTTTAAACAGTATTACTGACTCGAGCTCCGTAGGTCTCGACATTCTTGCGGCCTGCTTCGAGCAGATCATCGCTCAAAATATCGACGATAACAACCCCTCGTGCGCCATCCTTTGCGAAAGATACTGCAATCGCATTGCCCAAGCCGCGTGCGCCGCCGGTTACGAATGCGACTCCAGGAGTCAGGGGTCCAGAACGAAAAACCATCTTTCACGGGAAAGGTAGATTACCCTGCAAGGATTATTCGAGGGTTTCTGATACCAGCACGCCGAGGGTTGAAGTACCTTCTTAACGTGACCTCTGAAATGGCTCGTAGTATTCAATTTGCGTCCAGAATCGAAGGATACGACTGGGTTAAATTCCGAGTTTTGAATTCCGGTGCAGCAGTGCTGGGCTGGCTCGCCTTCCATGATGGCTAGAGCTTGGCCATCCTCGGGTTGTTTGCTAGTCTTCGTGAGACTGTGCCCTTATGTATTGATATGTGATCATTACTCGGGGTTTATTGGGGAAATGAAAGCCGTCACACTGACGAAGTGTTGATTGTTACGCTGTGTATATCTGCTTGCCTTCCGTTCAAGCACTGTCCTAGGATTAAATTAGTGTTTGAGATGCCACCGGTTACTGTATTACCGACACGAGAAAGTCGAGCTGCTCGTGTCGACTTCAGAGGGACGGTCCTGACTATGATGGCGAGATATCCACACTTGAAGAACCCATCCCGCTACCGCTAAGGTAGGCTCCAGACCGGGGGAACAGATATCCGCGGTAAGGAAGACGTCCTCTTCAACCTGACGCGAGGGACGAGTGTGATTCTAGCATACACGGGCCGTGGCCTTGATTTTTTCCTAATTGTACGTCTGATTGGAGTCCTGGCTTTCCCGGGTCGGGGAATGCTTCCGCGGTCCCTGAGTAGACAGTCGTTCCCGTTATAGTCCCGACGGTGATTATCGAGTTCGGAATTGGCCGCTTCGCCCTTACAAGAGTACACCCAACGTAGAACGAGGGTGGCGGCGTGGGCGTCGTAGATTGCGCCAGAGTTGTAGGAGGTGGCAATAGCGGTATTAGGGGTCTGACATCTCAGAGGTCGGGGCCGAAGGGTTTTAGGCTTGGAATTGTTAGAGATATCTGAAGTCGTTCCCCTGATCTCCCCTTCTCCCCTTCTCCCCTTGCGTGACACGCTTTCCAGGGTAGTATGTCTGAAGCCCTCTGAGAGCAGGAGGTTTCCCAGAGGGTTGGTCGGAGATCCTCACGACTGTGTGGCCCTGCCCGGCGTCGAAAATGCGACCGTGTCGTTGCCCCCACCCAACGTATGGAGAGGTTTTGGTGTCGGTATTATCGAAAACCGGTGCCGATGGATCGGTAGGGAGAGAAGCGACGAGATGGAAGGTACCTAGAAGAGGGAGTGATCTTCTCCTTAACATATCTGCGGCCGACGCTGCTCTTGTTGGCGCAAGCGATTGGTGGTTTCGCCTGACGGCAGGGTGACATCACCTCGTTACCGAATGGGGGTTTTTTCCCAATCCTTGGCGCGTTTCGCGTTTCGACAGCGGCGACTGCACATTGCTTCCTATGTATGTATGTATTCCTGCTCCCACGGCCTCGCTCTCGATGCCCTTACCTTTGTCCTACGGCAAGGCCCATTGAGGTATGGCACAGGGACTAGTGATCATCGATACCGGTTGACGCAGGGGCGTTTCATGTGCGATCGCTGAACCAAGATGCCACGCGCCCCTCGAAGAGCAGCGCATCAGGCTCGCAACAATGAAGTCACGACGACACCGACACGCAATGCCCTGACGGCGGAAATCCCACCCTTTATGCTCGAAACACCTCCGCATGCTCCCTTCATCACGACCCCTTTGCCACCGTCGAATAATCCAGGCAACTCCATTGTTCCAGAGACCAATCCCGCGCGCCAACACGGTCGGACCGAACCAACACCGACCGCTCATGGAGCTGGTCACATTCAGAATGATGCCGAAGAGGCACAGGCGTCGCAGAATGCCCTCGGTTCAACGGCTTCGGAAGGTGGCCATGCAGATGAGCAGTCGTTGCTCGAATCTGTTCACCATGATATCGAAGATGCCCGACAACTCCAGGGTTTGCGAGATATCTCGTCCCTAGCAACGTGGACGTTGTCCTCCACAAAACCCGGCTGCGGACTGCCTCAACTGCGGAACCCGAGTCCAAATTTATTCTGGCAGAGCGACGGACCACAACCTCATACGTTAACCTTACACTTCTTCAAACTTGTTGCTATTGTCAAAATGAGAATCTATTTGGACTTTGAGCTTGACGAGTCGTACACACCTACGAAGATGAAGTTTTACGCGGGCATGTCAGAAGGCAGTTTGGTTGAGTTTGGTTCATGGGAAGTCACCGACACTGTTGATCCGGAGACGGGGGAGGCACACAGTAGCATCGAAGGCCTACGGGGCTGGATTGATGTGCCACTGAAGGGAGTTGGTGGAAGGGAACCACGGTACTATGGAAACTCGGACATGATTGCTAGTCAGGGGGAGCCCACACTTTATCCCCTCAGAGCAGACCGTCAGGAGAATCCAGGGGGGGATGTGCTGAAGGCGATGGTGGTCCAGATTCGTATTTGTGAAAACCACCAAAATGGCAAAGACACTCATGTTCGGGGATTCCAGGTGTTTGGACGAGACTACAGCCATCATGCAGAGACGAAGAGCCATGCGAGAAGGATTAGAGGCAGCAAAGAGAAGCAGACGCTAGGAGGTGATGACGGTGGCGAACGAGTTGCTGGGCTGTCTATGGCAGACTGGATGGGTGATCCAGAGATACGATAGATGCTGCATGACTTTGATGACTTTTGCCACGACACGGCCGTTACCGATTGAAAGCATTAATGGGCAAACTGGGACGAGCTGCTGGATCACTACTATAATCCTCACAAAACTGTTTCGAATGACGATCTGCGGACTGACTGGTACTGGGGTTGCCATCGATGAGCACAATTCATACGAAGCACACAGCGCACATTGCACACTGCACTTTGCACACTTCAGGCTGCGGGCCTGCGACCTTCACTCTTCATTCTTCACTCTTCGCTCTTCACCTTTCACACACAACCGCCGAACCACATTCTCCTGCGATTTCATCTTTCTCCGCCACTGTTCAGACTACACTCCTCATCCTCGGTCTAAACAGTCACCTAAATAGCATGCAAAATGGTCAGCCTACGTGTATCAATCCTGCTTCTACTCTGTTTCGCCATCTGCTCGCCATTGTGGTTCCTTGTAGATAAGATCCCCCAAGGTCAGCATCACTCGGGCCAGGTTCACTCTGGAACGATGCTAATGAGCTTACTCCAGATACGTGGGTCAAGAATCGTTGTGACAGTCTCCCTTCCCAAGCTCGAGCAACGTCGACGACAGATCGAGTGCCAACCTCTTCAAGCTGCATGCTGCAGCCCTACAGCTCGACCAAGATTCAGTCTTGCCTCTCCGACCAACGCCTCATCTTCTTTGGTGGTTCAAAAGCGCGCCAGATATTCTGGACTGTGGCAGAAAGGTTGGACCCCAATGATTCTCAGATTCCCAGCAAGAGTCTTAACGCCAAAATCGAAGCCACTACAAGATTCAACTCAGCCGGGACGGAAATCATTCATGTTTGGGACCCAACATTCAACTCGACCCGCCATGCCCTCGTGGGCTGCAGGCCAACAGAAAAGGACTACGCTCCTGCAGACTACCCATGGATGATTGGCGACGTTCACTTCTTTTTCCAAGAGGATGGCATTCATCTCACGGATGAGGCTGCACCCCTTCATGCCGACATTGTATTGAATTACTTCTGCAATAAGCTCATCGGTACACCATCGAAAGGCTCTCAAGCATACTGTTGTGCCTCTTATGTCGGCCCAAACATGGCGCAGAAGCTACTGCTGTTCATGAGCTCGTGTGCGATTGTCTATCACCTCTTTTCGTTCTTTGGCTCCAGAAAACATACCGATAGCCATGACAGAGACTGGCTCTTCTTCCACGAAGCCCCCAGAACCATGGGTGCAATGACTACAATTTCCGTTGCCGTACTGTACTGCTTCATAGCCGATCGTACCGTCTTGTTCGACAAAGCTTCGAAAACGGTAGAGGTGGGCAAATTTATAGGCGGGACCATCCTCACGCTGCTCGCAGGCCTGGCAACCTTCAAACAAAGTCGGCCTCATTATGCGACAACCGGTGAGATAGCACTTCCAGAACACCGCCAATTACTTTCCAGGCAGCAAACAGAGGAGTGGAAAGGCTGGATGCAAATCATCATCCTGTCGTACCACTACTTTGGCTTGTCGAAAGTCCTCTGGGTCTATCAGTTTGTCCGGCTGTTGGTCTCATCTTACCTCTTCATGACTGGATTTGGTCACACCTATTATTTCATCACCACGAACGACTTCTCATTTCACAGGGTGGCTAGTGTCTTGCTGAGGACGAATCTACTTAACGTCATTCTCGCTTTCGTCATGGGGACTCGATACGACCTGTACTATTTCCCCATGCTGACCAGCTTGTGGTTTCTCATTGTCTGGGCAACAGTCCCCAAGACTGCGACACCTGGCGTGGATATACGTCGTTTCGTCCGTCGAACTGCCATATCCGTGTCGTTGGTCAGGGTCACTCTAGGAGCTAGCGATAGCATTGCGGCAGTCCTTGCTACGATCTGTCCTCCAGGCTGGGGCCTTCCTGAAATCGACGGACAAGAGTTCCTTTTCAGATTCAGCCTTGACGCCTACATTGCATTCATTGGCATGATCACGGCTATGCTGTATGTACAGTATGACACTTCCCATGGCCTCCAGTGCCATAAAACTGCTATGGAGACCGTCCCTTGGTCGCAGCTCGCTTCACGACTGACGACATGGGGTGCTGCGTTTGTTATTTTGGCATACTCGATATTGTGCGGCTTTTTCCCAGACAAGTTCCGCTACAATGAGTGGCACCCCTTTCTCTCGCCGTTTCCTGTGCTAGCTTTTGTTGTCCTTAGGAATTCGACTCGAAAATTGTCAGCCTCCCACAGTCGACTCTTTGCATGGTTCGGTCGATGTTCTCTGGAGACTTTTGTCTTTCAATACCACACCTTACTTGCTGCCGACTCCCGCGGCGTGCTCCGTCCAAGACTCGCCTGCAAATTCCTCGGTCGGAAGGCTTGTCAAGGCATGTTCGATGCTTTGGAGACAACAATGGTTGTAGCGGCGTTTCTTTGCATGAGCGCTGTTACGACAAATGCTCTCTCTACCATCACCAAGAGTCTTGTTGGTCTCGGAGGTCGGATACTGTTAACTCTCATCGGCTTGTGGATACTCAACCTGTCGTGGAATTCATTGGCCGTTGACACCACATATTAATACTGGTGGGAGATCACCAAACATGGCACTTGCTACCTCTACCCACTTGGTTAATTCCGCCCTTGGAGGCTCACCTTGCCAGATTTAGAAAAGTCTTCTCCAATTCCCAAGCCTTTTCCTACTCCACATTCTCGGTACGTTTCCTCGAATGTTACCTGGCGGCGGAGAAGAACGCACTTGACGTTAAGTTTTTTATGACCTTGTGTACCAGATGAGTCAATGATTGAAAGGGCATGCAATTCATGACATGGCCGGACTGGGACCCAGTTGAACAGAGTGTCGAATGTAAGGGCAGACTGTGTGTCCGATATCGTACCTGCTGACCTCACACCTCTTTTAGAATGCATACAATTCCATTATGAAACGGCATGTTACTCCGGCAAATGCGTGCCGTGCGGTTTTCGGAGCGATGATTTGCCTCCGCAGTCCCAGTACTCCATAGACCCAGCAATCCCAAGTGAATCACTCCCTTCGTCCCGCTCCAGGAAACCTCTTGTTTTCAAATCTGTCTGGGCACTTGTGCGGCTTGTCCTGCGTAGCTTGCGCATGTTGTCAAAGACATTTGACCAGAGTCAAGACAGGACACGACTTGCGACGCAAGCAACCCAGTATGGGCGAGGACAAGCCAGAAGGAGATGGCGAAGAGGTCGCCATTGAAGTTCCCATTCAGCCGGGGGAGCCTGTTGCAGCTGTGGATGCATCTATTGAACCGCCATATGGATGGGTTGTCTGTATCGCCATGCATTTGATCAATGGATTCACATGGGGTATCATTGCGGTATGGTCACTTGGCCCTAGCATGTCGTATACTGAGTACTGACCTTGAGCCTAGTCATATGGCGTTTACCTATCGTACTACATTGATAATTCCATATTCCCCGGTGCCTCAGATTTGGACTATACGTTCATTGGTGGCGTCAATTTCGCCTGTGCCATGCTCTGCGGACCTATTGTCAACATGTTTGTCCGAAGACTCGGGACACATATCCCTATGTACTGCGGCTGTGTCATGTTCGCGGGCGGCTTTGTCGCAGCCTCATTTGCCACAGAATATTGGCATCTTATTCTGACGCAGGGCATCCTGGTTGGGTATGTGGCTACGGTCTTGTCCTGATTGTGCGTCAGACTAATATTTGGCAGGTTGGGAACAGGCTTTTCGTGGCTACCAGCTACACCCATACTTCCCCAGTGGTTCAACAGAAATAGGAGTCTAGCTCAAGGCATCGCAGCCGCAGGGAGCGGCATTGGCGGCGTGATATTCTCTGCCGCAACAACCCCCATGATCGAGAATCTTTCGCTTGCTTGGTCACTACGGATCACTGGCATCCTCGCATTTGTGGTCCTGTTTACGGCATGTTCGTTGATCCGCGACAGAAACAAGACAATCCGTCCCAGCTACAAGCCTATAGACACGGAGCTCCTGAAAAGGTATCAGGTCTGGCTGCTTATCTTCTACACGTTCTTTTCCATCCTTGGCTACATCGTGGCGATCTATTCTCTGGGTAAATCAGCCGTCCAATACCACTCCAACATGAAGCTGATCTATTTCTTAGGCGCGTTCGCAACATCTCTCGGATTGACTCAAGATCAAGGCGGCACTGTGATCACCATCATGAACGTCGGAACCGCTTTCGGTCGACCTTTCATCGGGGTGCTAAGCGATCGATTCGGCCGCATGACAGTAGCATGCGTCTTGACCGCGTCAAACACCTTGCTATCATATGCGATCTGGATTCCTGCCAATTCTTATGGCGTACTTATATTCTTTGCTCTTACTGTGGGCGCGACGAGTGGTGTCTACTGGGGTGTACGAATACAACCACTTCAATGATACGAGTCTTGCTAACTTGTTCTTAGACAATTGCTCCTCTTTGTGCCGAGGTCGTCGAACTGAAAGAACTTCCATCAGCCCTCAGTCTGATGTGGGTGACTGTCTCTATGCCTGCTTTATGTGAGTCCTTGTAACGGCCGCCGTCTGATGAAACCGAAGCTCATTCCCTATGCAGTCTCGGAAGCAATAGCATTGGAGATTCGCCGACCTCATTCGTCCCGGCCTTATTTATGGCCTCAGATCTATACTGGCTTGGTCTTCCTGATCGCGGGTGGTTTCATGTTTGAGCTCCGCCGGCAGAAATGGGGCTTCAGGAGGGAAAGGCATAGATGAATGTCTCGATGGAAGATGAAATCACCACCATCGTGCCTTGTGATGCAAGAAACATTTTGGATTAGCTGCGCATCTTCGAAGGTGAACACAAAAGCCGGAGACAGGTCCTCTGATATGGTCCATCAGCTCCTTTGCTGGACTCAGGTTAAACATTACTCTCTATATCCGGCATCTGCACCCCTGGATTGTCCTCGCCGGCATTGATTGTCCCTGCAGGACAGTGTAGGGTGAATGACCAGTCTAGGGACCTATCACAAAAACCACTGGACGACAGCGACGATCACACGTGATAACAACTTGATGAGGACATAACCGCAAAACGACGTCATCTGGTCCTCTCCCAAGTTTCTTTAAACATTGCCCCAACGACCTGTTTCAAAGAAAGTGGGTTGAAGACAAGAGGTGGCTTCTCAACGAATCTACTGGGGATGAACTTCGAGTTGGGAATGTGAGCTCCTATGCAAGCTATAATGACTCTCAAGCGCTCGACATCCTCAAAGGCAGTCCTGTCGCTGCCCAATCCTCGAAAGACTCTCCTTAGTCGTGTCCGAAAAGGCTACCAAGCCTCGCCAATACCTCGCTTTTCCACCATGGCCTGGTACGACGGATCTTCGGCAAGTATTTACATGTTGACGCAGACATACTTGGACAGAGCATGTGTATGTGTATGTCTATGATGATGTTGTTGCTTGATTTGGAGACAGAACATCGCAGCTAATAGATCGAGTAACCAAATTGTCTGGGGTAATAATATGCCGGAAGCGGCCTCCCAGATCGCAAGTGCGGAGATGGTCGAGATCCCCAACATACCTAAAGGTTACGAGATCTCTCGTACTCGGTAGTACAGAATAAGGCTTGGCTTAGACATTGCCTTTAGTGGCATATGCCTCGGTATCAGTATTATTCAGTCACCCATTGTTCTCTTCACTAGTCCCATCTAATCATCGACTGCCGAAACATTTTGGTCGATCGTCGTGGACCAATTCCTGGTGCCCAGAACATCTTTTTCCTAGTTGGACTCCTGGTCATCTATCGCCATCTAAAGTACCAGATCGTCCGACATGTCACGGTAGCGGCAACCCTTGTGCAAAGAGTGAAACAAAAATCATGCCCGTGACCGAGATTTACATCCTCCGGCACGGCCACCGGCTGGCCTGGTCACTGAACCCCAGGACGGGGGAGTATTCTTCAAACCACCCATTCCCCACGCATCTCCCAGCGGATCCGCCGCTGGCATCGCACGGCGTGCGTCAGGCGGAAGAGACGGCCGCATACCTCAGCGAAGCGTTCGCCGAAGTGGTCAAGCAAGACCGGTTGAGGGTGTACTCCAGCCTGTTTTACCGGTGTCTCGAAACCCTACGTCCGGCCGTGGAGGCCTTCCTCGCGCAGGTGCCGGAGAGCGACGTCAAAAGGAGGAGACATCTACAAGTCCGCGGCGAGAGGGGGTTGGGCGAATGGTTCGGCCGGGCCTGGTTCAGACAGCCGCGACCCGCGGACCCGGAGAGGCTCAAGAACGAGTTCTTCCCCTGGCTGGACGAGTCGTACGCCTCGCGTGTCGTTCCTTCGGAAAACGGCGAGCGCATCCACGAGCTGCACGACCGCGTGGCGCGCGCCCTGGCACGCGTCGTGCAGGATGTGGACGAGGAGTATGCGCAGGCTGGGCGAGGGGAAGAAGAAGTCACGGTCTTGATATGCGGACACGCCGCCCAGATCATCGCCAGTGGGAGGGCCTTGACTGGGGAGGTCCCCGAGGACTGGGACGAGGAGGACTTTCGGTGTTTTACGTGCGGGCTCAGCAAATTTGTGCGGCGGAAACTGCCTCCTCTGGCCGCCCGCTCCTCTGGCGCCCAGCAAGAGATCGACGCGGACTACAGCTACCACGACGAAGACTGGAGGAATACCGGTACAGGCGTGGCCGGGGGATGGGATTGTATCTGGAACAGCGATTGCCGTCACCTGAGTCAGGGCGAGGAGAGAGGCTGGCATTTCCACGGCGACGAGAGTTTTGATTCTTACGAGGAGCTAGAGGGAAGAGGCATCAGAGTGCTGGATGGGGGTGTTCATCAATCCAAGTTATAGACACACTGGACGACAGGTTTAAATGTATTATTGTGGTCTGGTCCGTCTTGGGCGTGCTCTTTCTGTCTGAGGATCTTGCGCATGGACGAGAAATATGAGAGACATGGCTCCGTATAGACATGGATGGCAGAGATAGAACATTAGAAAGCCTATCTGATGGTGACAATAGCATGAGCGTCGAGTCAAGCATGTGTTGTGCTCGTGTGTACGAGTGTGCTCCGGCTCAGTTTGTTGAACACTTCTCGGTTTGGCGGACAAAGGGGGCGTGGGGAAGCCACCTCGACTCCGCCGAAACCCAACGAGAAAATCTCCTTGGAACTTCGCTCCACTAATTCATGCTCGGTACTGTGACCCTCACAATTGCGATTTCATCATCGCTTTTCTTATTCCAAGAAGATTTTCTGGTTTGTTCTCTTCCCCCGCCATCCAGCTGTTGGCTCGGCCCTGACGATTTTGCGATTCCCCCTGTCACTCTTGTCCGATAATGGTTGTTGCTTTTCGATAGGATGATGGCGGCTGTGAAGGGCCTTGTCCTCAGCCATGTCCTCTCCCGGTGCCAGAACGTTGCGCTGTTCTACCGATTGCTATCATGGTATACACTCTTCCCTCCGCGCATGGCTTGTGGAATTGTGCGTTCTGACTGCGAATAGACCTGCTAGCGACCTTCATCCGCCAGACTCGCCCTCAAACACGAACGAGACTTCGAGATGTCGAGCAACAGCATCGAACGTTCCACGACTACTTTGTCACACATCTCCCATCCTCCTCTCTTCATCCCGACTCGCGCTCTCTGACCGGCCTTGCCCACAAGTTTCCGCGGCAGGCTTCCACGCCGCATACTCCTGATGGGACATCTGCCCCCGCTACCCATCCGTCGATTTCTCGAGACACCACCGTAGTCCGCATTCCGCTCAGGAGCGCCAAACACCACTATGGCGCATTTGTGTCCAGAGGTAGCAGACCATACAACGAAGACTCTCACCAAGCGGGCGTCATCGAGCTCCCTGCATTCGCCAAAAAGGCCCCGTTGTCTCTCACCTTGAGCAAAACTCCTGGAGAGGGCACTTCTGCTGAAGGGGCGTCTGGCGATCCTCAGGTCTTCTATTTTGCCGTCTTTGATGGGCATGGGGGAGCAGAGTGCAGCGACTTTCTCCGCGAGTCGCTGCACGATTACATTGAGAAATCGGCCAAGGCGTTTGAGCTAAAGTCGAGCTTGAAGAAGAGCGATAAAAAGGACACCGGGGAAGCGCCGATACTTGGGGGACTTGACGGGGACGAGAACCAGCAAAGAGAGGGCAGGAAGGTGCTCGACAAGCTAGAAGTCAACAAGGGCGGTCCCAAAAAAGGCGACGACGAGTCGACGCCTAAAGACAACAAGCCACACCCAAGTGATCCTCCGCTGATCCAGTGCGCCAACAAAAGGAACATTCGACAATTGGAGAAGGAGCTGACAAGGAACTGGAAAGAGCTCGTGGGTGGGTACTTTCGTCGCTTTAAGCCCGCCTACTTTTCTATCTACAACGGGTATCAGAGGTTGGGCGAGGAGTCGGATGCTCTGAGGCAAGCGGGCGAAGACGTCGACTGCGGGGTGGCCATCGAGGAGGTCATGACTTATGCTTTTCTGAAAGCAGACTACGATTTTGTCGCCGCTCAAGCAGCGAAGAACTCAGAAAGCGTGGACAATACGAGGGCTGAAAGACCACTGAACGAAGGAGACATCCTGGGTGAACCTCACAGGTTTGCGACACATCTTGGTGGACCTCAGAGATTCAGAGGTGGGAGTACTTGCAGTGTGGCAATGGTATCGACGCCATCGCCTACGCCCTTCTGGAACCCCGCGACCACATCCACATTGCTGGTGGCTCATGTTGGGGACACAAGAATTATACTCTGCTCTACGGTCACAGGGCAAGCAATACCTTTGACCACGAATCATCACCCCTCGTCACCAGTGGAGAGCAACAGACTTAGAAGGTATGCGGCGTCATTTGTGACTGACTCGTTTGGTGAAGAGCGGATCTTGGGGTTGGCCAATACGCGAGCATTTGGTGATATCGCCTCGAAGAGAATGGGTGTGAGCGCGGAACCTGAGATCAAGAGGGTAGAAATGGGGCCGGCCGAGTATTCATTCGCGGTTTTGATGTCGGACGGCGTTTCTGGCACGCTAGATGATCAAGAAGTCGTGGACATTGTCAAAGAAGCTAAGACGCCCGAGCAGGCCGCGCGGGATGTAGTCAATTTCGCCACAGAGGTATCTTCTGAAGGCGACAATGCTACTTGCTTGGTGGTGAGGATGGGTGGATGGGAGCGACGACAAGAGGGCGGCAATGGAAGCCTGGGAACCAAGGAGATGCGAGATTTTAAGAGACAACAGGCATCTGATCCCAGAAGTCGGCAGCAATAGAAGGGGTGGCCTGAAGGCATTCTATAGGCAGACTATATTATCTACTGTAAATATATAATGGGTACCTACATCAGGTGGTGGTGGTGGTGCTATAATGTTGTATACATCTGCGATATACCTCCCTACCGTGCTGCCTCAGCATCTGGTCTCCCAAGTTGGAAATGTAACCATGTGGCTATCCCCCGTCTCGATTGTCCATTCAGCACCGTTGGAAGCGCAGACGAGGGCCAGTCGGACCAGGGAATTGATTCGTCCGAATGGACATCGCTCCATCCGCGGTTCCGGGAAGAGACCCTGATCCAGAACGCATGTCCAAGAAGAGGAAATAAATATCCACGCAGTCGTTAGCACGGCCAGGCTTCCCCTCAGAATTGTGACTTTGTAATCTCTCCTCTAGTTCTGTCAATGTCTGTTTCTTGTCCATCTGTGCGCTGAATCAGCCAAATTGTATTAGCCTTTGAAGTTGCCCGAAAAGACACGCGCGACTTTGCTCGTCCATCCCGCGCCAGTCCGCAAGCCAAAAGCAACAGATTCCCCGAGTCTCCAGTCGATACGGGCCTCCTTATCAGACTGGCGTCCCCCCTTCGCTACGCCTCTCTCTCTCCCTACCCTGATCGAGCAGTTGTCCACGAGACTCGACGTCCCTGAGCTTCGTCACCCATCCTCTCCTTAAGCCTCGTCCAACTCTCGGAACGCACAGCCATCGACGCCTGCTACAGAGCGGACTTATCATGGGACAAAAGGATCGAGCCGTGGGAGCAAACGGCCATATCAGTGGTGTCAATGGACACGCAAAAGTAAACGGCACCGTGCCAATGAGTACAAAAGTGGAGGAGGACATTTACGAGGAGGAAAACATCTTCCTCTTCATCCCCAACATCATCGGTATGGAATTACATACAAGTTCACACGTGGACGGACAGTCTCCCTGTCGCCCGTGCATGCACCAAGAATTGCGATCTGACTGTGCACATTGCTACAACTATAGGATATGCTCGAATCATCCTCGCCCTCGCCTCTTTATACTATATGCCCCTGCACCCTCGCACGTGCTCCGGCCTGTACAGTTTCTCCTGCATTCTCGATGCGGCAGACGGCCTTGCTGCGCGCCGATACAACCAGTCCACCACTTTCGGCGCAGTGCTGGACATGGTGACCGACCGCTGTACAACCTCTTGCTTGCTTGTTTTCCTCGCCTCGGCGTTCCCGAGGTGGTCGATCATCTTCCAGGGACTGATCAGTCTGGATTTGGCGAGTCACTACGTTCACATGTATGCGACCCTGACCATGGGCGGACAAAGTCATAAGAAAGTGGACTCGAGCCGGAGCTGGATTCTACATCTGTATTACACGAATAAGGTGCGTTACATCTCTCGGGACAACTGATTGTCGACTTTGCTAGCGGCGGCGGCTGACCTGGATGGGGAATTGCTGTAGGTCGTGCTTTTCATGTTCTGCGCTCTGAACGAGCTCTTTTTCATTGCCCTTTACCTCCTCTCCTTTTCCTCGCCTCTACTATCCCCCTCGCTTCTGGTCACCAGTGAGAGCGGCCTATCGTCCACCCAACCCGGGTCACCCGCACACCCCAAACCCAGCGCCATCTTTGTCAATCCCTGGAGTGCGGGGGCGATGGAAATGGCTCGCGCAAACAAGATGGATAGCACTATTCCCTGGATTCTGGCAGGGATCAGCGCCCCCATCATGCTTGGGAAGCAGATCATCAACGTCATTCAGCTGGTCAAGGCCTGCAAGTGGTTGGGCGAAGGAGACGTGGCAGCGAGGAGAAAGGCAGGCATCACAAAGATGAGAAAGAAGAAGGCGTAAAAGAAACGGGGTTGCGACATCCTGCAGAGCAGGACTTTGCTGTGAGCTATATTCGAGCGGGTTGCGTACGCCAAAGTCTGGCGCGTGGATTGTATATGTGTATGGAAATTTGGACATGGCAGCCACGGGCACTAGTGGATCAAGATCGCAGACCCCCTGAGACGAGCCACATACCAACGAACGCCTCCTATCCAATGGACCGAGACAGATGAACCGCAGCACTCGATGCGACAGAAATGCAGCGTTGCTCCACTTGAGCACAGGGACGGTATTTAGGAGTATCGGGAGTCAGTCAACCGCTTCAAGGGCAGAGTGGTCCGCAAGGAAAAGGTTGAACTTGAAGTCAGGCGACGTTGGGTCATTTCAGCAAAGCGGGTTATGGCTGGCGACTTCTGTACCTGTAGGGCAATGGCGAATGGACGACAATCCCACTTCCAGCTATTGTGATGTTTCGGGGAAGGGCGTCAAAGGGAAACCGGGTACAATAATATCTCCGTGGCCATCTCCTGGGTTTGGATCTGGTGGACGGGCAACGGCGAAAGAACAAGGGTTTGTCTGATTGGGGTTTCTTGGAGTCGAAATTCAGATGTTGCGGACAGGACATACTGTACGAGGTATTATTGTTACATAGATATCGGTGGTCTTTGGAGCGTATATATATTTTCAACTGAGAAGGACCGTACTCGGTCCGAGGTACAGTCAATCTAATAGCGAGGACGTTGTCTGACTGTCTCTCGTTGATATTGGACTGGGACTGTCTGAACATTACCCACCCAGGTAGTCAACTTGAGTATGTATATCTGTGTAAAGTATATGGGCATAAACAAAGGAAGTACAGAGCACCCAATTCCTAGCCAAGTACCTAGGTAGGTCTGTATAATGTATCATGTATAATATATATACTCCTTAAGCGTCTTGACCCCCACTTCACACATGTACAAGTACGGAGTATAAGGCGTAGAGGTATTCGGTACACGTGTACCTCGTAGTTAACGGCCACAACGGTCATCATGCATCGGCGGCTATAGGCTATGGGTTACCGGGCACAGGCTACAGGGGAGTCCCTTGTAAGAGGCTGCCCCAGCATCGGATTCTAGTACCGAACCTCGTCAGGGCCATGGTCAATACTTTGTATGCCACCTACACTCTACCTGACACATACATTACCCCTACAATACCGTTACCTCGCGATTGAGAATATACGCTCAAAAATATATACAACAGCAAAAACTTAGACATTGGCCCAACCTAAGTCAGGCGCGGTCGCTAAGAAACTGATCCTCTTCTACTTTGCCCATCACCCACCCTGCGCCCACACCCGCCATGATAGTAGAAGAGGCCGTTTTTTAAATCAATAGGATCCTCGCCAAGATATAGAATCCCAGATGGATGGTGGGCACTGGCCAGGTGACCTATAACCTTCCAAGGCAGAGGAAACATGTCTTAACCCAGCGCAAGAGCGAAACCCGTCGGTTTCGAACTCGAGGCCTTGTCTAAAATTCGGGGTTTCTCTGTATTCCACTGCAAGTCCCAGCGCCAGGACATCCGCAGGGTATACGCAGCGAGAAGGTCAGTCAATCATTAGCAATTCCACGTTCATTTGTTTGCCCACCCAGGCAGGTAACATCCTCTGGAATGCCGACCAGGATTGTGCGAGTGTAATCTTTATTCTGGTCTTTTCCGTTTCCTGAAGGGAGAGTCACTCTTCATCAGACTTGGCGGATGGACGTGAAGATGGACTGGAATCGGAAAAGGGTAGGTAGGCCTGGACAAGTGAATCTGCTGCGCACCCTGGTTCACCAGGACAAACACTCCATCTCTTCGACCCTCCTCACAGTTCAATCAACGCGTACATGAACAGTCGAGTTCTCCCTTCGGCCATTGACCAGAACGCCAGTCACGCTTCGCCAGGCAATCTCTGCTTCCATCCCCATCTGCGATTCTAAAAAAGGTGTGAGTTGAGGACGTTCACACCTTCTCGCATATATATCTGATCGGTGTTCGCCCGGTCGTGCTAGTAATGCTGGCGAGTGAAGCTCCCATCTCAAATCGTGACAAGCTCTTGCATGTCCCACAACGATCCCAAGTGTGTAGCTGGTCAGTCGCTACTGGCAAGACAGGCGGGAGGTTCCTTTGAGAATTGAGCATTGTAGAAAATGCCCACCGGGTGAGATACCAGAAGACAGCAAAGGGGAGACCAGTCAAGTGCTGATGATTTGTGAGAATGGATTCCCACCAACCTACATCAAGGTATGTCGGGTTGAAAACAATTTTGGCAATCGGCAACAAGCCTCAGACCATAGGATGCAGGTTGGACAGAAACTGGCGTGGAAGAATGGAGACATGGTCAGTGTCGCTGATAGGATCTTCGAGAATGTCAGAGCGTGCGACGTACATGGCTGAAGCGAACAAACAGGAGAATAAACGGACCGCAAAATCCGAGATCCAGCAAACACAGCGAGGAACAACTCAAACCTAGTGATTGGTCGTCAGTTTCCTCCTGGACTCATGCGAGGTGTGCCGAGGCTTTATCAAGAAAGAAAGCACAGGTGGCATTCTCTTCTCAAACTTGTTGCTTGTTGGCCTGAGCCACAAGCATGCGTCTGCTGTGCTGGGGAAGGGTATGATTGTCAGCAGCATCATAACTCAAAATCCTTCGTTCCCAACATCTTCCAGCAATTCCAAGAAACCCTTTGACCAAAGGGTCTTAGCAAGAGTCCACGGCATACCAGCCTTGATTTGTTGTCAAGCTGAGCTGAAGTGCTTATGGCGCTATTGCTGACATCCACCAAAGAAACTACTAACCACTACCATGTTCTTTAGTCCTAATCACTGACGTATCTCCAACCGACATTGAACACCACGCTCTGCCCAGGAGAGAGGTGTTTTCGATGGAGGCGGAGGTGGAAGTGGGCCCATGGCATAGACTGGAGGGCCTGAACCGAGAACGCCCTGCGCGATAAACGACAGAACTATTCGAGAGCGAATAGAATTGAATCGAGGAGGGTGAACCCAAAGGAGCCGGGATGGTCGTTCGCTATCAAAAAGACAGGATTTCTTATGTGGTCTAGCTTCGCGAAGCTGCTCATTGGATGAAGAAGAGGGTGATGAATGCTGAGACGCGTTCGTCGGTGCTGGACCTGATCCTTCACTATTTTTGAAGATGCCTTGGTCAGGCACAAAATGATCGAGGTGGTTTATAGAAGCAGTGAGAAGGGAACCAGGGAGACGTACATCTCGTGTCGTCATAGCCTCAATTCCTAGGAGCTGCTCAATTCTTTACTCTTGCGGGTTTAGTGTTTGAGGGCAACTTTTATGCTGAAAGGACCGATATGTTTTAAGACTTGTGTCACGCGGGCTCATGCTTCGTTCGGGGTTCCAGCAACAGCTTTCGCACTGATGTTCTCCATCAACCTTCCCTCACAGCAGCTTCAAGTGACTAGTGACTTGGTCAACTACGCTTTTGGGCCCGAGAACACCCAAAACTACAGCGCTGCCAGCCGCAATTTATGTCCTTCCGGCGTCGTGTATGATTCTGATGTAGAGCCCTAAGCTAATGGCTTATACTTAAAGCGCTTCTAATTCCTCCTCGGACTTAACTTACACTGCAGCCTTTAGCTGTCCTCCCCATTCCTAACGTTTTAGTAAAGAGGCTGAGGTGACGTAGTTAAGTAGGTATTTATAGCCCCCATCTTCGCACCATTCCAATTCTATCGACTGCTGCAGGCACCCGAATACCGGCGAATTCGAATTTGCGATGGACTGGACTTTACGAGCTCGTTGCTAAGAGTACCGAGTACTTCGCCCGGGCTGTTATCTCACGGGGAATCACGAATTGGGGAAGTTCCAGGGGTCTCCGGCCCGTTTCCCTTCTCTACCTAGGTAATTTCGCCAAACTCTGGGCAGAGACTAGGCATGTTGACTTGTAACCACCAGGGAGTCTTTATACGCGGATCAACATTATTCCGAGAACATAGCAGCCAATTCATCGCTCTTTACCTCTCCGCTGAGTCCACACCCCGGAGTATTTATGAAATTTGTAATGGAGCGGGGAGAAAAGCCCCCATGGGGCGGGAGGAGTATGGAACTATATAAGAGACACGTCGAAGAGTTGTACTTTCATGGAGTGGTCACAAGCGAGGAAGACGGCAATCGCAAAGAAAGGTCCAGCTTCCTAATCTATTCGGAAGAAACGCACCAGCCATGGCTCCCGACCAAAAGCAAGAGCTGCATCTTACTCAAATCCAACATCTCGAAGGCCATGTACAGGAAATCGACGAAGACCCTCACCGTCTCGCATTGGAAGACAATCCCGAGGAGGCGCCACGCGTCGAGTGGTCCGTTATCCTCGCTGTATTTGTGAGTTGTCTTTCTTTCCATTGCTCGACGCAGCCAAAGTCCACTCCAGTCGTGACTACGAGCTCGAGCTGTCACTTACCGAATGAATAGTTTCTTGGCCTCTCTTTCGTCGGCCCCGTAGCCATGGGCTTTCTCATGATGTCGTCGGTCCTGGTGCAGATCGGAACTGAACTCGGGGACCTTACTCCCATAGTCTGGATGGTTGGAGGATGGTCCATCGCTGCATCAGTGTCCTTCTCAATCGCCGGTGCATTGAGCGACATCTTCGGCCGTCGATGGATCGTTCTCTCTTCGCAACTTTTTTGCATTATTGGTTCAGTATGTCCTGTCTTCCCCGATCTGGTCTACCCCCAGCTCATTTGACGACAGATCGTCGCCGTCACTGCTCACAAAACTGTTACCCTGGTGCCCGCTGAGACCTTGATTGGAGTTGGGTGCGGTGTGTCTTGGACCGCGGTTGCAGGTATCCAAGAGCTCCTACCGAACAAATATCGGTAAGAAATTTGTAACTCCTAGGCAAACTGACAGAGCTGAATCCAAAGAACAGGGGTATCGGTATGGCTTGGACGGAACTACCCATCAATATCCCATGGGGCACCGCCGCAGTGATTTTCGCCAACCTACTCACTGAGCATGCTTCCTGGCGTTGGATCTACTACATCGCCATCATCTACAATGTAATCAGCTTGGTCGGGATTGCAGTATTCTACTTTCCACCCACGCGTCCTCAGGAGGATTATGAAAAATCCCGCTGGAAGGAATTTCTGGAGCTAGACTGGATTGGAGCCATACTCTACGCCGGCGGATTGACTGTCTTCCTTCTCGGTTTCAGCTGGACAGGGCAATCCGGTCACGCCTGGGCCAGTGCTTCGGTTATTGCACCGATCATCATTGGCTTCGTGGCCTTGACGGCTTGTTTGGTGTATGATTTCACCCTGGCCAAAGCCCCGCTCTTTCCATGGGAGCTCATGCGAGACTTTCGCGACTACACCGCCTACCTGGTCATTATCTTTGTCGCAGGAATGATTTTCGTCGCCATGGCAGGGCTAGGACCTCAAGCTTCGCTGTACATGTTCAGCCACGACCCGATGGAAATAGGGCTCATCGCCCTCCCCTATGGATTTATGCTGAACGTCACAGCTTCACTGATCCCTGCCTTAGTCCACAAGATTGGGTATATCAAATATCAGATGATCGCACTGTTAGTGTCCCAGACCCTTTTTGTGGCCCTGTACGCAGTCGCGGTCCCGCGCAACAAATCTGCATGGATGGCCTTCCTTTGCTTCGGGCAAACCCCATTCTCCGGAATCACGGGCTTGGCCTATATTGCTGCCGGTCTTAACGTCAAACAGAAACATCTGGGCATCGCCATGGGCCTCATCGGTACTTTCCGGTGTGCTGGTGGCAGCGTCGGCAACGCCATCTTCAGCACGATTCTTAACTCAGTTCTTGATGGACAACTCGCTCCTCGCATTACCAACGCTGCTACTGCAAATGGATTCGCTACTTCAGGGCTGGAGACACTGATCCCAGCTGTTCTGGAGGATGGCGCGGGTGTTCCAGGCGTCCTAGAAGCTGTACCAGATATTACTCCAGAAGTGGTAGCTGCTGTGCAACAAGCCTTTAAAGAGGCATACGGCTATGCCTTCAAACAAGTCTTCTACGCCACCATTCCATTCGGAGTCATTGCCATCGCTTGCGCAGCGGTCCTCAACGACCCGTCTAAGTATCTCACCAACCATGTCGCCGTTCACATGCGCAAGACCGTGCTTGATCATCATGGACATGACAATGAGCAGACGGCGGAGCATAAAAACTCTGAAAAGGCCGCGCCTATTGAACCCAGGGAGTAAATGCTTCTGCGCGATTAAAGGAGTTCACGTTTCAACACCGAGCTATGGTTCTCAATGTTTCATTGAGGCGAGAAATTAAGACCAAACGGCCCAAATCGAAGCCACTAGAACTCGATATCTGATCGCTGGGTAGCCATGCCTCAGTATTGGAGTGCAGCAAAGTTACAAGCATAGTCATTCAGTGGCCTGCTGGATGCGCAATTCTACACCTTTAATCTCTTGAAGCCTTTAGGCCATCAACTTAGCTCGTGAAATAACTCGAGTGCCGTGGCTTTTTCATTTCGTTGTGGTACTCCGCCTGGGAACATTGTGCTCTAGCACTCCTTGATGACTTGGATCAAGCTATGGAGGGATACTGTGATATAACAATTTTATTGTTGTTTTGATTGATCAATCTTTTCCGCTTTACATGAGATTTGTATTAGAGGCAGACATGATCGCGACCATGACGAGGTTATGATACTTCTGGCAGAGCGTGGATGAAACCTCATGTCAGTTGAACAACAAACCGAGCAGTCCGAGAATGCGCTGCGTAGAATCACCATCCATCAATGGTTTTCATCACCCATGGTCTCGGGCGATCTCTACCTCTGACCCGCTTCGCTTCACCTCACCATCCGGGGACCGCTCTTTGGCCGCCTTTTAAGATCCTTCTCGGGT
This sequence comes from Fonsecaea monophora, assembly GCF_001642475.1. Lineage (NCBI taxonomy): Eukaryota > Fungi > Ascomycota > Eurotiomycetes > Chaetothyriales > Herpotrichiellaceae > Fonsecaea > Fonsecaea monophora. The sequence goes on along the minus strand of NW_019173933.1, from coordinate 212,130 downwards.
TCTCCGGCCTCCAGCCGCTTAATGAGTTCCTCAGGGACAAAGTCGACTCCCATAGGATTCATGGTAAACTCGGGGCCCTCCATAAAGGCCGTGGCTTCCTCATTGGTGTCGTAGTTGTCCACCTGGGACTCGACTTCATTTCCATCCGGGTCGGCGTAGTATAGGCTGGTAGTGGGGCCGTGGTTGACGCACCACGAAGGAAGGATGCCCAACTTCTTGCGTTGGAGGTAGATAGTCATCAGGTCCTCGAGAGTGTCGTAGGCGAAGGCGACATGGGCCATTCCACATGAGTGTGCCGCGTCGGCCACACGGGGTACAGCGCCATCGAAGCCCGTAATGGCAATTCTATGGTGTTCATCGTCGTACGAGATGAAACTAAGTTTTTCGTTGCCCCAGACTACTCTTCCCCCAAGGAAGACCAAATACCAGTCCACCATTGCTCGATAATTTTCAGGCTTCGTTCGAAGCACAACATGGCAAAGCCTCGAAGGGCTCTTAATCGGTCCCTCGGCGGTGATTTTCGTCATGATTGGTAGAAATAATCTTGGGTCACAAGGAGTTTTATATGATGTCGTACTGTGTTGAGATGGAAAATTCTAGTGGCCATGAAAAAGCGGATTGTGTCAAAGCATATATATATTGTTCTCAACGAAACCCCTGGTCACCTATATCGGAGATGTCGAAGCAACGAGGCTTCACTCCGGTCAGACGACGCCAAGGCGCACTGCCCGCGACAGAACTTCCTTCTAGAGAAAACGGCAGCCCCCGGGAATACCGGGGGCAGAACAATGTATCGAAGCAAGATCTTCAAGATGCCGACTTCTCCACCTGGAAAGAATGGAAGAACCTGTCACACGCCACCCTCCTCCCGCGGTGAAAAAGACTCAATCCACAGAGGCGCCGCAAGCTTTTGCAGAAGACCACTTTTGATACGTTGTAACCTCAATTGAGCTGTACGCCGGCCAAGGGAGGCGTTTGTGGACTGGACCGGGAAATTCCCAACATGGTATAGCTGGCGTCGAGAACCTCAGCACCCCGCGTCCCCACGATCCAGACTCGGGGCACAACCCCAGCATTTGATTCGCAATGCTTGACCCGCTGCGACTCATTTCGAATCTCAAACTAGAGTAGGACGCCGCAAGAAGAGCCCCGAGGTTACTGCGCAAGCGGCCAATGTGCTCTTGCCAAAGCCGGGTGACTCTACTCCTCGACATCGGTCTAAAATTTTCATGTTGTCCCCGCGCCCAAAAAACAGTTTACAGCAATTGTTTTATGCTCATCACTTCGTTCGTGGAAGCAATCCGTTGTATCCGTGAAAGAGGTTTAGCTCCATATTCGTCATGGCAGATTTGCCGCTATTCTGCACATACTGTGGACGAGGCTTTAGTCGACACGAGCATCTCCAGCGCCATATCTTCACGCGTAAGCTTCTGGCCGATGTCACTCCCATTCACATGATCTTGCGGCTAATGCTTGCTGGAACAGACACCAATGTCCGCCCTTTCGAATGCCATGTCTGCAAATTGACATTCACAAGGAAGTAAGTAGCCCGAAGTCATGCTGTGTGGAATCATGGCAGCATACCTCGGTACACATATACTCATGTCGTCAGTGATCTCTTAAGAAAACACTCCATGGTCCATCAGGCTGGCGCTAGAGATAAAGATAAAGCAAATGTCGGTTCAAAAACACCATCCGAATTGAGACTACGAAATGGTCCCGCTTGCGTCAACTGTGCCAAAACAAAGATCAAGTGTGACGGTAAGAAGCCATGTGCTCGATGCGTAGCGAAAGGGATGAACTGCATGACACGGCCACGTAAGCCGCGTCGCCCACGATCGAAGCCAGTTGTACCCGCGTCGACCGGCCCAAATGGCACCACGACCACGACCACCACGAAACCCGGTTCAGACGCGCCAGATCATCTGTCAAATCAGCACCAAGCCGATAGCGAGCCTGCGGATTCCAACGACGCGCTCAGCGCCTCGGGAAGTGACAACCAGGGCGAGATGAGCACAATACCAACAGAATCTCACTCCCCTCCACAGCCTGCGACCCATGACATGGCCGACCAGAGTGCAGGCTCTAAAGACCAAGCACTCATCTCCCGCAGTACTATGAAGCAGCAAATGGAAGATCCTGATGATTCATTCATGCATAGCCTGACGATAGCCGACCCCCAGGTGCCACTCGACTTGATGGACATTGACTCAAGTCTACAGATGGACCCACAGAACAACCTATCTGGAGGCTACACCATGTTTACACTACACGCGAACGAGGATTGGGAATCGTTGATGGGCATGTTTGGCTCAATACCAGACAGTCCACATCTCTTGTCGACGCACTCGAATACCACAGCAAAGCAAGATTCTTTCTCAAAACAACAGTCCAAGGAGCCTAAGTTACAACAGCAGGGTAATCATTACTCGGACCATACTTCCGTGAAGGACCAGCATGATCCTTCTACCACCATGTTTACGCGTTGGGCCGACTCGCAGCCCTTCGTGCCTTCCTACCTTCCAGTGGCGAAAACACAGGTCGAGTCGGGTTCCTCTGAGCTACCGGAACAATCCTTAGCAGCCACTCACAAACATGCTCACGAAAGCCCCGACAAGCCGTCGACCATGGCATGGCCGGCAGCAGGCCTGTCAGTCCCAACCACGTCCCCACTCGTTTTAAGCCCAGCCCAAGACTCGCCAATCGATAATAGGACTACTGTCGATTTTCCGAAAGACGTCCATCACTGGACCATGCTACAATGCTGCCCATTCGACTTGTCGATTGCCCCAACAAGGGCGAAAGATAATCTGGTTTACCTCGAGCGACTCTCGAAAAATGGAGACTCCTGGCATGGGGCGGACGGAGCTCCTGATGGGCAAGCATTTGATATGACTGACGATTTTCAGAGAACTCCAGTGTCCTTGATGACTCGAGAGAAGATGTCTGCTATCATTCAAAGCTTTTTTCGAAGAGCCCTAGACATGCATGGCTTTGGTTATACTCCGCGTACCTTTGCTTCGCAGACTGCTGGTGGATGGTTTACATCTTCAACTTTTATTCTTTTACCACCTCCAGCAAGCATCGAACGATTTTTGTACAACTATGTCCAGTTTACTGATCCCTTTTACCCGCTCATTCCGGCGAGACATTTCGATCCGAATCAACTCGTTGATGACGAGAACGAGCAAGCAGCAACGCTGATGTTGCTGTTGATGATAGCGTCTGGCGCCATGATGGATTCGGCGAGCAGGTCCATACGCTTTGCCGCTGGACTTACCGAGGTCTCGCGGATCGCACTCTCTGACATTCTGGAGAAGCATAATAGTTTGTCCACCAGCGAGCTGATCCTCAAATGCGCCCTGCTATTCATCGTTCAAGCCGCTTGGAGCGGAGATAAGTGGCAGATGGACATCGGGGAAGGCCATCGATCAATGTACATTGCGGTATGTTCGCGCTTTGCTCTTTGTCTGTTTCGCAAGGCTTGAATGACCTGAGCATCGTTCTCCGATTACCGGGAATTGGTGGATGCTGACTTTGCCTTCTTAGATGTTGCGGAACTCTCGGTATCTCGCACAGCAAACCGTGGCAACGCCAACGGGTGTGACCGAACAGGACCTGGACGCGCTTTGGAAGGCGTGGATAAAATTCGAGAGCCGGAATAGGTATGACCCTGTCTCTCGTCCATGAGAAAGAAACTAACCGCAGTCAACACGGCAGACTTGCTTATGATTGGGTTCTAGCCGACCAGGAATTGTGCCTTTTTCACGGGCACCCAACCAAGTTCTCCGTCGCTGAACTGGAAGCACCACTTCCTGATAAAGACGAGCTGTGGCTAGCACGTAATTCAGAGGAGTGGAAACAAGTCCTTGACCACGAGGATGGAGTTATCCAGACTTGCTCTGAAGCTCTCTCTCAACGCCCCAAGCATTCTCTTCGACTTCTATTCCAGCTCTTCCTCGACAATGACCTTAATCAATCTGGCCTGGCCATAACGCCGCTACGACTCCGGCTTCTGCTGTATCCGATACAAACGCTTATTCAACAATATTGTCAACTTCTGAACATCTTTTCCGACTCGGGAATTTCAGTTACGGTTTCCAAGACTATGACCCGAACATCATCCCTTATCCGAGTTGAGGAGATTCAGAATCTCCTACAGAGGTGGTGGTCTCTCACGGAAATGTGCGTGCCAGTTGGTGGAAGGCAACAACGCATGACGGAAGCTAACTACATCCTATACCACCTCATCAGCCTTGACGTTCATACTTCGTTCAAAGAAATGGAAGCATTTGCCAGAGGATGTCGGCCAGACTGGACCTCTTCCCGGACCCCATACACAGCGGAACGATGGATCTACGCAGTCCCTGAGGCGCTTTTCCACTGTGGCCAGATTTTACGACTGGTTCGTGATATGCCTCCTAATGCACGCCCTGTTTGGTGGGCTGCGGCAATATACCGGGTCACTATTGTTCTATGGATCTATAGTCTTTCTTATACGTTCGGGCCTTCCCAGCCTGCCCAGCCGCATCCTGGTTTAGACTCGATCAAACAGCAAGAGCCAATCCAAATCGACCAAGTCTTGTCCAAAGACCCCCGCACGATACAGTTCCTCAAATACAACAGAGGAGATCCTCGTTTAACCAAGTCGGATGGAACATCGGCAAAATTCGACAGTCCTTCTACGGTTCTAGCGCTGTGTATCGCCGCCGTCGACGGCGGACCGGGCAGCTCGTGGTTTGCAACTGGCGTCAAACAGAAACTGGAACACTTGGCCAAATTATGGCACTAACCAGGCTCGGAAGATCTGGCTTGTCTGCTGTGAGCGATGCATGATGATGCACACGAGGAATACTGGAAATGTCTACAGAGGCAAGCACAGGCTGAAATGACACGGCTGTGTGAGAGCACATCGTAGATCAAGGCTTGTCAGCGTCATCAAATTCAATGGTCATATTTGATCTGATTCTGTCTGTAGTTAACTTTCAATTATGTGCAATGTCCGCCAGACCTAGATGTCTGTCCTCCGCTTGACGTGAAATTTGACCGTTTTGGCATGCGGACTCATGATTCCGCGGTCGTTAGAAACCATCAAGTCTGGGGTCGTGGACTCGTCCAGTTGTATGTCGTATCGCGCATACAAGGCCGAGACGACCAGTAATAGCTGCAGGCGGGCAAGGTGGAGGCCAATACAGTTGCGTGGACCAGTACTGAAGGGCCGGAAGGCGAGCTTCATCTCGGGAGTGGCATTACTCCACCGATCAGGCACAAATGATTCGGCGTCCGGGAAGATGCCTTCGTTGCGGTGTGTCGTGTACGCCAGGTTGCAGACTCGTGTGCCCGCGGGCACGTAGGTGTTGCCGATGACCTTGCCGGGAGATATTCGCGGCAGGTTCACGGGGATGGGGCCCCGAAGTCGTAGGGTTTCTTCCAGGACGTTATTTAGCAGAGGCTGTGAAGAAGAAGAAGACGCAGAAGAAGAAGAAAGGGTCAGTCCATTTTCTCTCTCAAAAACATTTGTGACCACAGAACAACGCGCGCGAGGCACTTACCAGCTGCTCCACCGTCTCGAAGAGTGGAAAGGCGTGTTTGTTGGGTACCGCGTCGCGGATTTCTTTGACAAGCCGGGCTTTGATGTCCGGATGGGTGTCGACTTCGTAGAGCAGGTACAAAAGGGTGCTGAGCGACGTTTCGCTCCCGGCTTGAATGAAGAGGATGGCATTCTCCATGAGTTCGAGATCGGTCAGAGGTTTAGTGATCTTCTCGTCCGTGGTTTCGACGACCCGCTTGAGGAGCGAGCCCTCCTTGACGGCGCCAACCTCCAAGCGGGCCCGGAAGTCCTGGATGCGCGATCGTGCGAACTGGATCAGACGCGGTCGGGCCTTGACCGCCTCCTGCACGTATGTCGTTGGCAGCCACTCGACAAATGGAAACATGCCCCTCAACGCCGAGATGTTCTGCACTGCGTCCGCGTCCTTGGCCTCCTGTATGTACTCGCCTTGGAGGTTGTTGAAACACTTGTCGAAGGCCAATTCACTGATAATGTCCAGGAACATATGATTGAAGGGGTTGTACACGTTGACCGGTTGAGGAGACGATTCGATGATTTCGAGAGCTCGCTCCATGATTGGAATCAATCTACTCTGTGTCTTTTTGATCTCGCTCATGGCAAAGGCATGAGACAAGAGACGTCGAATGCGGGCGTGGTCCTCACGATCCAGAGCGTTGAAGACATTTGTCGCACCTGTCACGGTAAAGGCACCGTAAAAGCCCGGGTCTTTGAGGCAAGGATTCGACGATTGTCCGTAAATATCTTTGACGGATGCAATGTCGCCGAACAGGAGCTCATTGGGTCCAATGCGAACGACGTCGCCGTATTTGGTCGACCAGGCATGACGGGTGCGAGTTGACTCGCCACGGACTGAGGCCAAGATGGTATTCCATTCCGTCAGCTTGCCCCAGAATGGCCCAGGAAACTTTGCGAGGGGATGGAACCAGATTTGGTATACGACGTAGCCGATCGTGTAAAGGACAAGGGAGCTGAAGGCCAATAGGTAAACACCCTGCGCAGGATGTTCCGTCAGTGGGAATTTTGCTTCGAGGTTCAACAGAGACATGTTGACCTTATTCATCGTGGTTTGAATCTGAAAAAGTTTGTAGGCGCAAGTGCAAATATAGTGGGAGCAAGGCTTAGAAACAGAAATAAAAATAAAAGACGGATGTCACAAGACGTGAAGCTTCGTCCGCGCTTCGAGAAGCATATTTGGGAAACGAACGCAACGAGTACAATGTTGGCTGGACTTTAGTCCGTCTGCCATCAAGCATTTCCTCGGGCGTCCTCGAGGCCCTGTCTGCCGGGTTTGTCCTCCCTGTCCTCCGCCTCCCCACGACTGTTTCCCGGGGCATTCTCCCCACAACGGGGATTATGCATGCGCATCATCTGAGGCTTGGGGAGCCGGGCACATCGCTTCTTCATGGGGAGCCGAACCCCCAATCCGAGGATAGTGACAAGGTATGCACCGTAAACTCCCCACCGTCATACACCTGGAGCCTAACGTTGGCGGTGCAGAACCCCCTATCTCTGATTATGAACGATCCCAACACCCTCTCTACCTTGCCCTTTTGGGTAATTTTCCGAAGCCCTAGATGTGCTTTGGCTTACCACTGGCCTTTGAGCTAGTTTTGCTATCAGCACACACGAAAACGTGGAAGGGGACCACTTCCCCATGGATCACGTCTCCAGATCTTCATAAAGCCATGTCCCTGTCCCCAGCCGCATTCTTTTTGCAGAGAGTCAGACGAAGACTCAAGACAAGATGGTTGCAGAGTACGAATCCAAGACCGCCGTCCGGAGCGAACCAGCCGGGCAGGTGGACCATATTGACCATGCCCCTGGCCTGGACCACGTTGTCTTCAATGCCCACGATGCGGAGGTCGCGGCTGGGGAAGTTTTGGCCCTAGTTGATACCGCCGATATGTCACGCATAGGCGATCTGAAGCTGGCAAAGGATCACCACGTATGTATTGTCAGCATATTGGGGCCACTCGAGTCCTAACAATGATACGCAGACGGTCCTGTTTCCACAGCCGAGTAGTTCGCCACATGATCCACTCAATTGGTCGTGGATGCGCAAGCATGCTCTGCTGGCTTCACTCTGCCTGGGCTCCTTTCAGTGCGATTTCACTGCCGGCATTATCTCTGCGGTCGTCCTACAGGGAGCCGAATGGAACTTGAGCCCCAACAAGGTCAACGAAGCAAGCAGTCTCAACATTCTCATGATTGGTATCGGTGGTTTCATCTGGATTCCATTCATCAATTTCTGGGGACGCGCCCCCGTATTGTTCTGGACCGCCTTGTTGGGCTTTGCCTTTACGCTGGGATGCGCAGTGGCACCTAACTTCTCGACCTACTACGCCATGCGAGGCTTACAGTCGACCTTCCAGTCGTCCTACCTCTCCGTTGGTCTCGCCTGCATCACCGACGTCTTCTTCTTCCACGAACACGCACGGAAGATTGGTATCTGGATCGCCTGTGTCTTGACTGCGCCCTATTTTGGACCAATCTTTTCCAATTTCATGCTTTACTATCTTGTCGAATGGCGGCCCGTAACGTGGATGATTACAGCCGTGTCAGGCCTCAACCTTGTCCTCACGCCATTCCTGATTGACGAATCGTTTTACAATCGCAATATCCCTGCGGAAAGCCAACCACACAGAGGCAACAAGATATCGCGTATCTTGGGCATTTGGCAGATCCGCAACCACAGCTACTTCATGCCTGTCGGCACTGCGTTTTTGAGGTACCTGAAGGTTTGCCTGAAGCCTTTGGTTATACTCTCGTTCATCTACTTGTAAGTGTCCCTCCCAGTTACCGACTGGATCTCGTCCGCGAAGGAAGTCGAACTGTCTTTCTTCTGCTCACTTCCAGTATACGTAATTGACTGGTGTCCAAAATATAGCCTTCTAGCGTACATGTGGTTTATCGGCACCGGTATTGCTGCGCCAATCCTGCTCCAGACACCCCCTAGCTACGGCGGCTACGGCTTCAGCAATAAGGCCGTGGCGTGCATGTACTTTGCGCCACTTGTGGGCGTCCTTTTGGGGGAATCTTTCGGCCATTTCTTCAACGACTGGCTGGCGTTGAGCTACATCAAGAAGCACAAAGGTGTCTTCGTGCCCGAGGTCCGACTCAAGGCCAGCTTCCTTGCCACAGTGTTCATGGTTCCCGGCCTCATTCTACTGGGCCAAGTCCTGGGCAAACACCTGCACTGGGTGGGCATCGCGTTCGGCTGGGGCATGTACACATTTGGCGCCTGTGTCACCGCTGTCGCCCTGTTTGCATACCTGTCCGATTCGTATCCCACCGCCTCGGGTGAATGCAGCGCCATACTCAATCTCTCGAGGTGTATGGGCGGGTTTGCGGTTGGTTACTTTGAACTGCCTTGGGGCCTCAAGGATGGTTATCCAGTTTCCTTTGGTGTACAGGCGGCACTTGTGGTTTCTTCGGTCTTCTTCCTCATCGGCTTCATGTTTTTCGGCAAGGCTCTAAGAAGGTGGGGCGGTCCCGTTGAGCACTGAATCGTTTCGGTCAGTCCGATCGCCACGAAGATTGAGAGGAAAGTTTGAAGGGTGCTGTCGGCCCGCTGGAATCGCGTTTTGCCTTGACCACATTGGCAATCATGTACTTGCAAATCACCAGTACACCGTAAGTGTATTGACGCGCCCAATTTGTAATTCTGGTCTCTTAAAACCTTCAGAACGCTATCAAGCAAGTGCGCGGGTATATCCCAGGTTCTCGACATATATGCGTCTATAGTTGTTTGCATTGTAGAAGAATGGTTCACAAGGGCCATTTCGCTGGCTGCACAAAGAGAACGATTGAGGCTATCTAACTCCTTGTTCGTGACGAAAATTTCTACATGAGAAAACCAGTTCACTCTCTACACTAGAGTCATTCTAATTTCGAGCGCCAAATATCTTCATCCTTTCCGCCGGAGGAATCATTTCCTTATCCTTTGGCGGACCTGTGGGAGTACCGAACACGAGTTGAGCCTTCAACTCCCACTCCGCAGGGATGTCGAAGGCCTTTGCGACAGCATCATCGATGTGAGGATTGCAATGTTGCAGATTGCAGCCCAATCCCTTGTTGGACAGTTGCGTCCAGACTGCATTGAAATGGGAAAGAATCAGCCTCAGGGCCTAGTCCGTCATGGGGACAGACTTGAAAAGAAATACAGAATAATCTGTCGTCTGTGGGGGGTTTCACTTACTGTAGTATTGGTGCATGCCATTCGTCACGTCTTGCCACGCCTGGATCTTCACTTTATCGACTTCGGTTTTCCCGTAGGAACTTATGACCTTCTCGACACCGCCCTTGACTTCGAAGAATAATACCTGAAAGAGTAATGAGATTCTTGTCAGCCAGTAGCCAGAGAAGCAGTTTTTGGAATTTCGAACGAGAAGTGAAACCATCAAGGGCGTCGAAGCAGTCTTTCTTCCCACCGATCTGAGATCTCTGGCGGCGGTAACTTACTGTTCCATATGCGCCGCGGAATCCTTCAAACCGCGGTTTCCCAAAACCGTTCCAAACATCAGCCCCCATGCTCGGCTGGACGATGCCAATGATGATGTCCCATAGCTTGACATGTTCTTCCCCAAGGATGACGGCAGCACGGGTCGTTTGCGTGTTGAAGGTGGATGGACAATAGAGCAGTGCTTCTTGGACGATTTCGACGATGTCTGAGTCTGGGATAGGAGACTTTGCCTCAAGCTTGTAGATGGATCGGCGAGCCTGGGCCGCCTCGCGAAAGCTTCGGGCGTCTGATGCCATTTGGTTGCGTCTCGGTTGGGGCAATAAATAGTCGATTGCGTGGTTCTTTCGTCAGGCTCTCGTGCAAATTCAAATGGAGCGCTAGAACTGTTCTTATAGTCGTGCAATCTATAGACTTGCTCAATGTTACGTGGTGCAGCGCTCGATGAGGGTTCCTGCTTGGTAAGTATCCCCCCGGGGTATTGCAAAGGCGGAGTGCGCCGAATCAAGCATGGTGGACATGTGGGTACGGGTCAAGGGCTTTCCCACTTGTTATCTGGTCACGAGAGTGCGGCCCGGGGGCATCGGAACAATCTATTGGTTACTCCGAATGTCTACTCCAGTCGCTCGAATGAGCAGTCGGATGAAGATCTGAGATCATAGCGAGATCCCGGCCTGGATGCACTCGTACGGGCATACTTTATGATAGGTATTGAAGGGCTTGAACAATAATAACAGTCAACACTTTGTTGCCGAGCGGCACAATCGGCCACGAGCCCAAGGCCTCCATCTAGAATATCCAAAGCAAGCCTGCGTCTAATGCGAGTGATCCTCCGTCATTTCTATATCACACTGCTGGTAGCCTGGAGCCATTTTCAGCAGCAAGCCACGGATGCGGGCAAGGTAGGCGTATATGCTCTCTGTGCCACACTTTGACAAAGAGCCTCTATGACTTGAGCTCCGTACTCGAAATCTTCCATCTCGAGATAGACTTGCGCGGAAAACCGAGCCCACCATGCATTGCGGTAGAAGATGAAGGCTATAAAAGTCGAATGCTCTGTCACACAGTTGGAAGCGAAGAAGTTCGTGACGGTGGAAACATGACCAAGTGGCACTTTTGCGACCACGCGTTGCGGAGAGTCTGCTGCTGTGGAATCTGGTGCGGACGCTGAGTTATTGCCCATTGGCTGAACCTTGTCGTCATTGTCGTCGTCGGAAACCTCGAGTGGCAGGCGGACATTGACAAGACAACACTCCTTCGTCAACGTATGGGTGTCGTTATCCATGACCTCGGTCCCTAATATCTCCGCAACACGGCGCCCACCGGCATGTGCGAGGTCATGGCAGTATTTCATGATGGCGGCTTCTCCCCCACAGACCTCTTTTCGGAAACGAAGCGCCTCCTCCAGACAGAGAAAAGGCGCGTTGTCGACGCTGCCCACGAATTCGAACTGCGATACGAAGTTGCTTTTTCCAGTTGGTGGAAGTGGGTTGTTTGCTGGTGGTACACCGGGCCGTGGCACTGGAACAAAATAGTGTGATGTAGGGAGTGACGATCGCATGAGATGCTGATTGCGTTCAGGCACATAAAGGACCGCGCAGCCTCGGGGAGCGAACAACCATCTGTGAAGCCACGGTGAGCGATCCAAAACATCATGAGAATATTTCAAGCGTAGTCTTGCCAGCCTACAGAAGGGATATATGGCCTTTCACAACATAGGACTTACTTGTGGCAGTTTGAGACGAAAAAATCTGGCTGAAATTTCAACAAGTCAATGGGGAAGTGGCCAACAGCGTGAGCACCATCGACCAGACTTAAAACGTGCTCCGATCTGGCAACCGCTACCAACCGCTCAAACGGCAGACGCACTCCAGGCAAACTGGCGATGGTCTCGAATAAGGCCACTTTAACCTTGCCTTTGTGAGATGCAAGCGTCTGCTGAAACTTTGCCACCAGGTCATCATCACTGATGGGGTAAGTATACTCGATTTTTACTGATTCAACCGGCGTCGTTTCGACAAGAAAGTCGATCGTCTTCTCGCATGCACCATATATACGATCCAGATATACAATCAGGTCACCCTCTTCGAATTTCAGGTTCCGGAGGATTGCATTCACAGCCATCGTAGCGTTGGCGATGTAGACAACATCTCCGACTGGTACTTGAAGATACTCTGCCATGACAGCTCGAGAAGCATCCAACAGACGAGGATATTCGTAACGGATGTACCGATCCGGTGCGGCTTCGGCGGCATCCTGCAGTGACCGAAGCTTGTCCCTGACGCATTTTACATACGTTCCAAACGAGCCTACAGGGTTTGTGTTAGAACACTAGCTATGCAGCAGAGGGGTATACAGTAGAAGCAAAATACCATGGTTAAGGTTGACGAACCCCTTTTCGAACAAAAAGTGTTCATCGCGCATGCGGTGACCCATTGGCGTCATAGTGCTTGAGATTGTACCTTGAGGGGCATGGGTCGAAGATTGAGGCTGACTGGCACTGCCCATGTTCGGGAAGCCAACCGGAATCCTACACTCGGCTCACAGTCACTGGCATCTGCGGCAAGCTACAACTTGAAACCGCAATGTAGCGTGCCTCGATCTTTTGAGGTATTGAGGAGTAGCTGTGCGGGCGCCCGGCTGGACTTTTCGCCCTTTCGATGCCTCGCCTCAAGTCCCCGCGAAGCTCTTGCAGGTGCCTCAGTCGGAATTATGGTGGGGTACTGAGTGGGGGGCCCTCTTCCAGTTCGAAAATCCGAACCCAATCAGGCGTGCTGTGTTATGTATGCACCTAACTTGGGCTCGGTTAGTGCCTTTTCCTTTTTGATGAATACTACCGAGCACTTGTTTTCCGGTACATGGACGAGGCAGGGGGAAAACCTAATGCCTCACGACAGAGGAGTACTGTAGCCAGCATCCGAGGAGCCGTGACCCCACGAAAAGGAATCCCCAGATTTGCCTGATTGACAGGGTCACGTGTAGCAAGGTGTGGATCACGAGGAGCTCTTCACTGTGGAATTTTATTTGAACTTCGGCCAACCCTCTGCGAGAGCTGATCTAGAATGAGTTGCTCGCCTCCTCGTACGTAGTAAGCTACGGATACTCAGCACGCTTCTTAGCCCACATCTCTCGCTTTGACGATAGGATGCCACTCCCACCAAAAAAGGTCGCATTTGTGACTGGCGCGAACGGAATCAGCGGGTTTGCAATTGTTGAACATCTGGTGCGACAGCCGGAATCAGAATGGTATGCTGAAAATAAATGTTTAAGGCGCCCGAGAACAAGATTAACAACCCCAAGGTCTCATATCCTGGTGTCTTCCAGACGCCCCATGGTTGTTCCCTTGACCGACCCTAGAATTACATTCGTGGCCATCGACTTCCTCGACCCTGTTCCCAAGATAATGCAAGCTCTTTCAGCCTATGCGGAGGCTAAGGACATCACACACGCCTTCTTCACCTCATATGTACATGCAAATGACTTTAAGCTTCTTCGTGAAAAGAATGTTCCTTTGTTTAGGAATTTCCTCGAAGTCATGGACACCATGTGCCCCAGACTTGAGCGAATTTGCCTTCAGACTGGTGGAAAAGTGATAATCCCTGGACTCTGCACCTGCATCTGGGAGCCTATAGTGGCATAGGGCGAGACTGACGATATTGCCTAGAACTACGGCGCACATCTTGGACCCGCCCTCAATATCCCTCATCGAGAAGACCAGCCTCGCTCTGACGATCCTGACAACTTCTACTACCCGCAAGAAGACGACATGTTCGCTCTAGCCAAAGGGAAGAAATGGGGTTGGAATGTAATACGACCAAACGGGGTTATTGGCTTCACGCCACACGGTCAGTATTGCTCTACACTTCGATTCATGGTCACTAATGCCATTTTCTCTCTAGGTTCTGGCATATCTGAGGTTTTGTCAATGGCTGTCTATCTTTTGCTTGTCCGGGAACTCAACGAGTCGGCTGCGTGGCCTTGGAGTGAATTTATGTGGACGGGAGCAGACGACAAATCCTATGCGCCCGCCATTGGGCACATGTCGGTCTGGGCGACGACACAAGAACACTGCAAAAATGAAGCCTTCAACTGCGTCAATGGCGACATTATCATATGGAAGTACTTCTGGCCTGTACTAGCCAAACACTTCGGTATCAATGTATGTTTTTCCCCTTTTCCCCTTGAAACCGCACACAGACCACCACTAACGGGTCTATAAGGCTCCTGAACCTGTCTTCGATGATCCAAAACGGCCGAAGCATTTCGACATGGAAGCTTGGGCAAAAGACAAGAGGCCTGTGTGGGAGCGAGTGGTCAAGAAGTATGGCGGCAAGGTGGAGGCATTTGACTGGTGTTCTTGGGATTACCTCCCCTGGTGCATGGGAAGGACATGGTCCTCGCTTTCGTCAATGAACAAAGCTAGGAAGTTTGGCTGGACCCGCTTCGATGACTCCCAGGACACGTATCTGTCAGCGATCCGGTGCTTCGAGAATGCAGGTGTCCTCCCACGCATTCCGGCCCAGGTTAATGGAACATAACGAAGGACCATCTAGGTCATTATTAAAGTACCAGGATTTTGCTATTGCTAATATTGTACATATTTGGAAGAGCAAGGTACATGTCTTTCGAATAGAATAGACAGAACATGATAGAATTCGTGGACAAGAATATGATGTAGGTGTCTGCATGATTGTATCTAGCTGGCCTCTGCTCACGCTAGCGGTACCCGGATTTCAAAGGCGTCAGGTAGCAGACGAACAGCAAGGACCAGAATTGCTGAAACGAAATTTTGCGATCGGTCTTTGATAGTATTCATACGCTCTACCCTTCTCTCAAGATCTTTCCCTTGTAAATTTCCTCAGGCCAACAGGTCCTCCCCCTTCTATTCTACCTTGACCATGGCCGCAGTGTCCTAGGAGCTTTTTGTTAGCTCGTGTAGTGTTGAAGAGTCAACAATCTGCCGTGTGATTTTGGTTCGACCTACCATCCAGACCTTGTACAGCTTGATCCTCGGGTGACTTGTCTGAGTATCGACAAGAGAAATTCGTGCTGTGAACTCTCCTCTCTTTTTTTCGCCGCTAACATATCCTACTGTAACTTGACCAAGGACCAAAAGATCCTCTGCTGTCACACTGTCGGTGAATACTTTGAGGATTTCGTGCCGCCTGGTGGCAATTACTTTCCACGCGTTATCCCTCGACCGTCTCAGGGCTGCATCATGCCGACTTAGTCTCTGAGTGCGCTTCTGAGGCGGGCAAGTAATCTGCACCCACCTTCGGTTCCTTCGAAACGGTGATGGCCATCTATGGCACCATCACTGGCAAAGATCTCTTCGGCGAGTCTACCACCTGCTTCAGGGGCATTCGTGTCCATGATCGAGAAGAACTTGTCCACATGCTGTTTGACGGCGTCGGGAATCTGTATTGACGGCCACTCTGTCAAGGCCGTGTTGATACCCATCGTGAGGGTTCCCGATGAATATGCTGTTTTTGAAAGTCAATGATTTAATGATTCAATGAAGCAAGACCAGCAAATGGCAAGCGGCAAATGTCATGAGAACGTACTTCGTTTACGTCTGGGACCTGTGCCTCCAATTTACGCGTGACCTCGAGTTTTCTGAGGACAATAGTTGCCCAGGCATGCAATCTCGGAAAACACCACACAGTTCATGGCACTGTTCCACGCCGTTCGGTCTACGCTGACCAGCATCCGGCTACAGTATTTCTGGAGTATTCCAACTGTCATGGGTCGGCACTGTCTGTGTGAGAGTGTGCAGTCTACATGTGACACGGCAAGATTGATTTCGGAGTTTCTGCCTAATGGGTGCCATCTTCGCCGCCCCCACCGCGGATTTCGTGGCTCAGTGACTACCGACGCGATGAGGCGATCGCCGACTTTCTCAAGGGACTGGGGTACAACGATTGTGCCGGCGAGCTTTTGAACGGACTGTCCATCTTTGGATAGACTCCGCGTCTTTTACTCGACGTCGCCATCTCCGCACTTACAATCTGCTTTCCATGTTGTTAAGTTTTGTGATATCTGAATTTGACGACAGAGCTACCTTCCCTAATACTTTGTCGCCATGGCTCCTTCGAAATTCACTCGCTTATTGAGGTTCAGCAATGCTGAGGGGACAGTGTTCTTCGGCGAACTGGGAGACGAGGTAGCCAATGCAGAAGCCCTGATTGGACGTTCCGTCCGTGTTTACTCAGGCAATTCGCCCTGGGAAGGTGAATTCACTCTTACTGAGAAGAGGGAAAAGATCGCACAGGTTGGTAGGCTTGTGTGCACATGCGAAGGCGTGGAAGTGCACAATTTTGGAGGAGAAAGCAGCTGACAGCGTGCAGTTGTTGAGCCCCGTTCCTTATGCGCCACTCCTGTACGGAGTTGGGTACAACTACAAAGCTCACGCCGCAGAGTCCAGTGTAAGTGACGATGGCTCGCTACTGCATGTACCTGGCTGAAACCCCGCTACAGCAAAAAGTCCCTGAGTCAGAGTATCCCGTTTGCTTCACCAAAGCGCCAGGTGAGTGGCAGCCCTGAAAATCCGAGCTCTGGATCGACGGCGTCGTAACTGACTGAACCTATCTCAAGGTACCCTTGCCGGGCCGCTAGAAGACGTCCCATTCAGCGAAGAATTACTTTATATGGATTACGAGGTATTTCGAGCTGCATGACCCAAGCCACATGAGCGAACCTTCCCGTGGGCTGTGAGAGCTGACTCGTCTTTGACTCGCATAGGGCGAGCTCTGTGTGGTTATTGGAAAACCGTTGAAGAACCTCAAAGAAGGGGAGGACCCTACGCCCTATATCGCAGGCTACACGGTCGGAAACGATGTGTCGTCAAGATACTGGCAGAGAGCCGAGCGATCTGGAGGTCAGCATGCGCAGGGCAAGTCGTTCGACAAATTCGCTCCCATCGGTCCCGTGCTTGTGTCCACATCAGCCATCCCGGACCCTAACAAGCTGTACCTGAAGACATGGGTCAACGGAGAACTTCGACAGGAAAGCTCGACAGGGCTACTGATTTATAGCATTCCCACCGTTCTGAGGTATCTGAGCCGTGGTGTCACTCTTCAACCTGGAACTGTACTCATGACTGGAACTCCAGCCGGCGTGGCTGCCTCTTTCAGACCTCAGAAGTGGCTACAGGACGGCGATGTAGTCGAAGTAGAAATATCCGGGATTGGCAAAATCAAGAACAAAATGGTTCTTGAGAAATGAGTGGCGGCCGGTCAGGGCATGTGCTGATCGTGGCACGGAAACACGACGCACGTTTCACGAGACGAGCGCCCGTACTTTTCTGTATCTAGACTTTTTCTACGTTCGTTCCAAGTAGTAGCTGTAGACAAAAAAGAAGGCTTTCGAGCATATTTGGTAGGACCTTCTACGTGGAAACACACGCCGGACTGTCAATTGAATTCCAATCACGGGTGATTTGCCGTGTTATCGACTGGGGTTCCGGACGTCCTTAACTGTCAGACTGAAGGATAGTTGCAGAGTAAATGTGCAATACACCGTTTCTCCGATAATCCGGCAAAAAATTGTGTTACGCACATTGACCTAAGAGGGACGCCTGTGCGAGCCGCTCATCTCGTCTTCTGGCCACAACATTTCTGCATTTTCCGGAAGCATGACCCCGGTGTGGTCACTTGGCGAACCGTAAGTCAGTTAGTTCCTGGGAATTACCGTTTAGTAGCGTGATGGTCCAACATTCCGACTCTGCAAGTCATTTGCCGGCCCCAGGTCCGCTTTGTATGGGGACAAGATGCATCTCCCTACCATAAAAAGTGTTGCGACCACGATTTTTTCTACCTCTCTGACTTGTACAGCCTTTCCACAAGAGAGAAATTTGTTGTTGGACCACTAGTCCTCACCATGGCTATTCTCTACGACCTCGGAATTCGTCTCGTCGCGTTGACGTCGGTGGCCTTCATAGGAGCCGTGGTGTATAGCTACATCAAAATGCTGATGTTGCGGCCCAAACTCCCTCCAGGACCCTTTCCATTGCCCATAATTGGGAACATGCACTTATTGAAGTCGTCTAAGCCCTGGCTGCAGTTCGACAAATGGAGCCAGGAGAATGGTGAAGGTCTCCTGACAATTTGGATTGGCCGCTTTCCTATCATTATTTGCAATGATGCTTGGTCGGCCTCGGAACTCATGGAAAAGAGATCACATATGTACTCCTCCCGACCACGATACGTTATATTCGGGGACGTCACTGGCCAGCAGCACTGTAACCAAGTCTTCATGCCTCACAATGACCACTGGCGTCTCCAGCGAAAGATCATGGTGAGTTATTCTTCCATAGATCTCAAGTGAGGGCACACGTCTGACTCGTTTGTTTAGCATACCGCGGTAGGCTCCCAGGCATTGAAACCCTACAAGAGTTTCCAAGAAGACGAAGGCAAGGTTCTCATGAGGGAACTTTTGGACAGCCCAAAGGATTTCGCACTCTACTTCGAGCGATATGCCTGCTCACTTGTATCAATTCTGGGCTATGGGAGACGGATTGACTCGAAAGACGACTACATGCTCCGATTCGCCGTGTCCATGATGGATGGGATTACCATGATGCAGGTTCCCGGACTATACTGGCTCGAGGCCATTCCCGAACTGCAGTATCTACCCTCTTGGATTTACGCCCTGCCCAACAGGCTTCGAAAACGCAGCCAGGCCGTCGCTAAATACTGGTGGGGACTTGTGTCGGAGGGTGCACAGGCACGAGAAAACAACTTTGCCAAAACGCTCGTCAGGTCCAAGGAAGAGCAAGGTCTAACAGAGCTGGACATTGCTGAGATGATCGCTAATACCATCGGCGGAGGGCTCGACACAACGTCGAGCACCTTGCACACTCTCGTTCTGGGACTTTGTGTCTTCCCCGAGGCTCAGAAAAAAGCTCACGAGGAACTCGACCGTGTGGTTGGACAAGATCGTTCGCCCACCTGGGACGACCTCGACCAACTTCCATATTGTGCGGCTGTCCTTAAAGAAGCTATGCGATGGCGAAGTGTTACGGCTATGGGAGGGTTTGCTCACTGTCCCGAGAGGGATGATGAATACCGTGGATACCATTTCCCTGCCGGCATCGCTGTCTTCGGCAATCTCTGGGGCATCCACCGAAATCCCAAAGACTTCCCAGAGCCCGACGTGTTCAACCCTGATCGCTATTTGAAAGAAAATCAACGCCAGTACCCGAATTCACGAGGCCATAACGCTTTTGGATGGGGTCGCAGAAGCTGTAGTGGACAACTCTTTGCTGAACAGGGTTTGGCAATGACTGTTGCACGCATGCTATGGTGCTACAATTTTGAGCCAGGCTTGGATGAATTTGTAAGAGGACAACGACACCCTTAAATATGGTGGACTACGAGTGGCTAACACCTCGACTAGGGCAACCCTGTCGAGCTAGACATCTGGAATTACACCGACAACGAAAACACCCAGCCACGACCCTTCCCCGCGAGATTCCTTCCGCGTAGTGAGACGATCAGAGACATCATTATACAGCAAGCTCAGGAAGCCAGAGTACGGCTTCAAGTCTACGAAAGCGAGGCCAAGACGAAGTTCTCACTGTAGTCCCGTATCATGTTCGATCGCGATTGTCGACGGGATAAGTCAGGATCTGAGCACCCGTCAACCACCAGCGACGTTTACCGTTGCTGACTACATAAATGGGCCGGACTGATGCATTTGCATCTTGAAAGAATCACAAGGTGACCGGAAACCTGTATGGGGCCTGCTGTCAACATGTGGGTCCAGGGTTTGAGAAAGGCAGAGAGCCAGTGCACGTGCCTCCATAGTCTTTTGTCATCCAGATTTCATCCATCAAAACTCGGAATCTCGAACTTGAGCCTAACTGCGGTGTGGCGTGTGTACTCAAGCCACGGAATAATCTGAGAAACCGCTAAACATTACGGGAATTCTCCGTAAAAGGCCGGTATTAATATGTGAATGGTATCAGATACGCCGACGATTTTCCGTTCTCGAGCCGCTAAGAACCCCATGGGGTTCCCCTGAGTGTCAATCTATGTCATTTTGATCCGAGATCTTGCCACGGAGACCGAGACCAGTTCTTCCCATGCTGTCCAGCATCGACACGACCTCCGCGGCCCTCAAAAGATTGCCTCTGCTTTGGGAAATGCATCTTTCGAGCTTGGAGAGGTTATCGAGTTAGATATCCACTACAACGTTCATCTTGCGGGTGATATCGCGTGCATTTTGCCCGCTTCCACTTTCGCCGTAGACACTCTCGGGGTCATTGATCTACCCAATAAATTCGAGTTAAAACCACGCATCTCTTTCTATGTCGCTCTATACCTCCTTTTGCCTTTTCCATCTAGTCAAGCAGCTAGATCTCTCGCCACGATGTTTCTGATCGTAGCTCCTCTGGCAGCGGCCTTATTCGCACTTGTGCTACAAGGATATCGATACTTCTGGCGATCTCAGCCAACCGGCACTAGGCAGCTTCCGGGACCTAAAGGTGCGTAAGGGTGACCAGTACTGCCAAGAGCGATATTGTCCCTGGTGAATGTTGCTGATGACAATCACACCAGGCAAACCACTCATTGGGAGCGCTCAGGATCTTGGGTCGGACTACTTTTGGATAAAGTTCCAAGACTGGGCCAAACAATATGGGCCGATCTATCAGTACAAGGCATTTGGCAAGGTCAACGTGGTGATATCGACGGAGAAGATTGCCAATGACCTGCTCAGAGAACGTGGGAATATCTACAGTTCGAGAGAACAGTTGACCATGGGCTCGGAGCTGCTCAGCGACAACAAGAAGGCCTTGTTCCTTCCCTACAACGGTAGGCCTCTCATGCTAGCTCGATCGAGCTTGATGGACTGACTCAGGCATAGACACATGGCGTCGGTATCGCAAATTCCAGCATCATGTCACCATGCCTAAAATGGCCACATCTTATCAGCCTCTGCAACTCCAAGAGTCTGCTCGCCTCGTGCACGACCTTGTCCTGAACCCCAAGTGCTATCAGACGCTTTTTCAACGTTATGCTGCCGGACTGATTCTTCGCCTAACTTATGACCTCCGGATCGAATCGGGTGAAGAGGATGTAGTTCGTCGAGTGTACGAGAATCAGCTCGCCGTGGAGCGCATCGCATCTCCAGGCCAATATCTTGTCGACCTAATCCCGTCGTTGAAGTACCTTCCAGACTGGATTGCGCCGTTCAAAAGAGAGGCAAAGGCGCATCGCAAGCGAGAGATCTCGTTGTTCTGCGGCCTCGTGGACGATGTCCGAAAAGACGTTGAAAAAGGAAAAGCAGGCCCAAGTTTCACGAAGAGTTGGCTGGAGAAAAAGGAGGAGTACAACCTCTCCGAGCTCGAAGCCAGCTATATCCTCGGCGGCCTGTACTCTGCCGGTGCATCTACTACTGCGTCCGGTGCAATGAGCTGGGTGTTGTGTATGGTCTTGTTTCCGGAGTGGTTGAAGAAGGTACAAGATGAGCTGGACCGCGTCGTGGGCTCGGCACGGCTCCCGACCTTTGACGACCTTCCAGAGCTACCGACAGTAAGAGCCGTTGTGAAGGAGACCTTGCGGTTCAGACCCGTCACCGCTGGTGGTAAGTTGAAATCATATTCCTCCGCCAGTGCCCTACCTACAGCCCTCCTGGTTTCTTGAACGCCGCCACCAGGGGTTCGACTGACAGTGCCATTAAATCACAGGTATTGCCCATAAAACGACAGCGGACGATGTCTACCAAGGCTACTTTATTCCCAAGGGCGCAATTGTTCATGGAAATATATGGTGGGTCAGAACACTTTTGGCATTCCACCTTGAACCTGACTAACATGCCTGGCTTACCAGGGCCATTCACCACGACCCAGAGCTCTATCCAGATCCCGAAACCTTCAACCCCGACCGATGGTTGAACCCAAAGTTCCCGACGTATCGTGAACCTCTCACACAATACCCGAATCTGCAGAACTACTCCGCCTTTGGCTTTGGACGTCGCTTATGCCCCGGCGCCAATATAGCTGAGAGAAGTCTCAATATCATCGTCGCGCGCACAAGCTGGGCGTGTAACATCAAAAAGGCCGTGGACCCCAAGACTGGCCAAGAGATCACGCCTCCTTCTTATGACTGTGAGTCCTCTCAAAACACCCTTCATGTACTTCCTCGTCTCAGGCAATACCGCCCAGTCTAGAACGGAGATGCCCTTTTTGCCGCGACAGAATCGTTTTGTGATGCATCGGGAGAATCTCAGAACTGACGAAGTACATTCCACAACAGACGTGAAGGCACTCAACACCGAACCTCATACTTTCCCATTCGACCTGTCCTGTCGCTCGCCAGAGCGCTGGAGTCTCCTCGAGGAAGAAGCCCGTAAAGCTAGAGAGGAGTTGAGGATGCCCGCGGACAAGTAAACTCATAAAGACTACAAGGACTGATGGAGCCATTCTCAATTCCAAGAGCCAACGTAATCTATATCATGGTCTAGAAATGCGAGGCAAGTTTGAGGCCAGTGCAGTCACTCTTTGATAGTGTTGGCACTTGTGCCAGAAACACATTAAAACAATAAAATTGAATAGTGTTAGACAATGGCACATGCCTCGGATGTCCAAGACCCTGTTCAAACAATCACCGAGAGTTGCAACTCTACACAAAATCCGAATTACACAGGGAGCAACTCAGCTGGTGGGGTATTTACCGGCAACCTGGTATTGCGTCAAAAGGCGTGTCTAGCGGGATGAAGTTCATTTCACATGACTGATGTGCCATAAGGTCGGGCCTTGCGGCCAACGGCAAAGACTTGCCATCATAACATCCTAAAGAAGTCCATCGCAATTGAGGGATCGAGTCTATGAATGGCCTAGCCCCACAGCCATAATAGATTTGGGGACCTTATCCTACTAACTACAACTGGGTCTTGGCTGCAGAGGTTTCGGCAATGGGATTTTTACCAGAACTCCCCCCACTTATTGCCGGCACCAAGCCCAAAGAAGAATGTACCGTACCCGCACTTCCTTCCACGATTAGACTCAGACCAAGTAAAATGTTTGGGTTCTGGTGACTGGGGGCAAATGCCACCGAGCATGCGCCGCGAACCTGCACAGGGCCGGCTGTAGATCTCGTAGGGGCGTTTTGATATATACATTCCAGAGGCACACGACGCGGTGCTGGGTAGTGGTTACAAGCTACGAACCATCTTCACCGAACAGTGCCATGGGAGACTATCAAGATTTGCTGTCGCAAGCCGGACGGTCGCAGTCCCTTTCCAATAGATTTCACTCCGAATCGTCGCCGTCGTCACAAGCAGAGCTGGACGCATCCAACATCAAGATCACGTTGACCAAGCAACCACGCTCCGTGCCCGCGCCAGGGTCAGCCGAGGAGAAGTCGCAGAAGGTCTGTACGGATCATATGGTGTCGGCGCAATGGACTCTTGAGAAGGGCTGGGCGCAGCCGCAAATCACGCCCTATGGGCCGCTCGCCATCATGCCCACGGCTAACGTGCTGCACTATGCGACTGAGTGTTTCGAGGGCATGAAGTTGTACCGGGGCCTCGACGGCAAGCTACGTCTATTTCGACCTTATGCCAACTGCCTGCGCATGTTGACCTCGGCGCAACGAATCTCCTTACCGGGCTTTGAACCCCAGGCCCTGCTGGGCATGATCAAAAAGCTGTGCGCGCTCGACGGGCCCAAGTGGCTACCGCAAGACCGCCGCGGCAGCTTTTTGTACATTCGACCTGCGATGATTGGCACCGACTCTTGTCTCGGATTCGAAGTGCCCAAGGAGGCCCTGCTGTTCGCCGTGATTTCGTACTGGCCTCAGCCCGCGAAACCGACAAAAGGTAAAGGACTGCGTCTCTTCGCCAGCCGCGAGGACGAGTTGCGCTCCTGGCCTGGTGGTACCGGGTTCGCCAAGATTGGTCCCAACTACGGCCCTGCGCTGCTCGCCCATGGCGTGGCCAAGAAGATGGGCTATGACCAGGTTCTCTGGCTCTACGGACCGGACTGTCAGCTCACCGAGGCGGGATCTTCTAATGTGTTCCTGATCCGGCGGTCACAGGACGGCCACCTACAGATGATTACAGCGCCCTTGGACGAAAAGACCATCCTTGCCGGCGTCACGAGGCAGAGCGTCCTTGACCTCGCCCGGGAGAAGTTCGCCAAGGACCAAGATGTCGTGGTGGAAGATGCTACAGGCCCTCAGCACGTTGCGGCTGTGGAGGTCATTGAGAGGAATTACACAATGTCCGAGCTGCTCGCTGATCTGGAAAAGGGCAACCTCCTCTCCGTGTTTGTGGTGGGCACGGCCGCGTTCGTCACCGCCGTTTCGCAAATCGACTTCAGAGGGCAAAACATCCAACTGGAGACCGATGCTACGTATCATACCGAGCTTCTCCGCCAGTGGATGTATGATATAATGTATGGAAAGGTATCAAGTGAGTGGGCAGACATCATAGAAGAAGAAGGTTAGATAGAGTAAGTGTTAAGAGGCAGATGCGTGAGAATGGGTTTCAACGACGATTGTCAGCGAAATTCGACTTAGTGACTTGTCGCAATCAAATGTCTATCAACAGGTTACTGGCCAGCGCAGCTGTATGGCCATCAGAAGCTCCGTTCCGTCAGAGCTTCCGGTCGCAAATTCATCAAGCATTTGTGCCGTGCACTTGCGTAGTTCGACTTCAAGACAACTTCTCCTGAACCATTTGAATAATGTACAAACTGAGAAAAACGTCCAAAATCCATACTGGACTGACAACAGATGCTTCACTGATTGGATATGCACATAGCAGCGTTATATATATGTTTCATAGCAATGGCGTTATACCAATGACCCTGTCATGACGATCATGCAGCGTTTTCCGTTGGTGAATCAGTCCACCATCTCAGAGCGCAACAATTTGTAGATAGGCCGACTGTTGTGCAGAATGAAAAGCTGCAGTGCAGTGCCACACCGTGTCAAGTGACATGTCGACTTGACCCCGATTTTAGAAACTGTGCTCGTTTCAAGATGCTCTGTACCCATGTAGACGGATACCCTTTCAGTTTTAATGCCTCCAATGGCTCAGCTGTGTCAAGCACTTGCAACAGATCTAAGCACGTCAGAAACAGGACCCGCCCATGCCAATGCCAGCACTCACCAAGGCAAAATTGTCCAATCCCCCAGTATTCTGAAAATCGCCGCAAGACCAAGTCGAGAAGGTTGCCGTCGAGAGCTGCAAGAGCTTCGTCCCGTACATCCGATTCGAGAAGAGAGCGATCGGCGGAGTGTGCTG
The DNA here is from genome assembly GCF_001642475.1 of Fonsecaea monophora. Lineage (NCBI taxonomy): Eukaryota > Fungi > Ascomycota > Eurotiomycetes > Chaetothyriales > Herpotrichiellaceae > Fonsecaea > Fonsecaea monophora. The sequence continues at coordinate 186,847 of NW_019173933.1, read as the reverse complement.
CGGCTGGGCCAACAATGGCAGCGGTGATAAAAGGCGATGCGAGGGCAATGAAATCAGGCGTCCACATACGTACTACGCTGATCTGGTCTCTCAACACCTTGCCACATTGCTGGGCAGGGCTCCCAGCAGACATCTCGAGACTGGTCGATTCATCCTGGACAGGCGATACATCGGACATTATAGAGCCTTGATTTTTCAGCCCTTCGGCGTAGAGTCCAAGATTGACGATGATATTATTGCTAGTATGAAAAAGACGGGTCAGACTTAGATCTCCCGTCACACAGCGTGGCGTTTGTGCTCTTACCTATGGATGATGAAATGCATGGCGATGATCCAGTTCTTGTCCCTGAAACTGTTTTCTGCAAAGTCCAAATTTTTCGATTTCATCCTCAAGTTTGGAGGTAGACTGAGGCAAAAGCAGTGGATGGCGGACTGAAGGATTTTGAGATTGCCCAAAGAACGATCTCGCTTTTCAAACTCCTCTTGTGCCGACCGTAGAAGAAAATTGCCCACGAGATACCACGCGTATGCATCTTTGTTTTCGGTGTCCAAAAGACTCCTCCAGGCGGCTGCAGGACCTTTCGATGATATGGGCGCCGATCCCACTGGTCGGAGATCAAACCAAGCTTCGTCGGACACTGGCAGCCAAACGTCTGATCTCTTCATGTCAAGGCTAAATGGTCGAGCTCCAATCACGCTTGCGAAATTGTCCATCTGGAAAATGACCCACCATGCTCGTCGTCGTTCCTCTTTGTCGCACCAGTCCTCTACGGATATCTGAGCGTCTGGAGGTAAGGATTCGCTGTCGCGGTCGACCTGATGAACACATAGCGCGTATGCCAGCCGACAACAGAGTCCGACTCCCACCCAAGCTCGAAATGACGGGCGTGACGACAGCTGGTAATATGTAAGAAGTATGCAGCCGTGTAGATATTTCATGGTCAGATGGTCTTCGTCCTCATCCCGAGAGCCTAGATCACATAGGGCTTGAGCTTTTTTGGCGAAGGCCTCCCCCCGCATCTTCGGTTCGCAAGTCCAGAAGTCCGTCTTCTCTGAGAATCGGGCTGCTAAAGCGAAGATACCATTCAGCAAGAGAGCAGACTCAAGGTCGAGGTTCTGGTAGCGTTGGTGTTCAACTTGACCTGCTGCTGGTAACGAGGCAAGAAATCTCGGGCGATGAAGAAGAGGCAGCGCTGGTTGTATTTTTTGGAAGTAGAGCTCTAACCTGACATCCTGTTAGGAAGCGACTTCACAGATGCTGATCTTACATACAGATGCTCCGCGATGGCGGGAGGAATGTCGATCGAAAAGAGGTCAGGCTTGTCATAACTCGCCAAAGTGTGCACAGACTCTGCCGGCTCGCTGGCGGCAGCAAAGGAGCGCCTTCCGTGGACGTCGTCGCTCCCGAGGGAACCCTCGACAACCGTACCATTACCAATAGAAGGGGCCATGGATATTGGGGTTTGATTCAGGTGGTGTGTCTCTTCAGCTCCTTCAGCTCCAAGCCAGCCGGGAGTGAATATTCGATATTGATCTGCACCTTGCGTGAGACCTTGGAAATATACGTCGAACATCGGTTCCGGCCCAAGCGGTGAAAGAGAAAGGTCGAAGGGCATATTGTCAACATTCATACAATCAGACCCTTGTTGTGCTGGTGGCACATCTCGCGACTGTCCACTGCGGTTCACCTGCTCTGACTGATCCAGATTGTTGATGGTGTTCGGAGATTTCTGCGTGGCAGACGGCGGCAAAACAGTCCTTGGGGGTGAGCCCTCCGTCGACAACAAGTAAGTCCCTGAGTCAAGGAGAATGATTAGCTTCCTCGCTTTCCAAGCCCGATGCAGACATGAAAATGTCAAGAAATCAGGTGTGTCAATAAGTAGAGCGCAAACACACCGGGACCATTTTCTGAAAACTTCGAGAAGTGATCTGATTTCTTCCGTGCTCGATCTTTGCGCCGGATATATCGTTTCCGCCCTGTTGGATATACGCACTCGATACTAACACGATTGCACAAAGAACAGGCTGGACGTTGCATGTCACCTTGACAAGGGAGAAGTTTCAGCGAGCTGTCCTGGTGCGACCGAATGTTGAGCCATACTGACATTTTATCTTCTTTCTGCATTCAAATTGGTTGAGTAGCCATCGCCAAAGGATGGAAATGGTGAGACTCACCTTGCGCATTCTTCGCAGGCTCGCGAAGCGAGATCTTTGCGTCCACTGGGAGCGGCAAATTCTTTGAATTGAGCATCAAAGGCTTGGAAAGCCTCCATCGAAGCATCATTAATCGAAGGATCTCTGGATGATGCCAAGGGAAGAGGCCACTCAAGACGGAACCCAGGGAAATCAAGGGCGCAAGGCGTAACTGGGATGAGTGGGAATTCAAGTCAAAAGTGGCCCACGGTGGTGTGGTTGGACGGGCGGGGAACAATGCGGACAAGACGATGGGAGACATGGGCAGATGCATGGAGCATTCAAGGGAACAAGATGCAGTTGGTGGACACCGAGTCGGTAGAGAGAAACAGGCGCGGGCGGGCTGCAACCTGCATGCCGCTCCCTGCGCAGACTTTCCATGACGCACCCACCCACCCACCCACCATTCATCCCGCCATCCCTCCATCCCTCCATTTTCGCCCGTTCCTCTTGATTCTCTCGCTTCTTGTACCTACGGACTTCAAGCCCAATCATATCCTTGCTTCCTCTAGTCGAAATCCTTCGTCGCCGCCAATCACACCCACCACAGTTGTCAGAAAATATCAGCTCTTCTCATCTTACTGGGAACACACGCGAGCGAGCGAGACAAGTCGTCCCTCTTTCCGGCAGCACTCGGCCATGCGCTTACAGTGTCTGGTCTCTACCTTGTGACCTTTTTCCCTTTCTTTCGGTCGCTCAGATCATGGAGATCTGAAGAAGCGAGAGGGAAAGGTACAAATCCCGCTTCGCTTCGCCTTGCCTTGCCATCCTCGCTCTTGTTACATATTACCCAGTAAGGCGCAACAGGTCGAAGCGTGCGCAACTGGATCATGCGCCAACGATCGTCAAGATGAACACCACCCACGATGTCCGTATGCACGACGCCCGCACACTGCCACACGAGGACAGCAAATCGTCCGGCATTCCTCTGCGCAATCCCATTCATCCCTCGGTGATTGACAAGCTCGATCCCGCTTTTGTGAAACTATACAATGATTATATCGCGAACGGACCCCCCTCATCCACCGACCTGACAGTGGTGCGCCAGAACTATTCAGCCTTATATTCATATGCTGCAGCACCGCCATCTGGTGTAGGAGGAATTGGGGAAACCCAAGTACCAGGTTGGAATAAATATCCTGGGGATATCAATGTACGGGTTTACGTCCCACCGGGTGAAGAGCCAGGGCAGCGCAAAGTGTGGCCCGTCCATTTCAATTTCCATGGCGGAGGTAACTGAGTCCATCTACAACCGTGTTGACCATTATCTTTGCTGACACTCTGGTCAGGCTGGGCAGTCGGTGACCTGGAGACCGACGCACACATCTGCCACCACATCTGCGCTGCCGTTCCCTGTTGCGTTATCGATATTGAATACCGGCTGATCCCCGAGTATCCCTTTCCCATCGGCATCATGGACAGTCTCACAGCTGTCGGACACATCCTAGCCAACCACAAGACATTCTCCATCGATTCTACAAACATGACCTTTGGCGGAGAATCCTCTGGGGCGACCATCGCTCTGATTCTAAACCATCTGTTCCGTGACGGTGGGTTTGGAGACAAATTGAAGGGCGTGGTTGTTGCGACACCTACTATCAGTGACGTAAGGAAGTACGCAACACCAGACATGAGCCCTTGGCCGAGTATGAGGGAAGCCGAGTTCGCTCCCCTCCTCAACTGGGAGAAATTGAAATGGTTCGATACTTTCAAGTGGATGTCCTTGTCGAGTCAACACCTGGGAACAAAGCCCAAGGAACAGAAGCGAGATATATCGTGGTTTGCCGATGCCATGAATGCTCCAGATTTCAAGAACTTGGCTCCCATCACGTATGTGGCCACGGCAGAGATTGACCCTTTGAGGGATGAGGCAGAAGCATATGCTAAGAAAGTTGAGGAAGCGGGCAACAAGATTATCCTACGAAGGTTCAATGGCATGCCACACCACTTCATGCACCTGGATAGAGCGCTTCCCCAAGCTCGAGACTATGTCCAGGATGTCATATCGCATATCCGCCAGTGTCTCTATCCTCCTTCTGATCCGCCCGCGATGAAAACGCCGCCGGAAACCTGAGAGGTCTCCGTGGTCACTCACTGGATACGAAAATCTGTGCGCCAACTGTGGCTTCTTCTCAAATCTAGTGTCATGAACCAGCCGATCATATCCAGCAGTATGCCGAAGTGTTACCAGGTCGTGCCGTGGCACCTATCTCACCATTTCCCACTCCTGATGGCAGACGCCGCCTCAAGGATGGATATTGTTAACGACTATTATGTATTGAGGGAGAGCCAATTATGGCTGCTCATCCCATCTGACCCATGCCACAGCTCCCCCTTGCATATTGGCAGACTCGCCGCCAATTATCTTTCTTCAACACCGCGGATTGAGGCGTGGCCAATCCGGCAGCTCGAAATCATAAGTCCAACTGACTGCGCTCATCCCCGACAAGGCTCTTGTCTGCGGTCGGTGCTCCCGTCGCTTTATAGAGCCTTTGCTTGAGTAAGACGATATCACATTGTCTGCGCTCTCACCCTGGCCGCCAACGCAGGTCTCATTTCCATCCCTTTCTGAGAAGATCGACAAGCAGCGATAGCCACATATACTTCTCCCTAGCGAACATCCGCTGAGTATCCCCCATGAACGACGGGCGCCAGCAAATTGCAGCGCGCTATTTATCTAATAACGAAAACCAAAGACTACTCGACAAGCAATATGATGAGATAGATTCGGTTTGATATGAGGGCTACATATGGGGCGGATCTGCTCAGACAATCGGGTCTTATGTTTGAACATGATGATAGACTTTTTGCTTCAACGTAATGTATTAGTAATAATCTTCAGAGAATTTGACTCTGATGCAAACACAGTCCTGCTCAATATGTATATCCCATGTATGGTAGCTGTACGCAGATATCTGTATCTCAAGGCCTCGACGCTCTCAATGAGATGCGGGGTTTATAGTAGCTGAGTGGAGACACGGTTCAACTTCGGAAGATCGTCGACGCGTCGACGCGTCTGTGCATGGGGCCACGCGACTAGCACAGATAATTAATTGCTCTTTTGTCATTGACCGCAGTCTCAGCGAACACCTCTGAACAAGTGAGCATTGCTTTGATACACATAGTCACGATGCCAGAGAGACCTCCATTCCCTGGCCGCCCTGCGCAACCCCCCGGCCCTACCTACCTCCACTATTCGCCCGATGGTCAGAGGTTGACCGTGGCTGGCATTGGAGACTTTGCTCGGTCCTTCAGGACTAACGACAACGGCGAACCCGACTTGCTACCCTCGACTCATGCAGAGACATTTGCTATTGCTTCAGGAGTACGGTGCCGCCAGCGGAAAGAACATTGACAGGGTGAAGTCGGCTGACTGGGAACAGAATGACTACGCCATCTTTGGCTGCGAAGATGGAACAGTGTGTGAATATGCAGTCCCGTCTGGAGACTTCAAACAGATGCTTGTCAGGACCACACTTCCTATTAGAGATATTGCACTCTCCCCGGACGAAGAATGGGTAGCAGTGTCCAGCGAGTAGGTCAATTCTCGTTCATACCTGGCAGACATCTCTGACTTCTCTAGCGAGCTTGAAATCAAGATCGTCAATCGAAACGACATTGAGCGAATGTTCATCCTGCGCGATCACCCAAAACCAATAAAACACATAACATACGACCACTCTGGCAAATATCTAACCGCGTCCTGCACTGATGGCGTCATCTACGTCTACGACATGAGTTCCGCCGAGCCCAAGCTATCCCGTACGTTCGACGGCGTTATCCCTCGACTTGAAACGGCTGAAACAGCCACTTCCCGCTGCGTGTGGCATCCTGACGGAAGGGCTTTTGCTTGTGCAACAGCAACAAGAGATATCCAGGTCGTCTCAGTCGAGGACGGTGCACACCAACGGACGTTCTCGGGAGAGCACAATGCAGAGATAACAGCACTGGCATGGTCACCGAATGGCGCCTTGTTAGCCTCGGCAGACGTGGAGTATCTCATTATCTGGGACACCAAAACACAGAAGCCATTGAAACGGTTCAATTACACCAACATCCTCAATGTAGCGTGGCAGACTCACAGCGAGAACATCTTCAATTGGACGACTTCGAACGGTGAAGTCTTCATCATTCCGGAGTTTCTCAAAGACGAAGCCCACGTCAAGTTGCTCAAAGGACCCAAAGTCGGGGCTCCCTTTTTCCACGATCCGCTGCTTGAGAGAGCTGCAGTCGTGAATGGCCGGAAACCACTCGTCAATGGTCAAGCAAAGCGGGCAACTACTCCTGACAGCCTCGACGAGCTTCTCGGACCGGAAGAAGAATACGATTGGATAGAAGACGACGATGGTGCAGGGTATATCAACGAAAACGGCAAGAGGACCAATGGACATCTTGGAGACATAACACACTCTTTGCCAAAGCGCAACAAGCAGGACTCCTGGCAACCGCAGGTCCATGAGCCATTTCAACCAGGAGCAACCCCTTGGAAAGGCAACCGCAAATACCTGTGTCTCAATTTGATTGGGTTTGTCTGGACCGTGGACCAGGACACTCATCATACGGTGACGGTGGAATTCTATGACCGCGAGATGTACCGAGATTTCCATTTTACTGACGCCTTCCTCTACGACAAAGCATGCTTGAACGAAAATGGGACACTGTTCTCTAGTCCTCCACGGGACGGCCAACCCGCAGTGATCTTCTACCGACCTCACGAAACCTGGACCACACGGTCCGAGATGCGCATCAACTTGCCTGACGGCGAGGAAGCAATCTGCATTGCTCTCAGCAGCAGATATGTCGTGGCTGTCACCAACAAGAACTATGTACGGGTATGGACGTTGTTTGGGACACCCGTTCGGATTTGGCGTATGAAAAGTACTCCTGCTGTCACATGTGCCGCATGGGGTGATTATGTTATGACAGTTGGAAATGGCCCTGTCGGTGCCGACGGGTGCACCCAGCTTAATTACAGCATTGACAATGTGCGCCGAGACGAGAGTTGTCAAAACGAAGATGTCCTCGCGCTGGGCACCGTCCCACCGGACTCTGACGATGAGGAAGTGAGCTTAAAGAACCTCTTCTGGAGTGATTCAGGAGACCCGTGTATCTACGACAGCAATGGTGTGCTCTTGACACTTATGCACTGGCGTAGTCTTGGGCAGGCCAAATGGGTGCCACTGCTTGACACGAGGTCGCTTGACCGGTTAAAAGATGGGAAGAAAGAAGAGACGTACTGGCCTGTTGCCGTGGCCGACCAAAGATTCCACTGCATTATCCTCAAAGGCGGAGACAAGACTCCATACTTTCCTCGGCCTCTACTCACAGAGTTCGACTTTAACTTGCCGGTCTGTCGGGCAGTGGATAACAGCAAGGATGTCGAGGGAGAAGAAAGGGAAGAATCCAATGCCGCAGCGGCTGCCAGGTTGGAAGAAGCATTTGTGCGCAGCTCTGTGATATTGGGGTTACTTGATGACCATGTTCAGAGTCTGGAACAGAAAGCCAGCCACTCGCAGAAGACGGAGGTTATGAGGCGGGAGGTCGAAGTGGACAAGATCTTACTGCAGCTTTTGGCCGTGGAGTGTCGCGAAGGCGAGGAGAGGGGCATGAAGGCTCTCGAGATTGTCGGGCTGCTCAAGGACCGCAGCGGCAAGATGCTCGAGGCTGCAGCGAAGGTTGCAGGACGATGGGGGCGAACGGTGCTGGAAGAGAAGATCAGGGAGGTGGCAGAGCGAAGGTTGATGGGGATCGAGGAAGATTAGCTTTGCGGATTCTTGTGAGCGTGTCTATCGATTCAATTCCAACTCAAATCAAATGATGATGACAATGACGATAACCTGAATACATGGTTCCTCGACAATACAATGAATGAGTTGCCGTTTGGTTTGATACTGACTGGCACAAGGCTGAGCCGAAAGGGGGCTACTTCTCCAGCCGAAAGGAGCCAGCCACCCGTGAGACTCCCCAAACAGGTCCAGCACGATCTGCTGCGAATGAAGAAGTCCTCAGAGCGTTGCGCGATCTTGTTTGGTGCTTGATGCGACGGAACATACAAACATATGAACATCACAGTGAAAAGAAAGGAAGACATGAGATGTTGTCTGCGTCTCTGTCTCTGTCTCTGTCTCTGTCTCTGTCTCTGTCTCTGTCTCTGTCTCTGTCTCTGTCTCTGTCTCTGTCTCTGTCTCTGTCTCCGCAAGCAAGATACAAGATACTGTAGATGCATCATGACAAGCTTGTGTATTCGGCCTTGCAAATGGACGTGGCCACCTGGAGGCTTGTTGTCTGACGTGACGACACACTTTGAGCGTCTTTGCACTGGAGTGCTGGCTTTTCCTAGGGAGTACCAGAGATATGCTGTGCTGTATTCCCTCCATGAGGAGCCTGCCAGCTAGCCTTGTTGAAGTTTGGGTTCTCCGCACATTGCAAGCACATGTTGTGCTCGCATCCGTTGACGGATTGAGGTAAGCGTTTGCTGGGTAGCGCTTTCGACCCATGCTTGTGCCGCGATGCTTGTGCCTGGGCGATCGAGAACCGCAATTGGGACTGAACACTGGCGCTGGACCCGACTCAGGGCTGGAGCACGTAGCTCTAGCGGAGGCAAAACACAGCCGTGACAGGTTTGAGACTTCTTATCTCGACCCCTTGAGCAAGGAGTCCACAGCTTCGAGGAGCCAGGCTCCATCAGAGGGAGTACGAGTGACGTGTGAGGAGGGTAATTGGTCCAAATGTTTGGTCTCTCATTTCTGCTCTTGCTGCCTCCTAGGACGCCATACCAGCCAAGCCAGTACCATGGCGCCCTTTACGCCCGTTGCAACCCACAACGCTCCATCGTATCCGACCGAGGTCTTGATCAGGGCACCAGAGACGGCGGCGCCTGCGAACAACAACACCGCCCCCAGTGCCCGCCTGTTCCGGTCCGGATCCTCCAGCAATCCCGCGGTGAACAGGCCCGGGTCGCCCATCAAGTCGCAAAACAGGCTCGTCAACACCACGGTCGGCAGGGCGTTGTACTTGAGCACCCTGCTCGCCACGATTTGACCCGCACTCTGAAAGGCCAGCAGGGCGATGGGACACAGCTCGCGCCAGGGGAAAGTGCCCCGGCCGCCGCCGCCACCACTCTCCGTCGTCTCCTGGTTCTTGGACACCACGCCTCCGGAAATCAGGGCCGCGGTCAAGATCATCAAGGCGGTCTGGACGAAGAAGGAAGACGCAATGACCCATCGCTTCAGAGGGCTGAGGTATCGATGCCACCGCGAGAAGCAGAGCGCGCCCAGGCAGAAGGAGAGGATGGCGACCAATGACTTTGTCCAAGTGTGCCTGGGCACGTTGCCTGGGAGATCACTTACGCCGAGGCCGGCGAAGATGGTATTTCCTGCAAACATTATCGTCGTCAATTCCTATTGATACTTCAAGTTTTGGTCCTTTTTTCAAGATTCGATTTCCTTACCAGTTTGCATACCCACAAAACAACTCCATGTATTAAACGCCACAGAGTCCACCATCCCCGTCACGAAGAAACACGCTAGAAGGATCGTGTCCGCCCACCGCGTGTCGACGTCGGATGTCAACCAGAGCCGGAGTCGAGTTGGCAGGGGTAAGTTTGAAGAGGGGAAGCCCTTTTCTAGATCCATAGGGTGGTGCTCTTTGTCGGTCGACAGAGGAGTCTCCATGTCGCTAAGTGTTCGAGAATTTCTGCAATGATAGTTCTGTGTACTTGTAGTACAGCAATGACAACAAGGGCGAAGTGACGTTATAGTTGTGTGCTTGTATTTGTACTTGTAAAAGTAGATAAGAGAAAGTTACGCGGAAAGTTCCTCACCTTGGAAGCATCAAGATAGTGTGTGGAGTTACTTTTGTACTTGAACCATTGCTTTGCAGTTTTGTGTCATTTTCGCAAATCATGCCGTGACTCGGGCTTCTTTCTACCAGCAGGTTCTTCATCACCTTTCTTTTGCCTCGGTTTTAGGCTCAGGCGAAAAGAATTAGGGGCAAACAAAAGAAACGCGTGATGATATTTTCGAGCTCATGTCTGGATATGTGAGAGATTTAACGGAAGAGGGAGACTGGCACGACTGGCTTTGACGTCGAAACATTTATCCGGCCGCAGCCCTAGTTTTTCCGAGCCTCCGGTCAAGAAGTCCGGATCAATGATTTTCCCCGTGGCTCCTCCCCCTTGCCAGCCTTGCCAGCCTTGCACAACTCCAAGGGGTAGTACGAGGCTGTGAAGCGAACCTTGTGGTCAACAAGCTCTGTTGTAGATATTGCGTATATTGTTCATATATTGTTGGGATAACTACCCAAACCACAGTATCAAGCATACAAACCCTTTTGCCACCACAAACATCTCTGATTTGCAGCATTGTCCTTGATTGGTCCAATCGTCGTCAGATTCAGATTCAGCATTGTGGTGTTTGCACCATATGTCGGGAATGGTGGCAGCCCTGCTCCATTCGGATCGCCCATCATGACAAAGTTCGTAAAGTATCTCTGCATGATGACTGCCAATGTGTCATTCTTAACCAAGGGATTTGGACCATCGTAGTATGTATAGGCTACATCATCTCCGTGGAGGCTGGGCGGAACACTGAATATATAGTTGTGCACACTATTGTTGTAAGCGCGAGCAAGGAAGTTGGTATTGCATGTGAAGAACGCCTCTGTTATCATCAATGCTGCTCGTCCTGTGGGGTTAATGTAACCGACTGAACCGTCAAACTTGGGCGGATAGAGTGTCTGGGAGATGTATTGGATGGTGGCGTCTGTGATGGTGGGGAAGTAGACGCGAAGATCGGCTTCAAACACGGTTTCATTTTGAGCAAATGGATCCATGAAACCAATGCCTTCATTGATGTTGTGACCGGCCATGATCTTGAGGGATTTGTCGAACCCTCCGTGAAGAAGGAGCTGTCCCGGGAGATCGGGGGCAAAAGCACCGTCCACGACCGGGTTGAAAGTAAATGAGCCATATGGGCTCGATCCCCCGACAAGCTTATAATTGGCGAGTGAAAGTGCCTCGGTCGACAAGTTTCGAGCTTCGTCGAGGGTGTTGATCCCGGCTATTCCCAGAAAACGGGAGTAAACGGCCTCTTGCAGCGTCACGCTCGGCGACATTTGAAATCCAGGGCTCTGAACGATAGCCTGCTGAAATGGTACCTTTCCTTTCAGGCCTCCAAATGCCGTGATCTGGTGCATGGTGCTCCCTCCTCCGGCTGACTCTCCAATCACGGTAACTTGGTTCGGGTCTCCACCAAACTTGGCAATGTGTTGTTGTACCCATTCAAGGGCCAGGCGCTGGTCATAGAGGCCCGCGTTTGCTGTTCCAGACGCCTGAAATGTTGGACCAGAGAGGAATCCCTGACCAAGAGTGTTAGGCCAGACTCAATTTTAAGAAACACGGTGTCGAGGCCTACAAAAGCTCCGAGGCGATAGTTCATCGCAACCCAAATTATACCCTTCCCTCCTTGACTCTGGCTTGCCTTGATAAGACCCGCCGCTGAAGGGCTGTAGAGAGTCTTTGATCCCAGAGTATATCCTCCTCCATGGATCCACACCATCCTGGATTGTCTGTTAGTAGGTCAATTTATCCATTCTGCGGCCGGTTACGCTTACACTGGTGCCCCCGCTCCTTGACCAGCAGATCCAAATACATCTTGCGGCACCATGACATCAAGGAACAAACAGTCCTCGGTGGCTGTCGGGTCGGGCGGCGGTGTTGCAGCAAGTGGCGGAACTTGGTATCCTGCGGAGATATTGAAAGCGGCTGTCCCATTGGCAATCCAATCTGCGGAGTAAATGCCCCAGGCCGGCAGTACCTGGAAGCAAGTCACAGCTCTGGAGCCGTTGTTGAACACCTTGGTGCCATTTGTGCTAGGGGCGACTGGAGCAGAAAAGCGCAAATTCCCGAGTGGAGGGGCGCCGTAACGCACATTAGAGAAGTTGTAGTATTGGCCGGACTCCTGTATAAACTTTAACATCTGGGGTACATCAGGTTCTCGACAGGACGTATCTATTTCTCACATTGTATGTCGCCTGGTGCAATTCATAGCCCAGGTCCACCGTTGGCAACGTGGGCGCGGGAGCTGCCAGACAACAGATGGCTCCTGCAAGAAGCAAGCCTGTCACACGCAACATCTTAGCCACTGTCGAGGCCAAGGATTACTGGCAACACAGAGAGAAGATACCACGGCTTCTTCCCTCTGTAATGGACAACAGCCCTGAACCGGAGGGGGGTTTTATACGGACCTTCGCTCTGTGCTTACCCCGGCTTTGCGGTCACTCGGCGTAAGGTGTAACGCGGGGTGAGAGAGCGAAGCAGGGGCAAGTCATCGACTTCTTTCCCTATATTTTCTGTCGCCTACTTGTAGCTTCCCAGAGAGCACAAGGAAGAGAGATTGGAAGCAATCACTGGGCGGCATGTAACAGGCGAGCTTCCTCATCAGGGCTAGACTCTCTCCGGCGGAGATGTCGTCCGGTGGAAATGGAAGTTCTCCAAAAGTCGCGGAGGTTCGTTTGCCGAAAAGATGGAGAAAGGAAGATAATTGATTCAGTTTGCATAAGACGTCCAAATCGAGGACTGCGTCGAAGATATAGCAGGTAACGAGTAGAAGTGAGGAAGGGGGATGAGAAAAGCAACATTAGCAATGATGTGATGGTGCTAATTGTGCCGATAGGGACTAGCTCACAAGCTAATACTCGTAATTACTCTAAAAGAAGCTTCTCCCCTAAGCTTCATTTGCTGAAGTCTGTGATTGCATTCGAGGGACATACCTACTTCATACCCGCGCACAAAGAACATACGGTGCTATCGACGAGGCTGATACGCCTATCCATTTTCTACTGAGATGGATCCAATAGGAAGACCGACATATCTCTGCAGCTCCCCTGAAGAAAAAGCATGCAACAGAGTAGGTCATGTATCAGCAGGCCGGGCTACCTATCTCAACGCTCTCCTCTGCTATTTAGTGTATCATGCACTAGCTTCATGAGGGTTCCAATTGTTCAACGGCAATAGTGATCACCATCCAAAACTTTACGGGTACTTATCACGAGCTGTTGACCTCGGCTTTTCGCCTAACTGTGTTGAAAGAGAATATCGCCGATAGGTCCCAATATTGCCGAGCAGCATACACGAGCATATCTACACGGTTCCTACATGGGCAGTAGGAATCAAGTTTCATGCGGGGAAAGGCTGCTGGACCAGCTACACACGTCCACCGGACAAGGGCTTCATCGTGCCCGGAGCGCAATATTTCCGGGGTTGGCGTCGATCCTTGGGCTAGCTCCAAGTCGCTAACTATACCAGCCGCGTCTCATCAGACGTCTAGACCGTGAAGCGTCAACTGCCGACTGTGGGATATCTTGCGGTGAAGACGGGTTACGGGGAGACTTGGGCAACCCGTCTGCGCAGGACCAACAGAAGAGCCGGCGTAGCCAAATAAATGCCTTCGCACGCTTTCACTTCTACACACAATCTCTGGAAGATTACTAATGACAACAAGGAAATGTCGTGACAAGGACTTTCGAGATATCCACGCATGTATCCAAGATCTGGAAGCGTACATACCAAGACTGATTTCGGACACCTTGTAGGCACTACCATGAGGCATCTGCTAGCCAATTGGCCACAGAGGAATGTCTCCTGTTGTGATTGTTGCATTTTTGACAACCCCGCTTGTGTGGGCACTGACGCGCTTCGTCTTGGCATATTACATACTTTCTGGCCCGGTACCCGCCGAGACGGGGGATCCCCAACCTCAATTCAGACCTCAAGTTCGGAGACTCATTATTCTCCGTGTGAGCCTCACGTCTCGAGCATCCCCTCACCTGACAAGCAACGTTGCGACCTGCTTAGACGAATCGCTTCATGACCAAGACTGGCAAGTGACAGCAACCCTTCACACCCCATGTTTGACGTCCTCATTCACACGGCAACCGGTCGGTGAGATAGTTGACTGCATGACCACAAACCAAGTTGTTTGCCTAGTGCTATGGATCCCACCCAGCGTTCTTCCCGGCTTGCATGGGCGTGCGACCGCTGTCGCCGTCAGAAGCTCAAGGTATCTTTCTACCCACCTCTGCGTCTCCCGTTTCCGCAACTTCCCGGCGGATGCTGACACACGAGTATACACAATTTTAGTGTGATGTGGAGAAGCCATGCATACTCTGTGTCAGGGCCGGCGTCGCATGTGAGCCGCAATTGTCGACCCAGGATGCTCCATTGAAGCGCAAGAGATCAGAACATTCAGATGTCAGTCGTCGGACCAAAGTGACAGCATCACTGGCTGCTTCAAGTTATGCTCAACATGGCGCCCCGCAGGTCCCGATGAGTACCACTTGTAGCCCCTTGAACGATACTACGCACACCGCAGGCTCCTCGCGCTTTGACAGTGCGAGGCTCGATGCGGCCGAGATCACGAGGACCAGTCCTGAGGAAAGCCAGCAGTATGGCGCCAATGACTCGTCGATGGGGTTCGCGAAGATCTTGCTCGGGGAAGACGACGATAGCGACTCGCCAGCCAGTGGAGCCATTCCAGGCGATGCAGGACGCTCAGCCGCCGACCCCCAGTCTTTGGGCTCTATTTTGACGCCGTTGCCTTCGCAGACCATCCTCCAGATCGCCGTGGATGCCTATTTCGACAGGGTGAACTGGTACATCATGCTCTTCCACCGGCCGTCGTTCGCGATTCGGACTCAAAACATCCTCCGGCAAACTGCCTGGAGACGCGACGAGCTGTGTGATGTGCTTCTTGTGGCGGTGGTGGCGGCGGTGGGCTTGCGATGTGTTGAACACGACAAGACGTGGAAAGGCCATCGTTTACTCGAGGCCTACGCGGTCACGGCCGAGTCACTCGTTTCGGACCTGATGTCGCAGATCTCGTCACGCTTCTACGAACTGATGCTGGAGTCGCGCATCGAGGTATTTCAGATCTGCATGCTGCTGACTATTTACCACGTATACTATGGCTCATCCACCTATGCCTGGAACGTGTCGGGTGTGTCCACCAGAACGGCGTATGCGCTGGCGCTCCACTGCGACAAAGCTCGAAAAATGGATGAGGTCGCTCGGGAAGTGAGCAATCGGTGTTGGAACCACTTGGTCGTCTCCGATCAATTCTCCTCAATGATATTCGGCCGTCCCGCATCGCTGGACCCGGCCTTTGCTCAATTTAAAAAGCTCGCAGACTTGGACGATACCGACCTCCCCGAAGGAACGGCAGCCCTCCCCGTCTTTCAAGTGCCGGGTCGACCTGTGTCATTCCTGACCTATCATACTCTAAAGTTTGAGCTTTACGACATCATCCGCCAGACATTACAGAGTTTCAAGGTCCTGCAACTTCAGAGTCCAGTATCTGTCCAGGATCTCAAGGCCTTGATTCAAGTCGTCAACTCCACGGAAGTCATGTTGCAGCAGTGGCATGACAATCTACCCGTGGTGTTCAAATCCTCGCAGTGGCCGGCCGATGATCCCTGGAACGTCCTCGAACTCGACCAGTGCAGTCCGGAGGAGCTCAGTTTGAGGAGGAAGATCGGGTTGCAAGGCTTCCTCCTCCAACTGTTGTACGACGCGGCCCGAGTTTGGGCCCATCGACCCCTGCTCAAACTCCGAATCTCCATATCGCCAAAGGAAGGCAATGACAAGATCGCCCTTGACGATGTTCCCGACTCTCTAGGTATTTCGGTGCGGACCGCGTTGCGGATGTCGCGGGTGCCCGTGCACGAGTTCGAGGGTCACCTCGCGCAGTCCTTTGTGCTCATGCACCTCTTCACGGCCGGCGTGATCCTCTGCATCGCGCCGACTTGTCAGCCGTACAGTCAGGTGGCAGGCGAAGCCAAGGCAGGCGTGCTCCGGATCATTGCCGCGTGTAGGGCCATTAAGGACGAGAGCAAGATCGCCAAACACACCGATCAGATGCTGACGAGGCTGTATAAGAAGACCATGCAACGGGAGATGGACAATGCTCTGCGGCCGCCAGACACTGCCGTGCCAAAGGACCGATTGCTGGCTCCTGCGCTCACCGAGAGGCACTCACAGGATAGTGGTGACTACGCTCGACCACACCGAGAGTCCAGTGTGCTGTCCAAATCGGCTCCCTTCCAAGCGGGTATGGCGACTGCGAGCTCGGCCTCTGGACGTGTAGGCACGCTGTCGGCTTTGGACTACCAGGACCGTATCGCCGATGAAGTGCCGGACCAGCAGCCCGTCGTCTCATACCTGCAGTTTGAATCGCTATACCACAACAACCAGATGAGCTCTTACATTAACGAACACATTGACGAAGCTTATGGTGCTTTTGAACAGAGTAAGTAAATCCGATTCGAGGGAGACTCCCCTTTTTCCCCTGGCATTCCCGCTCATGGCAGCCCCTTGTTGTTGAAGGAGATCAAAGAACATGACTGATGGCCAATGCGTTCCTTCTAGTGTCCAACCTCGATTTTGGCGACTTTTCTTTCAAGCCTTACTGACGAAATCATCCACCGCCACTCAAATCTTTTCATTACATCCCCGTCGGCCACGGCCTTTATCCTCTACCATCGTGCCCATTTCACGAGAGCAGACTCTAAACCACCATAATTTTTGCGGGTATACGGCGACGAATATACTCTCACACGACAAGTTAATCAAGAATCTCCGTCCCTCGACGAGCAATTCCTAGATATCCATAATGCCCCAGGTCGGAATGTCTGGTGATTACGCAAAGCCAGCCATACAGGCAATAATTGAGCTCCCCTTGTCGCACGTCCTCTTTTCTGTTTGGTCAGAGCGACAGTTGCAATCTATGCCTCGCCCCATTACCTGACGAAAACCCGACACCTAGAAGAAACGCAAGAAGAAGGATTACGAATTTGAAGTTGGAGCGGTAGATGCTGATTGCGCACGAGGCACCGAATCTACATTGTACAATTGACTTGAAATTCCAGTCGAGGACCAGACTCTCTCTTTTTTTTTTTGGCTTCTTCTCTCCTGCTTTTCCAGATCATTCATATCATGATATTCGCCCGTGAGCTCCAACCACTCAGGACGTGGGTACAGAGACATCATGTCTCTGAAAAGCCGACAACCCTTGAACGTGAGCGACGAGGAGGTTCATTGCTGATGACATCTCCCTTTTGGCGGTATACGATGGCGGTGATTCGATGTTCCTAAACCCTCTTCTTCATTCTCCCTTATCTTTCTCTCCTCCTCCTCCTCCTCCTCCTCCTCCTCCTCCTTCTCCTCCTCCTGCACGTCCCTACATGAATTCAATTTTGAATTTGATCAATCCAGCAAATCCAGAGGATTGACTTCCCTCTCGCCATCCGAGCCGGGAATCCCAAAGTCCCAGCCACCAAAGGGATGTTCCTCGCAGGACGGACTGCACTTATGTCCGGTCCTCTCCTCCTCTTCCACGGTGTACCTGGCCAGATATGTCTCCATGGCGGCCCACCTCTCCTCGTCCGTGGGACCTTCGACGATCCTCCGTCTCGACCGCTCGATGGCGGCGTGGGCATCGGTCTTGCGCTCTTTTCGCTCCTCCTCGATCTCACGCAGGGCGTCGGCCCGGTCCCACAGTCTGTCCATCAGGGATTTGTGCGCTCGGTGCTCGGTCGACCGCTCTTGCGAGTGCGCATGTGAGGGCGATGGCGGCGGCGGTGGTGGTTGTGGTGGTGGTGACAGTGCTGGCGCTGGCGACCGTTCTGGCGAGCGTCGTAACGAACGTCTGGGCGACCCTACTGATTGGCGTGCTGGCGAACGTCCTTGAGACCGGATGGGCGAACGTCCTGACAAACGCCCAGAAGACTGAGCCGGCGGCGACCGTCGCTCCAACCGTTGTGGCGTCCGTCCTGGCGACCCAGCTGACGACCCTCCTCGTGACTGTGCTGGCGACCGTCCTGGCGAGCTGGCTCGCGCCAGCTGCCCCGAACGTCTCAAACGGTGCACCACGTCCCAGAGGAAGTCGTCGGTCGGGAGGGCGTTCCTCCGCCTCTCCGCCCTCCGACGGGCCGCCGACATGTAGAAAGAAGGCATGGTTTGAGAAAGAACTGGGCGGCTTTAAATCCTCTCAGAGGGGGTCGCTGGATACAAGCGGGATGGGTAGAGTCGGTTGTTTGGGGGACAACGGTTCGCTTCGGAATTCTTTGAGTCGGTGAAGAAGGGGGAAAGAAAGAAAGAAAAGAAAATGAATAGTGTGACGGAGTGAGTGGCAGAGTGACAGTGTGAGATAGAGAGAGTGTGTGTGAATGAATATATTGAGAAAATTGAGGTCTCGGCGTAGGCTAGCCACGCGACGCCTTTACATGTTCCGACAAGAAGGAGGTCGTCGCAGGTCACGATTGTTGTCAGTAGCAGACAGAGGCGCGTGGAAAGCGTGGATAAGGAGGATAAGCAGGTACGAGAATAGAGACACTCACTCACCCTTCCTGGATGTGGAAACGCATGGCCCTGT
The DNA here is from genome assembly GCF_001642475.1 of Fonsecaea monophora. Lineage (NCBI taxonomy): Eukaryota > Fungi > Ascomycota > Eurotiomycetes > Chaetothyriales > Herpotrichiellaceae > Fonsecaea > Fonsecaea monophora. The sequence goes on along the minus strand of NW_019173933.1, from coordinate 168,227 downwards.
ATGAGGCAAGTAGATAGATCATGAACAGAGCAGTAGGAGGACAATACTAGGGGTGTCAGAAGGGCTAACTCACCCAGTCAGTAAGGAGAGACAGAGCGACATATCTCAGTCATGTCGATTGCGTCCATGCTGGGATGATAGTCAGTTGCGACGACTGCCTCACGGCAATAGAACAAAGACGGGGACAATCCGAAACGGTGGCTTCTCACAAAGAAAGATCAAGACAGCAGTGCAGCATCATCAGCATCATAAAGACATCACCTTAGTTTCGCGCACGAGCCACAATCACGTAACACAGATGCCCTACCTCAGCAGCATAGCCTCTTGCTTGTTCACCACTGACTGTTGCATATCAAACTCCTCCACTCCAGGAACAATCATCAAAGGACAACACACCCACCGACATTTGTGCTGTACCTCTATACCTTTTTTCCTTTTAAACGATTTTGCACAACTTCAAGTACAACACCTCGCCAGCCATCTGCACAAATAGAAACCCATCACCTCACCAGCATATGCGTGGGATGGTTCATCCCCAGAAGAGCGCTGGTCGTGTCGACAACAAAGTCTTGGAGCTCTGTGCACCATCACATCCGACTGGCCAGAATGAAGATCTGGGCTCTCAGCTCCCCAGTCACATCTCTGCCACACAACCTCCTCCTTCGTCTGGTGGCGTGGTCATAGACGGCACCTCTTGTTACTGACTTGGCACGAAGTTTGCGCTTGAAATACCGATTTCTGGATTTGGCATAGGACCCCTGCACCTTCTCGAGAGAATACTGCACAGGCTCCATCCCGATGTTGACGGCGAGGCAAACCTGGTCTTTATTGATGTCGAGTTTGTGTTCGGAACAAGAGGTCCAGATGCAGGCTGCGATACCTGCCCTCTCCATCACCCCGACAACCTTGGGAGTGACAGGCATGAAGAAATCCCGAAAGAGATGTTGCGCAAATTCCTCGACGTGGTCAGAGACTCCCAGTTTCACACATCCTTGATGCAGACGAGCAGTAGCCGCGTCGTTTGCCTTGGTTTGTGCGACGAGGTCACTTGGTTGGAGAGATCGATTCTGACGCGTGTGAGCTGATTCACAACATGCGGGAAAGGAACAACGACGCCCGTAGCAGCGCAGTCGCTCTACCAGAAGCACAAAATGGTTCTGCTGCTGTTCGATAGTCCTTTCGTGGTCGGAATGCGACATCAGGCCGGTAGTGGAAGTTTGTGTTCTACAGCACGCGTCAGCCTTGTCTGGATCTCAGGAGACAAGCGAGCGCAGCACCCGCCTTTACTTAGAGTCTTACGCGACTAACAGCTGTGAGAAACTAGTGTCGTGACGAGCAGCCGACACTCAGATCGGCAATATCTGGTAACAAGATAAATAGACGCGTTGTGCCCTAAGAATGCGTGAGGAGCAGACAAAGACCGGCTGGAGCAAGCGACTAACGTTGTGGTTTCGAAAGAGTAAGGCGGGCCAGTAAATGTGTTGAAGATGGATAGCAATCAGACGTTGGCCAGAACTGACCGAAAGCCTTGGATCGATGCAGTCGAGAGGGAACGGAAGACTTCGAGGTCGGGCGGTAGAAAGTGCGCGAGGAGAAAAAAGAAAACGTGCACTGGCGCTGCTGCGCACAGAAGTCGATCTCGGCGGGAAGTCGGCCATGTTTCCTGTCACAGAACAGAACCGTCACTTTCGTCCTTCAATTTTGATCTTTTGTGTCATTTTTTTATGTCTCATCTGAAGATTTCATTCTCGTTGCCACATCATGCTTGTTTCTTTTCAACTTTTGGAGCCTTCAACATGGTGAATACCAAGATGGTCACGCCCAACATGGCACTGCCACCGATCACATAGGCCGTCTCACGACCAGCCCACCAAAACAGACTGCAGAACACAATGGGACCCAGTGCCCTCCCAAATTGTCCCCAGCTCCGCAGAGCTCCCAGAACTTCTCCTCGATTACTTTCTCGCGCTTCAAAACTCCCCAAACTGTTCAGCCCGGTGACAACCGTAGCCGAGGTCACCGCAAGTAGTGCGCCCGCACAGTACAAGCCAGTGGTGTTTTCTATGCGAGACAGCAGGAAAAAGGCCAAAGTGCTGGAGACGACACCTGTTTTTACTACCGTCAGTGGCGGGAGGCGACGGACGATGGACCCCTGAAGTAACGAGGCAATCAATCCAACAAACCCCAGCAATCGCCCATTGACTTTGGACGGTGACTGGTGGTCTGGAAAGAGAACAGACGTGATCAAGAATGGCAAGGAGAATTCCATCCCCGAAAATGGTAGGAGAAACAGGAGGTGGATCGCATTCAAAACGACCGGATTGTTTGTATGACTGAATTTCGTTGAGCCGGACTTGGTGGTCTTGGAGTCGGAAGTCGCACTTTTCACGGGCCTTGTCTCTGGAAGATGGAAATAGAGGTATAGCGTCTCGACGACGATCAGCAGCAGCGAGAAGCCGGCGGCCGTGGCAAACGGGTTGGCGATTACAGTGGTGACACTGGCAAGGGCAGCGCCCATGGCGGGACCAAAGGTGAAGGCGATACTGAAGCATGCGCCCACAAGGGCCATGGTCGACCCCCTTTGCTCCTCGGTGCTGATATCCGTAGCAATGGCCGTCGCCAGCTGAACATTGCCCTCACTCAGCCCGCCCACGATTCGGCTCAGTAGAAAGGTGCGGAAATCCACGGCGAAGCACCAGAGCGCAACGCTCGCAATGTTGCCACACATGCTCCATAGCAGCGCCGTCCTTCGACCATATTTGTCCGATGCACGTCCAATGATGGGAGATGCGAGGGCTTGCAAAAACGAAAACAGAGAGCCCAGGGCGCCTCCGAGCAGGATTATATCGTATTTCTCATTGATGGGCACGGCGAACGACGACTTGTACGCGTTCAGGTAGTGGAGGATACGATTCAGTGCTGAGTCTGGGTGTGTCTCGAGGCCGCGATAGAAGGCGAGCAGCGAGGGGAAGAGAGGGAGGATGAATGTGAATGAGATCTGCCAATTGGAGGACCATGTAAGCATATGACATTTTACCATGTGTTAGTAGCTGAGTCCGCACTCACCAGGTCCAGAAGTAATGAGATGAAGAGCACCCGCAGGATCTTCTTCCGCTGTTGAGGTGCGATGATGTCCATGTTGCTCTCCCTCCCCAGAAATTTAATGTCGGGCCGAAATTCCAAGATATTGACGTTTAGCGCAGGGAGTCAGTCACCACCAAGCAAAGCTCAATGCTGCAGCAGAGGGTGATATTATGGTGAAAGAAAAGAGAGACGCTCTATTTCTCGGGTTGGAGTGAGGCTCGGAGGGGACAGGACAAAGCTGTTCCAAAAAGATATGTATGCGACCAGCGCTCGAGGGCAATTATGTATGTATATGTCTGTGTGTATGTTATGTATTTACAAGGCAAAAAGGGGCCGTCAATTCATTCACTGAAGGAAACAAAGCGCGCGAAGAAGATCATCATCAGCTCATGTCATGTCATCCTTTCGGTTTTTTTTGGTGGTGGTGGTCGTCGTCGTCAGTGTTGGGTGGGTGAAACGAAAGTTTGCGCGGCTCGGCTGCGCTGCGCTGCGCTGCCGTGACGTTCGTTGGGTGGCGGGCTCGAGAAATGCGTCTCCATTGAGCATCGCGCGGGCCACAAAAACGGGCAAAGACATTCCACACACGGAGCATTTCGGCCCCCTTGCATGTGTGTGACGACCTTGAGCACGTTTTAGTTCCTTCTCGCGTGTCGAACGAACCCCTGCACAAGTAGCGTGTAGGTGGTGATCGGCAATGCCTCGTAAACGGCATTACTAGGCAGTGCCTATTTTAGGGTACCACGGCCACGGCCACGGAGTCTACGAGGCCACGACAGCCTTACAGTATTACTCGGTACTCGTGTGGTCAGGGTAATGAAGCTAGAAACTTTCGAAGGATTCAGGGATGGGGAATATTCTGAGGAGGGTACAATAATCAATGCTCTCTATTGTTTTTGGTAGACAAAGGCATGTATGTATAAAGCGGTGTGTTGTCCCTGGTCTCTCGAAGCTTCACTCGATCATTGCATCCAGCTAACAGCATGGGTTTGCAGGCTGGCTGCCCTGCCACAGAACAGTTCGAGCTCAGCTCAACCACCAGACTTGATGTTCGATAGTTCTAGAACAAAACAGCATTTCTTGTGGTTCATGATGAAAGCCCTCGTTTCGCCTAGCTGAACCTATCCCAAACATTCCTAACAAGAGCATTTTTCTCTTCCGGTCATCATTCGTCTGGCTTCTGGCGGCCTTTTGTTGCGCGATACATACCGTGCGAAAGGACAATACCAAATCCATATGTGGAACAACCTGCAACCGGAAACACCGAAAATTGGGTCCGGAGAGGTGTGCATTTTCCTCCCAATTCATTCCTGACATGGCTTTGGTGGGCTTTGCCTTGAGGAAGTATCAGCCAAAAAGAAGATGAATAACTTTTTGTCTCGGCATCTAGATGTCATCTTCCATCGGCAGGACACCCTCGCGCTGCATCTCGACTCCCACCTCCTCGACCCTCTTCCACACACGCAGGAGATTACCACCCGTGATGCCCTCGACTTGGGTGTCACTCAGGCCGCGCCTCAACAGCTCCTTCAACAGGTCGGGAAACTTGGTCACGTCCTGCAACCCGGTCGGCGTGGTCGGCGTGCCGTCAAAGTCGCTACCGATACCGACGTGCTCGAACCCGATCTTGCCGCCAATGTACATGATGTGGTCGGCGACCCAGGCGAGGGTCGAGTTGGCCGGGTAGAAGGCCGGCAGGGTGTCCGGGACGGTGGCGTTGACGCACGAGATGAACTCGGGCACAAACGTCACCATGACCACCGAATCGGTCTGCTTGACCAGCGGGAGAATGTGGTCCGGGACGTTGCGCGGGTGAGGACACAGCGCGTGCGCCGACGAGTGCGAGAAGATGACCGGCGCCTGGCTGCCGGGAAACGCCTTGGTTTGGTTGCCCGCAAGCACGTCGTGCATTGTCGCGGGATGGACGTGGGCTAGGTCAATCTACGTAGGCGGCATTGATCAGTCATGGCCAGGGTTCACTCATCTGTGGAATCAAAGGAGTGCTCCCACTTACTATCATGCCCAGACGGTTCATCTCGCGTATGAGCTTGGTGCCTAGCGGACTCAATCCACCCCAGTGCGGCGCTGCAGGTATGGCGGCTCCCAGATCAAGCGGTTCCTCGTGGACCGCCAGCTGTGCAGCGTCTGCAAAGGCATTATGGCAATTGTGCGTCAAGGTGACATATCTGGCCCCGAGGCTGTGGTAGAGACGCAGCATGGACGCATTCCTGCCGATCATGTGCAGTCCCTCGAGCCCGATCGGGGAGAGCAGCTTGCCGTGACGTCTGAAAGCCTTCAGGGCTGTGGTGCTGTCGAGCGTGGCGGGAGAAAAGATGTCTGGATGGGCGGCCTGCAAGCGATGGATGAGGTCGATTTGTGAAAGTGCCAGAACGACGGCTGCCATGCAAATATTAGAGGGGAAAAAATGCTCGTCCCATTTTACAGCATGCAAAAGTACTTACTGGAAGCGTAATTTTCATTGGAAAAGTCGAACCCGTCTGCCGGACATTCGACCCAGCAGCTCCAGAAGAACCCGCCCTGTCCGCCCTCCTTCAGCCGGGCCAGGTCATTATGGTCCGGCATCCCGCCGCCTTCGAACCGCGAGCGGAAGTCCTGGTCGTAGATATGGTTCTGGAAGTGCGAACGTATACTCCATGCCAGGTCATCATGTCCGTCTAGTTGGTGGACGGTAGTCGCTCGGTCAGCTGGAACGACACTGGCAACGTTCCCATGAACCTATGGAGGTATCGACCCAGGACACCAAAGGGGTGGGGAGGATGGGGTTTTGATACTCACCTATTAGAGGAGTCCCGGCCATGATCCTTGCGACACGCTGATCCAATGATAGAAAAGACGAGGGAACCAGAGAGAACAGGTATCGGTCTGGTCTGGAAAAGTCGTCTTTCAGTGCCACTCCAAGACCAATGGCCGCAACCAGGAACAACAACAACGGCCGCCATTGAAATCCCCGGTATCGGTCGTAGCTGTCGTCCGCGGTCAATTGAGCTTTGGCCTTTTGGCCGTCTTTAACTCGCACCATAACCGCGTGGCTGTTAGAATCAACGACGGGGAAATAGGTTGGTTGTCGCACGAATGACACTTGACGACGCTGACACCAGAGTCACTTCCAGACAGAAGGAGGAACAAGACAGGCCTCAAAATGAAAAAGACACACCACCAAGTAGTAGTAGATGGGGCCGACTATGTTTTTTTACAAGTTACCAAGTACAAAGGGCGCAAGATAAGTGGCTGTCGACTTATTGGATATAAATGTGCCTCGCCGAGTTATTGAGTGGAGCCGAGATCCACTGCGCCATACTCCTATTCCAGAGCATATACTTCGTGCACCTCGACGGTTTACTTGATATATCCCTCGGTAAAGAGATCACGTAACACGCCTTGTGTCTACATTTGACTGCAGCTCAGTGCTCGCCGTGCTTTCGGACTAGTTTCTTCAAAATCCCCATGGCGCCAGATTTGTAGCTGCCCCCGAAGATTGCGTAGTGGTTCAAGTGATGATACTGCAGGAAAACAGATCAGCCCATCAAGGTGGTTGACGAGGGTTGAGGGATGCTTACACTTTCATATAATGACACTCGATCCTCGTATTCACTCACCGGCTCCGTCTTGGGGACCAGCTTATGATATTCGTCCCAGAATGATGACGGAAACCCGCCAAACATGTGCATGATGCCAAAATCATACTCGTTGTGTGCGTAGCATGAGGACGGGTCAAAGACCACCTCCTCCCGGGGTCCAGGTGTATCCGGGGTCGTATTGTCACGGCCGACGAAGCTGCCTTTGGACTTATTGCCTGACCAGAGATCGCCGTGGACAACGACTGGCCTGACCCCGTCGCTGCCACCCAGATGGTTGCTGCCAAGCAGCTTCGGCACCACCTCGCGGACTGTCCTTTCCACAACCTCGCGCAACTCCGGGTCTCGCCCATTATTCTCTTCTGCCTTCTCGAGGATCGCGAGGAGCCGTCGCTTCCCGAAAAACTCGGCCCACGACGAGGCGAACGTATTGTCTTGGGGCGTGTCTCCGCAGCACGTTGTGACCGGAAACCCAAACTGAGGTGAATCGTAGCCCTCCGGAACCGGGGCAGGAGTCGTGTGCAGCTTTGCGAGTTTTTCTGCCAGAGACATCCCGCTGCCTCTGCCACCACCGCCTCCACCTCCATGTCTGGCTCGCGACGATAACCGTCCATCGAGGTCCAAGAATTCTGTAGCAAGGAAATACCCCCCACCTTTCTCCAGTTGTCCCCAGGCGAAAGATCGCGGACACAGGCTGGGCACGGCGTCATGGATGGCGTTCAGCGAGGCATGCTCCCCTCGGAACATGACCTCTGCGCCAGGCGAACGAGACTGTTTCACGAAAATGGACGTGGTGGACGTGGTAATGCGGAATGTTGATGCAAAGCCAGAGCCGCCATGGGTGGAAATGTGGGCGGTGCTTGCATCAAGGTGGAGGGCGCGGACAATTGCTGGGTCTATGGTGGGCATATTGATCACAGTGACTGGGCAAAAAGAGCGATCCCTCTGGTTGGGGATTCTGCCTTTCTCATTGCAGCATGTTCATCTCGTCCTCTTCAATCATGTATTAAGTAGATGTAGGGCGAATAGAGTGATGTGCTATGATGTAATCGCGTATCCTCGGCGCAGTTGGCACCATCTTCGGGTCATTGGTTCACCGGACGAGGCTGCAGTCTGATCCTTGTGGGCGCATGACAGGTGGTATATGTATCTGGATAGCTGAGAGGGAAATTTCTTTTGCAGAATCATACAATGCTCTGCCCTTAGATACTTGGGTGACCACGGCACAGTCATTGAGCCTTCGAATATATGCATGGGTCCATGAATGGCTGCATCAGCCAGCCTTGTGCCTGCAAATTATCTGTTTGCTTCCCTTAGGTCCTGATAACCCAATTCCGTCTATGTGCCTCGAGCTCAGAAGCGCCTTCGCTATGCCTCGATAAGTCATTCAGTTAAGCAAGTCAGCAATCCTCTCCTCTTGACGTAGAAACTGCTACCTCCGTCCAGTGCCCTTGGGTTTGGCTTTGCCCTCCGCATCACTATTCACGCCACTCGCCGTTCCACTATCCAGCCCTCCGCCGCCTGCACGTTTCTTCTGGCGTAGTGTCTGTCCCTGTCCCTTAAAGTGAGGCTTCACTTCATCGCTTCCGACAGGCTCGCCATTGTCATCCCGCTTACGTAGTGGCTTGACCTCATACCCGAAGAACAGCTTTCCAGGTGCCAGACGCAGGGGTTGGGGACCATTTGTTCTTCTCGCTGGTGGAGATTTCGCGGCATTTGTGGATACACCTCCCACAGGTGTAGATGCGCTAGGTGTCGGAGCTTTCGATCCCCTCTTCGAACTGAGCTTATGGCCCTCGGAAAGGAAATGCGAGGACACTGCGCGGGCTCCAGCGGCAGCTGTGTTAGAGGACGGGGCTATGCTTCCGTAGTTGATCGACTGTGCCATGGTACCCTGAAAATGCACTGGTCCGCCATGTGGCCTTCCCACGCCGCTCCTAGGTGTGCTTGTCCCACTCGTTCGCTCGGGAGGCACATATCCAACAGGAGTGGCGAAATCGACTTCCAGGTCGGTCTCCATAGTCACGATGGCGTGCGAATCTGTGTCTGGCTTAATCTCCAGCACGGCAATATCGTATGTCTGGTCGTTGTATTCAAATGTGAATATATCACCCTTTGTCAGACACGAGAAGTTTCGGAATGCGTTTTCGAGCACGGCCCGTGGGTCGGAGATGTCGAGGAATGCGGGTGACTGAGGTTGGAGCTTGATGAATTTGCCAGGAGGGAGATCTGTCGACTTGATCTGAAGAAGGTCGCCAGGGTCCAACTCGAGGGTTTTCATCAGCTGTCCCAGAATATCAGTATATGCCCTTATAGCTTGGCGGAACAGCGCAAATACCCATTGTGGTAGATATATCCTCCCTTCCTCTGCGATGAATTCCAGCACACCAGCATGCGTACTCTTGCCAGCATTCCCGTTTATCAACTCAAACACCATGGGATATGTAATGTGGAGTCTCGTCAGTTTGTCCAGCGCCGATGGTGGCATGAACACCTTTCCACCATAGTTGACATTCTTTCTATCAGGCCCGCTCATCATGACCACGGGGTAACAGCGGTAGTATTCATCGAACCGACCCATCGAGCGGCCAAATGGGGGTGGTCCGCGTAGGAAGGCTGGGTAGTCCATCGGATCGTGGTAGAAAGACTGAGCATGTCGGTGAGTGAAAGTTGACGGTCCATAGTGAAAGGCTTACCATTTGGACCGTAGTGGCTTTTGCTAAATGTGAAAAGAAGCACTGAAAGATACAGGCTGGTTTTGGGATCAGGAAATTCACAAGGCGACCAAGGATTTTGTCGCGATGCGGGGTGAGGATACGTGGAGTTGTAGTCTTAGGATCGACGGACGATAGAAAAAGAACGGGTTCAAAGGGTCGGCAGTCGCTGATTCTACTACAAGGATGTTTAGTGAAAGTGACTTTGTGGAAGAAGGACAAGTGCCTTTCCCTTTGGTGAAATGCGGTCCAGGCACCATCTGCGGCGAGTTGAGGTGGTGACGCAGCTGCGCTTCTCTGGTGCCGCGGTTGGCGGACATCATTCCACCAGCTTAATTCCGCCGCACACCAGACAACCACCTTTGTACCTGGTACCTCAAATCGAGTCAATGGTTGTAATTACTCCTCTTATCACCCAGGTAGCTACGTGCAGCAATGGCCTATAACACGCCTGGCTCTAAACGGGCGGCCGAAGACTATGTCCGCACCACCTCCCACTCCAACGACGGTTTCTACGGCCAGCCTACCAAAAAACCGCGCTTCGACGTGCGCAACCCCTCGGCCCTTGCCCCCGATGCACTAGAGGACGATGCGATTTTGGAAGCGGATGTCATCGGCGCACGTGGCCAGCAGGTGAAGCGCGGCGCAGTAAACATCGACGGCTACGACTCGGACTCAGACAATGACAATTTTGACGCTCGCGCCGATAGAAAAGCTAAAGCGAACGCAAAGGCGGAGAAGGACAAGTCCAAGGAGGAAGATGAAAATGATATGTTTGCCGATTTGGAGGAGGACTTCAAAGATGGGGACGATTCAGAAGGCGACATCGGACGAAGAGGCGGCAAGAAAAAAGCTGTTCGGTTCATTGACGAGGACGAGATAGAAGGCCAAATTCAAAGTTCAAAAAGTGGTGGCCACGTCTCTGCTGATTTCTCGCTCAACGGGCGGGGAAAGGGTAAAGCCAAAGAAGAGGACGATGAAGTTGAGAGCAGCAGTGAGAGCGAAGTGGACGATGAAACTCGAGCAAGCACCGGCGAGCTTGATCCCGAACTTGGAGCTGGGAGCAAGAAGTCACATGCGCCCAAGTTGGATGCTTTCAATATGCGTGCAGAGCAGGAGGAGGGCCGCTTCGACGATCAGGGAAACTATGTTCGCAAAGCTGCTGATCCCGATGCCATTCACGATATTTGGCTCGAAGGCATGTCGAAGAAGGAGATGAAGCGAGCAAGGGAGGCTGCCGACAAACGAGAAGAAGAGCGGAGAAAACGTGACTTGGAGGAGGATGCAAAGTCAACAGGCGACGTTCTGGCCGAGCTCATTCCGCTGCTGGAACGTGGCGAAACCGTCCTCGAAGCCCTCGCTCGCCTCGGAAAGGGCAAAGACAAGAAACCAAAATGGCATTCCAAGAACAAGCACAAGAAACAGAATGGCGAGTCAGACGGGAATCCTGCAGCAGAAGACCAGGCTGCAGAGCAGGCTCGAAAGGCAAAGGTCGAAAAGATCAGTGGCGCAGCGGCCATCTTATTAGGCAGGGGCCAAGCAGAAGTTTACGACACAGAAAGAGAATTGCTCATTCGACAATATCGACGAGAAACTGGTAATGAGTGGAGCGATCCCCCGCAGCCCAACGATACAGATACTCATGCTGATGCTGAAGACTCCACGCCGCAGCTGTGGGAGTATAGGTGGACTGATGCTAGGGATGGTGGGGCAATAAACGGGCCCTTCGATGGCCATACCATGAAACAATGGAGTGATGCTGGCTACTTCGGCGAAGGCGTCGAATTCCGTAGGCGAGACGGTGATGACGACTGGACCAGAGTGGCCGACTTTGCCTGATGAGGATGATGTTGATGTTGTGCGATATTCCCAATAATTGACTTCCTAAGCATGGAATATTCCCTTGTCCGTTGGGCCTTCTTCGCCTTCGACAGCAGCCGCTTGCGTATGCTGGAATGTCATGACTCGCCAGTTGAGCTCTCGACGCCAGAACAACCCATATGCCAGTCGATTACCACCAGGCTCAGAGCAGAGGCCACCACTGCCCGGCATCTTACGAGCGAAAACACAGACTCGGAATCTGGAATGGATCATAGCCATCGCGCAGCACACGCACGGTTCATGTGTCAGATAAATGTCGAGTCCACTGCAGAGATATCCTTCAGACCGCGGATTCGGTCGTTTCTCTGGCACGGCATCGTTCACATTTGTTTCGAGGACAACATTGCCGAGCCCAGAAGTAATGTCACGGAGTATTTCTTGATCTTCTCCATACTGACTCTCGACTGGTGTGAGAGCTTGGCCAGACGGTGTTTCCGAGCACGTGTCCTTGAACTTGAGGTGTCCTCCCGCTCTGATGCGTCGACGGAGTTCCTTGTTGGCAACCATGGCGACAGCACGCATGACGGCGTGATATTCGGGTCTCCCTTCTCCGTTGTTTGCCATCAGCGACTGATGGGTTTCTGGATCATCAGACCACCAACGAGCGTCGCCAGCCACCGCGACGACTGTGGCAGTTTCTGGTTCCACCACAACAGCACCGACGCCTCTTCCGTGACCGTGTTCCCTGGAAGCATGGGCAGCCTGTCTTGCGAGCTCCATGTATGTATCCGTGGCCGGGACTTCCAGTAGAGTCCGCATCCGTCGAAGTTGGTGGAGAGGTGGAGCGTCTTGAAGGACCTGTGCAGCCGGGTTGTAGATTGATGGCCAATAGCGCTCCGTCCAGAGCGCAGCCTGTTCTGCACTCAGAGGTGCGTGTCGTGGGACAACGGCATCAAAGCAACGAGGGAGACCTTCAACATCGATATGCGGCACCAGCGTGGCCTTGATATCCTCCCATGACACGACCGTGTTTGGCACCAACAAGAAGACGGTTTGAAGACCTCGTGCGTCATAATCACGCCGCCACGTCAAGTCCAAAGGTAGGTGAGAGAGAGAGCATACACGGCGGAAGTGACTGAATGAAGGGTGTTTGCCGCCGTTGGGGATGACGGGCTTGACGATGCTGGTCACTGTGGTCAGCTCCAGGTTACTCATGAGAGTCTCTTGAGTCAGCTACCTTAGTGCTTTGCTCGTCAACTTGGCCGGGATCTCGATGACAAAGGCCTGGACTGGAATGCCACAGTTAGTTCAGAGAGATCTGGCGAGAAGAGTAGAAAAGGGTGCTGTGCCATACCGAACACTTCCTCAGAGCGGTTTTCGTGAACCGTCTTCAACGGCTCGAGGAATGAGATTTTTTCAACCATGTCTGGAGGTTGCCGAGGTTTGGATGCATCGTAGAGTAGAGAAGAAGAACTACAAAAGGTGGTGACGGAGAAGGGATTTTGAAGAGGGTCGGTGGGAGGCAGCTGCCTCTTTGCAGTGGATAATTTTTATGGGAGGCAGTTGCACAGTCGCTCTGTCGCACCTGCAATAGAACCAAGGTGATCCCACTCAGAAGAGTAAGAGAGAGTTGAATGGAAGCAACGACAAGGCGTTGTTCCGGTGCAAACGAAGAAGAGGCCGCAAACGCTCCACTGGTAGAGGAGGCGATGAAGGCAGTCGAGTGTCAACGCTCACCACTATCACCCGTGTTGGGGGAAGAAGAGAAGAAAATCTATATACAGTAGAAGGAAAGGACAAAGGTAAGTGAATCGGATGTAACTATTGTTGCTTGTCTAAGGCCGTGGTTTGATTGTCCTTTTTTCCCCTTCCTTCGAGTCATTCAATTATTTTGATGCAAGTGAAAGGAAAGTGAATTTCGAGGCTTGGCGGATAAATGTTGTTCCGCAGAGAGTCTTGAAACTCTTCTTCATTTGGCAGACAATATGATCATCCATCCAACATTCTATACATGTCCTGATATAACTCCACCTCGGTCCCATGATCACTGGCAATTCCCTGTCATGATCACAGGTAACATAGGTACATAGAAGAGAAGGCTGTGCGATTCCACTATCGCAAAATCTTATGTGTCCAGAGGTCGTCACTGTTCATGATCCCCTCGTTGTTTGTGACAGTCTCTCAGCCTCTGGTCAGAAACTTGATCTTCACCTCTTCCCACAGAGTAATAAGACTTTGGAACCGGTCCTGCTCTAGCATCCATGGTATGTGACGAGGGGCCGGATCCGTGTCTGCATAGTCGAGACTGAGAACTCGATCCGACATGGCGTCGACTGCATCAACACACATCTCTCGCACTGCATAGCAGTGTGCCCGTCTCTGTATGGCTTCTCCTGCGTGGGTATTCCAACGAGGAATCCGAAGGGTTGAGATTTGCATCCACGTTGTCTCGTGAATCCACGCTGTAGACGTCGACAATGTGTTCAGAAGACCAGCTTTACCAAAGCTCGTTAGAAGCGTGGTTCCCAGGGAATCGTACATCTAATTTGAGGCGATGAGGCAGGCGATCAGACGACGGCGTATCCGGAGCTCCAAACACAGCGGGCCTCCAATTTTCCATCTCGTCCTTTAGATTGAGTCTGGCTCGGGCAGGCCGTGTGGCTAGGTCTGGCTGCATGAGCCGCCTCTTTTCGTCATTTTTCCCAGATATAGTCATCATCACCATATTCTGCATCATAGCGTGACCCCGATGTGTAGTATTCTTGATCAAGTCTCCAGCTTCAGCGTCAAAACAAGTAGACTCACGTAAGCCGCCACGCTCAGGGCGGTCAGGGCGATGACGACATTCCCACTCGTCCGGAACCTCTTCCTGCCTAGGCCGTCGTCTCCGACCTCGTTGAAGAACTGTCGATTCCCTTGCTGTCTGCGATAGGCACTAACCAAGAGCAGACCGACGGCGTAGGCGGCGAAGAGGGCGCCAATCGAGTAGAACTCCGAGGTGAAGATCTTGAGGACCACGAGGGCGAAGGAAAACTGCGAGAGGGACGTGCGGATGTACGCGCCCTCAAAGGTGCGCTGGGCGGCACGGATCTCGACGAGCTCGTCGTTGGTGAGGTCGACGGAGCGGGCGCGGTGCATGCGCAGCCGGAACCGGTCTTCGGGGTGACGCGAGGAGAACATGCTGGGGGGGCAAGGGGGGCCAAAGGGCGGGAGGGAGGAAGGTGTCTGTCTGTACTCGGTACTACGTTACCGACAGCATAGCAGAGAGACGGGCCCTTGAAGGGACTTTTTTGTGAGACGCAAACTTGTTCGTAGCGTGGTAGCTTCGTTGTGGTAATATGTGTATGTGTATCACGTCATTGCTTCGGGAGATTCCCCAACATCTTTCCTACTAACTACATACATGTATTAAAAATAATGCGTCTTGCCTGTTTTCTTTTCAAGCCGCTGTGGGTTTAGGGTCAAAGAACTGAGTTTTCGCTCTTTTAATCTGAGGTTTTGTTCGAACAGTTCATCTTACAATTCTTGGTCGATATACTTCTTAATAATGATGAAATCCCCGTCCCTCTGCGTGGGAAGATTAGCATATGCGTTTGATCCAGACCAGAATCGGGAAAGCACATGGGTGTGACATACCGAGTCCCACTCCCAGGGTAATCCAAGGATTCTTTTGGAGGCTGTGGAACTATGATTTTATCATCGCTTTCCCAGAGACTTGAGGCGTACGACGTTTGAGAAAGACCCGAATTTGAGCCTGTCTCGCCAAAATCAATATGGGGTTCGTCAAAGTCAGTGGCAATGGTCTCCGAGAGACGCGTGGAAACAGCATCGGGTTCATCGATGCCTTGTCCGAGCTTCGTGTTATGCCGTTCACGGTATTTCAGCACCGCTCTGCGTCGTAAAATGGCCGCCCTCCGCCGGTCAGCGACAACCCGAGAGGCCTGAGGATACTTGTGGGCGACGTACTGTCTGTCAAAGGGTTCAAAGGCTGTGGCATCGAGCTTCTTGGTGCCTGGGAGCCGATCATGTCGCGCTGGACGGCGGACGATCATGCTTACTCTAGAAGAGGCAATCAACAGTGGTGACAGGACCACCATATATCTGCTGCGCTTCGGTCTCATCGTCGTCGTCTTGGACCGTTCCTCCTTGAGAGCGCCTGAAGACGACGACCGCGTCGAAGCAAACGCCAACCTAAAGACCGCCTCCCGGGTCCTTGACCACGTCTACGCGGAGAGCGGCCGTCGCTACGGCGACGTCGTGGCCAGGCCTCCTTTAGTCCGAGAGACGAGGAAGTCCAAGTCGACGACGAGTTCCAACAGCTAGTCTTGCAGATTATCGTCTCGCCGCTTTTCCAAGATCTCGAGGATTTTGAGGGGAGATCGTTGAGATTTTGTTTTTGGGGGGGGGTTTTTTTGTGGAGATAATATCCTTCTTTAGGCGACAAGGTCGTGAGATGTTCGATAGTTCTCAAGCGTCCTAAATTTTTGTGAGGTTTTCCCCTTCAACATACCATCTTCTGTAGATTAAAGTGTGTAAGTTAGTGTCAGACGGCTGGTTCACAGTAACTTGATGTGTCAGGAAGTGCCAGCTATTACCTTGTACTTAAAAACTAATAGACCCGGCGAGCCGGATACCTAGGTACAGTACGATAGACCTTCCTGAGTCTCCGGCAGGGAGCCGAATCAGGCCCTTTTCGCCTGACTGACTGGCTACCAACTACCAACTACCAACTACCCAGCTACTCACGTAAGCTGTACCGTATTTAGGTAGGCACGTAGGTCACACCCATGAATAGCTATGTACTTGGTGTAGATAACGTACACAGTACACAGTACACAGTACGCGGTACATGCCCATTGGGGAGTACCTATGTAATCGCGCACAGGACGAATTTCCACTCGTGTGGATTGCTTGCTAATTACATGCACACACTCACTCACTCACTCCACCTGGTCGGTGCCGCCGGCGTCGAAATCGATCAGCGCGTCGCTCAGGATGCGCAAGATGTGGCAGAACTCCATGACGTTGTAGCGCGTCCCGACTTCTTCCAGGAGGTACACGTAGTCGAGGAGGACCCTCCTCGCGGAGGCGTAGCCGCCGTTTTGGGCCACGCCGGAGAAGGTGATCGGTCCGCCGTGCTGGATGAATGTTTTCGCGGGGCACGTCGTTGTGGTTGTGGTTGTCGGGTCCATACCCATACCCATGTCGAGATCGGTGTCGGTGGTGGTGGTGGTGGTGGTGGTGGGATAGCTGGTGAAGCCGACTTCGCCGACGAGGTTCCAGTCTACGGGGTCAAGAAGTTCGAATGCCTCGCGCTCCCTGTGTGCTGGCTGCTCATGGTGGTCGTCTGTCTCGTCCGGCTGGGGCATCACGAAGACATATAGCCCAAGCACGAGCGCGGCGTGCACCAGAGCGACCTCCGCTTCGTAGGATGTCCCGTCAATGAGCCGCCGTCTCGACATGCACGAGAAGGTGTGCGCTGCATGGAGACATGCCCGCCGGGCCGCAGCCGTTTGTGACCAGGTCGCAATGTCGTCGAGTGCATTTTTCGCCCTCTCGGCCCCGTCCCTGCCGGACGCGACCTCAAACACCCCAAGGTCGGCCGTCATCGACAGGTTTAAGTGGTGCCAGAAAGCCTCGCAGTTGGGGTTGATGATGCGCATGGTTTCGCCGTACGACCTCCACATCTTGATGAGGAACGGGGTAATCGCGGCGGCGTGCTCGTCGTGGGCAAACATCTCTGCTGGGATCGGTAGATTCGAATGCCCGGTAGTGAGAGGGCTGTATCGGTGTCTGGCTTCCGCACTACAAGAAGCATTCACGTTAGCAGTGGCATATTAAAGCGCGCGCGCGCACGTGTAATGAGTCGTCTCGAGAGCACCCGCTCGCTAAGGAGACTTACATTCGAATCCAGGCCGTCGAGCAAAGACCAAAGAACCCTATTTCACTAGCATCCGAGGCTGGCGGGAGAATGGCCGCATCAAGCTGCGGAATCATTAGAGGCATGATGGTCAACGAACCAGCGTCGACCATCTGCGACCATCGCCTTTCGGTGGCGGCCTGAAATAACTCGGTCTTGCAGGGGAAATAGAAATGGAGCTGCTCGGTTCGGATAATGGGGTTGTGATCGTCGAGGTGGGAGAAGAACGAGTCGGTCATTATCAGACACAGAATCAATCTCTTGATCGATTCTATGCGTGTCCAAGCCCTCCACGTGGCGAGATTGTCCAGGGATTGGAACATGGCCGCCGACAGCTGCTCGCCTTCTTGGGGGTGGAATAGCCCGTGCCGCTGAGCGGCATTGATTGTCTCGTTGTACAGCAGGCGAGAATGTTCGGGCAGAGGCTGCTTCGGGTTGATGGCAGCCAACGACAAAAGGAGGAGTGAAGCTGCCAGGGTGCTCAGGAACTCGCCCAGTTGAACGTCTCCTTGTGAGCTCACGACCAAGTCGCGGCGGCATCTCTCGATCGCGTTGCCCAGGTGAGATCGCACGAATCTCTTTGCACGGGCCGAATCCAGCATGGTCAGCCCCATCAGGCACATGGGGAACAAGAGGGTGCTGGAGGTCTTCTTCGCCGAGAATGTCGGTTCGTGGATAAATGGCATCAGGTGGTGGAAACGTCGAAAGTAGACATCGAGGCTGACGTCCAGGATCGCCGTCGAGGGAAATTTTGCGGGCGTGCCACTGTCTTGACTGCACGAGTCACTCGCACCGCTTCTGATACTCGCTGCAACGCCTCTGTCGGCTACAGGCGAGAACGGCGTGTTCGCAGGCGTGCAGTCTTCGATCAACCTCGCCCTCCGTTCTTCGTCCAAGCCCCATCTTGATTCCGCAAACTCCCCCGGAGCAGCCTGCGATGGTCGAGTCCCTTCATGCCCGGCCGGACTTTGCTGCGAGTAGATATTATCCTCTGGGAAAGAAGCCACATCCCGCCAGATAGTGTGGATCAGTCGCCGGGCCGTCTGTTTCTTGGTTGGCCAGAGGCTTGCGATCTTTGCGTATCTCTCATCGGAGATATTGTCCTTGGGGGGCGAATGGAGCGGTAGCTGACGAGGCCAGTACGGGGACAGACTGAGCCGTGCATCATTTGTAAAACTCATGAAATCGAAATGTGAGACGTCATCCCATATATTGGCCGCCAGAGGCAAGTCTTGAAGTCCCAGCCAGTCTTCAAAGCCTGCGAGCGGAGGTGCAGCCCTGCGCTCCACAGGGTCACCGAAGTCGACCAAGGGTTTGACTCGCTGTGAGGCATGGAGATTTGATGGATCTTGAGGGTCTCCCAGTCCCTGCCTTTGGCTATCTATGCCGGCCACCAAGTTGTCATCGTTGGAACATTGCACCTGCATCGATTGGACCGGGTGACCATCCCGACGCGATTGAGAGAATGAACTGGCGCAACTTCCAGCGAGCTTGTCTCCATCTGTGTGCGAATCGGTGAGCGGTGGAGAGGCGACAATCTCTCTGTCAGAAGTCGAATGGTGGTTCCTGATATGCCGCATGAGCACATCGCTTCGTGCATATTCACGGCCGCAGTGTGAGCACTTGAACGGCTTCTCTCCTGTATGGGCTCTCTGGTGACGCTTGAGATGTTCGGCCTTGCCAAATTTCCTGTCACAATAGAGGCATTTCTTATTGCGCTGAGCTTTGGTGGCCATTGAGGCGGGGGGGAAATAGGAAAATAGTCGATCAGATCCAACGCTGAGGACGAATGACTATATCAATCGATCAGTCAATCAATCGAGATCTGAGGCACTGAGGTCCGGGTGTTTCGGTTGGGCCACAACAGCGAAGCCATGGCCCCATCGCGAATACGAATGTGGCAACCAGATGAAGAGACCAAGTTCCGGACAAATGTCCAACCAGGATGAAGCAAAAAGATGGAAGAAAATGTTTCGTCGTGGGACAAAATTGCGGAGGCTCCTCCACATCCCCAGGTAGTCGTCACTTTGGGGAATGAAGCCCAGTACGAGGTAATGCCAGGGGATTCGGGAATCGGAGGTAGATGGAATTCCCCAATGGTGGTGCTCTATACATAGACATACATATCTGGATACATGCATAACCCCATTCGGAGCGGGGAGTCTTGGAATCTGTACCTCGTACACTTATGCCTCTCTACTGCCACACCAAAAACACATTTCTACCTATTATCGGGAGTGGTGAACCACCATAATGCATCGTCATTGCCATCATGACTATTTAGTGCACAGCCTTTTCGCATCTCAACTTACAAAATGCTTCTGGACATGGAGGATCACCCTCTGACAGCTCTTCCACGTTACCCTGCTTCCAATGCTCGCTCCTTTTAGCGACCCTCCAATGATTGGTCTGTGTTGGAGCCTGATTTCTCCTGACTGTCTTCACCTGGCGCATTGTGTGGACGATGAGTCTTTCCGAGTGCTCCCTCTCTCACCATGTGGACAGCTGTGTGGTTGGTGAGGTATTGAGATGGGTCCTTGATGAATAGTGCGCAGATAATGGCAATAACCCCAAAGGGAATAGACGAGAAGAACACTCTCCGGAAGGCGAACGCATATGCCTCTCTGTATGCCATTGCCGCGGCCTGCTCAATGGCTGGAGTGATGCCTGGAACCGAGGCGAAAGCGCCTGGAATACCGACAGCGTTCTGTGCCGTGGCAGGAATCAGAGCCGCAAGTTGCTGAGGGGAGAGATTGTGAGCAGTCGCAACCTCCGCAATCTTCTTTGGAATCTCGTTCTTAACCACACCGTTGAGGATGGTGTTGAAGACTTTTGGCGTTTTGGTCAGCGTGAGAGAACTCCGATTCCTGTCCCAGATCCACGTACCTGCATTGCCCACACTCCCGCCACCGCTGCGAAAGGTGCCAATCAGTCCGGATGCGATTCCCAAGTGACGCAGTGGGACATTTAGTCCGGCGATCACATAGCAGATTAGGGTGATCATGGCAAAGGGTCCCACCCCAAAGAACTGGAACGCCATCCATCCTGCCCGATTGGACGGTACGACACCAGCATAGGCGGCCGTGAAGACGGTCTGAAAGACCAGCAATACAATCACCTGCAGCTTCAAATGGCCAAACTTGCCCATGAAAAGTGTCAAGATGCCGCCAAAGAGGAGTTGTGCAGCACCGTTGGGAAGAGCGATGATGCCGATCTGAATGGGGTCGCTCGTGAACATATAGAGCGAACCCTGAGGGAGCAGGCCTGCAAAAGAATAGAAAACGACGCCTGGAGGTATAGTATCAGCAATCGTCGGTTGACCGCGAAACCCCAAGCGGAAGCACACTCACCTGCCACGAAGACCACAACCAGAAGAACGGTAAACTCGCGCACTTGGCGAAACAAAGAATAGGGGAAGAAGGGTTGCTTTGCCAGTGTAAAGTCGTAGACGAAACAAGCCGTCAGAGTCAAGAAACCCACAATGATGGGCGCAATCACCGAGGCCGAATCCCAGGCATGTCCATCGGTCCCAGCCCAGGTCAGTCCAATCAGGAAAATCGTCAGTCCTCCCGTATACAAGAGGAAGCCGACATAGTCGACGTCCTTTACTTGCTGCCAACGCGACTTGGAGAAGTCATACTGTGGACGTGGGGGTGGCCAATAGAAGACCAAAGTCCCAGCTAAACTCAAGACGCCGTATATAATGCCCTGGATCAGTCAGAATGCGGATCTGGGCCAGTTGACATAAAATTCAAAGCTCACAATGTAGTAGCACCATCGCCATTTCGCAGCCGTGTTGGCGTTCAAAGTTGTCGCTATTAGTGTCCCCGCGAATGCCCAGGGTAGAATCATAGCACATTCGGTAAGACCTGGACGGATTGTCAGGCGTCGGGATCAAGAGGATGAAAGCTTCTCCTTACCCAGGAGGCCTCTCCATTTGTTTGGGACAAGTTCCTGGATTCCGGCGTAGCTGACAAAAATGATACCACACCCAAAGCCAATGACGGTTGATGCAGCGGCAAGCATGAGCGTCGACTTTGCGGTACATGCTATAATCTACAAAGGGTCATCAGCTTTCGATTCCACAATATAACGTGGTCGGGTCTTACCGAGCCAACAATAGCAATAACCTCGCCCGCCACGACCGTCCATCGTCGGCCGAAGACGTCGGACAATGAGCCTGCGAGGGAGAAGCTCACAGAGGACGCGATGCTCCAGCCACCCACAATCCAGGAAATATGATCAGTGTCGCCGAGGTCGGTGCCGATGGGAACCAAAATCCCTGTGACCAGAATGAAGCCACAAGAAATCGGACAGACGTACGAGAATGACAGCGACTTGCAGCAAACGTCAGCACACCCAACCACATGTTGCTCATAACGGCATAGCTACCAGGATTGCTAGTAGAGTCGGCCATGTCAAGGTCTCTGCCTTTTCTGGATTGTCCTCCAAAGCGGCTTGGTGTGGGTTGTCCAGGTCGAGCGGAATTTCGTGAACAGGGACATGACGAGCCTCTGATCTGGCTTGTTCAACAGTCTCAACTTCGGTGCCTGAGGTCTTTTCTTCAATTGAGGCAGACATTTTTGAACAGATATTTCAGAGTAAGTCCTTTTGGGGAGGGTCACCAGGTGAGAATCAGAAAAAGAAAGGATGAGCTGCAGGAAGTCTGGAGGTATAGGATGAATCGAAATGTTGATAATTCAGCAATGGTCTGTAAAACGATACCCTGTCCCACGCGAGAAGGGTTCTCCACCCGATCAGAGGACCCGACACTGCTTTACCGCACAAATGACAACTCCCTTTTCACCCGTTAGCGTAGCAGGACTAACGCCAGGTGGACCGGGTAATAGAATGATTTCAGGGAATGACAGTAAATCTGGGTGCTCAAATATCGCGTGGACCGAGAGAATGCTCGGGTTCGACCAGCCCGCTTGTAGCGTTCGAGTCAGTCGTCGATGAAGGAAAACCCCATCTGCTTCAACAGGCCCCACAACCTCACGGTCATCAGTCATTTCGAGTCCTCACACATCAACTGCCGCAAGGGAGATAGATGTATGGCCGTAGGAATTGCCGCAGCCAAGGTCTTTACCCCGAATAGTGCCGGAACATAAAATACAACAGATCAACCTGAACCCAGGGAAACTATGAACGAGCCCCACATGAGGTGGGCGCGATACCACAAGGCTGTCTGTGAACAACAGCTTTGTCCGGGGTACCCCACATAGTAGTAGAAAACACCTGGGGTTAGCGATGGCTTGGGAGGGGAAGGGGCGCGAATGACAAATGCGGATATAGTCCATGGGCGGTTTGCATTTCGATGTCTTCCAGCAACGCCACGTCGATGCTTTGAGAAGACGGCAATCACTTATTGTATCTGCTTGGCTTTGGAATATGATGATGATGATGATGATGATGATGGAAAAGTGCCGGATCGGTTTGCTGTCAGGCATACCTCTCAAAGAGCTTCTGGGACTGTGAATTAGTCCAGATAACGCATAGGCAGAGAACCTGGGGTCATCCTCCGCTGCTGCACACTTACTAAATCGTGGCATCAAGACCTCGCTCGCCATCCTGCAACAAGATTTTCGAACACTTTTCAGCATCTTCTGGTAGAGATTCTAAGGCTCGAAATTCCTTTTCCCGATTCTGCGCCGCCTGTTGGTGGTCGTTTGCAGTGGTCTCTGTAACCGAGATCCCTCCGACGACAAAGTGCAAAGACAGGATTCAAAACTCTGTGGCTCGAAGAGCAATTTTCGATTGGACTGGTTGTTGGTAGGTGCCGCCAAAATTTTCAAGCCGTGTCCATTGCATCACCAATTGTCCCGTTACTACCGTTGCTGCTGTTGACGGCAAATGTAACAAGGCCTGCGTCGCTGATGAAGTGTTTCTCGAAATCATTGACAAGTTTGATTGATCTCACCGGGTCGTAGAACAATTTGTAACTTCTTTGAACATCCTCAATGCCGACTTCCTTCGCCTTTCGCTTCTGACTCAGCAATGTGGACGTAGTGATGATATTACTCGCATATCGCAATCCAGCTTCCTGGCCGATCTTGGTGAGCAGAGCAAGCGCATCTGCCGAGAGGTCAACTTCCTCTTCCTGGGCGCGAATCGCGAGGATCTGCGAGATTTCGTCGGCTGCGTATGGCTGGGTGCTAATTATGACGAGGCGGTCCAGGAAATCCAACGGGAGGCCATGCGGCGAGCTGTAGGTCGTCCCTCGGATTCGAGTGTTCCCTCGGTTGCTCGCCATGATGACGATTGGAGCCAGGTCTGCTTCCAAGGCACGATTGATGTATGAATAACACTCGATGTCAAGCATGTGCACTTCGTCAATGAACAACACACCGGGAATGATCTCGGCTTTCCCTTCTTCCTTCCATTCTCCAACCTTGGTGTTGATCTGATCACGTACCTCACTCCGTATCTCACCCGTGTCGCCAGAAAAGAGGGCCAGGAACCCCTGCGTTCTCGAGTTGATGACATCGATCTCATGCAAGCTGACGGTGTGAACAACCTCCTTCCGTACTTGGAGTTCGCCCTCTGGACACTGCACGAACTTGGTGTCTGCGCCCATTGCGTCGTAGTCGCGTGAGCGCGTGTATGACCTCCCTAGTTTCGTGATCTTCCCCGAGGATTTATCAATTGAGATGACATCACCAGCCATGACTCTCTCCTTGGTCATTGAATCAATCATTTTGGTGCCCATGTCATAGACTGTTTCCATATCAGTTGTTTTGATGGTGAGTTTGCCTTGTTTGTTGCCCTAACCCGATCTTGTCAATTGAGGTCCAAACACATCGGAGAACCATGGCTCACCCCCGAGACGCTCCTATCTATTTGGATTTCGACCACCTCGCCTTCGATGATCTCACTTTCCTCCTTGATCCTCACACCGATGGACTTGCGGAATGCTTGGGTCAAAGCCTCTGTTTTGGACATTTCAAGGGAGAAGATTTCGGTAGATGCGAGCATTGTGAAGGGGACATCGGGTCCTAAGGATTGTGCCATGGCCATTGCGATGGCAGTTTTGCCTGTGCTAGGAGGACCAGCGACCAAAACTGCTCTTCCAGCAATCTTGCCCTCTTTCACCATTTGGAGGATGACGGCAGCCGCTTTCCGTGCTTTTTCTTGCCCGATTAACCCTTGGGAAGAGGCTCTAGGCTCCAAGGTCGCAAGATCCACACCAAGGCCTCGGATATGGGAATGGGCAGCAATGAGATTGAGGCCGCGAACCTCTCGGCTCTCGGACACGGTTGTTATGGGCTGGCGCGAGTCAGTGGAGCAACAACCAAAGAGACAGACATGAACTCACTGCCGCCATTTTCCAACAATAGTAAAATCTGAGGCGAAGACGAAGGGATCACTTTGAGGAGAGGTAGATGAATAGGCACCAAGCATCGATATTTCCAGTCCAGTCCGAGGCTTTCTGCGGATAGTGAATAAATTCACGGGAACCGACTTTCTCTGAGGAAAGTTGGCGCAGTCGGATGACCTTCCGTTTTCTGCGGAACCCTCGTCACGCAGAAATCCTGGACTGCGACCCAACGACAATCTACTTAGGTACGAGGTACATGAGCCTTTGTATGTACGTTGATGCAGCAAGGGTACCGACATACCCGGTGCTTTACATTGGGCGAACCTAAAGGAAACAATCTTGACGGGAAGGCACATTGTCTTTGTCAATTGCCACAGATGTCATATCCCAAAGTTCCCGTATATTCGACTTCCAGTGTATCCTGAGGCTGCCTGCGCTCGCTGTCTAGTACATTCGCCTCGCATTTATCCCTCCCTTCAATACATGAAAATATATTGCGCTTTCCTGAACCATCGCGGCTGCATTTCTAGGCATCTGGCACTTCGGCCACTCACTGAGAATCATATTTGCTACCGAGTGGCTTGGGAGTCAATACACCAGCACTATGCAAAAATCACCTTCCAAACCCCCGGGCTCGTCTCCAGCAACTAGTTCTCCTTCACTGCTGCGAGACCCGCGACTCAGAGGGAAACACAAACCGGCGCATTCGGCTGAGGATGTTGGCGCTGTCAGGGACAGGGCTTCGGCCAGCAAGACGACACCTACAGCCTCGACAAGTACCCGGACGAGCCCGGTCAGTACGCTGGGCAATCCTCCTACCATGCCGTCCGAACAATCTGAAGTCGAAAGTGCCTTCTTCTCCCATGTCACAGCCGCCATTGAAACCGATTTCTGGAGGCGCAGAAGCGAGTACCTTTGCTCTCAAGGCAAGGTTGCTCGACGAGAGCTCGAAAGGGAACAAGGAATGGAGAATCCGTTCCCCGACCTTATTAAAGAGGCTGAAAAGAAGACGCGTCGGTTTCAGTATGAACATAGCATTGCCAAAAAGCAGGAAACCAGTTGCCAGGAGAAGACACAGAAATCCGGAGGCAGCTTCATACGACTCTTGCTAGAGATCGTCAATGCTAAGGATGACCAAATCAAGACATTAACTGATCAAGTTGGGGCTATTCAACAAGAACTGGAAGGTCTCCGCTCGCAACAAATGGAGCAGGACGAGCGGTCGAAAGCCAGTATGCAAAGGCTAGAAGAATTCCAACCCCAGCAATTGTCGGTAGACCAGTGTCTGAAGAAATTCGACGATAAACTGAACAAAATAGACTCCAAAGTGGAAAGGCATGATGCGAAACACACGGAAGCAGATCGAAGCATCCGAAACCTCGAAAAGACGCAGTCTCAACACCGTGCCGACCTTGATGGTATCAAAGCATACTCAGAGACACTGGGGACCAACCAGGATACCCTGCGGGAGTCAATGAATGGTCTACAACAGAGTTCAACATCCATGGATGAGCGCATCCAAGAACTGGCAACTATACCTGCAGCGTTAGCAAGGGTGAACGAAGAAGAGATCCAGAAGGTCCAAACACAGTTGAAGGTAACACAGAAGCAGGTCTTAGACCAGACTGAACGAACTCGGCAGAGTCTCAATGTCAAACTCGAGGCCATGCAAGAAGAGTGGAAAACGAAATATGGCAAGTTCCATCCACAGTCCGAGTCGCTCTCTTCTACGATCGAGCAAGTTCTCGCGACGAAATATGATGGTCTAGGGTCAGACCTGGAGTCGCTCTCTCGTCGGATTTCAACGCTCGAGGAAGCTGTCAAAACATCTGATGCTGCCACCGCGGCCAACCACGCACAAATCGAGACCGTTCAAAAGGAGATCGCTTCTTTGGCGAAAGAAGTTTTTGGAGAACTATCAACGCTTAAAGCAACCACAGCTGGACTGGATACCACAAGAATGGCCGAAGACGTGAAAATCCTACGGATGCAACTGGCCAAACAGGCGAACAAGCAACAAGACCTGGCAGAATCCTTCGGTCAAGAGATACAATCACTGAACGATCGGTTGCCCAAGGCCGACATGAGTGACCATGACCTAGCTAACATGGCGGCACGAGGCTGGGATGGGTATGAAACCCTTAAAGCAGAATTGGCAGGTCTACGTGAATGGTGTGAGCTAAGGTTTCAAGATGCTGCCGATCAATTTGCCAAGCACGACGAGCGGAATAATCAGTTCCAGGCAGACCTGGACAAGCTCGCGTATTTCCATGGCCGCTTGACAAAACGCCATGAAAGTCTCTCGCAACATTTGACATTTATTAAGGAGGGTCCTGCCGGCAAACCTGTTTTTGAATACAACAAGAAGCAGCTCGACGCCTTGATTGAGCAAGCGATGGAAATTCCCGTCAAACGAGACGTTGACAATTTGTATTCTATGTATGGGAATCTGGCGAAACAAGTTCAAAATGTGACCACCTCGATTGGTCGAGTCGAAACAGACCTGGCGACTTGCCAAGACTTGGTCAACAGGAATGCTTATGCTTCGCAGCGGGTTGAGGATGAGACTACGAGTCGTCCTACGGTGCTCCAAATCTCAAGCAGTGACGATGACCACCGGGAGGAAGAAATCCCGGAAACGACGAAGGAAACAACAAAATCACCGCCCAGCTCTGCGTTGAAGAAGCAACCACCCGGTGGTGAAACTCGTCCGCCTACAAGCAGCTTAAAACGCAAGCGCTCACAGAGAGAAGAATTGTCTACAAACCCCCCGGATGATATCGATGACGAGCCTCTTGCGCCCCGCAGGCGAAAAGCTCGACGTTAGGTGGCTCGTAGACTTGGCTTTGGACACGCCGTTCTTTTGTTTCATTTTTAGCAGAGACCACGAATCAACTTTGAAGGACCTTTTCGCGAAGCGGAAAATCTCCAGGCGTGATACGGGGTCACACCATGTCGCCACAGTTTGTTAAAGATTGCCCTAGTGCCATGACCGTTGGTTTTGAAAAGTTGTTGGAGATGCACGCTTGGTAATGATGATTGATGAATACAATGAGGATAAACCCCCGAAAATAACAGGGTCTAATACTTCATGAGAAGATGGAGATCGTTTTTACTCCCCAATGCAGTAGGCAATGACTCTCATGGTTGATGTTTGATGAAAACATCAGTTGGGCAACCTTGTCAGGGCATGAGGAGAAGCTCTGGTGGCGCTCAAGTTTGGAGAGAGGCTAGTAAACTGTGGTCCAGGTACGTTGATCAGCGGTGATTGGTTGAAACACTCGTGCCTCAGCCTTGTTAATGCCTAGAACATCTTAGCTCAGACCTTTGCTTGAGTTCCGCCATTAGAGTCTTGGCATCTATCCATTGCGCTGAGCCCCGTCGTTCCCTGTCCCGCCCGTCCCGCTTTGTGAGGCCATGTTCAGTTGATCGAAAGAACCATGATATCCACCCAGTCAGAATAGAATGATCGCGTTCCCCTCCAATTTTCGGATTGATGAGGACGAAACAGGATAAAAATTGGTGATGAGTCGCAATGTCGCCGACCACTACTTGTATCAATGTTCAATCCCACCTCAAGGGCTCCTCGGCTCCGACAGGCCGGAAATCATCGGACTTGCACGGTCGAACCATTGGACCTTTTAGTCATCTTTCGCTATCAAGGAGGGATTCCTCTGTCGAATCAATCCATGGAATCGTGGGCCAGAAGGACCATCTCTCCTCTCGTCTCGAGTGGTGCTTGATCCACCTTTGACGCATATCGGCGACTGTGACGGCTCGCCTTTGGAGGCCCCGGTCGCCCATTTCTCAAATGTGACATCTAGATTAGCTCTCTAGAGCGATCACCTAGCGCCTCCTCGCTCTCCACGGCCTTTGGACTGGTTTCCCAAAGAGGAGTACTTTTCCCTTGACCTATCAGACCATTACACCATGTCCCCCGCTCGGTGCTTGTCGTGCTTGAACTCATACTAGTGTTGCGTGCCATCAACGGCACTGCGCGAGAGATCTTCTTGTCCCCGTCGAGGTTGCTGTCGTAGAATCCCTCCACAAATATGAAAAGGTCCTGCTGAGCCGTTTTCGGCGTGTCTTGAGGCTCCAGTCTTGTGTAGCCACGACTCAGCGCCCTTGCTTCGCCTGTCAAGCTCTTTTCCTGCGAACCTATCGTCCACGCCTAGTTGGCACGACTCGAAGGATCTATTTCTACTGGCACCAGATATGGCTGTCCCTGTGTCCTCGAGTGGCCCGTCCACAACACCGTCCCTGGCCCGAGTTGACGCCCGGGACCCCGAGACCACAGCGGACGTGGTCCAGGAGTTTCTCGAACGGGACGGTGCCGTCATTGTGACGAACCTGATCACCGCCGAACAGGCGGCGCAGATCCGCCGCGATCTCAAACCGCATTTTGACGCCGACGGGGGCGACAAGAGCGGCTTCTTCCCCAACACGACGCGGCGGGCCATCGGGCTCTTGGGCAAATCGGCCACGTGCGTCGACCTGGCCCTCAACCCCCTCTTCAACGAGGTGGCGTCCCGGCTCCTGACGTCCAAGTTCGAGTACTGGATCGGCCAGGAGAGGCAGGTGGCCGTGTCCAAGCCGCAGATCTCCAGCACCGTCGGGTTCCAGGTGAACCCGGGCAGCAGGCAGCAGGGCCTGCATCGGGACGACATCGACTACCACGTCCGGTCGGGCCACGACTCTGTGCTGATTGGCTGCGTGGTCGCGACGGTCAAGACGACTCGAGAGAACGGCGCCACCGTCCTCATCCCGGGCTCTCACCGATGGAAGGACGATCGCTGTCCGTACGACCACGAGGCGGTGCCGGCCGAGCTGGAGCCGGGCGACGCCACCATCTTTCTGGGGAGCACATACGTGAGTATTTTGGCAGGCCTGTTCTCTCTGTCTCTCTTACTGCGGCGGCACTGACATAAGTCTCCTTTTGCGATCTAGCACGCGGGTGGTGCTAACCAGACAACGTGAGTTTTTTGTCGTTGTTTTTTTTGCCACTTTATTCTCGAGGCCTTACACGGAGGGTAGGAAGCCCACTATGGCGAACGAGAACTGACTCGCGTATCTTGAAAACAGGGACCAAGTCCGGGAGACAGTCGGCATCTTTCTCACAAAAGGTTTGGTTGCCCCCCAATAGTTTTACTTCACTCAACTCTCTCACCCTACATTTTTTCTTTACTCCCCCCCAACCCCCCCTTCCCTCTCTTCTCTCAATCTCTCGATCTCGTAAATCTCACCACAAATCTAATCCAGGAATGTACCGCCAAGTCGAGAACCAATACCTGACGGTCCCACCGTCGGTGGCGTCGTCGCTGCCCACAAAGGCACAGCGCCTGCTCGGGTACGGGGTGAGTCCGCCGTTCTGCGGCTTCGCCACGGATTACAAGGACCCCATGCAGGAGTTGTTTGGCGTCGTGGATGCCGAGACGGTCGTGTTGTGAGGAGACACCCGAGCCAGGACCCCCGCGAGGGAGGGATGAGGGAGAGACAGAGGCGGGAAGAGAGAGGCTCGGCGGATCAGACAAACTTGCGGATAAATCAGGAAGCACAAGCAGCCTCGTCCTTCATGGGTCGGAGAAAGAGACAAAATGGAGCGAGACCACGTTTGGTAGTCTGTCTAGGTGTTCACTTTGGTATAAAGCCTCGTCGTTTTCGTCTCAATATCCCTCCTTCACATCCTACAACATCAGAACTACCCTGTCGAAACATCCCTCACATACTTGGAAAAGGACCAAATCAGACTTTCTTACAAAGGTGTTCCTTCACGCCGCCTGTGGTCCCCTCGGCCAGCAACCTCTGAGGGGCATCTTTGCAGACTTGACCTGCCTGTGCCAGATTCCTTTCCCGGTCCTCTGGGGCGATGGCTTGGGGAATCGGCTCCAGCGATTCGCTCTCGTCTTTGGATCCCTACGTCGCTGCTCTTGGTCATATTTCAGAATATACCGAAGAGGCGTCTCCTCGCGAGGCAATGGGTTGCCCACCTGGTCCCGCAGAGTGTGAGTAAGAGGCGTCGGTCGACGGAATGGTAGGCGTACTGCAGGAACACCATTCTCATCGCACCCCATGATATATTCCAACTTAGGGAATATGGGCATCTCGCACTCACGTGGCAGGATGCTCTTCGGAGTACTTGAGATAGCTCTTTTCACCAATTCGCAAGACGTTTGATTTCTGCTCTTTTTCCTTTGATCCCGTGTACTTGAGCTCCCATGGTCGTTGAACGCTGCAGTATGAGATCGTTTGTCTCCGCGTTTGTCTCCGCGTTTGTCTCCGCGCGAACTTCTGCAACTTCGGACAGATCCCTGAGAGCTATTACGGAGCTCTTCGACGACCATGTCAATGTTCTTCCGGCCCGCTTCGACTTTCGCATGTAGGGAATAAATATCGCAACCAGTGAATCTTGTTTCGGTAGTGTGTTGCTGTGGTCTTTGTCGCTGTGTCTTCTTCTGCAGTTTCGACCTCTTCGCGCTTGTTTTCTTGTTTGAATGCGCGATTCGGAGATTCGAAGATGCATCTTTGAAGCATTTAGTATTTTCTTGGTGAATAGGCAAGGGACCATAAGATAAATTCCGTCTCCACGGTGATGGAACTTTTCTGACCGTACCAGAAATGACATTGGTCGCAGCGGGAGATTCTGACGAAGACTTATGTCGGGCAGAGTACTTCATGGCTGTGCTGTTCATACCGCTTTCTGTTGAAGCAGAAGGGTCTCTGAACTGCCAGGGAGGATGTGGTTTGTATTGTGCATCGGGCATGCAAGCACCTGGTGTACATTTCCCATGGCTAGTCCCACCATTTGACAACACATCTATTGTGCCTTCTCGTATTTCG
Organism: Fonsecaea monophora; assembly: GCF_001642475.1. NCBI lineage: Eukaryota > Fungi > Ascomycota > Eurotiomycetes > Chaetothyriales > Herpotrichiellaceae > Fonsecaea > Fonsecaea monophora. The sequence continues at coordinate 136,940 of NW_019173933.1, read as the reverse complement.
GTACGGACTCTGCTTTGGGTGTTGTTATTGTGGTTTGCAGCGGTGCGTTTTACTGAAGGGAATCTGGTGTTCAACCTATACGCCGCACTTGAGAGGCTTCTCTGACGACCGGGCAATCGGGTTCCATCATCACCGTCAATGTCACTGGGCGGGAGTGAATAGATCGACCTTCCGGTAAAAAAAGACCCCGAGGCAATAAGGGGTTTGACAGAGACCTTTCTCCTTTTTAATTTCCTCATCGAAGGCACTCCATTCCCATGCCGATGCTCTGCACGGTGCTCGCAGTCCGAGTCTTCAATGACAATACAGATTGGCATGCCTTTGCTTGGTCGATTTCCTGTTTCCAAATCCTTTGTAGCTGGGACAGTGTTATGTGGTTGAATCAACGCAGTACTGTCAGGCTTGGAGATTCCTGGATCTGTGTCCTCGATTGTTAGATATATCACCCCAGTCTGAGAGAGCGGTGTCCGGGTCCCGGAAAGGTTTTGTAGGGCATCAGACTGAAAGTTCGCCACCCTTGAACCATTAATAGGACATCGAGTGATTGGCTCTACAGTGGGTATGGCGCTTCGATCCTGTTGTGTAGTGTCATCGTTCAGGGCAGTCAACGTATCAGAGGCAGTTTCAGACGAGTCAGCTCGAGAAGCCGAAAGAAGTCTGGTATCGCATGCAATCACCCTCTCGCATCCCTTGCCCAAATTTAAATCATGATTAGTTGTAGACGGAGCTGGGGTGGCATCTCCTGAAGCAGGAAGAGTCTGTCCTCTGTGCGCGTGCCTGTCTGTATCGATCTGTCCATTGAATGGGGCCGGTCGCGATTCTGAGGGGGGATGTTCATGAGTTTTCAGAAGGTGCTGTGAGTGGAAGGACCAGGGCTTCTTTGCTGGTTTAGCAATGGTTGAAGTCGTGGCTACCAGAGTCTGTCTAGGGTCGGTGGTAGAGGCAATTGTAGCTCTTTTTCTCTTATCCAGGTATTCTCCACTTGTGTAGGAATGGACTTTGCTTCGAATAGGGTCGAGAGCAAACGCCTTTCCGTTTGTGATGACATGCTCCAATGCCAACGGTCTCTCCGGGCTAGATCCAAGCGAGGACTGTGTAGGAGCCAGTCCGTCCTCGGTGCTGTCGTCTTCGAGCTCTTGTTCTCCTTCTGATTCACCTTTGTAGCCGGTCATTTGTTCATCGACCTCTGAGCTTGATTCTAGTTCTTCGTCCTGAAGACTATTTGGAACTCGGTACTGCCGTCTCAGGTTCAGCGCGCGACGCTGGAGCTTTGTTGGTTGGCGTATATTACCAGTGCGGAGGGCGACTGCGATCCTGGCCGCCGCGTCGATCTGAATGTCACTGTCAGGACTGCATCAATAAGTTTGCCGTAAAGAAAGTCATCGATCGATGAACAACAGAAAAGGCACTCACAGGAGTCAGCGCAAAGCCCAACTCGTAATGTAACAACTGTGACAAGAGCCACAAATAGTCTTGAGTATCCAAACGTCGATCCGCATTCGGGTCCGGATCACCGTCAGTAAGAGTCAAGGGGCGAACCCGATTCTGCAAATCATGAGCTGATTCGCGTGAAAACCATTGAACTTTCAGGTCTTGAGGAAGTCCGACTTGGAGGCCATATTCTGGGGACCAGCGCCATCGATCCTCCTTGTAGAGGTCACGCAAGATGGCCGACTCAGCTTCATACAGTTTCCCCATCTTACCCAAGGTGAGATCGATCAGTTGGCACTGTTGCGTCCTCTGAGATGCCAGACTTTGGAGAATATTCTCATCCATGTTCGTCCGCATCACAACTTCTCGTACCGAAGAACGGTATGGTGACAAGCGAAGCAGAATAGGGACGTCACCGGAGACGACAGAGGTGCCTTTGAGCAACGATTTGGAGGCACTTGATCAACTGGAGACAGTAGCTTTAGAGAGGCTTGAGGCTTGAGGTTTGGAAGAAAGAGGATAAAAACTGCAGGCCTAGGTTAAAAGACGAGAGCAAAGGGAAAGTTTTGTACAGCGACAACAGGTTTCAGTCACCTCTGCCAGACCCAGACTTCTGACCGCCGTGTCGAACCGTACAGGTGGTCTAACTGCGTGCAGTCTGTAATATTACCACCAGCGAGTCTCCCAAAACTGACTGTAAGTTCTTGCGAGCTCGTCACAAAAGAGGAGCTGTCACTGATTGGAGACAGATGGAGGCCATAGGGAGTATGTCTGTGCTGGTAAGGCAGACCGTGACGGGCGAGAAGTCTTGAGCCACCAAAAGTAGGAAGATAGAAAGAAGAGGTAAAAGACGGTGCAATGAATGGCTAGTGGTCTATCGGTCTGATGGAAGAGGGGGATGTTGGCACTCTGGAAGTCTGTCATGTAGTGACTGCGGGAGGTGCTTCTTATGGCTGAAACAATAATCAAAGCCCAGGTTTTCCGGATTCCAGCACGACGACCTCGAGTCTACTTCACATGAATTGGGGGCTATTGTCTACGTATGGAAGTCCTCTCGTCCAAAGTTCTAGTCTAGCGTTCTTCCGACCCCATTACGCCGTAACGTTGACATTAGATTAGCATGAGGTGACTCTCGCATAGTAGCTTTAGCAGATCGACTCATTGTCAAACGCAATAGGCTCATGTCAAGTGCTCACATTTCTGAAGAGCCTGAGAAAGGGGGCGTAGAATCTTCCTTGAATGTGTAGATCGGCTTTACCAGCGATCGGCGGTGGGTTAACACTTTTGACGCCGTGCCACTTGCTGGAGATGGTTCCTGAGAAGGGTCGCATTTTCGATGTTGCCGTTGTGACCGAGTCCTAAGGTGACTGCGATGCCAGCCACGTTGTCTGCCGGTATAGATGCCTAACCGTCTGCAGCATTGAACCGCTGAGCGAGTAGCCCTAATACTCCTCGTCCTCAGCCGCAATGTCTGTCCAAGGGCGGGTATAAAATGGGTGGACAGCACTCCCGCCAAATTACCCCTCCGTGCCCACCTGTGCCCCTCCATATTGCGGCCTGTTTCCCCGCCCCCTCCGCGTTCCCACGTCAAACTCTATCCAAGACAGTAGCGACAAGAGATTTAAAGGGAGATAGGTGATGATCCCCAGAGACATGATGATCCTGTAAGTCAAGTCGGCCCCCTCCGTGCCTTTGAGCCCAGGCTTCTCACTGCCGCCGTCCATGGCGGCTCTGATGGTCCTCAAAAAGGTGGATTTGCAAGCAAGCAAGGAAGAAAGCAGACAATGCAAAGAAGCGCTTGTTCATCTGCTGCGACGGCACCTGGAAGAACGCAATGGGCACGCTCGCACCGCCCACCAATGTGTCGAGGCTTGCGCGCGCTGTTGACCGACATGGCGTCGACTACGACGACACCACCAAGACCGCCTCAACCATTTCACAGGTCGTTCATTACGAAAGCGGCGTAGGGACGTATTCTGTCCTACCGAGACTGATGGCGTTCGACTATCTGTACTCGGGACTCTCGGGGAAAGGTTTGTAAGAGTCTTGCTGCTGCCATAGCACCCTCACCAGCCGCTCCTCCCTTCTTCAGGGTCTTTGACAGACAAGCATGGGCGAGGAATCGAGATATACCCCCAACTAACCACGCCTGAGCAGGCATAGAAAAGAGTATCCTCAATGCGTACAGCTTCCTCTGTAACAACAACAATTTTGGTGCGGGTCAAGACGAAATCATCCTCGTGGGTTTCTCGCGAGGCGCTTTCGCGGTTCGGTGTCTTGCCGCATTCATCACCCAAATCGGTCTGATCCGGCGCCGGCACCTCTTCCTGCTGGCCACAGTCTTCGAGAACTGGTGGCAAAACAGGGGAGAGATCGATGAAAAGTAGAGACAAGCCAAGGTTTCTTCAGTCTTCCCCACTGAGTATCGTGCTAGTCGGATATCGAAAACAGGGGACCCCTATGCAGTGGTTATATTGCTAAATCCATTCCATATACGTGGTACCAAGCCGATGAGCAATGGTGGAGTGTGTAGCAGAGGGTGAAATGCCTCTCCGGCCGACCCACCAACTTCTGTTTTCATCCAAGCGCTCATTATCGCACGGCCGATACCTTCCAACTGGCACGCGTAAGATGCCCCTTTCAGTACCCATGGTTTGAGACTATTTACCGAGGGCTTCAAAAGCTGTAGCATTGTCGCTTCACTGGAAAGACGACTTTGACGTGTTTCTGACCCTGGAAAACCTGGCTTGGTTGACGAGTTTCGCAATCCCTGTCTGTCGATTATTCAGTTGATCATAAGGAGAACCAACAATATGGGACTCGGTGTCCTGGAAGGTTAAGCTTGTCCTGATATGCTTGTTCTGACCTCTTTCTGACTGTCCAGAATGCAGACAAACATTTCCCATACGTCCCCGGAACGGTTTTGCTAGAGCAAGAGGCAGCCAGTTCTACTCAGCATCTCAAGCATGGCCGTGGCAGAAACGCGAACGTTGTCCTTTCTCCGCAACCGAGCACGGATCCAAACGACCCTCTAAACTGGCCGGGATGGAAGAAAGAGTTGGTTATCGTGATTCTCTGCTTCGGAGCAATGCTCAATGCTGGCACAAATGTGTGCTCACCTCTTTGCCTGTGTTTAGGAAAGCAAGTGACAAATTCTAGGCTCCTCTACTCAATGCGTCATACTACCCTATGGCTGTGGAAGTCAATGTTGACCTGACGACTCTCGTGATGGCTTCCGGGTATAACGTCCTTGCAGCAGGCTTATCTGGACCCTTTATTAGTGCGTTAAGCCGGAAGTATGGCAAGCGACCGATTTTCCTTGCGTCGACGCTATTCGACATCATCGGCACGGCCGTCGCAGAAGCGAAGATCAGTTACAACTATCTCCTTGCCGGTCGCATCATTCAAGGGTTCGCCATGAGTGCTTTCGAGTCCTTGGTAATTGCTGTTGTTGGAGACCTATACTTCGTACACCAGCGAGGCCTCAGAATCGCAGCCCTCAATTTCATACTGCAAGCTGCCGCGAACTTGGCCTCTATCATCTGTGGACAAGTATTTGCAAGCTTAGGCTGGCTGTGGCTGTTTCATCTGTTCCAAATCTTCCTCGTCATACAATTTGTCCTCATGTTCTTGTTCTGTCCAGAAACAACCTATGTTCGAGAGGCACGGTATGAAACGGACACCAATATGGATGGGAATTTTGACGACCTGGACAAGGATGGGAAGCGGATTCAGGAAAGTAAGGCACAAGCCGCGACCGAACTGGAGAGTGCAATCACTGCTCCGTCGAAAAAGACGTTCGTCCAGGAGCTCGCAATCTTCACAGGAGTATATTCAGACGAAAATATCTTAAAGTGTCTCTGCGGCCCGCTGTTAACCTTGCTGAACCCAATCACCTGTTACACAGTCACCACTGCTGCGATTCTGAATTGCTGGCTCGTGGGAGGTGCAATCGTTCTATCTGGGCTGTTGTCCGGGCCCCCTTGGTTGTACAACGCCGCTCAAGTTGGCTACGCCGGCACTGGACCTTTCATCGGAGGTCTACTCGCTTCAGTGGTCACAGCTGCTGCAGGAGATAACTTGATCAAATATATTGCCAGAAGAAATCGTGGCGTATAGTGAGTTCTCCAACGAAGCCACGAACCCTGCTCGACCGGTGCTAATCTTGACCTTCCAATAGCGAACCAGAATTCCGGCTCCTGTTCATGGTTCTTGCGGCTATCACCGCCGTGCCTGGGTTTTTCGCTTTCGGCTATACCCTCAGTATCGGGGCCAGTGTCTACCTTGTCATATTCTGTCAGGGCTTACTGATGTTCGGAGTCTTTGTGGGCATCTGGTCCTCGATGTCCTACGGTCTCGACGCCTTTCGAAATCTTGCCAGTGAGACTTTTGTCATGATCATGACTTTCAAGGTGATAAGGATGCCCCATCTGTTTTATTCCTTCACTGCTGCCACTTCCCAGCTAATGCCTTCTGTCGCAGAATCTCATGTTCTTTGGTCTCAGCCATTACGCCAATGACTGGGTTGCAAACAAGGGACCACAGGAGATGATGTACGTGTTTGGTGGGACAGCTCTCTTCCTGTGTTTGCTGGGCATACCTGTTTATATATATGGGAAAAGAATGCGAGGTTTCTGGGTCAGGCACGATCTGTTTGCAAAGTTCGGGGTGGGCACTCATCCTCAGATCTCGGGGTAGTCTCTCACTTCATGACCATGGAACGGAGAGACCGAATCACTCCTGCCAAAGACCTCTCCACAAAGTCATCCGCGGCTTATAGTCTACAACGCTGAGCAACTCAGAAAGTATCAGCACCTCGCAGCTTTGTCGTAAAGACCGTCGCTTTCGACACTTGGTGGTCAACATACACATTTTGCCTGACCGGTAGAGCCAAGTCCGGTAGGGTAGTATGGCTAGGCTAAAGTGAGATCATCGGGACTTGAATGTAGACGGCTCGGTGGTGAAACACGCAGCATCTCAGCATTCAATAGATGTAGAATCTCCAACGATATACGACAGCCGATTCTGTCTGAAAAGCCTACAGCCGGCTTCAACGGCAAAGTAATTCGAGGTTCTCTTGTGCCATCATATTGACAGTTGCCGCAATATGGTGCAGGGCGGATCTGAGCCCCCGCGCGGAAGTCATTTTCACACCGAGACAAAATTAGCATCATACGTCTGGCAGACGCCTTCCCCCTGACTGTGTGACTGTCGGGAATCCTCCGCCAATGTCCGGAAAGGTCATCTGTGACAATGTATCAATACTAAATCTACACGTACAAGTACAAGTTGCCAGGGGAGCGTGGAGAACCGAGCTTTAGGGCCGACACTTGATGCCGGAGTATGGACTTCGCTCAGTAAGGCGATGTCATGCTGCCCCGGACTGAAATGGTAATCGGTCCGAAATAGCTTGCTCCACAGCGACATCCTCGCGGTGAAGCAATCTTGCACTGCACCGAGATGGGTTGGGTGACACAAGGTATGGGCAAAATCCTGGCCAAAAAGGGCGACACTGAAGTCAAGCAATGTTTGCCAAAGGTGGCATTTCGTACGTGTGCAAGAATAGAATCTGAGCAATGATCTCTCTAGAGCTGGAGTGCTCATGTTCATGTCCATGCTGACTCTTTCGATTCCTTCTCGTTCGAGTTTTCCTCGTACTACCTCCTGCTTCGACGGCAAAGTCCTCCGACTGGTCTACCTGACTTGTTTGACAACCCATCACCCTTTCAGTGCTACTACCATCGTAAAGATACCTCCTATGAGAGGACCAGCACTAACGTAGCCAACCTGGACAGCATTGAACAGCCAAGGGGGGCCTCGAGAAAATACCAGCTAGGATGATGGCTGTGGCGACGTACCGTAAAACCGGAAATCAGAGACTGTATCCGTTATATTGAGTTCAGAAACTTGAGATCTTACCCTGTGGCAATGAGCCCAGAGCCGATGGCTGAATAGCAAGCAGCTGGGTTCAAAAGCGTAATAAAGGGACTAATGACCAGCTTGATGAGATTTTCTTTAGTATATGTGCCGGTGTAGATGACCAAAGATTGGACGAACGTCTTCTTGTCAGGGATCTCTCGACTAGGCGTGCGTTAAATATTGAGCTCTTCGACATGCTCTTATTAAGTGTTCTTGGCAGCAATCTCTTCGAGCTTTTCGTCAACTGCCGTATCTGTGTCGTAGCGACTGTCGCGGATATAGGTCGTCTCCGGGCAGAAAAAGAAGAGTAACAGAATCAAGATCACCAAAAAGATCTGGAAAAGGTGGAACAGCTAAAAGTAGCCGAGCCCGCTATATACTACGCTAGTAAGAATCGTCCCTGAGGTTACCGGCGGCATAGAGAACAAATGATATTGCCGAAACTCGCATTGCGCGCTGGTGGACGAAGTACAGATCTCCGATAGTAGATACTGTGAGGGGTTCCCAGGTTGAGAGAGAAAAGCCTTGGGTGACTCGAGCGGCCATCAGATACGTAAAGTTCTTTTTTGACTCGCCAATCGCGGTGCCGACGATTGTCATTAGGGTAGAGAACAGGAAGAGCGGCCTCTCCCCAAATTTGCGGCTTAACGCGCAGACTAGTGTAAAATGCCTCATTAGTGAGTGTACATCGGTAAAGGGGTATGGACTAATAAATTTACCAAAAGGCCCTGTGGCTCCTGCCACGAGAAGGGCGTAGCCCGAAGTTAACACAATGTCTCCCAAGGGCGCGCCAATTTCCAAAGAAATTTCATACAAGGAGGCGTTAACCTGTGAGACGCTGACTGCGCTGTTCAACATGGCTCCCAGATAGAGAATTAAGCTGATTGACTCCTTCTTCCATGGTGACCAGTTCAACGGATCGTTGGAATCTAAGCTAGGCTGAGGAGAGAGCACGATATGCGCGTTTCTTCTAGTGCCGTGTTTCAGACATTACGTGACCGCTTCGAGCTGGGCAGATTCGTCACTCAGCAAGACCGTGCCTGGAACATGCACGAGCTTGTGGTCTTTGAGTATCCCGAGACCCATGTTGATGATCCAGGCCGAGGACAAGTGCTGGCGCGTACGTCCTTCGAGAGGGTTCTTTGAGCAGAAGAGAGAGGTGACCTTAGATACACGAGAGTGGTGTGATCGAGGGTGGCCTTTGAATATAATCCCGGGGTGATATGAAGAGTGATCTGGTCCAGACCAGGTGTTGATGCTCATCTCTGGCCGAGCCAGGGTGGCCAAATTATCCTCGTATCCCGTCTCCCGTGGGGAGACTGCCAATGGCAGTCCCAACTGTGGGAATTCCCCACGTTTTTGCCATGCAGGATTTCGGGGAATGGTCCAATCAAAATGGCTCGCTTGTGGTACAGTCAGTACCTAGGCGCGATAAGCTCGCTGACCCCGGGGAAGCACCAACGCCTCCCGAGCGATTGGCGCCGGCAAAAATGCCTGGGATGGACATTGTCTTAGAAAGAAGCATCCTTACTGGTGGTGGTCCAGAGACCCACGGCCGTAGTTGCCCGAAACTTTGGGCTATTCTTCAGCTTTGCCTAGATACATTCCGAAGATGGCGGCAGTCAGTTTGTGGCCACCAGCATTGGATCCGATTTGAGAGTCAGTATTTCCCCAGACCTGTCTCGCCCCCAGTGTATCGGATATTTCGCCAGAATGAGACACGGTCGAAAGAATCTCGGCTTGCGGAGAGATTGGACCCCGAAACCCGCGCAGCACGCTGCGTATGCATGAAGGTGGATCCGGTCTCTCGACCCGGAGATACTGCTACGTGTCTGGGGAAGAGCGGCAACCCATCGTTTCTGGACATCGGCTAACACGACAAAACAATCGAGGCCGGTCGAAGATCACGAGAATTGTCCGGGACACTCACCTCTATCTGAGAGCATAGTGTCATACCGCATCGGGGTGAAGGCGAAGGTGGGGTATGTGCACTGCTTTTCGTGGCAGCTGAGGGCCTGGCAAAGCCTGTGGTTTGTGGTTATAAGACGCCCACTTGAACTACAGCCATATCCCTCACAGCGCAGCTCTAAGGAACGCATCCACGCTTGAACCACCATGGCTGGCATACCGGACGACGGAAATGGGATCGACGTGATCGTTGTAGGGGCAGGCTATGCCGGGCTCGCCTGTGCGATTGAGTTGAAGAGGAAGGGCTGCAATGTCCACCTGATAGAGAGGGAGCCCCGGTTATAAATCTTGAGTTTGAAGCAATCGATTGCGACTCTTGCAGTAACATACTCACTCTTGTGTAGGCGACATCATCACTCTGGCGGCGAATGCCACCATAGTGATGGAAAAATGGGGTGACGTCGTGCCAATAATGGCGGCTGAATCTGCCACTCCTCGAGTGGTCACCTTCAAAAGTGATAAAGGAGAAGTCCTACTCACTCAAGACTGGAGGCATAAATACAACGGCCACTACAACTTATACACTAGCCGTGCTCGCTCCCAGGGAATCGTGTACGACTATGCGGTGCAGATCGGGGTGAAATCTACGTTTAACGCCCGCATAACCGACTACTATGGGATGAAAATAAAGCTGGGATATACCTAGACGGCTAACTTATCACGGTAGACTTCGTCGTCGGAGCCGACGGAGTCTACAGCCGAGCTCGTAAGTATGTGATGGGACAAATGGGATATGGCTCAGCGTAGTGGCTTTGCCGTATACCGCGCGTACTTTCCTCTCGAACACTTTCACAAAGAACCTATTCTCCACGACCTCGCATACTCTAAGACCGACGAGCTGATCATCTAGATCGGGCTGGACCTATATGCTATTTTCATCATTAATGCTAAACTAGGCTTCGTATCTGCCTATCTAACCCATAAGGACACTTACACTGTGGAAGAATCGTAGACTTATCCAGGCACTGTCAAAGATATGCTCGAATGCGTCAAGAACTGTAATCCTATCTTAGAAGCAGCCATCAGGAACTTCCCAGAAGAGATCATTTGCGATTTTAAACTCCTATGGCGAGATCCTATTAATAGATGGATTTCGGATAAAGGGAGAGTCATCCTAGTCGGTGACGCTGCGCACCCTCATCTTCCAACGTCTGGTTCAGGAGGCGGACTGGCTGTATTCTGGAGACGCGGAGTAGTATGGGTATGAGAAATTCGATGAGGTAGTGGCGCACATCAAAGAGGGCAAGCCGTTTAGGAATACCAACGTGCCGCCAATCTACGAAGACGATATCTGGAACATTAAGACGATGATGGAAATGGACAAAAAGACCGGCACAGAGAATTTGTACAAGATTGCTTAGAAATTCTAGTAATATTGGCTCGCACCAATCCCAACTTCTCGCGCGAAGCTAATTAATTCTCTACTGTAGCTGCCTTCAATCGTGAGTGTTTCAAAGACCGTTGTCGAAAACCGGATCTCGGAGGTGCAATGGACGTGGGTCAAGGTTCTGCCCAAAAGACTCGAATTGGCAATCCACTCGAGTGCGAGCACCGTCTGGTGATGCAGTCTCCCTGCTCAGGCCGCTCAGCTACCAGAACTTTGACCGAAACCCAACGTTGCATCAGGGGACTTCATACGGACGAAATCGATGTGCAAAAGAACAAACATTAAAGAAGAAACAATTTTCTAGCATCTCCTCGAGTCGTGTCGCGTCGCTGTCCCGTGTATCTAATCGTCATCACCACGTGAGGATAATCGAGTTTCAAGATGGCGACAATTACGCACGCCCCGTTGGCCCCGTTGACCACGAAGGATACGAAAGGCACGACTGAGTTTCCCATCCGATACACCAACCCTGAGTGGCAAAATACACATCGAACACTACTCTCTGGTGGATTGACGAAGGATCTCGAGTCCATCCTACCTCCCGGTCTTGACCAGGAAGACTTTGACAAAGCCATCGGCGAATATGTCGAGGTCTTGGGCAAGGATGGTGTTTTCGTCGGTAAAGCCCTTGAGGATTTTATCGACCCTTACGAGCTGTAGGAAGCCGAAGGTAAGAGGAAGCTTCCAAGTGCCGCAGTATGGTCAGTTATCCCAAGTATGCTTGTTTGGAAATGCGCTTCTGGTTCTGACGGCGAGTCGCATGTAGTCCGCGCACGAGGGGAGAGCTGCAGGGAGTCCTCAAAGTTTCCAACAAATACGGTATCCTGATGTAGACTTTTTCAAGAGGCAAAAACCTAGGGTGAGATTTGCCTTGTGTTACAGCCGTCGATTTGTCCTGCTTACCCGTTTTACTTAGCTACGGCGGGCCAGCGCCCAAAATGAATAGCTCTGTTGCCCTGGATTTGCACAGGATGAACAAGATCATCGATGTCAGCGAGCAATACGCCTACGCCGTCGTCGAGCCGGGCGTCACTTTCTAAGATCTCTACGACTACTGCGCTAAGAATAAGCTCAAGGACTGGCTAAGTTATCCAACACTGGGCTGGGGCAGCGTGATAGGTAACACCCTCGACCGAGGTAGTGGCTGGACACCTACCAACGTCCACTGGCAAGATCGTGCTAGCCGACGGCGAAATTGTCAGAACTGGACAGTTCGCTATGGACGGGAACGAGTCAGCTCACCTATCGAAGTACAGCTTCGGACCTTCCATTGAGGGCCTATTCATATAGAGTAACCTCGGTATTATCGTCAAATTAGGCATCCAGCTACACCTACAACCGCCGGCGTACATGGCCTACGCTCTTAATTAAAAGTCCGGTGGAAAAATCAAGCTAGAAGCACAGAGGACAAGAAAGATTTCACCACATACTTCAATGCTCCAACTTTTCCCCTTTCGAAATCGCCTAATGAGGCTCTTTCGACGTATCCAGTAATCACATGTGAATCAATCCTTCATGGTCGACTTTTCCTCTACTCCGCTTGTTGTGCATCAACCCTCTGCTGCTAAGCGTGTTTGAAGCTTTGTCATACCGTCTAAACCTGATCGTAAAGCTAGAATTCAACGCCATGGCGAGCCGGTCCCTCCAAGGAGGCCCTCATCTCCTTCGCCCTCCTTGAAACAATCGGCATGATTTGTAGCGCTGGATCGGTCGGATCACGCTCCGCGATCGTCAAGTAGAGCCGCTCCAGTTTCTGGATTAAGGAGCTCAACAATGCCGGCGCATGTTGGGCCAGGTCAGAAATTTCAGGATCCTGAAGCAAGATGTTAGGACACGAAGAAAAAGTTGCTTGACGAGCACTTACAGCAAGGTCGACCGCATTGAATGCGGCAGAGATCCACTCCAGTCTTTGAGCCGTATTGGTCGTCAGACTATTTCCGATGGTGACAGCGATGGAAAAGGCGATCAGTGGGGAGACATCAGTCGATAAATACTCCGGAGTGAAGTGGATGAACAGCTTGTCAAACAGCTCTGCCGGTTGGGATGACTGGAGCCATTTGATTGAGGCCTCCTCGTACCGACCCTCATTCATCAATTGGCTGATCTCCTCCAACTCCAGCTCCTCCTTAGTTTTCTGTCGTGGAACCATAGGTCGGGGGACGGCTCGTGGCGAAGGAGTCATACGGGCCGTCGATACTTGGCGAGACACTGGAGATGAGCTGGTTTCGCCGAGAAGTGCAAGCTGTCGACGATCCCTAAGAATTTGGCCTTGAAAGGCCACTTGGGTGTCGGACATTTGCTGCAATGCCTCAGCAGTGGCCTGAATGACTTGGCCCAACTTTTCGAGCCTAGTCAGGTCATTTCGTCGGTCACTCTCTAGTTGACGGATTTCACTTCGCAGGCGGACTTCAACTTCAGATGCGGCCTTTTCAGCTGCTGAAGCGGCTAGCGTCTTAAACGTCGGCACAACATGTTTCTGCATAAGATCGTTGAGCTGAGTCTCAATCTCCTTTGAAATCTTCTGCGAGACTGTATCTGCTATCGTCCGAGTCATCTGCGGACTCTGCAGAACTCCATTGAGCACAATAGGCAGTTGCACGCCCAGTTCATGGGGGACGAGAGAATGGAGGGATTTCGCCACAGCTTCTCCCACTTGAGTACCCACGGCTTGGACTGTAGCCGCTGTAAGTGCTGGAACCATTGATTGTTGCATTTGAGCCGAAAGAATGCGGGAAAGTGATTTTTCAACGTTGGTGCTCAAAGTTGTCGACACCAACCGAAGGAGAGCTTCCTGACGGGCTATGGCAGCAGAGTCTTGGACATTCCGATCATTTTGGAGGTTATGATAGAGAGAGTCCAGCTCTTTACGAAACTCCGTTGATACGGCTTTCTCGACCTTCTTCAGTTCCTTGTCAAGCCAACCACCTGAAATTCCGACAGTAACGGCTTCAGGTTTCACGGATGTCTCGGCGGTTGAAGGAAGCGGGACAACTCCAGCCACTGGAGCAGAAGTCTGCTCATCAATGGGGGCTACATCCGCAGTTGCTGGGGTGGATATACCCGTTGAGACTGGTTTCGCACTTGAACCGGCGAGCGCGACTTTATCAGGGAGCCGTGGTTCGGTGGGTGGGGCAGACTTCTTCTTGCTCTTCTTTGTTTCCTTTGCAACAGGAGTTTCGATATTAGTCACCTCTGTGAGTGGTTCAGCGGCTTTGCTGGGAGGCTGCGTAACCGCTGGTTTGCCAAGTTCCAAATCCTCGGCCTGAACAGTCTCCACACGTTCCGCAGACGACGAGGACTTCTTTGCTTGCTTCTTCTTCGAGCTCTTACTTGTTGGACCTTCTTCGACTGGACTCTTGTCTCGGGGGCCCTCCTCGATCACTGTCCCAAGGCGCAGCTCTTTCAACGTGACGAAGCCTTCCTTCGCAGCATCAATCCCGTGAACCACCTTGTAGTTCGCATTCCAGCCTAGGTCTTCCTTGGTAATGTTGAGGCACGTAACACCTTTTGAATGCACGACGTAGAGTTCGAAAAGCGGCGTCTTTTCGTCGACAGCCCTCTGCTCCTCTGCAGTTCGATAGATTGGAAGGAGCTCAACGCTTCTGAGCTGTCCTTTGTCTGCAAAAGACATTTCGCGGATGCCACTCATGCAGGCCGTGGAATCAGGCTTTGGTAGTTCCGGGTCCTTTTCAGCAATGCGCTGCACGTATGCAGCCTGTGTCAGAGAAGTGCTGATCGTATAACGGGGCGCGGAGAGGTGGATGAAGAAGAGTGAGTTTCTGGTCGGGTGCCCGACAACAATAAACCCGCTATTTGCGTGATAACACACGCTGCAGATCGCGTCAGTCTCATTCTCGTGAGGGAAATTGATCTCCTGAACAGCTTTGCCGAGAGCGATATCCCAGAGTTGAAGAGTATGATTCTGCCTCAGGCCGACAAGGACGTAGCGGAGCGCGCCTCCTTTGACATATGGACGAGCTTTGTCTACGAATAGAACCGACGTTGGCCACGACTTCTCCGCTGGGGATGCGGTGGAAAGGGACAAGATCGGGAGGTCGATAGTCATGCTAGCTAGCCGAGTTGAGGTGGCATTTGACTCGTCAATCAGCTTGCGAATGTCCCAGAATCGTAATCGTCCGGTCTTGTCCAAAGAAACGATTAAAGTGTCATCTTCGCTGAAGATGAAGTCTTTCCCAGCCTTCCCAGTAGAGATCTGAAGGGACCTTTCCTGGAAGAATTTATCGACATCGACGCGCCGATTGTGCTCACTGATACCGTACCGTGGAGAGAGCGCCGTTGCTGGCCAGACGAGATGGATTGCCTTACCGCGTCCAATGGCGAAGAACTCTGGGTGACGAGAGCTTCTCTTTGCGCGGGTCTTGAGTACACCCCCAGATGCGTTCTCGTCAGCCGGAGGGTAAGGCGGAAAAATGAGGCTTTCAGTATCAAGTGCGTTTTTCTCGAATAGATCATTTCCGTCCTTGTTGATGGTAGCATAATACACAGTGCCACTGACCCCAGTTCCTAGGAGCGCCTGGTCATCCGATGATTCCCCAGCAGCAGAGGTTGTGCAGAGAGCAACATTGAATATTCGATCATGAGAATTCTTGAAGACTTGTCGGTCACTGCCGTCGTCTTGTCTGATGATGCGCATGCCGCCGTTCTTCACTAAGGCATAGGCAATGTACTTTGATGTCGCAGCTGCCAAAGAACGGTCCAACTGGTCGAAATCTTTCTTGAGTCTTGATATCTCCATCACGCCATCATCTCTAATGCCAACGCTCGAAGGTTTTGACAAGTGCAAAGTGATCGAAACAAAGGGCTTGATGGGAAAATTGTAGACTGGGACGATCCTGGAGGACTCCTTGTTTGGTGACTCTTCCGTGTCTTCCCAGTCATCCCCACCGTCAGCTGGCTGCTCGACGCTCTTGTCCGCGCCGGAGCCTAGTTCCTGTTTGACGCCGTTGCTGGCGTTCAGATGTATCTCCTTGCCTTCGTCTTTCAATTTGGTCTCCGCTGAGACAGGAGCGACAACCTCTTCCGTTGGAACTGCATCTTCTGTCTCAGTCTCTCGAGTTGCTCCGGTAACTGAGCCATCGCGTGATACAGTGGCGTTCTTTGATGCCAGCGGTAGTCTAGGAGTGAGTATTTTCCGCTTGGCCACTTGCTCACCTGTACCGACACGCGAATCTGACAGATCATTGCCAGACTCGACATTTGATCGAGGGACATTGACATTGGCAGGTTCGGAAGCAGTGGTGCCCTCTTTAGGAGTTTGTGTTCGAGAGGCACTCAAAGATGCCTGTAGTGCTTCAAATGGGTTCGTATAGGTGAAGAGGGGTTGACTCTGGGTTGGTGGCTTAGTGTCATTACCAAGAGCTCCAAACAAGGCGCCCTCAGCCGCGGAACTGGATCCGAATAAAGGAGCTGATGATTCTGTACTCGTAGGCTTAGCTTCTTTAGTCTTCGCATCGGACTTTGCATCTGTTGATGGAGACCGCGGTTTTTCAACGAGATTCTGGCGCGTGCTGATGGAATTGCCAAGATGGGTTTTGCTGAGGAGCTTGAGCAGCGCATCCTGCGAGGCATCACGATCAGGCGTAGAATTTTCTTGGTCGCCTCTACCGCCTCTACCGCCGCCACCGCCTTGATCCTCCAGGTTCAGCGGAGATTGGGCTTTTGAGCCGCCTTGGGCAGGCGAAGGTGACATCAACTTTGCGAGGAGATCCGAAGCTGAAGTCGACGAACCTTGCCCGGCAGCAGTACCCGCTGACTTGTCGTTCTTCTCCTCGACGACCGCCGCAGCATTGCTAGTGGAAGAGAGAGGTCGTGAGTTTGCCTTAGGAGGTGTAGAGGCCGAAGGGCCAAAATTAAGCAGGTTCAGCAACGACTGCGCCGTAGCAGAAGGCGCAGACGCAATTGGCTGAGCCATCTGGTTGTAGGAGTTGTGGTTCGCGACAGGAGCAGCAGGAGGAGGGCTCGAAGGCAACGGAGAGGCGCCTGGGAAAGGAGAAGGTTGGCCTGCAGAGTTGGATTGGTGTGGCGTATGGGATGGGGTAGGAGAGTCGCGAGGCTTCAACATCAAGTTGGCAAACAGAGCTTGCAGGTCGTTGGATGACATTATTCCAGTCAGACCAAGGACGACCAGTCCGAAGGGCCCACGATCGAGTGTAGTAGAGAAAAAGGCAATTGTTCTCTCGTCACCCGGATGCTACACCGGGAACCAGAGAAGAAGCGAGAATGAATGGCAGCACCGAAACGTGCAGGGAAAGTGAGGCAATATTTTAACACACGAATAACCTGAAGGGTGGGTGGGAAGTGTTTTGCTGATGAAAACACAAAGCCCTGAGCAATCTAAAGGAAGGTGAAAGATGAGTTGAAGTGAATCAGAGGCGCGATTCAGCGACGACTGGCTCATTCTCGTCAAAATTTCTCCGCAGTCTTGCAGCTCCAATTCGATCGATGACTGCTGCCAGCAACACGTGCCCGCTGCCACTCAAGCGCCAATTCAGCCGCAGGGGAGGGATCCTGCTGCGAACTGCATCCCTCGTCACCCCAGCGAGCCCACCACCAGGTGCCTATAGTAGCTGTTTGTGTGTACCAGCGCACCAGTTCTAGGCACCTGAACGTAGAAGCCCGCGGTGACATTCAGATTCAGTGTCAATAATTGACTGTAGCCTCCTGCATCTTCATGCAGGGTGTCACCGCTTCTGCAGGTTATAAGAAGATGGATTTGTTCAACCCCTTTGAATCCTTGGTATAGTATCTGTGACACAGGTACCCCTCGAGCCATGTGTCCATCAGTGCCATTCTCATAATACAGCCACGCTCATTCGTTCCGCTTGGCTGAGCCAACCTCGCCCAGATTCCACACCATCTCTAAAAGCATCCTTTACTTTCTTCCTCGAGTTTACACTTCCAAGAACACATCATATCCATGCCAATGTATTGTCTTCGCTCGTAAGTATTGCATCTGTCATTATGATGGTTCTGGAAACGCTCTAACTGCAGTCGTGCCACCAGATATCTTCCACTCCTCCTACTCCCACTCCCCCTCAGCCTCTCGCCCATACATCTCATCCTCCTGCTCGTGCTCACATACCTCCTCAACCGCCCGTGCATATATTGCTCCTTTCTTCTCATCATCCTCTTCGCATCGTCCTGCCACTGGTCAAATCGATGTTTCGTCGACCTACCTACCCTTCCATCTCAACATTCAGGAGGAGGAGAGTTATTCTCACATGAGACGCTTGCCGCTTGGTTCACTCCCAGGCTATATACCGCGAACTTCTCGGGCAGCATAGGGAGCATTCCGGGACAGGCGAACAATGGTACAGGGCCGTCAGAGATGGGAGGCTTCCTCACAGATGTCGCACGTACGACAGTCGCCGGTCTTGCAACTGCGGTCAAAAACTCGGCGGAGGAATTGTTTGATGACGCTCGGCAGAAATTGATAGCATCTGCAACCAGCACCGGAGCCGAAACAGCAGCTTCGGCGACATCTTTGCCGTCCCTACTGGACACAGGCATTGGAACTCACTGGCTGAGGAATTTGCTAGGGCGCTCAGAGTGGACGTTACCGTGCGTTGGAGTAAAGCTAGTTCTCTGATATTTTGTACGGTTGCGGTTGGTCTGACGGCTCCCTGGTCGCTCCATACCGCGAGGGCATTGGCTTTGACTACGGCGTGAAGTTTTTTGGTTACATATGGAGTTCGTTCTCGATTACAAAATTTGAGAGATATCTCATGTGTTGTACCGTCCAGCACAAAGATATATCCTTGCAGGACTACTACTATATTCTAGTCTAGGTCAAATGGTTGCTGTATGATGCCAGCTCACAGCCCTCAAGTCGAACGGAAGATTTGTTTCGGCCCATGAATCGCGTTGAAATCGACTGAAACCTGAAACCTCCCGGAAATTGTGATCAATACACATTTCACAGATGCCAAACGCTGCGTAACTCGTCAAGCTATCATGCCCAAGCCTTCCAATTGGGGAACATTAGAATGTTGCGACAAACGACAAGGACGCCCCTTGTTCCGGTCGGGAAGGGGGGGCATCGCACCAGGTTTGCCGTCTCAAGATATTAAAAATCATTTCTCTGCCTGCAATTGTTCAGGCCCATAAGAGAAATAAGGGTTGGCAAGCTCTGCCTAAACCCGGGTTTTTTTCTGGTGACAGCATTTCAAAACCCCCTGGCAATGGCTTTGCTATGATTATTGGATCGGCCAGTCGTCTTCAGTGATTGACGACCAGAAGACGAACACTGCCACGACGCTGAGGAGCGTGAAGAGGGTTGCGAAAAGGGTGCCATTGATGTCGCCATCGGCACCTTTGCAAATGTGTGTCGATATCACATACATGAAGATTTGGCCAATCGCAAAGAGGAGGGCTGCGGCAATCAGGTAGATCATTGGTTTCGTTTCGCCGAGGATCTTGAGGACCAATATTGACTCGAGGACGAAGAACAAGAACATGAATACCAGCGGTGCCAGTTGGTATAGCGTGTAGAGGGCGTAGTTCTGGTGCGGTGGCTGTAACGAGCTGTCCCAAAATCCTGTCCAAGAGAAGGCCGTGTCCAGGGCAATATAGCCAGTGCCAACGAACAATGCCAGGGAGCTGAGGCCGATCAACCCCATTGACAATGGCGTGCCGTCATCCACTAACTGGTAGCCCACTACTGCGTTCATGAGCAAGATCCACATGGTCGCCACGATAGCACCCAGATGGACGGCTGTGAAACCTTTCCGCACATCGTTGTTCAATGGAAAACCGCCGACTGTGAATATTTCGCAGATTTCGATGATGATATAACCGACCAGAAACATCTGCATTTCCCGACGACCAACCGCAGCAGCTTTCCTCTCTGCGCGCCATAGCAGAAACAGGGCAACAACGATGGCGATGCCACAGAGCAGTATTGAGCCCAAGTTGGCGAGATTGCGGTTGTTATTTAACGTAATTCCACGCAGGACACAGCCTCCATATGCGAGGCCAGGTGGTTGATTGTTCGTGACGAGGATCTGGAGAGGCAGTTAGAAGACCACGGAGAGCTTATCGTCTGACAGGGGAGGTCTAACATTGCATATAGGTAGTGTCGCATCACGACAGAAGTCCTGCAGCCATAGGTTAGCGACTGGAAAAGCAATGAACTCGAGCTTCTGAGAGCAACCTACTTGGAACTTTCCATACTGTGTTCCACCCATTTCCGCAACGAGGTCAAGAAACCGTGGGAACGAAGACGGTGGAGGAGGTGGCGAGAGGAAAGTGCGAGACAGTGACTTGAAACACCATGCGCTGTAGAGTCAGGAGATCACTGACGACGAGGTGTGCCTGTTTCGGACGATTCGAGAAAGTTGCGCTGGCAGGGCAATCGAAGGGTGCGAGGTGTTTCGTCGATCAGTTCTCGGTACTCGCAGTTGGACGACTTAACGAGCAGAGTCAATGGGATTATTTTTGGAGAAGGATGTCTTTGAGAGACGGAAAAAGAGTGGAAGGAAGGGCCGTTGGTTCGCCAGGTGCAGGATTGGCTGGGTTTTTGCTGCAGGGTGTGTCCGAGGTGTGCAGGCGTAGTGCAGGAAATCAGGAAAGTTGGCAGGGTGACTTGCTTTGATCGGAGTCGGCAAATGATGACGGGGGATTGACTCCTCTTTTGGGGCTGGAAGGGGAGGATGGGACCGGGGGGGCAGGAAGAGGCACTCAGACGAGGTAGAGTACTCGGTATACGACTAGTAGTTCCTTGCAGATCTACGACTTGGCAATAAGAGAAGGTTGAAATGATGCAATGAGGCAGTGAGGCAATGACGGCGTCGACGACTATGAGGCACTTTATCTTGTTCTCTGTACCAGGTACGCAGCGAGAGGGAAAGGGATGGTGTTCTACGAGGAGAACAGGAGATGATTTGGGTTGCGAAGCTTGTCTGAGACTCTCAATGAAGGTAGCAAACAGGTTGCAGCCCCAAGCAACGCCAACAGTAAAGAGCTAGGTACTTAGGCAAGTTGCTGGCCCCGGGTGCCGAGTAGTGAGATTGGCTGACGAGCTGGGAAAGGGCGAGGTGGTGGAGCTGCGGAAACTACGTAGCCAGGGCAAGGGCCAGTGCCAGTGCCAGTCGCCCATGATTGCCCGCTGCCCAGCCCAGCCATGGAAGCCCCGAAACCCCCAGCCGTTTATGCCCGGGAGATTTGAGTAGCTACTGTAACAGCAGACCTTCCCAGGCATTCAGGTACGAGTACGAGGTAGGACTTATTTATCGATAACAGCCTGAATGAGAGATTGCCGAGTGGTTGATACTAACTCCAACATGTACATGAAAAGCACTCCGAAGGTAACTCGTTGCTAGTAGGATGATCAGCGGCCATCGCTGCCCATGAACCAAAGATAAACGTGCATGATTTTCAGTGGCAGTGCAGGTTGCATGCGAAGTCCTGCAGTTCGGTACACCACTGCAACTCAGGTCGTACAATGCCAAGGTAGGAATACTTTACGAGCAGGAAGCACGCAACGTAGGCTTTTGTTCCCCGATCCTCAGCATCCCAGTGGCTCCCCTAGCACCCAGAGTGGCCTGGACAGCACACGAATGCTCGTGCTAGGCCGGCTCTAGGCCCGGGTGGGTAGCCGAGCCCTCTACTGTCACCCCCGCTGTGAACCGCTAGCATGATGAAAACCCCCGCGAGACTTTCTCAGTCTATGGCTTGTTTCTACATACAGCCACATCAAACCCTATCTTGATAGTGAAAGATGGGAAGATTCAGAATAGGCCACCCCTTGCGCTCATTCAGAAATCCCAAGGCAGGAACTACGTAGCGGCTTTCGGGTGTTGCTAATCCAAGCAAACTTGCGGGCTAGTTGGCCTCCTCGGATGAGGAACATTGATTTGCTTACTGCTCCTAAGGTTTTCAGGCACAGCGCGCCAGGAACAGGAATAGTCGTGATGCCCGGAAGAGGGAGTACTTGGACTTATTCTCGCTGCTACCAATCGGACACTACTTTGGACCACACCCCTTACAGGTGCAAAGTGATTCACCGTGGAATTCAAATCTTGGCCAGAGACTGATGAAATGCTGGCCGCCATACCAGGAGACACTAAGGAGAACGTTGCAGTGTTACTGAAATCTTAGGTATCTAAGTACTCGTATCTACATAAGAGTACTATTACTCCATAGGTAGCTCCATATGGGTAACTGTCGTTGACTGGAAAAGATACCCATTGTGCCTCGGCTGAGTTTCCGCTGTGTCCCGCCAAGCCGGGTAGGCACGACCTAGCACGACTAGTGCCGCGCATATTGCGTGCAGAAAGATCCGCAGCTTAGGTGATTCGAATTCCTGCAAGATCTCAGTGCTTTGCATGCGCCCTTTTGCAGTTCGTGCATCCTGTGAGTGACCGATACCCACGGCATCTTGCGCCAACAGGTTCTCGTCGCAACAGCGGTCCCTCGGGATACTCACGCTCAGGCTGGCCATCCGCGAACTAGTCTAGTCATTTTGCGCGACTCGAGTTCTGCTCTTTCTTCCTCTTTCGTCCATTTCCGCCGCCACAGTCAAGATTGCCCTTCCCCACCATGGCCAATCCTTTAAGCCGCTCTCAGCCTCGTCGTGGTCCTCGAGTCCGATACCCAAATGACGACAGCGACAGCGACACCGATGACCTGCAGGACTTCACCCTCAAACCTCGTCCTAGCCGGGCTGCGCGTCGTGTCCAGACCTACAGAGAATCCAGTGATGATGACAACGATGACATCTCAGATTCCTCATCAGATGAAACTGACTCTCATTCCACCTCCGCCCACGCTGACGTTGGGCCTCGGAGAAGTACGAGATCATATGTACAGGTACAGAAGCAGTCACGGCCACCAAAGCGAAAACCAGCGCCAACGCCATCATCGAAGCGCCAGCACTCGCTCAAAGCAAACAGACGTCGAACAAATTTGCCCTCCAAGAGAAATGGGAGCCAGATGGATGCTGGCGGCTTATTTCAAACATACAAACGACAAAAGCCTCTACCTGACAATAGGGGCCGGACGAATGTAAAATGTGTTAACTTGTCGTCGGCCTCCGACAACACGAGGATCCCTCCGTGGCCACAACTTCCGTACCACGTTCTCGTGAGCATCATGCAATATGCAGCGTACCCTCTGTATGGCCCGACGTCGCGAGCACAGCCCTCGATCAACTGGTTGTGTGAAACAGGACTCTTATGTCACTCTTTCCACGAAGCCTGCACAGCAGCTCTTCTCTATAGCCCTCCCCTGTATCCATCATGGCGAGCTCACCGTCTCATTGGGCTGCTCGAACAGGCCCACGAGTCCCTTACCACCGATTACCGAAAAAAGATCCGTTTCCTTGACATTGAAGTCAAACAACTTCTCGCCAAGAAGAGTGGTATTTCCTTGGACAGGTTGATCTCTATGACCCCTCTGCTGCAAGGGTTGAGACTCTATTCCAACTACGATGACCTCACGACTGTGATATGGGCACAGCCAGCAGCAAGGAAAGTCAAGTGGAGTTATCCGACAGAGCTCTTGGAACGTTTGGAGACGGATCATCTATTTATGAGGAGCTTTGAGTGGAATGGAAGGTTTCCCACAACCCTCGATGTCCTCAACATGGCTGTGGAGGCTCACTCCAGACCTTCTTTCCGACGCCTGCGCGAGCTCACCTTCCTCAACCTAAGTCTACCGGAAAAGGCCAGGGATGAAGACATTACTACTGTGGGCACTTCACTTGCTGGAGTATTGGCCAGCGTGCCAGATTTGCAGTCGTTATCTTTTCGAAACTGCGGCATCGTTGACGAGATGACCATGCCTCTTCTTCCGCCTGGACTCCTACACCTGGAATTGCGGAATTGTCCCAATTTGACATCCGACGCTCTCGAAGCCTATTTGAGCCGCGGCGGTTCCAGCCTGCGAACCCTCACTCTCGATGGTAATCAGTCCATGGATTTGGGTTTCATAGCCAACCTCCAAGCATTGTGTCCTCGCTTGCAACACCTCGAGGTTGATATGCTGTACATCGATCCGACTTCCTTCCGCGACCGCGAACCCCTCTACGACGAGCTACTACCAAATGGACCTCCGACTTGGCCCACGGACCTTGTCAGCATCTCCATCGAAAACATGCGTCAACTGCCACAAGAGGATGCAGAAGAGTTCCTTACATCGCTTGTTGATTCTGCTGCGCATCTTCCGCAGCTGAGGAGACTCAACATCAAGGCGATTCTGAAAAACGCTAGCTGGCGCGACCGTGCCAAGTTCAGACAGAGGTGGCTGCCGAAGTTGGAGAATGTCTTTCTAAACACCGAAGAGCCCTCCAATGTCGCGAGCAAATTTTTGATCAAGGCACCCACTACATCACAGCGACAGAGCTCTCGGATAGCTAACGGTCACCTCAAGAAGATCAGTCTCGGCGACAGTACCGATGAGAGTGATGCCTCAACTCCCGCTACTATTCAAGGTAGATGTGACATGGTAAATCTTGTGATCTCGGACCAACGGCCGGCCGAAACACAGTATCACGAAAATGACTTTCTCGACAGCGAGCCAAGTGATGACGGAGAATGGCGGCAAGGCAATAGCCAGCAGCTTGCGACCGATTATGCTTGGTAGGTGGACATGTTGCCTGAGTGCATCTCAGAAGAACTTGATGGGAGGCTAGAATTATGTTTAGTAATGAGCATTGGACGACAGCTCTCGGAATGATTGTATCGTACTTGGAAGGGTATCGCATTTGATTAGCATGACAATGATTACCAGGGATATGATTCAATCCCTTGGGTGGGTGGGTGAAAAGCAAGAATAAAAAGATCTTATGACTTGAAGGGTCGACTATGTTTTTATGTTTTGATTCTTTTTCTGATTTCTAGTTTCATTTCTCTTTCCATGTCACTGTCAGATCGGATGTTCGTTCGACAGGAGATTATCCTCGCGATCCCTTTCTAATCTTTGCCAGTATCCGCTGTACAAATAATATCCCGAGATCTAGTCGTGCTAGTCGGGCCATAAACCCAGGCCCTGTAAATCGAAGAGACCCTATTCCATCGACCATCTTCCATCTTAGGTATCTAACGATACGAGTTGTCGCCCAGAGACAAAAGACCGGGAGAGGGGGATGTTATGAGAAAAATGCCATCGCTATATCACCATCACCATCGCCATGCTTTGCCCTTAGTTGAGAGCCTCGACCGTCTCCGCCGGGACGCTCGTGACAGTGTCGACAGGAAGGGATTTTCGGTCGGCCGGGCGCGCGCCGGCGACCTGGCTCGTCTTCTCCCCAAGAGGCCGGAACCCGCGGTAGTTATCGTCGATGATGGCGCGGACCGCCTCGTTGTACTTGGCCAATCCTCCGAAGAAGAACCGCAGCGCGATCTTCTTGCCTTTGACGTTCTGAAAAGTCGGGGGTTTGTTAGCGAAGATTCATGTCATCCCAACTGCAAACAACACAGAGAATAAGAAGAGGATGCTGGGGGAAAAACAAACGCAGAGAGGACTTACGTTGCCAAAGATCCACGAGGCAGTTTCCTTGAACAGACTTCCTTCGGCTGACTTCTCGCATTCTTGGAGCCAGTCTTCTTCGGCCTCGGGCAGGGCTTCGATGAGATTCTTGCTCCCTGGCTGACCATTGCTTTGTCGCCGTCGATTCTCTTCGGCGCGCGCAATCATGTCCGAGATGAGCTCGACGTGGATCTCAATGGCCGGGGGGATATTGCTGAAAGGACCCTGGGGTCCGGTGATCATGCAAAAGTTAGGGAAGCCAGGTACAAAGGCACCCAGATAGCTGGTCGGGCCGCGAGGCTCCCAATGATCCTTCAAGGACTCGCCACCTCGTCCTCGTATCCGTACCCGGTTGTAGTTCCCATCGATGGCATCGAAGCCCGTTGCGAAGATGATGACGTCTAATTCGTGGACCGTCCCATCGCTGACCTGGATTCCTTTCTCCGTGATCCTTGTGATTGGTGTCTCGTTGACGTCGACGATCTCAACATTCTCCCGGTTAAACTGCTCGTAGTAGCCGCCATCACACAGGGGCCTCCTGGCATAATAGTCGTGTGGCATCAACTTCTCTGCCTTCTTGGGATCTCGAACAATCTGGCCGATCTTCTTGCGAATGAAAGCGCAGGCTGCTTCGTTGGCCTCACGATTGGTGGCGATGTCGCTAAATCCGCCGAACATGAAGCGGAAGCCGTTACCCTTTTGCCATAGTGCCTCGAAGATCTCTTCACGCTGTTCTGCGGGGACTGCGTGGAAGGGGGTGGTTGACTCGACAAAGCCAAACCCACAGATTGAGTTGCGGACCTGCTTCATAATCTCGGGGTAACGAGCATTGATCTGTGCTCGGTACTCTTCGCTCACAGGGGCATCGCCACTAGGCACCGAGTATTGGGGATGTCGTTGGAAACATGTGAGTTTCTTGACCTTCTTTGCAACATCCGTGATGACTTGCACACCCGTCGACCCGCATCCAATGACGGCTACCCGCTTGTTCGTGAGGTCCAGCTCCGGCCTCCATTTTGCAGTGTGGCACATCTCACCTCGAAAGTCCTCGAGGCCAGGAATATCGGGATAGTTTGCCTTTGATAGCAAGCCCAGCGCAGTAACAAGGTATCTCACTAGGAAGACCTCGCCCGTACTGACCTCGACCCGCCACACACCGGCCTCGTCATCCCAATCCGCGGCTACCATCTCCGTGTTGAATTGCATATACTTCCTTAGATCGTACTTGTCCACGACGTGTTCTAAGTAAGCAAGCACCTCTGGCTGCTTCACGTAGTGGTGACTCCATGGGTAGGTCTGAAGGTCGTCTTTGTCCCATGAATATCGGTATACATAACTCTCTGTATCACTCATAGCCCCTGGGTAGCGGTTCCAGTACCAGGTGCCGCCAACATCTCCAGCGAAGTCGATAACCTTCACCGACAGGCCGAGAGAAAGTAGTTTGTGGAGTTGGTAGATGCCTCCAAACCCGGCACCGACGATCAGGGCGTCAAAAGTGTGTTGGGTCATCTTGTTCACGGTATTATCGCTTCGACTTTCAGTACTGAACCACAGCCGTGTGCCTTGCAAGGCTGGCAGAAGCAGCGCAATGGCAGTCGGTTTATGTATGTCCCTGCTGTGGCGAATCTGTAGGACGCGCTCCTCCTATCTGCGCCCCGGATCCGCCACGGAAAACGAAAACCGTGGAACCGGCCGCAAGATGGATGGAGTCTCGCAGGACCACACCACATTCAGTACTGAACAGAGGCACAAATCAGAATGTCCATGGTATCTGGACTGAGGTTCCATCTCGGGTCTCGTTGAGATTATCATCTGATGTGGCTTCATCCAAGTATCCCGGGGTATTTCCCCTCTTCATGGTCATCCACGCCTCTGTGAAGTCTCGAATCCTCCCATGCTTTGCCATCTTGCTGGAGTAAGCTTATTCCTAGCCTCATTACACCAAGTAGTCATCAGTACTAATGCCGAAGAATTAACAAGGGTATGGGAATCGTGGCGGATGGTGGAGTTGAAGGGCTTTTGCGAGGGAAATTGGTTCCGTGGTCGACGACTGCCGGAACTCAAGGCTTCAGCAGAATGCCACACACCATGCGTGATTCGCCTAGACAGGCAGACAGGTCAATGCATGCGGCTTTCTTCCGTTACACACATGCCCTGTCTCCTTGTGGAGGAACGGAGCAGCGGCGTAGATACAAAATATACCTACAACTCACAAACATAATTACGGCCTGGACAAATGGTAACGTGACCAGCTTTAAAAAAGAGTTTCTTTGGTAGGCGTTCTTCTCTTATTTACAAATTTTACACACCAGAATGCACGATGGAAATTGGATGCGCCACTCCCTTTTCAAACTGTCAGGCCTATCTCGGACGCAAAAGGAAGTCTGAACAGGTCTCCCACTGCTGATACCGATGCTTTCGACTCCAGCAAGCTCTTCGCCGCCTATACACAAGTTAGCTAATTGTAATTCACAAATGGCCGTGCCGCGAAACTTACCGCCTTGACCTTGTCTGAAGAAACCTTGTCGATGGAAGAGCCAATCTCATCGATCTGGAATGGTTTCCCACCCTCGATAAGTCCATTTCCGGTTGCTTCCAGACCAGCCTGGGTCTGCTGTCCAGCCTCGAGAGCCCTGAATTTCGCCAATGCAGTTGCCTTCTTGATGTCTTCTTCTGCCACTTCGCCTGCTGCGATCTTTTTGAGTGTGTTGACTGCATTCTCGCTTGCTTTGGCAATCTGAGCCGCATTCCCGGTGAAGGTAATGTAGAGCAGACCAGCGTCAGAATAAGCGGCATGTTGAGTCGAGACTTGGACTTGTGGGAAGTCGTGTGCGGCTTTAGACAACAAGGAGAAGCCTGGAGACCATTTGATGCTGCTTTCCCCTCCGAGTAAGGAAGCCAGGACTGCAATTTCTGGTTTGTACGAGGACCCAGCGGTGAAGGAGCTGGAGCCTTGGAAACCGATAATCAACACATTACCCGAGCCGTGAGCGATTCTCTCTTCACCGCCGTAGTATTTCGAAGCAGGACTGTTCAGTTTGGAACCAGCCGGAGTGTCTTGGAAGAACTCGCCCACCCATTTGGAGAATTCAGCGTGGCTTGCACCGTTGGCAACAACGGCAATGTTTCCTTTGACGTAGGCACTGTCACTGAATTTCGCGACGTCCTCAGCATCAAGATACTGGATGATCGGAACCGATGAGGTGGCATATAATGGCTCGCCCAAACCGCGGTGGAAGGCAACACCATGAACGGAATTCAGTGCGAGGGACAGAGGGCTTCCGAGGAGACCTTTTTGTGCGAGTTTCATAACGTGGATCACCTCTTCATTGAGTTCATGCGCTGTACATCGTCAGCCATCAGGTTCCAATCATAATCCGCAGGGGGACCAACTCGTGTATCGGGTTTTTGATATGACTTCTCCCAGCAATTCGGTAAAATAAGGCAGGTCTTCACGCAGGAATTTGGCTCGAAGGACAAGATTCTCTCGGGAGTGGTACGCCGACAACTCACCACCCAGAAGCTCAGCCTCTCGGGTAATGCGCAGAGTTGATCGTTTCGTGGTAGACTAATTTTTCAAGTCAGCTGGGAGATCCATCGATGTGACAAAGATCAGAATGGACCTTGAAAGCAAACTTTTCGAGGGCGTCGGAATAGCCAGGAAGGGGCTGATATCTGGTACCGGCTTTGGCGACGACAGTCAGAGTAGTCGTTGCACCTGGCAGGTCTCTGCTGGCGAATTTGACACCCGACGCTTCCCCCGTCTCATATTGAAAGCTGCCAGACGCAGCTGCGGCCAGACCTCTCCGCTGCAGAGAGGTGACGGAAATATGACGACTGCTAGCTCGCAGGGCTCGAGAGCCAAGCGAGGCTGGAGAAGCCATTATATAAAGTGCCACGTAGTGAATGGAGAGAGGTGGTGATATGACAGATGCAGTCGAACAGGAGCTTCGGATGGAGTCAAGCTTCAATTGATTCTACAGAATTCACATTCGCCATGATTGGTCAGATGGACATAACCACTCATATTGCACTATTATGCCAAGTCTCTTTCCAACGCCCCGCATTGGATGCGCTCCGTCCCTTGGAATTTCTTTCAAAGACTCGCTGCCAGCCTTGTCTCCAGCAAAGTTTCTTCCCCCGATCTCTCTGCGTAGAGTGAGCGGCGTGCAGCTCTTTCTTCATCGACATTTGTTGCTATCTTAATCAAAGATGAGGTAGCGAACCATATCGCCGCCGCCAAGCGAAACCCATAATAAAATCCTCCGATCCTTCTGTCAGGAGTCGATCTGTGTTGGAGATGGAGGTAATTGCAAATACCTAGGACAGGCGGTGGTATTTGATCAGCTGAGTTGTGGTAGGATTTCTCGCAGCTTTGCTGCAGCATCGTTGAAGATGCCTATGGCACATTTCTTGCTGTGAGGAATTACTCCCTTGACTGGTGTGTCGCCAGAAGAGACTGATGTGAATGTCAGCAAATCTTTCGACAATTGGCTCAAGTAGGTCGTCTTTCTGTCAACCAGATCGCTCAAAAATGTCGTCTTCCCCTCCGCCACGTCAAAGCCGGCATAGCAAGCTTGGTACAGCTACGGCTCATCTACCACCACACCTCTCCAGAGGGGATGTCGACCTATCAGGCGAATACTAACAACGCATACAACATCATGCGTACTGGTAGACTCATTGAACTTGTTGAGTGGAGGTTCGGCTCTGCAAGTGCTGATATTATGGAACATCTTGCTGCACTGGGGTTTGCTACCGCCTGTGAGCTAGAAGCACACGTCTTGGGAGATGCGGACTCGTCAAAGTTGATGGACAAGAGTCGTTTTCGAGCTCTACTAAAGCAACTGATCACTTCAAACTTTATTCTTACGCCCCGCGAGGCACATTTCCACGCACCTTTTGATTCTCGTCTGGATGCGGAACGCTACTTACGTGGCCATGGCATGCTCCAGCAAGGAACCGCGAAGAAAATCAAGGCTGAGGGCGATGCAAGGGTTGACGCCGAGCTCGGGCAACGTCTCGATGGAAAAGTTTCTTGGCCACAGGTTCTGCACGAGCTTGAGGCGAGCTCTAGCCGGGTATTGACTTATTAGCGCTTTCTGCTACGTTCACCACTAATTGAGGACAGGCCGATATCTTACTCTCGATCGATTATTCGAATTTGGTTCTTCACATCCGCAATGAAAGGGTAGCAGAAAATGCAGAAAAGCTTTTCGGCCGACTCACGGCAGAAGTTGCTCGAGCAGCATGTTTACAGCTAGAAGACCTCGACTCACGACCCTTGAAACTACGACTGTCGGACATTCCTGGAGAATCGTTGCAGAGACTAGACATCCCCCAGATGAGCCGCTCTATCTCTATCTCTTCCGAAGGTCGACCAGCAATGAGCAACGGGGACAGCAATGAAAATGGTTGGCACGCTGGTGGAAATTTTCTGAATGGCCATCATGAGAACAGAGTCAACGGGACGAGTACCGATCATCAATTTATTGAATACCAGCTAGGTGTGTTGGCAGAAGGACCTTTTGAGTTTATCTTGAGAGATTCTGTCGCCAAATCTTGGATAGTGGACAAGAGCAAACTCAACAGTTTTCTGTGGGACAAGGAGATGCTACGGCTTATCAACGAGAGCGTGAGCGAACCAGCGCTCCGGATTGTCCGCATGCTGGCTGATAAGGGCAAGCTTGATGAGCGAACAATGCAGGACATTGGTCTTCTGAATGCAAAAGAGCTTCGGAAATCACTGGCACAACTGCAGATGAAAGGCCTCCTCGAGCTCCAAGAAGTACCTCGAGACCCTCAAAGACAACCCAAAAGCACAACCTTCCTCTACTTCTACGACCCTGAAAGAGTGCAGAAGCTCTTCTTAGACAGACTGTACAAAGCCATGTCAAGATTGTACGAGCGCCTGCGGCTGGAACGAGAGAAGCTCGCGTCGACTCTGAGCAAGGTTGAACGGAGTGACGTCCAAGGAAGCGAAGAGGAAATTCTGTCGCCGGGGGAATTGCAATTGTTGCTGCGCTGGCGACAGAAGGAGTGTTGGTTCATGACGGAGATCCACCGGATAGATGCCTCCGTCGCCATGCTTCGAGACATATGACTCCTCGCCGATGAAAAATCATCATGTTGGCAGAATGACCAGGGACCCCAAACAAGCTCTGAGGTTTACCGATGGTCTTCTCGTTGTATTTGTGCTCTACTCTCAGATTCTCGGTCCACCGGTTACAGATACCGTGCTAGTTTTTAGTCTAGCCAATACTACTGAAGGAGAGCCATCGTTGGAGACCAAGTCAAATCCTTCCACTTAGGTAGTAATCAATAGCCACGCCGAATGCAAGGTGGCAGGTCACCAAACAAGGAAAAGGGAGGACAAGGCTGATAGGGCACGAGGCTGAGGGTCGCATCAATGTTGTTCCGGGAGGAATCCTTGGCAAGAGCTCGAAGCTTCCCTTTACCCTTGCTGCGCAGTTTCCTCTCCCCCATTGATACCAACACAGAGCTTCAGTTCTTCTCAAACACTCGCCCCCCAGTCAATCATCACCATGGCTTTCGAATGGAAGGCTGCCGGTCTCACGTATGTCGAGTTCCTCACCCCTTTTTTGCCCGGGTCCGGCTAACGTTAACAGTTACAACCGATATCTCGCCGTTGCCGCCAGAGTCGTCCGCAGATCGTTGAAAGAAGGACCTAGACTTCAGGCTGAGAAAAGAGGAGAGATGGACTTGAGATTCGCAAAGTGGCAGGTGAGCTCACGCCCTGAACTCGACCAAACTCGTTTCCGACTGACACCGAGAAGAACGGCAAACAAGGCGAAAATCAGAGTCTGAGTGCTGCGAATGCGGGTGCTATGGCTGAACATGCTACTGGGGAGGCAAAATAGGAGAAATCAGCGTCCAGCACGCATCAATGGGAAAAGGAAACTTTCTGAGAGGAGCCAAAAATCAGACTTGTACATATTACACCAAAGACTTCACGGTGAAGCTGGAAGCGTGCCCGCAGATGTGCACATGACATTTCCCAAAGCCTGTAAAAAATCCCCGTGTCATAATCTTTTCAACTTCGCATCCACACGACCTTGACCTTCACACTCTAAATGCCCCTCTGCACAACTGATGACTACACGTTGATTGTCTCGCCATTACTTCGATCTTGCCAGGCCTCATTCTGCGCAGTATCGCGTAAATTTTCGCAGTTGACTCGTGCCGCTACAGGAAGGTCTGTCGACTGATGGGCAGTGGGCGCATTGTTGTATCTCTTCTCCCATTCCACTAGAAGGGAGCGGCTGTCATGGTTCAATCCCAACTTGTTCACCCCAATGTCCAGATAACTGAAATAACGAGAGAGTTCTGCCGTGCTGCATCGAGTCAGTCTTGCTTGAGCTTCTCTTTGTCTCTAACGTGGACTGACCGGTACATAGCACTAGCCGCGGGCAAGCTAGTCAAAGATGAGCATTTCACACTATATGAGGCCGTCAGCGCCTTGGAGGTTTGTCTTCCCTTCTCTAGGGTCCGAAGTAGGCATGACTCTGATCAGGCGACCAGATCGGTGATCCGAAGATGGACAGTGGGTGTACCGCTTTCGACGCGGAAAGCGATGAGGAGTTCGACCCCGCCAGGAGCGTATCCGCGGAGGAGATAATATGGTTGATGGATCAGTTGATGTATCGCGAGGTAAGCAATTCTGTCTTGAGGTATGGAACGATGGTGTGACTTCCGACAGGTGGCATGGCATATGGGATACCCTCTGTCCCAGACTCTCTTTACATCCATACACATTGAACGACTCCTCTGGCCCCAACCAAAACAATTCTCTGACGCTTGCTTTTGGAGAGATCGTCCCAGTACCAAAGATGTGCCTTCACTGCTACATGCCGTGTTTCAGGCCTATTGTGTTGGCTTGATCAAATCTTGTGACCTAGTTCTCTCAATGGTGGCGAGCCAGCATTTTTACGAGGTAGGGTCCGCAGGAATAGCCGTTCTTGTTCCACGGCTGACGATGTGTAGGAGGAGGACTTCGCGCCACAGATATACAATCGGCCTCTTCTACATGACTTCTCCATTGGAGAGGTGATGGACTCGTTGCAGGATGCACGTGCCTTTCTACAAAATAGCAACCTCCCGCAGCCCTTGAAAGGAGCATTAACAGACAGGGTGGACGGACGATCTGCTTTCCTGCTGCTACTGCACAGTTGCGAGCTCCTCGAACGACCTGCCAACTCAACTCTGGAAAGAACTCTGGCTCTGATCAAGGCAATTGAAGAGACTTCCATTCTCGGTCGCCCAACCCCAACTGTTTCTTTCACTTTGAAGTTGCAACGGGGTCTGGCAAGCAGTGTGCCTCCAAGACCGATGATAGTTATTGAGAAGGAGAAAGCCTTTTCTTTCTTCCGTCAGCTCGTTACGGACATTACCACGGCATTTCAGTTGCTTGACATAACGTCCAGCAGTGACCTCCTCGTTGCTTATCAGATGTTCATGGCGCAGACGTCGCAACCTGCGGTGTATGCTCGAGCCCTCCTACAGTCCTTCTTGAACATTGACAACGCGGTGCTGGGGCGATATGCCATCAACGACTTCGTCAGTGAGGACATTCACTCCCTTACACTTCCTACCGCTCTGTCTTTTGGGAGCAGCAACAGCGAAATTGAAGACATTCCAGATCACCAGCAGATTGATCTCCTCGCTAAAGTGGATCTTTTTCTGAATCGCTGCGGACAGTCATTCCTTAATTTTTTTAGGACATACTGTCTGAACCGCTGTCGGGTAAGACGCTCAATGTGCCACGCAGCTCTTGAGTGGGATCAGATTCAAGCGGAGGCCGAGGACCTGGACGTGTTCATACAATCGGTCCTGGTTGAGCAGCCCGTTCCTTACCCGAGTGGCGAGGAACCCACCTTTTCATACTCCTTCAGCAGTTGGATATATCACTACAAGCTGATACAACTTCGCACCATCCTTCAGATGGGATTTGAACTTTCCGTGTATGCTCCGCATGAATTTGCCGAGATGTACTGGTATCTCTCCTTTCTATCCAACTCGCACCTCTCTCACCTCGAAAGAATCAGCTTCTTTGTGTCCTCGAGTCGACATGTGGATGCACGCCGGCGAGACGAGGTAGAGATTACTCTGAAGCGATTGTACCACCATTTCACTTGGCTCAAGGCCACAGAGGCTCTCGCAAAAGCTCTGCACCGCGTCTTCGTCATCATCCAACGCCATGGTCATCTTCACAGGCCTTCACCCGCGTACGCATCAGACCGCTTACGGTACGAGCTGAGGATGCGACCGTTTCTCAACCTCTCCATCCCCGAACCCGTCGACTTTGATGTGGCTCAGCAGTCCTGTTCGTTACAGGATTTACCTGATGCGTCTGTCCTCGATCAGGCAACCAATTTGGTACAGACCGCAAGAAAAGCATGGGAGGAAGTTTTGAGGAACGGCTGGGAGTCCACGCCTCCCCGGCTCGCGGATCCCAAACCTGGAACTGGGACAGCAGGGAGAGTCAAAGCAGTCGCGCCGATAGTAGATGGCGAATGGACACAAGACGTGCGAAACTCTATGAAGTCATGTATAGGCACGGCGATTGCGATAGCTTCACTAAGCAAAGCTCTACAAGCCACGGGCAAAAGTACAACAGGTGGCGGCATCTCGAGTCTGAAGGTGGAAATTCCGCCAGTCGGTGATCGCGATCGCTGGCATGTAGCATGGCCTGTACCCAAGATTTCCGGCTGAGGTTGGAGGCGACCAAGCAGTAAATACCATACAATTACAACAGAACACATTCGACGACTATCATCATAGATGATTTCATGATTGCTGTGAAATTGCCATCATTGTGAGAGAGGTGACGGCTCGAACTCGACGGATCCGCAGGCTGACCGCATTCACTGGTCGCAGTCTCCAACTTGTCTGTGAACAATTTTTTCCCCGCAAATATTTATTTCTCACCAAAAGATTTCCACGTCCACAGTCCTGGGCGGTTTCCTACTCCCTCTAACGCTTCGCTCTTTTGTCATGGCGTCTGCATACAAATCAGCACTGCGATCAGGCGACGCTTCTGACTCCGATGAAAGTGGCTCAGTCTCATCCGCAGGAAGCAGCGCAACCCTGCGCGCTGAATCCTCGAGCGGAGAAGAAAGTGTCCCAAGCAAGAAAAATGTCAACGAACTCTCTCAACTGCCTCGCGAGATCCGGAATCGAGTTCTGATGCTCACTTCTCGTGGCGTCTCATACAGGTATGTTCCGGCAGCTCACGTTCTTCTATGGCTTGTCACTAACGTGCGTAGACACCGGCATCTTCTCAATGACCTTCATTCCTTGCTTCCTCACACTTACAAAGATACAAAACTCGATACAAAATCGTCCAACAACTACAACTCCGCCCTCAACGGCCTGGCTGATCTTCATTCCTGCAATTACGTCTTCTTCTTGGAAGCGCGGAAACATGGTCAAGACCTGTATCTATGGCTCGCGCGTGCGCCCAACGGACCCACGGTCAAATTCAGCGTTACCAATTTACACACAATGGCTGAGCTCGGCTTTGGAGGAAATTGCTTAAAAGGTGGGAGAGGCATCGTTGTCTTTGACAAGAGTTTCGATGAAGAGATCCCAGGCCAGGAGTATCGCTCGCTGTTACGGGAGATGTTTCGCGGTGTCTTCTGTGTTCCCCCAAAGGGTATCCGCGGCATGAAACCATTCGTTGACCGTGTCATTGGTATTTACGGGCTTGACGGAAAGATTTGGATTCGTGTGTATGAGATCCGTGAGTCCGCACCAGACAAGGCCGCCAAGGAGCGTGTCCAAGGAGATGACGTCTCTCTGGTTGAGATCGGGCCTCGTTTTGTCCTCACACCGGTCGTCATCCAGGAAGGCAGCTTTGGTGGTCCGGTCATATTCGAAAATAAACAATTCGTGAGCCCTAATGCTCTGCGGGCCGAGACGAGGATGCGCAGGGCCAACAGATACGCGAGTCGAAGAGGTGGTGCGGAAGAGCTGGCTGTCAAGAAGAAAACCCTGAGTCTGAATACAGGAGCGAAGAGAAAGAGATCTGCACTCGACAACGCGAAGCTGTTTGGCTGAGTGAGAGTTTTTGCGACTTTGGCAACATGCCGGCGACAAGATAAGCTCGCCTCAGACCCTCAGTACCTTCTCTGGCACCATCCCTCGCACCCTTGCAGAAGGACCAGATCGATGGGATGTGGATAATATGGACGGACTCAGCAACCTTATCACAGTACAGTCCCCATGTATCCGTGCTCAAAGCTCTCGAGACTGTCATGAATATTCCTGGCCATTTTTTAAAGCTCACGATGCGCCAAAAGCACTCTTCCGGTCGCCACAAGCTACCACAAAAATTCAAAATTGCTCTTCGTTTGGTGAGTCAAACTTCTGTCAGAAGTAAGCAATCACAAACAAGCACTCCTTGTCGCCCTTGGCCAATGGATTGTCGGGCGCTAGGGCCGTCGAGACTATGTGTGTCCCTCCTACAAGAGAACTCCCTTACTACTACACGACTAAACGGAAGAAGGCGACTCGGGAATTGATGTACGATCTCACAAGGGCTACCAGCCCAGGCAAAAATTGGCGCTGGTGATACCTTCTGGAAGCCATTCATTTTGGGTCCAGGGAGCGTGAGAAGCTGCCCACAAGATTATTGTCAGACATGAATTTCTCCATCAAGCCAAATGCGATGGTTTCCAAATGCAGATGATCCCTAAGAGCACGGATGGAGCCAGCGGCCTCAACAGACCGAGTGATACCTAGTTGCGCCTATCCAGCCTGACTAAGCCAGTTCTCCCACGACTGGATTCTGCCAAGCGACTTCATCGTTGAGTGCAGTTCCGAGGAGATTTTCTGTTGGAAGGACCATTTGCGGGCAGAGGTCGACGTGTATTCTGACACCTCGTTTGACCGAGTCAAGGTGTCGAATGTCCATGGATCGATCATCTTGACGTAGTGGTCAATTTGAGTTGTACCGACTCACTATTTGAGAAATGTCATTTCAATGGCACTTTATATTCCTTGGTAGTTTCTCTATCGAAGACTATCATCGCCTCTTGATTGATACCGACAAGTAAAGGTATTCGAGACCTCTTTAGATAAAGTACAACGATGTCAACCGGTGAATGAAGCATCCTTTAGTGTCTATGTGCTTGAACCCTACAGTAGCTTCGGTGCCCGCTAAATCCGCCCTTCTAGGCCGGAAGGTTTTGAAAATGGTGCAAAGAGGTTCGGAAATGCTTTATTACCATGACGTTAGTGAAGTCGGGCTCGGGTCAAGAGTTATGGGTGCTGGCGACCGGACGTCAACGGACCAAATCACGGAAATTGGGAATACTGAGGTAAGCGATTCCACAAACGGAGGGCTGGACTCGAGGATAGTAATCGAATCAGGAAAGCGGCTAGCCTGATTCGGCCATTGTCTCGAGTGGGGGCCACGCAGGTAAACCTGGGATACCTACATATGCCTATTGTTCAGTAAGTTTGACTAATTTGATGGAGTATTTCTGATGGTGCAGGTAGCTACCGTACGTACGCCATCGTTGACGCGTGATTGTTAAGCAAGTTTCCCCCGATGGCTCAATAATAGGCGAAGAAAGGGCACTGACAGCATCCATGTATATAACCATGGTGTTCCAGCATCCGGGAGTAAAACACATGCAATCTTCTTGATCGTCTGAAGAGAGGTCGTTTGAGCTCAAGCATAAATTATACAACTAACCCGAAACAAGCATCTTTGCGCTATTGCCTTTCCCTTTTCACCCCTGAGTAAGCTAGAGTGAAAGCGGCTAACGGGATGCCAATCAAGTCACCGTTGACGATCGTGCTAGGAACAGCCAATGTAAGAACACCAAGGGAGGGCTTGATCACATGCTCATCAAACATGACTAGGTTGGAGACAGCTCCCGGGACAAAACTGTCCGTTACGATGCACCGAATGAAGTGAACGCTTACCTCGATGCATTCTACGAGCGTGGCGGACGTCAAATTGATACTGCCCGTTCCTACTCGCCAGAGGCCCATGGCTCGTCAGAGGAGAGACTGGGCGCAGTCGAGGCGGGGACGCGATTCTCAATCGCCACCAAGGTGTTGTCCCTGGCACCGGGCAGCCACTCGAAGGAAAAGATCAAGGAAAACATCGACACGTCATTGTCATCGTTGAAGATACCCAAGATTGATATCGAATACCTGCACATGCCGGACAGGACCACACCTTTCGAGGAGGCGCTCGCGGCTGTCAACGAAGCATATACACAGGGGAAATTCGAACGCTTTGGTTTGTCCAACTACACAGCGGAGGAGGTGGACAAGATTGTCCAGATTTGCGAAGAAAAGGATTTCGTCAAGCCGAGCGTGTACCAGGGACAGTATAATCCCATCATCAGAAGCGGGGAGAAGGAACTCTTCCCGGTCTTGCGAAAGCACGGTATCGCCTTCTATGCTTGGAGGTGCGCTACTCCCTAACGGCCTACAGCCCCGAGATTTCCAGAGCTGATATTCAGAACAGTCCGGCAGCCGGTGGATTTTTCGCTGGAAATCACAAGCATGTTCAACCTGGCGCCCGATACGACTCTTCGGTAAGTTTCTTTGTTTGATGGCTATCACCGTAAATAGATTGCTGCATGGACCTGCTCCAACTGACCGGGTATTATAGACTTGGGCTGGTAAAGTCTACGCATCTGTGTATCTGAAACCCAACATCGAAGCCGCCACAGACCGTGCCATCGGACTTGTAGCCAAACACGGCATCAACGGCCACGCTGCAGCGTTGAGGTGGACCGTGTACCACAGCACGCTCAAAGAAGAGTTTAGGGATGCGGTGATCATTGCTGCCTCCAGCGTCGCTCAGCTAAATTCCAACATTGACATGATTGAGCAAGGGCCCCTGCCAGGTGAGGTTGTCGACGCCATGGAGACCCTGTATAAGGAGGTTGAGGGAACAGAGTTCCCCTACCATTTGTAGAGCCTTGTAAGTCAAAGTATTAGATAGCAAGCTATTCTGGTCAAAAAGACATGTTGTGACATCCAAGCATCACAGCATCTTCTACTGTAAATTAAAAGTACTGTGTGCCCACAAGTGAGGGGGAGAACGAAAGATGTTGTTTCCAAGGTCCAGCCTTGTCTTGACTCATCGGGCTCATCCTAGATCGTGACCGCCAAGCCCCAGACCGCTTTCTTGTTGTCGACTCCAACCTGCGTATAAACATCCTCCCTTACAACGTTCTGTTCCTCGATTCTTCTTTTTCCTCTCCTCACCCATCGAGCACGGAATGAGAACGCGTTATACTTCCATCTGACTTCGCCATGATGGAAGCGACGCAGGCTCGCCGCGCTCCACGACAGAGCGAGTTTGGGCGCTTTGATACCTCTCCTTCGCATGTGTACTCGCAGTTGAGACTTGTCTTGGATAACCCCAATGCCGGGGTCTCAATTTGTTGAGACCATCAGAGTGATAGCAGCAGCAGCACCACTGCTGCTCCTTGTATGCCCTAGTCCGCATATATACAGTTCGATTTCCACCAGACACTGTGTGTAACTCCCACCCTGCGGTCGTTCACAGAGCTTGTGCTGACAATCTAGACATAGAATCATGGCACTACAACACCTCGCCCCAGAACTTCTCGTCCGCATTTTCGAATCCCTCTCCTCCGTGTCCGATATTATCAGCCTGTCGCTGACCTGTCACTATTGCTACGACGTACTCTCCAAATCGCAAAAGCTGGCACTCTTCTTCACCACAATAGATGAAACAGACGGACCAGTCGAAGATATCATACAACTCTTGACCCAGAACAACAATCAAATGCTGCATATTCGGCGATGTCCGCCTCTATCTTTTGCCCTGCTCTCGCAAGTCACGGCTGTCGCTTGTGTGGCACGGCGCTACCTCGATCTGTTCCCCGGATTCAAGTGGCTGGAGGCGGAAAGCGTCAACCGCCGAGTTTTAGACCGCCGCGAAGCTCGTCGACTACGTCGAGCAGTCTATAGGCTATGGAGCTATGCCAAAGCATTTCACCAATTTCCTTATCGCACCACACGCACCGACGCAACAGCCACCGCCGAACGACTGCAGCTTCTGCGTACCTGGTCGAACGACGAACTCTTTGAGCTGGAGGATTTTCGCGGTTTGCTCGAACAATTGCTTGCCACTGAAATCTGTCCTACCGACGGAGAGGTGTATTCGCGGATTCCCGACGATGCACAAAAGTTCCATCTGTCGTTGCAGTATCCTTACCTTCGTCCCGTCTCATCCACTCCGCAGGCATACGACGATCTTTTCCACAGTTCCCGTAACTCTGATAGTGATTTGCACAAGCCGACTGTCCAGGAACTTCGGATCAGGCATATGCAAGGATGGGGTAGTGACCTGCAGAATTTCTATCTGATCCAGTCGTTCTTGAAATTCACACCGGCGCAGATCTTGTGGCTGTTCGACAATGCAGTGTGCCGCGCAGACGTGGAACGATTCATCGAGCAACAGACCCATGATCCGTGCTTCTTTGACAGTGGATCCATGTTTTTCCAAGACTGGGTCACAGTATTGCATACACGAGGTGTCGATGTGCAACAAGCACGCGAAGCCATCTGGCAGGAGAAGGCGGGGGTCGTGGTCACCGCAAGAGAGGGTGTAGAC
Organism: Fonsecaea monophora; assembly: GCF_001642475.1. NCBI lineage: Eukaryota > Fungi > Ascomycota > Eurotiomycetes > Chaetothyriales > Herpotrichiellaceae > Fonsecaea > Fonsecaea monophora. Next base: position 96,114 of record NW_019173933.1, on the reverse strand, counting down.
CGGACTGCTTGAGAGGACAACCAAGACGCAAAAATTGAGTTGTGCAATTCGCAATGTCGACCTCTGAAAGACCAGGGAAAAGAATGTCATATATCTCCAATACTACGAGAAGAATCAATTTGTTCGATCAGACAACAAGTCTTCAATGCTACAAAGTTCATATAAAGCTGGTATACGAGATTGACAGAGATCTTTCCAACCCGCCTCTCCGTATATTGACTAGCTCTGGCGTAATACATGGTCAACTCTCTGGCATCAATCGTCCCTCGGATCGTGAAATTTCCCAGTGAACACTTTTGTCATGGGGACAGCGTCATTCTTTGCACGTTGCCAGTGATGGCAATTGTGATCTAAAGCCTGGCTCGACCCGTTTGTTCTGGGGTCGAAAACTCAAACCCAGGATATCCGTCGCTGATTTCCTTGTCGCAGATGGCGAAATAGGGCGCAACGCCACCGAACCAGAACAACGGCCGCACCGTCTTGCCCTCGAGGTTCGCACCCACGTACCACGAGCGGGTTTCCTTTGCGCCCTCGGGTAGGACCGTGGCGTTGAAGACGGCTTCCACCTGCTCGGTCCAGTGCCTCGCCGAGTCCTCCTTCGTTTCGATGCGCTCGTAGCCATGCGACCGCATAAAGGAGAGCGTCTTGCCGATCCAGTCGACGGTGTTGTCGATGATGATTGGGATGTTCGCAAACGGTGCCTGGGGCCCGGACACCATGAACAGGTTGGGGAAGCCCGGCGTGGTGATACCGTAGGCGGTTGCCATGTCCTTGTTCAACTGCTCCGCGAGCTGCTGGTGCTGGCTGCCACGCAGGTCGATCTGCGCCAGCGTTCCAGTGATGGCGTCGAAGCCCACGGCGAAGATGATCATGTCGAATTCAAACTCCTTTGTGCCGGTGCGCAGGCCAGTTGGAGTGATCTCCTGGATCGGGTCGTTCTTGACATCAACCAGGTGAACATTGTCTCGATTGAAGGTCTCGTAGTAGAAGTGGCCAAGGGGAGGCCGCTTCGATAGAATAGTGTAATGCGGACACAGCAGCTCTGCGGTTTCTTTGTCCTTGACAATTGATCGAATCTTGTTGCGGACGAACTCGGCTGCCATTTCGTTACACTTGGGATCGGTCAGCATGTCGGCAAATGTCTCGAAGATGAATCGAAATCCACCAATTTCCCAGCCGTAATCCAGCACCCTCTGCATCTCGGCCTCGGTCGCCAGATCGGTGGACTTGAGCGTGGCGTCGACAAAGTCCATCCCGAAACTTTGTTTTCTGGCCCGGTTCACCACCGTTTCATATTCACGTCTCAGCGCGACCTGCTGATCCTGGGTAAGTGGATAATTGCGCGATGGGAGCACATAATTGGGCGTGCGTTGGAAGACCGTCAGAGATTTGGCGTTGTGCGCGACAATGGGAATGACCTGGACCGCGGTGGCGCCGGTGCCCACGACAGCCACACGTTTGCCCGTGAAGTCGACTTTGTGTTTCGGCCAGAGCCCCGTCTGGTACCATTCGCCTTTGAACGATTCGAGCCCGGGGAAAGGAGGCTTCAGTGGAGTGGCGAGAGGCCCCGTCGCGGTTACCAAGTAGGTGGAAGTGTATGTGTCGCCCTTTGATGTCGTGACCCTCCACACGTTCTTGGCCTCATCCCAATGAGCTGCCGTGACCTTTGTGTTGAATTCGATCTTCTTGCGCAGACCGAGATGGTCGGTGACTCGGTTGAGATAAACCTCCACCTCGGGCTGGGTGGGAAAGCGCTCCTTCCAGTCCCAGTCCAGGCCCAACTCTTCCAAGAAGGTGATGATATACACCCAGCTTTCGCTGTCCGTCCTGGCCCCGGGGTACCTGTTCCAGTACCATGTGCCGCCGACCCCAGATCCTGCTTCGAATGCTTTGGCGGACAGACCACGTTTGCCCAGTTCGTGAAGCATGCGGATGCCACCAAACCCTGCGCCGATGACCAGCACATCGTAGTCGACCCCCGCGTCACCTGTCGTCTCGGTGGCGTTCGTATTGGCCGCTGCCATGATTCTTGTTCTATAGTAGCAGAAAGATGTCTGGATGGAAGCGTCAAGAGTCAGGGTCAGTCTCCTGCGTATAATGGCAAAAAATAAGTGGAACAAGATATCTGACTCGTCTGGGAGCACCGAATTTATCTGCATCGTCTCAACAGCAGTCACAGCCGAGGATAAATACAGCCATTGCGGAGTAATCCCATGACCCGGGGCAGGGGGTGTCCTATTGCTCAGTGGTATAGCCTTGCCTCCATCCGGGGGGGGATACTCATGCTGCTCCACTTCCCCGCACTTCTCTCGCCGACTCCATCAGGACTAGTTGGTGTGAAAGGACCGTGCTGACAAACATTCCGCTCAGAACAGGGGCCAGACACGCCAGGTTACATGACAAAACATGATTCAGGCGAGGCAAGAGCAGGCTCGCCGGAATGACTTGGCGTGATAGGGCATCCCCCTCGCGGTAGGAGGGAAGCCGGAGGGAGGACAAGGACGCATGTTCCAAAGAACTCGGTAAAGAGAATGGTGGCCGGGTGCTCCAACCCCGCAACAACGGGTGTCTCGGTCTCCATCTGTCTTGGGGAGGGGCTCAGATAGAGAAGCTTCCGAGGGGGAAAGCATCTGGTGGCATCGCGTATCCTGACGGCTGACAAGTCTGGGTCTTTGGTGACTTGATAGAGATATGTCCGGTATGTCCGCTCCGAGCTTGGCGTAGATCAGCCTCTCATTCCTCTTGGCACAGGAATGCGCGATTCCGCCCCTCCTCTCGCTAGAAGGTCAGCGGAAGGAAGCAGTCAGCAACCATGTACAGGACGTATGCCTGACAGCAATAATTGGATGGTCAGTCTCACTGTGAACAGAGCTGAGTCATCGGCCACACCACTCGCAGGTGGTATGTACAGAAACGGTCACCGGGGCGGAAGCCTGACATCCACATCTGGCGGGTTGTATGCGCAGAAGACGACCTCGCCAGAGTGTGCTGAGCTGAGACGCAGACGCAACACTTCTTCTCACCTGCCTGACCTGACTTGTCGCAATCGACCGTTTCCATGGCACTGCCACCTCGAAAAGCAGACTGACTCGGAGGGCACGAACTCCTTACAGATCATCCATGGCCTCACGTGGCCCAGAGATCAGAGGGATCCATTCCAACCTTTAGTCGTGAGCGTGGCGAACGTCTGAAGGACCAAGCTCACCAGCAGTGGACCAAGCCCACATTCACCGAGCATGAGGTAAACCACGAGTCGCTATTGTGCAACATCAAAATTCGCAGCGCGGTTGCAATGGAAGAAATGTGCCTGAGATGGCTTGCACTCCTCCCAGGAATATCGTTGACCACGGCCGACGCTGGCAACATTGAAAGTTCGTTGGATCACAGCTCGGCATTTCGGTTCCTTTGCGGCTACGGGGATGTTGTGCTAACGTAAAACAACCATTGATCTCTACGGAGGACACTTCGAGCAGACCAATTCTGCCTCTGCAGTATCTTTGTATCATCCTGCGACATGTCACTCCCTGTGAAACGCGAAGAGTACGAATGGAAACCTTGAGAGGTAGTCTTCGATTACAGAACAGAGCAAAGAAATGCAACTGTCCCGTGTGACCCAACCACTTTAGCCCACCGACGAACCGTACGAATCATGATCACATTCAATCCATCGTCACCCAGGTCATGCGCAAGTATGAAAACGCCGAGCTCCTGATAATCACTGATGTTTGTACTGATATGTTTAACAGCACTTGTTGCCTTTGGCATCTGGAGCACCCGAAGGGGTCATGTCGATCTTCACACCGCCAGTTGGTGCCTGCGCTGCATCGCCACTGTCGAGGGCTTTACTCGAAACGATGCGGTAGATTTCTTCCCAAAAGTCAGCACCAGCGGTCAGAGCCTTGCTACCGGACCTCACCTGTCAGGATATTCTGGAACGCCAGTTCGACGTTGCTGGCATCCAGCGCAGAGGTCTCAATGAATGAGAGATTGTTTTCACCTGCGACCAGATCAGTGGAATGGACTTAGCCACGGAACCGAAAGGACACCCACTGGCAAATTGTTTGGCTTCTTCTGTAGGGACAGCCCGTAGGTGCCGTAGATCACTCTTATTCCCGACCAGCATTATGACAATGTTGGCGTCCGCATGATCCCGCAGCTCTTTCAACCATCTCGTAACATTGTCATAGGTTTGATGTTTGCTGATATCGTAGACGAGGAGGGCGCCGACTGCTCCTCGGTAGTAGGCAGACGTGATGGCACGATATCTCTCCTGTCCTGCGGTGTCCCAAATTTGTGCCTTGATGGTCTTTGTATCAACTTGGATGGATCTGGTTGCAAACTCGACCCCGATGGTGGATTTCGAGTCAAGGTTGAATTCGTTGCGAGTGAAACGACTCAGCAAGTTCGATTTACCGACGCCTGAGTCTCCGATCAGAACGACCTTGAAGAGAAAGTCGTACTCGTCGTTGGCCATGATCAGCGGTGTTTGGGGCGACCCGCGATCAGACACTACAAGATCAAGGGCTGTAATGGAAGACCCAGTCGTGTTCAGTACGTGATTGACGCACTGACAGGCGATTGAGACTCTTGTTATCGGCCTTGAATCCGACTGAAACTGGTGTTATTGAGGCCCACAAGGAAGTTGATGATGGGTTGGGAGGACAATCAACAGGGCGCAGCCTGGAACTTATCTTGGCACACACGTGATCAGGCATGGAATCTGACCACTTGCCATACACACTATCAACGGTACTAACGCTGCTTCACTGTGGTCCCAATCGTTCCTGGCTCCATCTCCGCTCGCCACTCTAGACTGACGCTGAAATGGTCATGAAAGCATCTGCTAATTTTCGCTGCCCAGGAAAACCCGTCATCGTGTTTTGCACAGGTCTCTGCTCGGAATTTCATAACTGACTTATAGTCCAAAATTCATATAAATTGACATACTGTCGCATTTCAGCGCCGCGGACGGTAGGTCAAGATGTCCGATGCCAGCGATGGTGTAACCACGACGGTTGAGGAGCCAGAGTACCTAGTCGAGAGGATTCTCTACCAGGACGACCGAACAGGCAAACCTCTATATCTCGTCAAATGGGAAGGGTATGGTGACGAGGAATGTACTTGGGAACCAGCCGAGCATTTTACGGACCAGAGAACCTTGGACGATTGGGAGCGCCAGCGCGCGGCTCAGGATTTCCTGGACGAAGAAGAGCTTGCAATGGTTCAAGCGCGAATGAAGGATTTTCAAGACGCAACAGCACGAAAGAAGCGACAGGAGGCACTGAGGCGTATGTCCAAGCGGACTTTATCCAGACGATCATCCAGTCGGACGCCAAAATCTGAGTCGCCAGAGTCTCCATCTTCAGCGAAAAGATCACGATCGTCTCATCCGAACCCCGCAGACCAACCAGGACGCAAGCGACCACGAGCATCTCGTTCGCCAACTGTCAAGGAAGAAGCTCCACAGGGCTCCGAAGTGGTAGATGCAACTCCTGCGCAGCGGCCACATCCACAAAATTCTACAGAGAAGGACGCAGCCTCCGCCCAGCCGACATCAAGCCAAAAAAAAGCAGCTATACCTCTAGCAACAACGGGCGACTTGAGAAGTCCCAATTCGCCGCCTTCTCCCCTGGCGCTGGCGCATGGCGACACTGTTCCACACCGAAGCTCCGACGCACACCGGACTGAAGCGTATGTTCAGATGAGTCCAGCAGCACCTAATAAGATAAAAACAATTGTCAACCCAACCCTCGGACCCCAACACAATAAGCAAGGAGGAGCAAATACAATGACTGTTAGGAAGAAGCAAGGCAATACCCATGCAACACCATTAGCTGCAAATGCGGAACACGGCAAGGCAGGGAAGAGGTTCAAAAGTATGAGACACATGCATAATTATACCAAAATGGCACGCCGAGAACGTACACCAGACGTCTCTAAGCTCGAACTCATAGAAGCTGATGCATGGCCCCTACCCGGACGAATTGAACCCTCATTGAAAATCCAAGACGATGCTCCAAGACATAAACGGGATAATTCGCCTCTTTTTCTTCCAGAGGACAATAACGTTGTGCTGCCCCAGGCCGAAGATCAGCAGACGAGAAAAGGGAATCCTACGGGCCCTAATCAATACCTGCCTAGCGGTCAATCACCACAGGCCATGGCAGCGTCACTTAGCAGTCCAACGGCACCCTCGACACCGCAGCATCCCCATGTGAATCAGGGCTCGTCGAGGCAGTCTCGAAAAGATATCCTGACTGAGACGCAACCTTCCAGTGTCAGGACCAAGTCACGCGGTTTGACACCGCCTGGGCCGTCAACGAACGCATTTGCAGAGAGACGGCCGTCGCCGTCACGGCCTCGCACAAATTGTGCAACCTCTTCTCAGGCGGTTAGGTCTGATACCCCGGTCAAGGCCCCAACATCCATTAGCATGTCAACGGTTCAGCGACAATCCCAGGATGTTTCTTACAACCATGGTCCTCCCAAAGAGCCCATGACTTCCAACCTTGGCCGAATGCCCTCAAGTGGCACAGATCACGGAACGATGTCCGAACTTAAGATATCCCTTCGTTTTGGGGGGCGCGTCGTGGGTATTGTGAGTTTGGTTGGGATGCCGGGGTGGTTGATTAACAAACTTCACAAACTTCGGGGTGTCGCAAGAGACTGGCAGGAACACTTATTGACCATGGAGTTCAAGAACAAGTTCGTTATGGAGGCAAAAGGTTTTTCTGACTTCTCTACAAGGGTATGTAAGTTACTTTATCATTGAACTGTTCCCCATACTAACACTCGAAGCTGCAATGGAAACAACATGGGACGTTCTCGATCCGGGGTGATGGTGCGAAACAACGAGATATAGAACAGCTAGGCAAGCACTTGAAGGACAACGACTTGGTTGCCGTCTGGGAATATCCTACACCTGGGGATACCCTTATCCTGATTATGTACTCGAGTCCACCTCCTAGATGGGCAGGTATTGATGAAGGGCCCGTCGGCAAGTCTGCATTCTCTCTGAACGTTGTTGTGCGAAATAAGCTAGCTGGGTTCTCTATGGAGACCGGTTCAGCAAGGACCGAGTATGTCCCACACTTGAATGCCGAACGAGATACAAATTTACCAATAGACAAGCCCAAATCCTCACAGCCTGCACTTCGACTCGCCACAAGAGAGAATGCAGGAGTGGACACACAGACGCCAGCGGAACAGGTCGTAACAACAACAACACCGATGACAACGCCGGCAAAGGAGCACACAGGTTTAGTGGATTCTTATATACAGAGCCCAGTCAAAGCTCCAACGCCAGCTCCAACGCCAGCACCGAAATCAGCAACACCATCGCGAAGGGAAGGTGAAAGTCCCACGCAAGACACATCTGTACATCCGGAAGAAAACGCTCTCATCAAACCCGCACCAGGGCGACTGTCGTTTCAAGCGGATTTTGCACAGTTGTTTGGCGACGTTAACGTGAAGAAATCTGGGCGCAAAGCACGGGTAATGATCTGCTTTGGGGAATCGAACCCGGTCGAAGCCGAAGCTGTCAAGCAATGGCTACAGCAACATTTGAATCCGCGTCGGATTTTCATTGACACAGCGAAGGACGACTGGGAGGACTTTCGGGATGGCCTTTCCGACGAGATTGCCGCTATACTATTCCACGAGCGGCACAGAGCATATTGCGATCTTTTCGAGTTCTTCAAAGTCCTCCGATGTCAATATGTTTTCTGTCATGAGCTCTTGTTCTCGTCCCCGTTGCCAGGTCTCCAACTGGAAAACCCCGAAGCCAAACAGCGAAGTCCTCTGAGGAGGCTCTTCCCACGAGGAACAGCCTTGTGTATCACGGAAGACGCCTTGATCTGCCATCCGGAAGAGGTGACGTGGATAATGCGCTGGTTCGAAGAGCAATCAGGGAACAGACCGTTAAGTTGGAGGCTCGGCTTACCCCCAGACATTTCTGGCTGGCTCTTGCGGAGGAGAAACGAATCCCCTGGGCTTGAACCGAAGTAGTTGATTTCCCTCTTACAAACCATTCGCGGGGCTGACCTTCTCTAGGTATGATGGCATCATTGGATCCGTAAATCGACTAAACTTGCGATCCTCGCACGCCTCATGGAACAGCCAGATTCCCAACCCTGATGAATTTACTCATTCTCAACCCTGGGACCGGAGTTCCGAACTCATCCAGTCACCGTCGGCATTACCCGCCCATGGGACTTGGAACGACGCTGAGTTCGATAAAGAGTCCTTGAAGGCGCGGGACAAGCTGCTACTAGAATGGTTTGTCGCGTGGGCAGCAGGGAACTCCCATAACCATCGTCACTTCATATATCTGGATTCGACGCCTCGCAACAACAAAACAGAAAATCGTTCGTGGCACATTGACTTCCGAGACATTAAATCGTTTGTCATGGAAGAAAGGAGGCGCTTGCACGAAGAGGAGGAAAAGAAGAAGAAGAAGAAGCGAGAAGAAGAGAGGTTGCGAGAGAGCGAGAAGAGACAGGCTTCGGTTTCCCTCTGAATCCCAAGGTTTCCGTGGGAGGAGCCGGGCCTATCATCCCTTGCTCCAACAGGTATTTGCCATGAATGCTTCCTTGCATCCGATGCCATATCCTTGCCAGCCAGAGAGCTGTGTCATCCTGGGACTTGGGATGAGAGCAAGGTAATGAAGACATCGGTCACAAAAGACGTCCTGGGTTGTCCGTCATATTTATTTTCTCGCAGGGTCAATCTTGTATACTAGCAGCGATCAATCTACTTTGTGATTTGGGGGCAAGCAGCCACACGACCTTTGCAATGCCATGTACTTTTATGGCGCACCCAGCGGCAAAAGACTCAAAAAGCATTGGATTCTCAGGTGGGGATTATGAAGTTACGTCTTTTTTCTAATTCAATGACATTAACGGCCGTCCAAAATCTGGGTTTTCTGTTCGGTTTCGGATACCACATCCAATTATCGTAGATTTCCTGTGACTTCCCTCTCCTTTTTTGGTATATTGTGGTCCTCCGGCTTAGAGATACCTATTCCCAGCTGTCTGTTAGCTAGCTACACAAGAGAAAGGAGAAGTCATGCAGATAGTAAAATGATTTCAGCGTCAGACACGTTGATGCTATGTATCTTCGAGCTGATACTGAGAATTTCTCGCAATCAGCGACTTATAGTAGTCCACCAAGACCTCTGGTTTCGGTACGATGCGCCACTCCATTCTGGTGAGAAACTCCAGTTCGAGCAGCGCAAGTTCCTTCATACTCACACCTCCCACCCGGGCATATGTCTTGTTAGTCCAGAAAGAGTCGCTCAGGCCTTTGCTCGCGACCGTGGCGCTCGTGATGAGGAATCGATGCACGGTGAGGGAACTGATGGTGAAAGCCGGATAAAGCGCACATAGACGGTCGATATAGTAGACGACGCTCAGCAATATAGGAGGAGATAAAGTAGCGTGAGTGGTCAAGCGTTGGAGATAGTCCAAAACTGAGATGCCCGGAGGGGCTCGTGAGTGAAATCGGGTGAGCTGGCCTTCTCGTAGCGGAATTGCGTCGTTGTAGCGGATGAGCTCCATGAGCATTGAGGATATTAACACCACCAAATCCCGCGTGTTACAAGTCTCATATCGTAGTGGCATGATTCGCACAGGTGGGTCATCCGAACGTGCCTTTTTCACTGGAGATTGTTGTGCGCTCTGCGTCTCTTCTGACTCGGGTCCGTTTGCGTGGATTTCAGGTTCAGGAGGGGGTTCAGCGGCCACCCTCTTGGTCTGGCCTGAATTTGTACCGCTCTCCGACTTGGGGAGATTCACAGCTGCGCCATCACGTCTCTTCGCGGCTGAGGGGAGGGGAGCTGTCTTGGGTGGTTGGTCCTCGCCTTCGGATAATTGCAGGCCTGCAATGGTACTGGTTGGGGTCTTTTCAGCCTTCTGTTCGTTTGGAGGTGAGTATTGTGTAGCGGCATCAACCATCTTCACGCGGGGCTGAGGCCGAGGGGAGTATTTGTAGCGATCGAGAGACCGCGTGCTGGGTATCCTGCGGGGCTTCGGAAAGTCCAGATCGTAGGAGGGAGGGCGTTTTCGGGTGGTATTGGCCTGTTCGACGGTGGCAGTTCGAGGGTGGACAGGCTTGATCATCGAGTGATCATGCTGTGATCGACTCGAGGAGGAGTAGACACTAACACCCGAGTCGCGGGCGGTTGTCGGTGGGAGATTAGGGGATGGGGATGTTGCTAGCATATTCAAAGAAGCTCAACATCGGAAGGGGAGCCCGTCGCTGCGAGCCGTTGTTCATGTGCGTATAATGTATCGCATGGGTTAGCCACCAGAAGTCAGTCAAGAGTGCGGCGGGGGCGAGGGTGCCGAGAGCAGAGGAGGCTGCGAGAAACAATGGGCGTTGGAATCGAGAGTCTGGGAGCGCATGAGGTCAAGGTAGAAAACTTCTAAATAATCATATAGCTTGAGAATAAGTCTATTTCGGGGTGGAAGAGGACGAAGAATGTTGCGGGCGAAGTGCATGTGTGGGAATTAATATAACAAAACTGTATCTGAGACTATGGGCAAATGGGGGGATCAGCTCATGGAATGATGGGAACCCAGCAAGAGATCGGCGTTGGCACGAGGCGACGCCAAAGAAGCGCATTTGTCCAGATTTTCCCAGCCCGACAAACCTTTCGGGGCACTTCGCTAGGCACTGACTAGGGTGCTAGGGCACCAGGGCCTGCTTGGAGGGCTAGTGGCCTGTACCAATGATGGGTGCAGTTCATTTGCGTAAAATTGGGCCCGTCTGACCGAGGCTCGCCTTTCGTGCCGCTATAGCCCTTGAAGCCTCTGCAGCTAGGCCACCCAGTCAGACTGAGGTTTTTTCCCTCCCTCCTTGCAAAGTCGAAGGATGTGCACCAACACATCCGATCCGGAATATTAAACCGTTGAGATTCTATTGTGTCAGTGGGTGTCAGGGAGATCACTTTTCCTTCTCGCCATCCTCGGACTGGCCAGAGTATAAGTCGGTCCTGGTCGCCAATTACCTCCTCAGCCATTCTCCGCTTCCAGGAAACCTCATCCGATCCAAACGATTTCTGCCACACCGTCCCCCACACATTCGCCCCCAACCTTACGACAACACCTGTCCCGTCAGAAGTTGTTGCTCGCGTGGCTGATTGCAAGTATACCGAGTCCTCAGCAGCTGACGGCCCTGTTGTTCATGTCCTTCATCTCCATCGCATGGCATCGCTCGGGCTTGCAAGATCTGCGTTGCAGGATCTCGCTGCTGCAGACCAGTCTTCAGCCCAGTTGCAAGCCTTGAAAAGAATCAAATATGACCTGACGGGGCACGTCTCGCGCAAGGTCGAATACATCCAGAATGGCCTCATTCCCCAGCTCGCGAAGATTTTGGCCGATGCAGCTGCTCAGCTGGCCACTCTGAACGCAGGCGACGCACATCCCGAAGAGGTGGAGTTGGTGACTACCCAGGCTGCCCAGATCCTTTGTGTCATTGCCCACGGTCAGAGCGCCCTATCTTTCGCCTGCCTTATGCAATACTAATCCTGCTGAACAACAGAGGGACCCTCTTTTGTACAACCATTGCTTGAAACCGATGTCTTGCAAAGACTGGTGTCATTCCTTTCTCGACGACTCGCCCCAAGAACCCTTCTTGCGATCCTCAAGTGTCTGAATGCCGTCGCTGATAACCTGCCTCCCGCGTCCCTGGGTAATTGGCCGCAAAGTTCGAAACTTGCCGATCTACTGTATTCAAAGAGATATATACAATGCTTTGGAAACATAATTGGAGGTGCCAGTCTCACCCTGACATCTCAACAGGCCTGTGATGCTGTTCTGGCTCTTCTGTGTAAGACCTTGACGCTCGAGGCGCAGAAACGTGCGTTGAGCGAAACTGGTGTATTGACCTTGCTTTCGTCCCGGTTGGCATCGTTTGTGGTCGCAGAAGGGCTCGTTCCACCTCGCTTAGAGCTTTTCGATGTCGATGGTAGTATTCCGACTGGTCTCCCCGAGCCAGCGCCACCGACTGCACACCTTTCCCCGGTTTTGGAGGCGCTATGTGTGTTGATAGAGGGCTCCAAAGCACGGACGAAGGCTTTCTTGACAGATCCTACTATGAGGACTGTGCTCCCCGACCTTAGGGACGACTTCTCACCCTCGGATATTCGACGCGCGCCATGGGGAGCCAGCTATTTTTCTGGCGCTGCAGTCCCGCGCTCACGCTTACATGGGCCTTTCGATTCCCTTCTCCCGGTGGCACCAATATCTGAAAAGACCAACGCTGCTCAGCCCGGCTTCCCTCCACTAAGCTCGGTCACGGCTATGCCCAAGCGCCGACCATCCTTTCTCCCAACGACGACGGGGGTGCCAAGCCTGAATCTGACTCAAGACACTGTCGAGGATGTTGATGAGAGCGCGATCGTCTCGTGGCTGTTATATATCGTACGAGAGTCGCGTGGAAGACGCCGTCTTCTAGCCGCGAGATTACTCGTCAATCTTCACAGCCTTCACTTCGTTAAAAAGGACCGTGGTTCATCTTTTTCGTCCTTGTTGGTTCCGCTCATAACGCGGATGCTGGACCCAGATCTGGCGCAATTTGACGCATCGTATCAACCCAGCAGGATGCAGCTATGTTCTGGCATGCATTGCACACAAGCCGTCCCTGCAGTACTAGCTGCGCTTATCATGGACGATCCCGAGATGCAGAAAGTGGCTGTCGAAGGCAAAGCCATTGTCAATCTGTCCATTGGTCTGAAATCAAGCTTTGAAGGCCCGGCGACTCGCAAATTATCGCCCTGGCGTCCACACAGATTGAACAAGGTGGAGATTGAAACAGTAACGCTAGGTAGAAGCATTGGTCCTGGTGGGCCAACATGGGCAGCCAGAAAGGAGATGCAATATCGAGAAGGATGTCTGAAAGCGCTGGCAGCTCTTGCACCATTCGAGGAGGACTACCGCGAACGAATTTGCAATGAGGGTGTTTTGCCATATATCATTCAGGCCTTGGAGCCTTATGAGGCGCAAGTTGGGGCAAACCAGGAGATCGAGATGACAGGAAACTCTGCGTCCGTGATATTGGCGGCATGCGCAGCTGTAAGAGCTTTGGGAAGATCGGTTCGGGCACTACGCACGAAGCTCATCGAGGCAGAGGTTGCCAAACCGATTCTGAAGCTGATGAATTCGACGAATCCAGAGCTGAGGATTGCGGCCACCAAGGTTCTGACCAACTTAGCTATGGACTTCAGTGCGGTCAAAGAGAGCGTTGGGGAATCAACAGTGGTGAAGAAGTTGTGCGAGCAGGCCCATTCGGCCAGTGTTCGGCTTCGGCATGAATCACTATGGGCACTCAAACAGCTTGTGCTCAACGCCAGCAAGAAGCTCAAGCAGGAAGTCGTGGACGAGTTGGGATGTAGCTGGATCAAGCTTCTAATCAAGACGGACCCCATCGATATACCGGAGGGCGAGGTGATTGGACTTGTGGAGAGAGACTACCCTCAGATCACCACATACAGACGTTCTGGTGCCTCAGCAGACAATCCCCAAGACATTGTCATGGGCGAGGATCCAACGCAGGATGGCGAGAACGAGGAAGACACAAGCGGAGTTTCCGAGACGACAGCCGAGCATACGGGTGGATTTGACACCAAGCACAGCGTGGACGATGACATTCAGATTCAAGCACAACTACTAGATCTCCTTCGAAACCTTTTCTGTGGCGAGAATGCTTCCGACCTGGTTAGATATGTCATAGATGAAATGGGACAGGACGACTTTTTCCGGATAATGCTCGATCGATTACGGCCACGGACACTAGCTGGACCTACGCGGAAGGAGAACTACACGACACCACCACCCAACACGATTGTCGTCAAGGTTTTATTTGTCTTGGTACATATCGCTGCCTGCGACCCAAAGTGGCGGAATGTGATAGCCTCACAACACGCGCTGCTCAAGCAGATCCTGACCTTCTGCAACCACGCAGACCGAGAGATCCGGTCAACTTGCTGTTGGATCGCCATCAACTTGACGTACGAGGACGACGCCAACGATCGAGCGGGGTGCAGGCACCGAGCTATCGAGTTGCAAAAGGTCGGCTTCGTCTCACACCTGAGAAAGATGGAGACGGACCTTGACCTGGACGTGCGAGAGCGGGCAAAGACGGCGCTGCATCTGATGACGAACCTGAAGTTGCTAGCATAGAACAGACGTCGTCTTTGGCGGTAGATATCCAAAGGGGCACTTTGTAGCAATATGAACAAGACATTTTGTTTGGGCGATCTGCATAAACTTCTCAACACTATATCCATATAGCTCTTTTGATTCTGTACAGGGAGTACACGACAGATCTGCGTCTATATTCTAGCTCGGTTTTGGATATAGAGCCAGCTGATCAAGACTGTCTGTGTTCAAAGCCAAGGGTCGTCCCACAACCTAGTGCTCGCAGATCTCCCGCCGAGCGCAAAGTTTGAACAGTAAGTGCGCAAGATACCCACTCACAGTCGGACGGTACTTTCTCCAGGCTGTCGATGCTGGTTTCAGTGGAGCCACAGCATGGCTGGGCCCCTTGCGATGGACATCCGTGTTGCCTACGGAGAGCACAACCCACACTCAATGCGCCTTTGGACGCACAGAGTGGGCTTCGCGTCTGGGTAGACATGGCTCCGGTGGTTGAGCGTAGCTGGGACGGTTGTTGTGTCCGCGATCCGACATGATCCTACGTCAGCTTCGTATCGGTCGTGGCCGGAGTGGTCGCCGTGAAGGGCGGTTCGTGTGACAACAATGTGTCTTGTTCTATAGCTGAGACTGTGCATAAGCGCTGTTGTTGTCTACCATGGTAAGTGTGTCATCCTACTGGCCGTTCGTACGTGGCCACGACTCGATCGAACCATGTGGATCCGCTGGGGTAAGCCCAGTTGCTGTAGAGGAATGTGCGGAAAATGCGACGGTAGTCTTTCCAGCTGATTGAAGTGGTCCAGCCCTTGTCCCTCGAGACGTTGACATGGTCGGCAAGGCGGTGCTGATACCAAATCGATTTGGGCGACACGTCCTTCCGTTCTTCTTCAAAAGCCCCCAGGAAGTAGAGCCACGCGTGCGCCTCGTGGTACTGCCGTTTTTCATCGTCGCTGGCAACAATCAAGACCTGGTTCATGACAGCTCTCAAATGTCTCAGGATCTCAGGCGAGGAGTCCCGAATGTCCTTGCCGTTGATTTTTGTCTCGTGGCCCAAGACGCGGACGTAGTACAGTAGTCCCAGCGCCAGCGCAATCTGCGTCAGCCTTTGGGCAGGTTTAAGAGCTGGCCGCGTCCTCTTTTGATGCGAGGACGAACGATTACCACCTCGGAGATCGAAGTAGATCTGGAGAAGTTTCGACATGGTGTACTCACTCTGCGTCGCAAACCAGGCAAACGCAAGCTGTCTGTGCTCCAGCGGACCCCATGCTGCGTCAGGCACTTGCATTCCGTCTTCGCAGTATGCGGCCTGGTGGAGCGAGTTGATGAATATCTCCCGCAACTCAGGCAATTCAATTGTAGCATTGATATTCACGTAAGCGGCTTCGGGTATAGGAGGTAGGACATATTCGGCCGTGGCCCATATTGGCTGGACAATCGTTTTGTACCAGTCTGGATCGAAGTAGGTGGGCCGCATAAACTTGGTGGCGTCATCACAATCGGCATTGATAGCTTGTATAATCATCAAGTGGTCGACAACACCGTCATTGAAGCCTTGCATGATGCTTCGAGCTAAGACCTTGCCGTGAACTGATACTGAGGTTTTGTTTTCCGAGAAGACAGCCGCGCGAAACAACCAGAAGACGTGGCTGATGAGGCTTGGCTCTCGCAGCAGGACACTTTGGCCGTCAATGCTGGGCAACTCATCAAGGGACTTTCGTAACAACTGTGAGCTCTTGGTGGTATAGACCAGAGCCTCACGGCTGATTTTGAGTCGATTTTCCTCGGGCATTAGGGGGCCCATATTGCTTAGGAAACTAGCAATACAGGCCATGGCCTGCCCTTCGGAAGTCAAGCTGCTCGCTGCCGTGCCCCAATCTTGTCGAGCCGTCTGCGCGGGTAGCCAAGTGCTATCTTGGAGGACATTGATTGGCCCATGGGAGCTACCGTAGAGGCGACGGAAGAAGGTGTTGTAGTATATACTTGGGTACAGCGCCTCCCGCATGAATGTCAAGCACTGGTTCACAAGTGGTGTGATGACGATGGGTAGCATGGCAAATGGGTCAGAGTTGCCATTGAGCACCAGCGGTGGAGGAGGCGAAAGCTGTCTTTCTTCATTGGATGAAGACTCGGAGTGAGAGCTCACGTTGGAGGTACTTGGACGGTTAGTCTTCCGTCGTAAGTCTAGCCTGTAAAGAGCTTGTTTTCGAGGAACGGGATGTGGAACAGGACGATTCGAAGCATGGTTCGACTTCGCGGTCTTGCTCGCCGCCTGTACAGCGTTGAGGCGACCAATGCGCGCAGCATGTGAGCGACGTTCTTTGGCACTTATGCCAACACCCTCCCCGATCTCGTCTGTCCCCACGTGGAAGACGAACTTGAGGTCATCATCGGCCATGGCAGATTCTGGAATTTGTTGAAGGGCAGGTCACTGTCCCCCCAAGTCATGGATGATTTCATATCAGGGTTGTTGACTGCTGCACAGGTCTGCAAGGCCCACAAGCGTCTCAGTGGGGTATGAAGCATATATGTGCTATCGGAGAGGGGTCCCAACCGGCAGGATGAAGCACCCGATGTTCCCAGGTTAAAAGAAGAGTGTGCAGACTCGGGAGCGCTGGTCGCGCAAGGGCGAGACTCCGGCGAGGAGTTGCGCCATTGTTACCGGATCAGAGCCTATTTGCTTTTTGGCTGTGGCAATTCGCGGCGAACGCGGGTCGTCGTGGGTAAGTGTGATGGTGTTGAAGATTTTTCAACCGGTAGGGATTCGTAGTGTGGGCATGGGCATACATGCATCCGAGCCGTCTGCGCTGCGTGGAATGTTCATAGTGCGGAAGCATAGCTGGGGGATTATGGAATCAAAAGGCTCATTTTCCGACATCTCAGAGAGGGAGGTGGGCATAGGTTCAGTTCTCACAGTCTTCCATGATAAAGTTGAAATAGAAGAGATCATTGGGCAGAACGAGTAACTCGTGAAATACTCGACCAATCAAGCGCCACCATCGACATCACTTTGTTTGCAGGCTCGGCGCGTTTCTGCCAAACGCCCGAGGCGGCATCTTGTTGACAAGTCGGTCCCTTTCAAGTCGTCCTCGCTACCTTGTAAACAACTCACCCGAGTTCGAGTACAACAGTGCACAACTATCACGTCTATCATGACTTCGTCCGACAGAGGCTATTCTCGGTCTACGCTGCGAAAGATCCTCAAAGCCCACTCCAGGAAGAGGGTGGCCACAGAAGTCGATCCATTGGTCTACCTCAACTACATTCTGTTCATGGAGGAGTTTGTCCCACTGGTACCTCTACGAAAATCTAACAGCTAACACTGGAATTTGGTGCAGGCTTATGCAGACTGCGACTCGCAAAGCACTCTCGGACAACAATAAAAATGTCACCGCGAAAGACATCAGGAAAGCCACTATAGTACGCAACGAGCCTTGTGGAAGCTGGGAAAATGCGAGACAGAGCACTGATCGTTGTGGTAGACAACTTTACGTCGATTCAAAGGTTGAACCGCCAAATCCAGGGCGACAGCACAACACTCTCGAGATAACACACAGTGGTTACATCCTGCACTCCCGTCATCTTCGAACCCAATGGGACGAGAACCCTCAAGATCTGCCGCGCAAGAGGATATGAAGAAGGTGAACAGAGACCAGGAAGGGTCAAGAAGCGAAATGGAAGACAAGCCCAGTGAGGCATAAGCGGGGGAGTTGGTGGAGGACCCAGACACATCTGCAGTGTCACGAATCTCGTGAACATAATGGTCCGCCGAAAGAAAACAGCCCACGCTCTAGGCAGGCTCTGTCTGCGAACCTAACCCGGATCCTACCTGCAAGTAGGTATCCTCGGGCGTGCGACGGAAAGACTGGTTTTGGTTGCGATTCTCTTCAGCTGCTAAGCCATTGAAGAGGTATACTGTCCTAGGCGCCTGGGTAGCCTGTCCTACGGGTACCGACTGCTCAAATTGGGTCAGCCCAGACCAAGACCGATCACCCAGCTCCCCGGCTCTAAGAAGAATGAGTCACAACGTTGCTGTCGGACGCTCTGTGAGCTAACCAGGCACGTAGGATAGGGCGTGTCTACCTCGTATACACGCTTTTGGCGTGAACATAGAGACGTATGACTCACCCCATACCATTGAAAAGTCATAATTGAAAGACATAGAACACCTGGAAACCATGTACAGATCACTTGTAAACTACGAGGTACAGCCTCATCTCGTAGGAAAAGACTCTGGAGCCTCGTGAATGCGCAGCCTGATCGAATAGTTCGGAGACTGTTGCTTGGCGGATCTCGGACTTATTTGATTTGATTTCGTTTTTGTCAAGAGCCTCACGCGAGCACGTTGCAAACCGTCCAAATTCTCATTACCTCCTTGACTACAGCTTCATTACTCCATCCAAGCTCATACCCTAACCTCACGTCTTCTCAACACATCATCTGACTCCTGCGCTTGGTCCATCTCGCTTGAACAACCACCTGTCACACTCCAGGCATTCCTCTCTCCAGTCCCGCATCTTGATTTCCAATCCAAGACTGCCTAACCAATATGTCGACCGCTGGCACTGTTCCCGTTGAGTCCAAGACTGCAAAGAAGCGCAAAGCCAAAGGCGAAGCTGCGACCACGAACGGTGGTACCGTGACACCAACTGTCGAAACTGCAGTCTCCGCCAGCGAAATGAATCCTACTACGAATGGTGTGGATTCCCACGCCGACAGTCCCTTCATCAAAGACCTGTTAAAGTAGTTGCCCTAACATTGCACGAGATGAAGACATGCTGACCATGCTCAATCAGGAATATCCGCAACTTGAACAAGAAGATTGCTGCCTCTGCAAAGGCTGATGCCGTCATCAGTGAAAACCCAAACGTCTCCCTCGATGACCTTGTTGCACAAAAGAAGCTCAACGCCGATCAGAAAGCTCAGATCCTGAAGAAGCCTGCCCTGCAAAACCAGGTCACCCAGCTTGAAGAACAGCTCTCCCACTTCCGCGCTTTCGCTCAAGAACTTGAAGACAAGGCCCTCAAAGAGAAGTCAAAGTTGATAGAAGCACACGAGGCTGAGATTGCCAGAGTCAAGGAGAATGCTCTACAAGAGATTGAGGAAATCAAAGCAAAGGCCGTCGAGGATGGGCTACGAGTTATTACACACTTTCTACACTCCGCCGCGTCAAAACGTCAGTCCGAGGAAGCCGATACTGATGAGGGTCGTGCCTTTGAGGGCGCTTTACTATTGGTCTATCA
Organism: Fonsecaea monophora; assembly: GCF_001642475.1. Taxonomy (NCBI): domain Eukaryota; kingdom Fungi; phylum Ascomycota; class Eurotiomycetes; order Chaetothyriales; family Herpotrichiellaceae; genus Fonsecaea; species Fonsecaea monophora. The sequence goes on along the minus strand of NW_019173933.1, from coordinate 76,721 downwards.
AGGCAACGAATCTTCACTCTCAACGCTGCAGAAGCTGGTCTATGGCACAGAAGACAAAGTCACTGATGTTCATGGTGAGCTTCTCGAGTTCACGTACGCACAGATCAAAGAGTCTTCCTTGCAGAGTGCACCAGATGTGGTGCAAAGTACAGAGCCAGAAATCGGAGAGGAGGCCGAAGCAAAAGAAGATGCCACTGCCACAGCTGAATCGGGGATCGATAACACGATAGCAAATGCTGGTCTGACTGAACTTGACGATGCTGCTGCTATCCAGACCCAGACCATCGTCAACGACATTGCAGAACCTGAGATTACTCCCTCTGTCCCAGAACAGTCCACGACTGGTGAAGAAGCTGCCAACGCAGTCGGCGAGGCATGGGACCCGCAGGCATCCATAGTGACCGATACCAGTGCGACTAACGAAGAATGGGTCCAGGTGCCTCGTGTTCCTGCAGAGACTGAGACAGGACTTGCAGCGACTCCCGCCGCAATCCAATCCAACAGCTGGGCTGAAGAGGTAGGCGCCGCTGTTGCCACTCCTGAGGAGAAGCCCGCACAGGAGAACGATGGATTCGAGCAGGTACGCCGTGAGCGGGGTCGTGGACGTGGTGCGCGTGGTGGACGCGGCGAGTTTAGAGGACGCGGTCGCGGAGGGCGTGGAGATGGCCATCGTGGCGGAGGTGGTCGGGGAGGACCACGAGGCGGTCGTGGTGGAGGTGCTCCTCGGGGCGAAAGCAAGAGCTAAATGTCTCGTCGATTCTCCTCCTTGCTTGCTTCATCCTGTGAGAGACATGCAGGCTTGGGGCGAAGAGTCCCATGCGGGATTTACGCGACCTTTTCGTTTCTTGAATCTCACGGCCAGGATTGTTTTTCGTCTCGCCTCAGGGGGTGGGAATGGGCACGGGTGAAGTTGACATGCAACGTCTTTTCTCCATCTAGCGATATCGATTCCAGCATTGCATGAAGCGTTTGAAACATGGAAAAAAGGAAGATGTGCCAGAGGGTATGAAACAACAGCAGAAAGAACTGTGGAATATGTGAGAGTAATGGAATCAAAAAGGGTGGGGAAATCTTGAGGAAGCATGGACTGGACTTCGACTTCCCCTATGTTTGTCATGTACACTACCTAGGGTCTGATGAGCGCTGTTTTTCCTGTTGACGAAAAGCCCGTCATTCACAGTATGTTGAAACAGGTGATGGGAGCTATCAATCAGGGAGGGGAGGATGTGCGTGTGCGTGTGTTTGCTTTTGCAAACTTCAGAGAGTGAGAGAAAGGAGCTTGGAAATGAAAGAATGGAGAGGAAGAAAAATCACGAAGGAAAAAGGAGCAGAAAATGGTGAACCGAGTTGGGAGGGAACGTTATGCTCCAGTAGCTGTGTCTGTAGATGGCTATCTGCGCTCGATAATGTCAATTGACAATCCCCCTCTAGTACCTTCGGATCAACAGCAGATCTTGCGATGAAATAGGATTCCCATCGACATGCTAGAATTGACCTAGCAGTCATGGCCGAGTCATGGTGTCGCCCTTGGAAGTTGAAAGCTCTCTTAACACACGCATTTCCTGCAAAGGATTGTCGCTCCGCCTCGATTCTGGGATATACAATTCATCCACAAGTGGCTTCTTTCGGACCATACAAGAAGATTGAGACCCTGTTAAAGTCCGTCTTCTCCATTAGTGTCGGGCTACCCAACCGAAGTCCTCTCAAAAGGGCATTCTCAAGAGGTCCAGCTCGGGTCCAGGGAATCAGAATAACGGATCACACATAGGCTGATGTCGAGGCTTTTTTTTTTCTCACGACGGAGGCATATCGTATGCCAGATCCTGCACGCGCACGATGCCGCTGCCCCATCCCATGGCCGCGACGCCGGCACAGGCTGCATTGGGGTTCCATGCGAGTGCAGTAACGGCTTGCTCTTCTTCAAAGACGGCCTCACCGGCTCCTGTGCCTCCGGCGGGGGTCTTTCGAGGCCTCGACGACTTCTTCACGGTGGGTAGCGAATAGGCGACTTCGATTTTTTCCGGCTTGAAGCCCTCGTGGAAGCGGGATACGCCTGGGCGGGTGTCGTGCCCGTGGTAGAGGTCGGTTGTTGCTTCTTCCTCTTTCCCTGCTTCGCTTGAGTTGGCAACTGATGGTGATGACGGGTTGGTTTCTCTGTATTGCTCCTCTGCCGTGAGCGGTCGCCAATCATACTCGCAGATCTTTTGCAGGTATGCGCCCACGGCCTTTTTGGGGTCCGTTTTGCGGTAAGGGAGCACCTTTCGGAGATAGTTCGTCGCCAGGACTTGACCCTTGGCGTTGCCGACGAGAATGCACGGGTGCCATTGGGAACCAGCCAGGGCCGTCGTAGCTCCCGTGTCATGCGGGAGTTTCGCAATCTTGGACAGATTCGGGAACTGCCGGATGTGGTGGCAGACCAGGAACGTCGCGGCGTTCCTCTCTACCTGTGTGTTTCCGCTCCGGTCGAGAACTGCAATGAAGGAGCGTGTGAAAGGAGCGTATATCAGATCTCGCGTTGGGAAGCTAGGACGAGGGACGTGCACTTGGTCATGTTCTGGGCTTCGCAGGTCTGTCAGAGCAAGGTCACCTGAAGCCGAAGTGCTGGCCAGGAACGTGGATTGCGCACCAGGCGCTCCCGCGCAGACCGAAAGAACGTACGTGTGGTGGAGCCGTTGTTTCATGTAGCACTTCGGGAGACCCTCTTGACTCTGCAGTTCGGTCAAATCGAAGCAATAGAGAAACCCATCGGCGGTGCCAAGTAGGAAATTCGTAGGGTCGGCGAATTCCAGCGTAGTGAAGATAGTGTCTGCAGGAGGGGGAATATCGAAGCCAGCCCTTTCGACTCGGAGAGTGACTGGGATCCCCTTTTTGCGATCTTTGGGACGCGGCACGGCAATAATGCGAGCATGACCGTCGCTTGAGACAGCCGCAAGAAGACCGATAGTTGGATTAACGGAGTTCGTCTGGTTCGTGTCGTCAGCTGGTTCAAGTTGACACCACTTGAGCTGCCGAATATTGCCCCATTCGGTACCAATCACCATCACCAAGCTCGGCTCCTCGTCTATTGCCAGGTTTCGGATTTTTTCAATATCGGTTGGTCTGGTATGAAAGGCCCAGATTTGTATGCTGGTTGGATAAGCAGGCGAGGGATGAAAAGCCGGACGTTCACGTTCTTTCTCGTAGGGGACCATTCGCCTCTGGGACGAGGTGCATTTGACAGCCACAGCAAGGTACTGCACGGAATGGGTGTTTCCCACAGCCCACGCGAGACACTGTACTTTCTCTCCGACATTTATGAGCCAGGCTTGATGATAACTCGCTTGGGCGGGCTGTTCTCCGGTGTGCGAGGTCTCAACGCCCTCGGTCGTACCGTCATCCAGCCACGCTTTTCCTGTGTCCAACGAGGACAGATAATCAATACCAAACTTATTTTGCTTACCCCACGGCCCAAGAACAACTGAATGCTCTGGAACTCGATGGAGCAGGTACTTCTCATGAATAGCCTCCAGGTCAATTACCTTCAAAACTTGACGGGTATGGACCGTCTCAAACAACGACTCCACCGCGAAGGCATCTTCTTTTTCTCGGGGTGATTCCTCATTACTCCCATTGTTGCTTTCCTCGAAATCGTCTATCTGTTGAATGGCAGTGAACAGCGTTTGGCGGGTAGGGACCGTGATGTCCTGTCCCTTGAGCCAAGTATCCCTGGCGGTCAGAACCTCAAACAGGTCGTCAATCTCGGGACCAAAGATTTTAGCATATGCTGCTCTCTTTCCAAGTTGAGAGGGAGGCTGTAAGCCACGCGAGCGGGTCAGTTCAGCCGCAGGTGCAGAACGCGGGCGTGACGGCTGACCTCGTCGTTTACGGCTTGGTATATTCTCGTCGGACGTCGAATGCACATTCCCATCTTCATCATTTCCTTGATCTGGTGTCTCAACATCTGACGATTGTATCGAGGCAACAGAGGCAAGAGATGCGTCGTCTTCTTCCTGGGCGGATACATGCTTCGCCGCGTCGCCCTCGTCCGAGTCCGACGGTATCGACTCCTCAGCAGGGGACGAACCAGATGACTCGGAGTCGGCCCGCAGACGACGTAAAGTGTCCTTGTCCCAGCCGCCGTTGGCATATCGCGGGTTGACCTTGCGTTGACGACCGGAGCGACGAGGCTCTGGCATTTTACCGTGGGTGGGTAAGAGTCGAGCTTAGCTGAATCTTGTGGGATAGCCGCATAACTCCAGCGCATAATTTCGCCAACAACTCTGCAAACTACCCAACAAGTCGGTGTTCACTGACATCAGGCTGCTGGGACGGTGCGTTCTTGAGGTATTAACTGGGTGGCGTTTCATTTGCGCCAGACAAGTCAAGCCGTTGGGGTTGCCGTAGCTTCACGGGACGACACCGACAGTCTTCCCCTTGCCCTTCTGGGTATTTTTTGGAAGCAGAGGCTTAGTGGTAGCTTGCTCGCACAATTGAGTGACTGGTGGATATGTGAATGTCAACTACTTCATCCAAGACAAAGGGGCATCTCATAGTGGGAAGGTGAGGCGACATCTGCTAAAGCGGCGGCTATATAACCGCGGTATTCACAACTCAGAACGACTCGCTATGCGATGACAGACATAAAGCGGCGTCCATTTGGATAATTTATGGTTAGCGTGCACACTGTGATTATCATTTGGTTCTCGATCCTGAGTTTCAACGAACCAACCTCACCATCATGATCACCACCATGTTCTCGTCACAGTCTCATCATCTGCCGGGATGTTAGTCAACAGCAGCTCGAGCAAAGACCTATCGGCAGTCCACCAAACCCATCAAACCATCTCGGATGCACACTTGAGATGGCTGGTTCATTGACAGACCAGCTAAACCCTTGTCTCCGTCTTTGTTCCCTTCAGCTTCTGGCGACAAACGTGACTCTCTAGAATGTGGCTTGCGTGCTTGTCTGCGCATTCACAGCTCCATTTCCAAACATTGTCTTGCTTGACATCATGTCCCTAGCGGAGTCGAGGTAATGTCGTCCCAAATGTCACAACGAACACCTATCTGCGCTTCAGTCTGGGGTCTTTCAGTGTGTCAGATATGTCTTGGATATGCACGGGCTTCCATAAGTATCTCCCCTGCAAGCTCTTCCACTTGTCTCCCTGCAGCCTGCACATCAACCTCGTTTCTCATCAAGTTCTGCCACATTGACGGTTGGTCTCCGCCCTCCCACTGCTGTCTGGCCAGAGTCGGTTTTGAACTTGGGCCAGGCTTTGTCATTGCGTCATAGACATCCCACAAAGCCTCCCACATGTAAAAGCGAGCCCTCAGGGCTTTGGACAATCGATCGAGTGCTTCGCACAGCTGGCGGGCTCGTTTGCAGATGCGGCCGGCAACAGGTGACAAGCTCGCAATTTGGCCCGGAGAAGGACTTGCGAGGCCGATCGGAGGGTTTTGGTGACGATGGTCTTTCTCGGAATTGGAGTTTACTGTTCGTCCATGGGAAGCAGCATTCATTTGCAAGGGTCCATATCGTTCTCCTGCAACATTTTTGACCATGTCAGACAACACCTGCCAGCGGTCTATCTCCTGCTGAATGACCGTAGAGCCTTGGCTTTGCTTTTCCACCTCGTCTCTGATGGTCGCGTACTGGGTCTCGGCGATTCGCACCTTTACCATTACCTTGGCCAGGTGTTCAGTGCGGTTAAGGTTATCAAAGGTGGCTAGAAGCTGCTGAAGAGAGTCCGACTCAGAGAGCGCGGGATTGTTGAAGTTGGCGGCTACCGAACCACTGCTGTCATCGTCGGGGAGGGTGATTGGGTTTGATCTCGAACCTTGGTGGTGAAGCTTTGGACGCTTTGAGGGTTGAACGGACGCCATCTTCGGACTGCTATCTGGAGAGGTTTACGAAGACACGGAGAAGGGGAGGTAGACAGAGCCTGAAGAATTCTGAAGGAAGTGGTCTTGTTGAATCTCAAGTCGTGGTTGTTGTCAGGGGCCCGATCGATCGAGGTGAATGGTGGTGGAGAGAGCAGTTCAGAAGAGGTAAGTTCACCCTTGTCTTTTCTCGAGCCTGCGTAGTTAGTCAGGTTGCAGACAGTGAAGACAAGGTGCGGCAGAGGTAGATGGAGCAGAGATCGATTCCCCCGTTCTGGTCGCTCGCTCTCTGGAGATGAAACGTTGTGGTATACCGACGGACTCGTGGTTTAAAGAAGGAATGTTATTCAATTGAAATCGATCCGAGTTTGTTTGCCTCGTCAACACGGCTCCATTATACATCAAAAGTGTCGCGAGCAACAGTAATAGAAAAGATAAAAGATGTTACTTTCATATCCCGCTATGTAGAGGGTCTCTCTTGTGCCCAGATATGCAATGGTTGCAAGTCAGATGCGAACCCACTGAACTGTGGTTTATTCAGTTTTCAAGGATCCGCTCGTTGGGAACAAACCAAATTTGAACCTTGCAGTAAGAAACCCGTGGTTTGGCAGGCTGTCATCAAACGTCGAGAGGAGGAAAATACAGTCTTTTTACGACAAAACAAAAGTTCATCCGTCCCGTGCTGCTGTTTACTTGTTCCGATGCTTCTCAGGTCTGGTAGGATCTCCACGTTCGTGTGCGATAGTCAAATGCCCATCTTACATTGTCGACGTGCTGAAATAGTAGTTACTCCATAGATACTCGTATTCTTCGATTATTCCCCCAAGCAGATCCAGGATGGGTTTGCCCTTCAAAGACGCTGCAGCACCATGCACCCAGACTTTGGTGATGTTCTCGTAAAATGCGCCTCGCATGCCCCACCACGCGAGCTGCCACCCACGCTTCTTCAACTCTTCGCGTTCCAATGCCGAGAGACCGGATCGCGCACCCCCTGGAACTCTTGCCGCCAGGTCCCTCTTCGCGAGTTGGCGGGAAAGGTATTCAATTGAGATCCCCACCAGCCATGGGGTCCAATTGCGCTTCCATTTGTTCCCTTCATAGCCGTAGGTGCGTGCAACGCGTTGCATAAGCAGCGCGTAGATCAGAGGCCGCAATATATACATAACCTCGGCAGCTTGGCCACGGAGAGTGGTCAGTTGGTGGAGCAGTTGCTTGGCGGGTTTGACGTCGTCGGCAGTGAGGACGTGATTGAGGAGGTAAGACGAGACGGTGTCCGGGGATGGTAGAGTAGGCAGAGTAAATCCTGTACGAGGCATGCTATATGGCTCCGTGGTAGACAAGGACGATGGGGCGTGTTTACCGGAATCGGAGAGCGGCGGCGTAGGGACTCCCGCATCTCCCAAAGCATCTTTGACATCGAAATTGTCGTTCAAGTCGTCCAGGGAAAACTCTTCGTCTTGTTCTTCCGCTTCGACCGGCGCAAAGTCTTCTCTCAACGGCAAGGATGGGGTGACGGTGGGACGCAGATTGGTGATGCGCATTAACAACAAACGACAAATGGCCTTGAAAGATTCCAGTAACACCACCACACGCCACTTGGCTTTCTCACCCCCTCGGCGCCTGGCAATCATTTCCCATAGCAGCTCGGTGTATTGCGCAATCTTCAAGACCGTTGCGATCTTATTATACAGGGACGAGGACGAAGTCCAGAATATCGTGTAACGAGCATGGAGAGATGGCTTCGGCCTCTGCAGTTTGAGGTTTTTAATTTTGAGAACGGAAGGAGTAAGCGCCAGCGATGCCGCGCGATTCTTCAGGAGATGGTCGTGATAAATGGATAAGAGTTGAACGAAAGTATGGACTGATTCGGAGGCGAGTTCGGTGTCATGGAACCGGGCTCCGGGTAGGAGATACGTCAATGACCGCAGGCTGCTCTCAATGGTGGAGACTGAGGAGGAATTTGTAGTGACATAGTTGGAATAACTGGAGGGAAGGTTTATGGCTGCTTTGGTCAAATCGACGGATGCGCTGGAAAGGGAGTGGATGGTCGCGTGGACGGTCCGGCGCACTGCTGACGTAGCAGAGGAGGCCATGATGCGATCGCACAGGCGATCGTAGACGGTAGAGAAGAGATAGCCGGGGGTTACATCCAGCAGCAGCCGCCTTCAGGGCGAAGAAGACAAAAAAGAAGTGAAGCAGGACGTTATCGGAGGGGGTATGGATGATGGGATGATGGCTGGTGGAATGTCAAGATGGACACATGGATGAAGGGGCCAGCGCAGGCGCGCCAAGGGAATACCAACGCTGATTGGATGGGGGAATAAGCCTCGGCATCACGATTCTCGTTCGTCACTTTCCGTGCAACCAAGATCAAGACGTACCATGGTTGAACTCGCCTATCATGTCTTGCAAATGCATATGCTGGGATACATAGGAAGAAGTCTCAGTACTGTTAGATAGCTGGCAGAGAGTGTGGCTGTGACTGTGGCTGAAGCTGATCAATATGCCCGTCCATTATCGGGCATAGATAGACGGGGATAATAATATGGCCTTTTGACAATTTCCCATTACGAAATGGCCCCCATGCGGAAACTGACCGTAATAATGTGAGACAAAGGCTTCCTTCGTCACATCGAGATCAATGCTGACGAGGCTGGCTCACCATGCCAACCTTGCCAGCTTCCTGGTGAACCTGAGTTGTTTCCCACCATCAAATTGGGGATTGTCCCGCCATGCTTGCCTATCTCGTGCCGGTTGTGTCTTCCAGTTGTATGTGACAAAAGCAGACCGAATATAAAAGACTAACATTACAACAACTGTGAAAATCGATTCCGAAAGATCAGATCATCACTAGCTGATGAAACAAGTCGACTTGTCTTGGCCCGGTGCCGGTCCTTCTTCCTCGCACTAGGGTATTTTCTTGTCTCTCACCAGCAGTCTCTTCGTTGCGCTGATGCGCTCCGGTGTGGTGAGCTGTTGAGAAACCCATCACTATCAGCTTCAGGAGGAAACTCGTCAAAGAAGCCCACTACGAGATGCGTCGCGCAAAGAGACCAAAGCGCAACACGGGTCCCTGGTCCTCGCAGCGAATCTTGAACTCTTCATCACCAATCACCACAACAGACATTCACGGATTCCTCGTGGCGGCCATTTCGAACTGGACAGCCGAACCCGACAGTTACACTGAGGTGGAAAAGCGCTCCATCATCGACACGCTCCCGCCCCGATATCGGAAGTACGAACTCGACGTCGAGGGTCGCTTGAAATGCCCGCTCTCGGTGGAATTTATGCTCGACGACCCTTACATCAAGGCCGCCGTGAACAAATTCAAGAGGGACGTGAGTGAGGGATACTACGAAAAGAGCTGGCAGAACCAAGCCAGGAAAGCCATGCAGGAGAGACGAGACGGCAAATTTGACTCGTATTTGCAGCAGCACACGGAGGAGACATTCGGAGACTCGGGTTTGAACAGCCAAGATGAAACCGCTGACGACCATGTCGATGCCGCAGCGGACTCGAGCGATGGGGACTGGGCAGATGGGCCAGATGGACCAAGTGGACGTGGAAGAGGCTCTAAGAAAGGCAGGAATTCACCACAGCCTCGACCTCTACAACAAAGACAAAAAGTCCCGGCTGGAGGCGAGGCGAGTTGATGCGTCGACAAAATCCTGAGATACAGCCGGTCTCCAAATCAATCAAATACACCACGCGGACATTGACTCGGACTGCACTTTACAGACCAGAAATACTCAACTGTGGTTACGGTGGAAAGAGGCACATTCCAAACTCCAGTGTTTTCTCCTCGGCGAAGTTATTCCTTTCTACATGCGTGCCTGCACATCAGAGAGGTCTCTAAGTTGAGATTTGGAAGAAGCGTAGCAAGCACTTACATGCTACAGCCATTCGACAAGTCCCATGCCACAAAGCACATGGAGCGTTGTATTGACTCTGGCAGAGGGGCACCGAGATTCCGGGAGTCAGGGAAACAAGACCAGCCTGAAAGCTTTGACTTGGCTCTCATGCGCAAAAGTGTGTTTAGCGACGAGGGGATTTCTCATTGTGCATCGTTCCTTGGCTTGGTCTTAGGGAGCAACGGCACGCAATGAAGGCCACCACACCATGTAAACCTGGACCCTGACCAAAGTCTTCTGGCACTGTGTGTCTTTTTTCCTTGCGGACGTGTGCGGAAAATGGGTCCTCGCAAAAAGGAGAGGAACAAAAACATGTTAGGTAGCTCTAAAGAGGTTCCTTCTCGGAGGTTGAATCTCTGTTGATAGATTTCTGCAGAAGTCATGGGGGTTCAACCCAAGCTGGTTTCTTTTATCTTGTTTTGCCACCGAAGGAAGAGATCGTATTCAATCCCTCGATGCCTCCTGAATACCCTTCTTTCTCATCGTGGGAATTTGCGATGCCCCCCAACAACAGCAAACAACAACGGAGGTCAACTCACCACCAGGCACGCTTGTCGGTAGATCTAGCAATGAGCCAGTCATTCCAAGACCACAAGCCAGGACGGAGAAGACCAGCGCCACATGACAAGGCCTGGGCTTGTCTCAGTCCACGACGGCTGGAGCGAAAAGTAGTAAATAATCCATAACCTCCCTGTCGAGTGGGGATTCGGACAGAGGGTGTTGTGTTGGCCTGGTTAGACGGAACGAGAACATCCGGCCACACTTCCTCTGCCCGCCTCCGTGAAAGAAAAGCAGCATATGATAAGGTACAAGTGCATATGTCAATTGGAGCTGTCAATTACCTGCGGCTCTCCGCCGTCAGCAGCTAACCGCATGGATTTTGCGTAACATTGTCGCCCCCAGTTGCAGTGTGCGTCGTGCACCTCCTCAAGTTTGGGGGCGTGTCTACCTGCCCAAGGGGAAAACCAAGGTAGTCAGACGTTCAGACGACGATGTAGATTGATGCAAGTAGACAGATGCGTGACAGTGATGAAGTGTCTGTTGTTGTGGACATAGACCATTGGTCAATGCAGAAATGGACAACCAGTGCTTCCCACAACGGGGTTGACCGGGGGTGGCCAGGGGTAGGGTGTTCTTGGATCCAATTTCTGGAAGGGAAGGGCCTTGTACTTACAACGCCTGAAGCCGCTTTTTAGCCACTCTGTACCATATATTTGCATCGGGTCGGCAGATGGTAACACGAGATGTGAGCGCCCAGGCAATGACGCCAGCACCATGCGCACAAGCACCAGCAAAAAAGAGAACAGAAGACATGTTCCTCCGTCTCCTCTCGGATACATTGCATCCATCCATCCCGGGACCTCTCGTAATCTCAGATGATCACATATCAGTACCCCTCTTGACGTGGCTGGCCGAGTTGAGGATGGGAGTCCCGCAGCGTGCAAGTAGTCAAGAAAGTCCACCAAGATTCTGTGGAGCGGGATGACAAACCGGGGGATGCGAAGGAGATTGGGCCGCTTTTTGCAACGTTGTTACAAGTACCTAGTTTGTCTGTTAGGAGGCGAGGCTATTGCGGATGCGCAACGCGACCAAAAGGAAGATACAGCAAGCCAATGACTTCGTGGGCCCGTTTTGGAGAAGACAATTCGACATTGGCGTCAAATCGGAATCCATCCGTTGGGCTCAAGGCGCAATTGCTCACGAAAAGGGCAATGCCCTGCCAGGAGAAGCTAGGCTGAGGACAAACAAGTCTTCGTGCGAGGCACGGAGAAACTGGGTTCAGACTTGCAAGGACTTTGGATCCCGGCCCCGTCTATGATGGGCGGTGATAGTGTCCAAGACGAAGTTCCAGGGTGACTGCGTGGCTCGGGTAGGGGCCAGATTGGCACTTGCAGATTGGCACTTGGCCAGCCTTGGACACGGCGGGGCGTGCATCGGCAGTAATAGTGGTGATGAAATGATGATGGAGACAACAAGGCTGTTGCCCTTGGTGCCCTGTTCCACTCTCGAACTTCGGGCTCTCCTGGCGAAGGAACTAAAGAAAGAAGCGAGAACAGCCAAGTGGAAAGAAGGTGGCACTAGTAAAGATGAGGGTTACAACCCTCTGTCCACCGTGGAAGTCCTATCTCTCTGGCATGTCGTCTCGTTTCGGGATGCACTCGACTCGTTCTTGGTCATTACTGGGAGCACCTAATACTGGCAGTATGGATCCCAATCCAGGCTAGGAGGCGGTGGGACGCTGGGCGGCGTGGCGCCGAGTGGTGCGTTTCTAGAATTCCCGACAGGACGGTCCAATCGAGAATGTAACGGGGCGTTTGGTCGCGGGTTGGGCAGACACGACTGACAAACACACCAACCCCCTCAACCGATTCAGCAAGAGAGCGACGGGCCCAGGATCCAAAGTTAAAATGGACGAACGATGGACATTGAGGGGGCGCTTGATGAACATGGGGCCTGCAGGTGACCCAGCTGGACAAGGCAGGGGTATGTAGCTGATCGAAACATCTTCCCGGAAGCTCCCTTCAAGTAGCTTGTACCAGTAGTGGAGGACAATGGGGTTGGTTGGTGGGTTGGGTGGGTATTCGTATGTCTGTACGAGGTACTCGGTAGAAACTTCGACAACCAACCCAACTGCCAGTTTGTGCCACTTGCTATTCGGCATTTGGATGGGTTGATCATTGCCAAGGGCTGAAGCTTTTGGGTTGCAAACAAAGCCTCGATTCATGCTCCGAGGCAGTCCTTGTTTGCTCTGTTGCCCGGCCCAGATTTCCGTCGCCACAGAGGGACGCCCCGAGCAGTGCCTCGCACCCTTTTTTTGAGTTCGCCAGGACCTGAACGAGGTTCGTGTCGGGTGCATTGGCGACCTGCAAGAGTTGCAACACCTGTTCTCCGCCCAGTGATGAAACAAAAGGCATTGTCATTGTCCTGTCTTCGGCGTTTCCAGGCGCCGACTTTCTGACAAGGAAGACCTGGCTTCGGTCTCAACGGCCAACTGCTTTGCATGCTTGGGCGATTTTGGCACATGACCTCCTAATCTGCTGACTTGCCCATGCAAAAGAAAAAAGGCGGCTCGCCAGAGCAGTATGAAATACGTGTTTGCCCTCAGCAGGTTTGCTTCCAGTCTTTGGCTTTGCGTACGGCCTTGCATTTGCAGATGGGTTCCTCTCAGCTTGTGCGCTGTCATCTCCAGGCTTGTAAGGTTTGGGCCCGGCGACCCTGCAGCAAAAGGTTGTGATGCAAGGCAGCCAACAATCGAACACGTTTTGCCTCTATGATTCATGCCATGCAGCAGGCAGGATCTTTCCCCCCTGGATACCCGAATGTTAATTGTGCGCGTACGTACCTGGCCAACATCAAAGCAGGAATAGTCGGTGAACTCACCGCTTTTCACCGCCTGATAAATTGTTGGCAGAATGATGGCGATGATGGCCCTATTTGCTCATGTCGAAGCTATACAAAGCATACCATAATGACGCATTGTCGTCGGCATCGTCATGTTACAAGTCATGCAGATCCCACACCGTGCGCGTGTTTGTGTGACCTATCCAGTCCAGATCGTTCCGGGGCACACTGACTCGGTTCGTAACACAGTAGCACGTCCCCACTCTTTTCTGCCCCCTGGCTGGCGTGAGAAGGAGGAATGGGGCCGGCTGTAGCGTACCAGTACGGTATCTTTTTTACCCCTTCGTTCGTGCGGGTGATTTACATGTTGATCCCTCCTATGTATGACACCAGAAGAAAAGTGACGCACAGAAGAAGCACTTGGTGTTGTCCGGGTGGAGGATGGGCGCGGTGGGATGGGCTAGGATGGGCCGTCTTGCTGACTGGCTGACTGGCTGGATGGAAGAATGGATGTACTCGGTACTGATCGAGCGCACTATGGACCGTTGGTCCAGCCATGGTCCTTGTCGCTGCTTACAGCACTACCAACTAGTTAGCTAGTGTTTTCCCAGTGGGGGAGCAAGGGGGCTGAGTGGGAGACGAGAGGCTTCTATCCGCTTCACTCTGCAAATCTGGTAAGAGAGAAGGGGAAAAAATGTCTCGCAACATGCCACGACAGCACCAGTGCAGATGGGCGAATGGAAGGGGCCATGAGCCATGCGCCCGCGGACACGGACTTGGAGACACGGGTGTTCCAGCATCCTATATCTTCTCCAGCCCGCGCAGAGCTTTTTCCGCGTTGTTGGAGCTCCGCTATACTCCTCTCTGTCCTAGTGGGATTCCGAGCGCACTCTCTCCCGCCTTCCCCGGACGGCCTAAGAGCTGCGTGGGCGGCGGGATGGCTTGGGATGGGCTTGGACGGGGTGTTTGCTTGCCCTGGCCTGCATTTGAGAGACGGGGTTGGAGACGTTTCGGAGTTTGCTGGGAGGGAAAAACAAGACGAGTGACAATGCGGTGAAGTGAGAGAGGGAGAAAGAAGGAGAAAGGCGAATTTCTTGTCTCTGCCCTTTCGCAGTCTTACCTCCAAACTGCTTCCCAACAACCAACACTTCTACCCTGGACCCGTCGCTCGGCTCTCAACCATCTGCTGTTACAGCCAGCCAGCCATCCGGTCATCCAGCCAGTTCTAAACAATCCACCTCGTTTCCACCCCCTCCAGATCACGGCGTTTCCCTTTTCTGACTAAAAAGTGTAACTGTCGGTCTGCATGGGAACGACCAGGTTGGACGATCCTCGGAAAGAATGGAGATGAAACAAGGAGGCTCGCGACATGGGGTGAGATTCTTGACCTTTTGAGCCAAATATACACCACAGCGACCGCCACACCCAGTTGCCCATTTCGAGACTGGACCTGCGGCGACCTCGGAAATGCTCGTCAGTGAGTCCTGTTTGTGACCATCTCGCCTCTCTCTATATCCCTCGACAGCACTCGACAGCGGGAGGAGCATGTCTTGCATGCTTGTCATCTTGTCCCATTTCCCACGCCTGGTCTTAGTCTTCTGCCACCAACGGCGAGCGCAGACGAACCCTCCCAGGACATCTGACGAACTTGTATGCCACCATCCCACTTTCGAAGCCGTCAGGCTCTTTAGTTCGCCTTCGTAAAAGTCCTGAACCCACCTCCTGGGTCCGTCCAAGTTTGACGCCGTGATGGATTGCTCCGCCCGACTAGCGGTAGTGTAGCCGGTCTTTCTTGCTCCATCGTGATGCAAGCCTCTCCCATGATCCATCGACCTTGAGCGGCGGGGCCCGGGCACACCACGATACCTGTCTAGAACTGGGATGCTGGACAAGGTCATGGTCATGGTCACAGTCACAGTCACGCTCACAACTTTTTTTTGACCCTCGACCGTCGCCCTTCTCGATCTCATGCAGCTATCCATGTCGTTTTTAGTGCCAGAAGCCGAAATGGGACCCCTAGGGAAACTGGATCCTTTCCGCCCTTACTGCATCTCTTTTTCCCCCCCTCCCCTCTCCAGGTCAGGCGGGAAAGCAAACAAGGAAAACAAGAGCAGGGAGAAACAGGTACGGACAATGATATCAGCTGCCCCAGAAGTCCTCGCGACCACCGGAAGCGAATCGTGCAGAAACGCCAGTAGCCGCTGCAAGCTGCAAAGCTATGGAGATAGAATGATCGAGGCGAGCTGCATTTCATATCCTGTGTACAAGTATAGTTTGCGCAGCCCACCATCCACGGCCAGGGCAAAAAAAACCCAGAGAGCGTGGAGATGGATCTGGCCGACTTACGACTCGGTCGAGCCCCAGGGACTTTCTTCCACTCCGCCCAGTCTGCCACGAATGCGTGTGTGCGAAAAGGAACAGCGATCGATGGAAGGCTGCCGCCGCACCGACCCGCTCTCCTTGACCGCATCTTTTGCCGAAAAACAAATCCACCCTGTTGTCCCCTCCTCGTCTTCCTCCTTGATATATATCTCCATCCTGTGGACAATGTCCTTTGTGTGTTCCCCCCCCCAAACGTTCACTCTAATCCCGCCTTGTAGTGTGGGTTGTTCCCTGGAATCTTCGAATGAAGCCATTGTCCTACATAGCCTCTCCCGGGTCTTGTTTCCCGACCCTGTCTGCCAGAAGTCTACAACCTAGAAACGCCGGCGCCATCGCTCGGTCTCGCCAAAGACCCAACCCACACTCTCATCGGAAGCGAGCTTTTCTCCTGCCATTAGTAGTCCTCTGTGGTGTTCCGCCTGTGCTCGCTTTCTCAGCCTGATCTCCAGGAATCCCTCCTCGACTTCTTTTTCTGTCCATTCCCGTCTTCTTCGTGTATGGCAGCACCCACTGAATTCCGGCAACAACCCTCCCTCCATCCTTCACGAACCAAAACCTCGTCTCATCACCCATCGTGGATATCTCGTCGCTGCTCAAACCGACTGAAGAGGACGACGGCCAGTCAACCAGCTCTCCCGCCTCAGTATCTCGATCAGAGTCGGTGCCGTCCAGTGTTGCCACCAGCGTGGCTCCTCTGCCACCGCCCCAGCCGCGGCCGGCGGTGCCTGCGAAGAGACTCTCCTCTAGCCAGGACCACCCAATCCAATCTCCGGCGAAGAAACAGTCCAAGTGGTCCCCGGAGGAGGACGCCAAAATCATCCAGCTTCGCCAGGATGGCATGAAGTGGGAGGATATCAGCAAGCACCTGCCCGGACGCAGCGCCATCAGTTGTAGACTCCACTATCAGAATTATCTCGAGCGGAGAAGTGAGTGGGATGAGGACCGCAAAAATAAGCTCGCAAGGTTGTACGAGAGGTATGTTGAGAAACGTCGCACCCGATCGCAGTTTGTCCCCAACGTCGCTGTCAAGAAAGATCTTGTACAACTGTTCTTGCTGCTCTGTCATCTTGTCTCCTTTGGGAAATCCCCGTCGACTAATCTTCTTTGAATCAAAGGTTTCGAGCCGACATGTGGGCGAGAGTTGCAGAGGAGATGGCGATGCCATGGAGAGCCGTCGAAGCAATGCACTGGCAGATGGGTGAACATGAGATGGCGAAGCGGGCCGGTGTGGTTCCATTTTCCTTGACCAACGCCAATAGCGGGATCGAGCCTTCATCTCTACCTCCAAGACCACCACTCCGACATGGAGTACCTCCAGCGCGCCCCTTACGACGAGACTCGATGCCTTCAGAGACGGGTTTACAGGGCCCTCAGCAACTCCCTTCCCTGGCAGAGCTCACGGCGGGACTGCCTGCGTTTTCAGCACCACCTTACCACACCCCAGACCCTTACCATCCTCATCTGTACAACCACCCAAGAGGCCGCCATGCTCCTTTTCGCTGAAAGATGAAAATGAAAGAATTGGCCTGATGTTGTCTTGTGTTTGAGCGAAGCATGTTTGAATAAAATCGGTATGAACAGAGAGGCACCATGATTCCGGGTTTTGATGATGGATTGTTTGCATTTGCTTTGATTACCCCTGCTGTGATGGGCAGTAAGAAGCTGTAATATAGTGATTTGATACCCCAACACCTCCGAATCGCGCAGACGGCCGGCTGCGAACGAGGGATAATGTGATCTGTGAACGCGTTGTCCCAAGTCGAACTGGGATGACGCTGCAAACACTTGAGACTGGAATCGGATTTGAGACACCAGGCGCCAACAACAAGATGCGTCTTTCGGAGTCTGGTCGTATGTATGGGCGGTATCTCTGTGTTGCTCAAACAAGCGCAAGGAGATAATTACTGATATCTCAGTCTTGTCGGGAGAGGATGATCCACCAGTTGTCTCGATCATAACCAGACTCGACTACCCTTGCGCCGGCAGCAATGGCGTCCTCTTGCAACTCGCCATCCCGATACAGATGATAGTATCGATGGTATGTTACTGAGATGGGTGGATCGGGCATTTGAGCCTCCGATTTGGATTTGGAGGCGACATCCGGCTTGAGAACCCAGGGTACAAGCACGTCCTGCTCGTGGCCGCGGTCCCAACCCCGTCGGCTACCTTTCTGCTCCAGTGCCCAAACGAATATCAATGCCTGGCCTCCCCCTTCTCTTTCTCCGCCCCCTCGATGAGATTTGGAAGGTGGTCTTAAGGTCTGCAAGATTTCTCTGATAGCCTGAACCCGTCGTGCGTTGGAAGATAGGTGGTGTATAACCGCGATGGAGATTGCGAAATCGAACAAATCACTTGGATGTGGAAGGCTAAGGGTGTCTGCGACGATGGCACTATGCGGTGGACGGCGGTGGGCGATCTCTACCAGGGCGTTTGACCTTCAAGCACGGTTAGCTGGCTTATGTTGCTCTTTGGCTTTTTGTCGACTTTACCTATCCGAAGCAATAATGAAGACATCCTTGTTTACAGTCAAGTTCTTCCCATTTCCACAGCCCACGTCAAGACCGACAGACCCAGGGGGCAGACGTCGGAGAAACTGGTCGACTACAGGCCACGGCTGCCACGTTGATCAACTTGAATGCGCCGCTGAGCTGCCGGACGACGTGCGAACCTTGTATCGTGTGGACGAGAAATGACTCGCTATATCCTCGTACACTTCGTGCACATGCTTCTTCTCGTATTCCAAAGTACTGTCCATGGCGACACAATCCTCGGGACGCACTCGGGTGTCGGGAGAGGGGTTCGAGGCTGCCGTAACGGAGACTTTAACACGGCCAACGTGTACGGGTAGGGCGGTGGACGAGGTGTATTTCGGGCAACAGACATTGCCTGAGTAGTCGTAGCGATGAGATTCACTCGTCGAAGTCGTGTGCCGGTCCCATGGATCGTGAACTGCAGTCGTCGAATCAGGACGTCCACGTGGGAGAAAAGCTTGAATGGTCGAAAAGGTACAAGCTCCAAATTGCGCACTTTTCGATCTTTGATTCAGTAGCCGAAGGGCGGCTCGGATCTTGGTATCCGATTGGCGACCCAGGAACAGCGACGACACCTTTGCTTGGTGTCTGTCTGTCTGTGTGTTACATACTGGCGATCGAGTGGTGCAAAGATGTTTCCGCTTAGGTCAAGTCTCATTTGCATTATTCTCGAAACAAAGTCCATGTTTATCACTGCGCTCATTCATATATAGATACTACGTAGCCACCATCTGAGAGCTCGCGCTTCCTTTCGAAAAAGAAAAACCGTGATTCGCTGCTAAACACCCATTGACTCGTACAAGGCGTCTCCATGACCAAAAACATCTTAGAAAACACCAACCGCCTCTTGATTGGCAAGAGGCTGTGTCCGGCTACTAGAAAAGGCAAAAATATCGGTAATGCCAGAGTTGCGAATCATCAATGCTAGAACGATTGCAAGTAATGGGATCTGTGGCATGTCAGCGTTCGAAACGAAGAATTGGCCCATTTTCAACTTACCCAGAAGAAGAACAATTTCCGATCCCGGCTCAGCTCGACTTTTTCGATCGGCTTCCTTATCAAGGCAGTAGCATTCCCAGAGGTGGTACTCCCTTCGGCGTTTTCACTGGCGGTTTGCTGCTCAAACTGGAGGTCTGCTGCAGCATCGGTTACGGCTTGCAGAGTGGATGCCTTTTTAATGCTCCAGTCCTGATCCGTCCCTTCTTTTGCTTCTGGATATAGATCGCTATAGGCCGGAGGCGAAGATGGAGCAGAAGGGGATGATCTGCCCGTCAAAGTCTCCCACCAGCCTTCACGCTGGCCTGGTTGCAGCTGTCTGGAACCTGAACGTTGAGGGAAAAGAGCGCTTACACGGCGCATCATAGGATATGCCTGATACTCCTGGATAGCTGCGAGAGGGCCATTCAGGTTGGCGAGACTAGGCATAACTGATTGGGCGTTCTCATTGAATTGTTGTAGTTGAGCTACCAGATGATCTCTCCACGCGAGCATGAACGCTGATGGAGCCATTGCCGGTGCTGCACTTGGGACATTCTCTGGGGGGAAACTTGATGCTTGAGACGTCGTCGGTGGCATGCTACCCCTTCGGGATGGAGGCACACTAACGGCTTGCTTGCGATTTCTCTGCCCGAGCACCTGCGAAAGATCCGGTTCCTCGGAAGTGACTCTGGTCGGCGTCTCGTCGTCAAAATCGTCCGAAACGTCTGAGCCGTCCGTATCAGAAGTGGCATAATGGCTCGAGGCATTCTCCCAGAATGAGCGAAGAGAGGAGGAGCTACGACTATGCAGTCGCATCGGTGTCCCTCCAGCACTCCGTGACCGATAGTGTTCCATGGGCGATATTGTGGCCTGGTAGGCAAGTAATGATGTCGCCAGGTCAGCAGGCGTAAAATGGCGGATACTGCGGGCTTTGTGGTTAGCCCCCGTCAAGCGCAGTCGATGTATCACATGCGTATGGCCGTTCATGGCAGCATGATGCATCGGTGTGTGGCCGTTATTGTCGACTATATTGGGATCTGCTCCCCTCGAGAGCAGTCCAGCAACGAATCGCGTAAGGCCCAACGAAGCTGCCAAATGCAGCAAGGTGAGACCAGATGGACGACACAAATCAAACTTGGGGGCTCTAAATAGCCTTTGGGAGTCCATTTGCTCCAGTACCTGTAACATCATAGCTTCTAACTCGAGCGTATCCATCGGACCTCCAGCCATGTGTCCGTGCATGCGCTGATGTCCTCCACCTAGTCCATAGCTCCCGTGTGCGAGCCACATAGAATGAGGCTGTCCTTGCAGAAGCTGCTGGGCGGCCGAGTATGGATCATCCGTTGGATGTTGTAGCTGCTTACCAAGGGTACGTAGTGCTAGGCGGAACATCTCCAATTCCCTATCATCCACATAAGTAAAGAGGGATGGCCGGGTCTGGGATTGTTGTGGCACTGGTGAGTATTGTGGGTGATCGTGCTTAAATACAACGGGGACAACGCCTGGCTGAAGAGCTGGAGGTGCAATGCAGTTCAGACATTTTTCTCCCCAAAATGTCGTGGTCGTGGCCTCAGTATCGCCGAACATGACCTCGAGGCCTTGGTAGAAGCCATTGCCCAGCAAGGTGACTTCCGTGCCTCCTGTCACAGATCCTTCGGCGGGTACCAATTTGTGGATCAGCGGCGGTGGCCGTCGAGCAGGTTGTGCCATTAATTGGTTGCTAACCGCTTGACCGAAGGCGGCATCGGCAGCTCCAAAGCTGTTCCTAGCAGAGCCGGGACTACCAGGTCTGCTTGGCTGACGGGAGGGTGGCGCTGATATCATTACTTGCCGCGGGAGATTTTCGTGACTCACAGAGCGGTTGATATTGGCAGCGAATGAAGGTTCAACTCCATTGGGTGTTGGAGGACTATTGCCGTAAGGTGCAGGCCGGGTAGCAGGCATCGCAAATGCGCGATCGTTCGGTCCGATGTACGATGCCATATTTGGAGCGTACGGAGACGACGCGGCAGTATTAGGCATAGTGGAAGCCCCGGGGAGTACCTGCGATGTGTCGAGACGAGTCATTGTCAAGCCAGATGGCAACTTTCCGGAACCACTTTGTTTCCTTCTCTTTGAAGTCGGACCTGACGGACCACTCGGGGAGGCAGGTCTGGAAAGATTTCGTGGTGCGAAATTGGCCAGTGCCTGGCTTGAGGCAGTCGCCGGAATGGCATATGGTGTGTTCGCTGGGGCCAGGGGGAAATTGGGGGTGAAAGTCTGCTGTAACGCATGCAGATCAGTCATGGAATACGCCTGCCTAGACATTTTGGCATTGATGACCTGTGTCTGAGGCTGCACCTCGTGATCAGTACTGGAGAAGACGCCTGCTCCTGGTAACTGTGGTCCCGGAGTTGGCAAAGGTGCCTGTTGATTCGGGATGACCGCTGGTGGATTGTGAGTTTTGTGATCATCTGTGATCATGATAGCGTTGGTCATGGCCTGAGCGATGACTTTATCTCGACAGTCCTTGATTGTGAATATCACTTGGAAGCCCATTTTCTCGTTTTGGTGCCGACAATAGCAGGCAATCCGCATCGGTAGCTCCACTTGCACCGCGGCTGAAGAAGACGCATTTTGGGCTTCGCTGCCGCTGGTCTCACGAGGAGCCTCAACCCATTCTTTTATTTCATTGGTGTTGAAAACGACCACTCTCCTTTCCTCATCTCTCTGGAAAAGCTCTTCTTCCTCAGGCTTCTTCTGCTTCTTCCTCGAGGCCCTTTTCCTCTCCCGCTGTATGCATCCCGCACAAATGCGAACCTCACCGCCATTCAAAGGCTTATCCTCATCATCTTTCGAGGTGCTTGATTCGACGGAAGCAGGACTCGATCGAGCATAAGGACCTGGGTCTTCGCCCCTCGCGCGTGCCAATGCCCGTTGCAACTTCACCCTGTCTTGCATGGCGCTTGTGCAAACCAACGACGTATGCAGCTCCAAAATCTCTGACGACCGCGGGACCTCTGGTTTGGCGAGGAACTTGGGCTTGGATACTGTGTGTCTTGGGAGCCTTAGTTTCTTGACGCCAGGTGGAAGTGGCGAGAGTGTCATCTTAATCGGTATCTGAGTTTCAACACGGGATTTGAGCGAGGTTGGATGTACTATCAGGGTTGGTGATCCTTCGGTAGAATTGACCGTGGATGGTGGAGAAGAGATATCTTTAGTGAAAGTAGAAGGGGTTGCACTTGAGTCCGCATCAAAACTGAATCCGGTAGACGAAAACTGGAGATTAGGTGAGAATGTCGCGTTACCAGGTGAATCGCCATTCATGGTGATGTGGTTGAAGGTTTCCTCCAAACCAGAGGATGGAGAGTGCTTGCTCCATGGGGACTGTCCCTGCGCAGAGGGCAGCATTGCATTCAAAGGTGAGGCCTCCCTGGATCCGGCAAAGAAGAACTGAGGTTGCCCATTCGGTAGTTGTGCGGTCGGAGCCTGCTTTCCAAACTTGGAAAAATCGACTTGTCGGTTGAAGGGTTGATTCATTATCGTACGTTTGATCTTATTGCGCTTGTCCGCCGGGTCAAATCCGCTAGGTGTGCTAGCAGCCGTATCGAAGTCGAAATCGGAAGCCATCTGCTGATTACTTGCCTCGAAATCTTGATCCAGGCCGGCCATAGCGGTGTCCTCAAATAGATTGTCATCTGAAGATATTGAAAACCCATTTATCCCGCTTCCCCAGTTGCTCTGTACCACTTCGTGCGCTGGAGGGGAGGCTGTTGAAGCTGCGGACATGTGGCGTGTACGGTCCGCAGGGTCTTCGGAAGAGGAGCTGCTAGACCCTGAGGCAGACCCTCTAGATGTGCGCGCAAACGCATCATTGTGAGGAAGCGGACTGAAAGAGTCCACTTCCCGCTTTATCGTTAAGTCATTCGGGTTGAGGAAGCCCGGAGGCGAGGTTGTCTGGTCGAGGTCTGGGAGTGGAGTTTCCAGAAATGCGTCGAAGTCTTGACCAGCAAATGCTGGGGTTTGGCCGAGGGCATTCTGGAAGAGATACATGTCATCATCTTGAGCCGATGCCATGCTGTCGGATTTTTTGGGCTCTCGAAGACCTGAAATTGTACCCGTCACCGCAACACCGCTATGCCATCTCTTCCTCAAACGTAACCGCTGAAGGAGCCGTGTAGGGTATAGGACGAAGCGTATAAAGAAGGAAACGAGAGCATAAAATTGCCCTTCACTTTATTTTGGCTCGAGCTGGAGCAGGAGGAGCTTCCACGGTGTCCGACTGCGCTGTGTTGCCTGTGGCGGTTGTTTTGTGCGAGGCGAGGACTGTGGCTGGTGGATGGTCGCTCAAGGATTAAGGTGCAACCAAGGACAAACTGCAAATGCGACAGATGTGTGACACAAGGTGTTGGGCTTCACACCTTGGGAGACTCGAGGACAAATGCGTGGAAAATGACAACACGGTGAGCAAGGAAGGACGTCAGGCGCTGCTGGTGATGAGTGAACAGAGTTGTAGATTAGTTAACCAAAATGGAACTCGAATTGTGGAGGCGGAGCCCTGGCAAGTGGAAAAGCGGCCCTTCCAGGTCCCTTTCCTAGGAGTTCTTCCAGGGCTTGTTAGCAGCCTGCTTTGCGCCGAGCTTCCCAGGGCTCAGTTAACGGGCAGCCTGGATGGCACCTGGAGACCCCCTAAAAGGTCCCTAGGGGATGCTCATAGGGGCAATCTACGACGAGCCTAGTTTGTTTCTGTTAGTCAAGGCTTGGCTGTTGGGTGGGCAGCCACCTCGCTGCATTTTCCTCCCCCTCCATCATTCTCCATGTTTTGCCATCATCCCACCAACCCTCCGAGCCTCCCACTGGTTGTTGATTGTCACCGCGTGAACTCTCTTCAACACCTGCATTGGTGCTGCATATTTTTTGCGTTATTCGAGTGGTCGCGGGTCAAGATTCTGCTTCCAGTATCGATGTGCTTCGCTAGTTCGCTCCGATTCCCACGATGTTCGGTCTCAGACGCCGTCACCTTGCATCCAACTACTCTGTTTGCGCCACTCTCGGGAGTGTTCGTTGGACGATGGAATGGCGAAAAATTCACGCAGAAGACCCCTGCCGTCTGCATGATTTGCACACTGCTGTAGGTGGGAATCCCAGCATCATAAGAGTACAAGAAGAAATGGTCTCTCTCCGCACTGAGATCGCCCGCTCTTCTGTCAATCGACCCTACATTCAAGATGATTTTAGTCGCTGTAAAAGAGGTGAAACGGGCCGATAGGTTCGAGCTTCTTTCGTCACCGTCGACCTCACTTAGCGGGTATATGGTATATTTTTCCATTCTCAAGATACCTCTTGTCCGAGTTACCAGCCCTCCGATCCCTGACCTTCCCGATGTCCCTTTGACTGTTTTCTTATCAACAAGCCGTCCTTGTCAGAGGTTGAGCCCTGTGGCTCTATTCCGCTTGGTTGCGCAATCACACCCTGTTTCCCCCTCTCCTACCCAGTGGCACAACTCTCGGGTAAGTCTCGCCCTAGCTTCCTACCAATCACCGAAGAAGATGCCGGACACATGCAATTCATGCTGCCTGTCAGGCCATCAGGCAGATATAAATAACGGTATGACTCAAAATGGACGCCCTCGCCAACAGCCATCAAGACATTATAGGGGCCGGCCAAGACTCCGCTACACAGATGAAAATTTGCCGCCACTTTTGATAGGCATGGCTCAGTCTTGGAAGAAAAGTCAAATTTCCACTGAGAGCGACAGCTGGCTTCAGTTTGTCTGGAGTCGCAAAGCCTTCAGTCCCTTTCCGTCAGACTAGACAACATTCCCTTTCTGAACCGGCATGCTGGCTCCATAAATGTTCTTTCTAGCCTAAATGGATGAATTACTGAAATGAGGCTCCAGAAGAGTTGAAGAGTTGAAGAGTTGTTCAGTTCGATCCAACCACTTGGACGGACTGGGTACCGACCAAGAAACCTCTCCTCTCCCAGCCTATGCTGCTCTAGAGGTAAATCGGGCCAACTCTATGGTGCTTCTGGCCACAGCAGAGCGCCACTCTTCCCAGAGTCAACCGGCAACACTTGTCCAGTTATATTACCAGAAAAATTATCGCTTGCGAGGAATAGACAGGCTCTTGCAACCGCCTCAATTGGAACCGGCTGATGTAATGCAACGGTTGCTTGGGCTTCGCGCCACAAAGCCTTTGGATCATCGTCGCATTCCTTTTGAAATTGCGCTGTGGCTACAGGACCTGGCGCGACGGCATTGATACGACAACGTGGGTTGATGTTGACGGCGTCGCGAGCAAGCGATTTGACAAGGCCGTGTTGAATCGCCGACTTCGAAGCGGCGTACGGCGCGCACAATGGAACTCCAAAGGTTCCGGCCTCGCTACCGAAAAGAATAGCAGAGATATTTTTGGCCGCGGGTGTTGCGTGACTTCTGATGCCTCGAAGCCACGCTCGACAGGTCAGGAATGTGCCGTCGACATTGACATTCAGCACTTTCTGCCATGCTCTAAGTGGCATGTCGACGAGGGACTGTTGAGGGCAGTAGGACAAGTCCAGACCTGCGGCTAAAACGCATGTTGTTATTACCCCGAACACAGTCCTGGCTGACTCCATAGCCTGCTCTACCCTGGACTCATCTGTGATGTCGACCTGGTAGAAGTTGAGCCGCTCGTTTTGGATGGGTTGTCGAGGCTCGACAAGATCAAATGCCGACACATATGCGCCTGCGGCAAGGAATGCTTTGACCACCACTGATCCAATGGCCCCCGAAGATCCGGTTACCAGTACGTGCGAACCTTCGAGGCCGAACCCTATGTCAAACCCAGACTCTGCCATGTCCAAGCGCAAGGAAGTGGTGGGAAGATTTGAGTGAAGGGGAAAATGGATATCAGGAGTAATACGAGTAGGAACTTGCTATAGACGGAGTAGTCCGTCATCTGCATACCTGCGTAGTAACAAATCCTTGTGTTTTTGCAAGGCGTTAATAAAGCACTTTAGTAATAGCTACAGGCTGATAATCGTGAGAGAATTATGCAACCGGCCAGACACCTCCATTCTCTCCCCAGACTTTGCATGCATCGCCGCATGCAAGGGCGAGAGGGCTCATCGTCGCTATGGTTGTGTATCGTCGTGGCTGGAGCCGAGAAAAACCCGATTCGGCGTGCTCAGCGACAGCTTTTCTCTCGCCATAACAATAATGGGCTACTCCGTCCCTCCGCACCCGTTTGGTGGTTCTTGGTCAGGGACCTGCCGCTCACCATAAACCGCCTCCTCCTCAATCCTCCGCGAACCCTACCCATGCCCTTAACCCACGAAAACATCTCGTGTGGGTCACAAAGTCACCCCCGAATCTGACTACATTCTGTCCTCGTCGCTGCGAGTATTACAGGCACAGGGCAATGGCAGAGGACAAGAAAAAGTTCGACCTGGTGCCCCGGGGGTCTTACGGGAGCGACCTGGTCGGAAACACGCTCTTGATTGGTCTCCGGGCGCTGGACCCCTTGCTGCAACGACATCTCCTGCTACACTCGCCGCTGCCGCTGCTGGCGTCGAAGCTGGGATTCTCTTCTTCTGCGACGGCGGCGGCGCTTCATGCACCCGTCGCGGGCGGGCCCGTGCTGGCAGCGACGGGCCTGACGCCGTACCAGACGGTGATCTGGGCCATGTCGATCGGGGCCGCGGCGAAGCATATCTTCTGGAAGGTCGCGACGGCCCAGGAGCCTGTGTACCCGGGCGCGGCGGTGGCCATCAGCGTCTTCAACACTGTCTTCAACAGCCTCAACACGCTCTTGTACGACGCGTCGGCCGAGAACCCCGTCTATTTCGCCCCCTGGAGCGTCTACGTCGGCACGGTGCTGTTCGCGGGCGGGTTGCTGAGCGAGACCGTCTCCGAGGTCCAGCGTCGCAATTTCAAAAGGGACCCCGCGAACAAAGGCAAAGTCTATACAAGCGGCTTGTTCTCCGTCGTCCGTCACGTCTCGTACCTGGGCTACTCGATGTGGCGTGCCGGGTACGCCCTGGCGTCTGGCGGTCCCGTGTGGGGTGTTGTTGTCGGCGGCTGGTTTCTCTGGGACTTTGGTGCTCGAGCTATCCCTATCCTGGACGAGTACATGGCAAACAAGTACGGCGAGCAATGGGCCAAGGTCAAGAGGGAGGTACCCTACGCTCTAATCCCAGGGGTTTGGTGAGTTGTAAGGATCTGTTGGAAAAAAAAACAGTTCTTGTATGTAAGATCTTATATGTACCATTATCATATCATGTCATCTCACCATCAAATGTGTGGAATAAGAGGGAGGAACTTTTCGTAAACCACATTTGTCTCTTTTGTCCTCCTAGGGAACATCATCAAACAATCAGATGTGACCCAAGTCATCAGGGATTTAGCTGTATCTGCTGGGTCTGCCCACAGATTCCTCGCTCTCGTCATATGAGGGCAACCCATCCTTGTTGGCGACCACCTGCTGTCTACTTCGCACCTCCTCCGTGCTCGCCCTCGACTTCCTGATCTCAAAGGTGACCACAAACACAAGGTAGAGTAAAAACATGGTTGCTGCAATGACACCATAGGCAATCTTGGCCTTGGTGGAGGTACCATCGGTCTGAAATGGGCTGAAGGATGCTAATCTGATGCCCAAGCCGCCATTGATCATCCCGAGCACAATCAGAAGCCTACCGAGCCACAGGTGGACACGTCCAGGGGTAGTCCGGCCAGGGGCTTTTGTTGGCTTGCCGGCTTGGACGTTCTGAGCACGTCTCTTGTAGATTGAATGGTGGAGAGATCCGAACTGGTCTCACCATTAGCATGGACAAAATTGCATACAAGCATGATGGATCCCAAGGATGGAAAACTTACAATTGGCTGAAAGAAAGCCAATGCCAGGATCGCAAGACCAAGCTTCGGGTGAGGGTCGTTCCAAACACCGAAGGCGGCAGACTGCTGTGCAAGCCATATGCCCATGCCCGCGGCGACGATGAAGATAATGTAGCTGAGGATTTGGCCCACGGCGTGGATCTTGAGCACAATAGGATTCTTGATGTTTAGGCGTAGTAGGATAGCGAGTGACGGGACAAAGAGGACCCAGACTGCAGAGGCCAGCACAGCGTGAGCGATCAGGATGCGAGTTGCGTGATCGAACGCTGCTGGTGAGGAGAAAAGCGAGCTTTGGGAGATGCCGTTCGAAGACGAAGAGCCACTACCATCGCCGCTATCGTCGGAGCTGTCACAATCGCTGGCCCAAGGAGGACAGCCATTTCCGTTTCCATTGCCCCATCCACCTCCCCATCCGTACCCGAACTGAGCATTGGCAGTCGTTGCCAATAGAGCTGCAGTAGCTAGAGTGATGATTGAGCTTCTGGCCATAGCGAGTGGGTTGTTATCGAATGGAAATGTCGTCGAGGTGTGGTAAATGTCTGGTGGGAGAAAGAAAGAAGGAGGAAGAGCGGCCGAAGACCTCTTCGAGGAACTGAGACGCCATTCATAATCATACCCAGTATCTAGTGTCGGCCGGGGAGGGGGGCTGGATAGACAGGGTGACAGGGAGGTCAGTGTACTCGTACGTGGTCTTGGGTACGCGGGCGTTGGTGAACGGGAACAAAAAAGACTGGGGCGCATGCTGTTCCTGGAACTTGAAATAGCAGCGGGCAGCACAAGGCTGCGAATCACGGTCGAGCAAACAACGGGCAAGGAAGGCTTGGTTGCGCTTGGCTGCTGCGGAGGACGCGTAAGGTGTCGGACAAGGGCTCCAGGGACCTTGGAATAGGCTACACATGATTGGAGAGGCTGCCCGTAGGTGCCAGTGGCAGTGCCAGTGATGCCCGTTGATGACCGCAACCTGAAACCTGACGAGGCGTCGAGGCGGGGCAGGGGGCCGGACTTCACTCATCCGACTCGCCGATCCCAATCCGTCAGCTACCTTTATCAGTAATGACCTCTATGACAGGGACCACGATACTTATAAAATGCATCCCGTCTCTGGAAGCTGGTAGCTTCTACTCGTACGCACTCGGAGAAATACGGGGTACATGTCGTCTCTCCTGTCAGAAGATTGGCCGGGATGGCCTTGTACTCGATGCAACAATTCGATCACCACTGATCTACCTCTCCCAGGAACGCGCGTTCGCTATACAGACGAATAGCTGGCGGAAGCTTCTGCAATGCTACAGCAGCATGACAAGGGAACAAAGAACGGGAAGTGGTCGGCGAGCTCTCTCGTTTTATTATCAACCTTGTCGGGATGGATCATCTCGACATACGAGAAAGCCCGAGCTCCTCTCGACCTCATCTCTACCTGCCAGGAATTCTTCGCATATTGCTGGTATTTCATCGCACAGCGTCCTTTGATTCTTGATGTCAGTGCTCCGAGCTGCATGCTGACTCGTTGAACGAATGAAACTTTGCCCCCTTCCAGCAACACCCCAGTTTGTCCCAGCCTAATTCGTCTGTTCAATGTCCTTGGTTCTCGTGCAATCTGATTGATCTCGACGAACCCCATTCAAAATTCTCCTTTTTCCATCGTCCGCTTGCTCCTGCATTGCAAAGACCTTTTCGAAATCTCTTCCCGTCATCACCCGGTTTCAGAAAGGCCCTTCCACCAACCACAGATGGTTCGCCTAGGATGTTGAGCCATCGCCGAATCCGAAAATTGGAAATTCTGTCGTAACCTTTTTGTCATTTGCTCGAATGCGTGTTCATCATGTCATCGTGATGCTCAAGATAGGATGTTACATCACCAACCATCCCAGGGACCATCTTTATGCGTGAATTGGATAAGAAAGGAAAAGCAGTGGTCGGTTCGTCAAGACGCTCGTGCAAGTCACTAGTTGGGGCAAGCGGACTGCAAGTGTCCTGGTTGCTTGCCTGGAATGCAAGGTCAGAAGGGTATCGCAATGGTAAGAAGGTGGTCTCACATTTGTAGCAGATGCGCTCAGAGGATGGCTCGGATGGGCAATCGCGAGAGAGGTGACCCTGTTCGCCACAGTTCTGCGCGTGTGTCAGTCAGTGTACTAATTGCCGATGTAGGTGAGGGAAACATACGTAGCATTTCTGAGTTCGACCCTGGGTGCAGTCACTGAAAATGGTTAGCCAGGCAGATAGAGCAAGTAAGTTCCAACTGTGCTATACCGAGACATATGGCCGATGCCACCGCAAGACTGTGTCCTTTCTGTCAGTACAGATCTCATGATTGGAGAAAAGAAGTGATCTCACGTAGCAGGTCTGACCTCCACCACCGCGATTGAACCCGCCGCCAAACCCGCCGCCGCCGCCTCCACTGGAAGTGCAGTCACTGAGGAGATTAGCAAATGTCGATTCGAATCATAGTAATCATATCTTACCGCGCTATGTGGCCCTGCCCTCCGCAGCGGTAACATTCTCGAGACGAGCCGCCACCGTAGGTGTTGCCGCCCGTGCTACCCCAGCCACCTCCTGCACCTCCAGGAGGACCAGCTTGAGGGCAGTCGCGCGCAAAGTGTCCTTCATTCCCACCTGTAAGTGAATCAATATATGTGTTTCGACTTCCATCATTTCGCTGGTTGTACTGACATTTGTAGCAAGACTTTGGCTTGGGCGCAGCAGTGCATTCTCGGCTGACGTGGCCTTCGGCTGTGGACGAGATAAGTAAAGGCAAGGGACTAGAAGTGACTTGTGTGCGACGTACCTCCGCAGTTGTAACTGTTTGACATGTCAGTCAATCTGAAGTGAGAGGCCAGATGGTGGCAAACGGATCAGATTTACTCACCAGGTCGGTGTGCCTTTTTTGGGGCAGTCGCGTGCCTGAATGAAAGTAAGGGGATGTAGGACCAATGATATCGGTCGCCAGTACCTGATGCGATGAATCGCCGCAGTTATAGCAGCCTCTGTCCATGATGTTTTGTTTGGACGGTGGTTCGTTTCAGTGAGATCTGAAGTTTCAGTCAGTTCTCAGTCTCCAGAAGACGCAATCCATGCAAAGATAACGAGAATATGTAGCTGCGTACCAGAGATCAAGCACAGTAGGAACAAGATGGGAAGAAGAGCCTCAGCGTCGAGTTTGTTGTGTGTGTGCAGAGGTGAATGCTAGGTAAACTAAAGCTGAGGAGAAAATGCGATGGAGAAAAAGTGGCCGGCGGCGTGGATTGGCAGAATTAACTTAGACACCGGGGTTGTCACAACGTCATACTAATAGGGGAATCGAACGAAAAAAAAACTCTGTCTATGGCTCCAATCATGCCCATTCACTTGTCTGCGTACTTGTACGAGAGAGGCACAGACCTGACGACTCGGGTTGGGTTACCAGCTGCAAAAATGCACTGCCTTGTTCTGCCGTTGGTCTGGATCTTTTCAGGCTCCTCTCCTGGCATTGCTGTAACCACGCGGAAGGCTTCCTTGCATCCTATTCGTCGTCGTTGCAGATAAGGGCAGTTGTCACCAGACGTTGATACATTTCGACAAGTCGAAACGCCTCTTGAGCCTGATCTCGAGACTGACACCCTGGAGATCTTGTGTATATGTGCTTGTTCAAATCGAAAAAACGAGGAAAACATCCCGTTCCATGCTACGTAAAATCGTACAATGCCATAATCTGTCGTTGACCTCGTTCGCCCAGCACCACCACCTGTTCATCGTCGAAGCCAACCCATCGTCGCGTAAGCTCCATTTCGCGTCTTAGCTCGCCCAAGGCGAATCCCAGCGTAGGACTTCGCCCCCGCAACAGCTCAGCGCCACCACACAGCGCATCGACCGCTATGATCTCGGTGCTGGCCCGAGGTTGGTTTTCAGTGGCCATCACAGGTTCCAGTTCCCAAACTCGCATTTCATCTCCGCGAGAGCTGATCGACACGGCTTTGCCCCGGTTGTTGACTTCTGCGCCTGACACTGCCGATGTGTGACCCCAAAGACGTCGTCCGGCGCTAATCTCTAGCTTTTCATCATTTGAAGTCACGAGGAACGATATGATTGTGTTGTCTGCCAAGGTCCCGATCAGGAACGGATGTTGGTAAGAAAGAGAGGTAGGCGGATTCATCAGTTGAGGGTGCAGAGGCAATGGCAGAGAACTTGTCGATCGGGTGGTCATATCCCCTTTGCTCCAGCCTGTGTAGGGACGGCTCAAGGTTGACGCCAATCTGCTGTCCATGACTCTGCCGGCGGTGGTCAGACGAATTTCCTGTAACCCAACACACCATCCAAACTGGAATCTGCTAAACGCATACGCGATAGTCGCAATGACCTGGTTTGGGGCGCGCCTTAAGGCTACCGAAATGGGCGCAAAGGAGGCATCGGACTGCAGTCGAGCAATTGTCAATATATCGGTCGCGTTTCCGTCTTGAATCCCCTTCGAGTCGCAATGATACAGGCTTAGGTACTTTGTTCTGGAGACCGTCATCACGTAGGGAAAAGCTAGAGAAATAGCCATTAGGGATCCGTCCGCGGACTGGTGGCTTGACCGGCGCTCGATTTGGCCCTCATGATCGTAGATGTAAATCGAGAGAGATCCATCGTCGAACCCAAGCAAGATATAGGTTGTGTCGTCGATGGATTCTACAGTCATGCAGGTGGCGGTCGACGGTCCATGAAGTTGAGTCTGCGCCCTTGGTGTCTTCGTCACATCCCGCTGAGACCATGTTCGCAAGCCATTGGCTGGATCGACCGTGAATATCATGCCCCGATGGACTTTCGCAATCACGGGTGGTGCAGGCGGCCGAGCGACCTCAACCTCCTTTAATCTGGCCTGGCCTTTTGACCAATTTGATTTAATCCTGAACCGGCTTTTCCAATCTACCGAGTGATCGTGGTGCCCTGTGCCTGCAGGTGGAAGCCGTCGCAAGCGCGGCCGCACCCATGTTTGCATATATTTAACCTTCCAGATTCCGCGGTCGGTAGCGAGGGAATGAAGTCGGCGCGAGACACTGTGGACAAATTAGTGAAAAGCGAGCACACGGGTATTGCTTCAGGTACTTACCACTCGGTCTTCAGCAAGTCTTTGATAGGGAGAAATGATAAGATGCGCAGGAGAATTTCATCGCTGATGTCCAGCAGATGACGCTTGGACCCGGTGCGACTTCGTTTCGCTGGCGCTGGCTGCTTGCCAGTATCATCATTGCTCCGTCTTCGTTTCGGCATCTCAAGGACGCAGCCTCTGCGTGGGTTGGCAGCAGGAGTGTTCGATAGAGTTTCACTGTCAAAGAGCCTGGAGATCTGGTCGCCGCCTACCCCACCGATCACGGAGCCACCCAAGCCGCACTGAGTCTCCGCAGGCTGACTAAGGCATGCGGAGACCAACCAGCCGAGTACTCGATTTGTACCTCGTACTCGTACAACAGTCCTCGACGCGCCCGACCAAACGCGCCTCAACTTCAGACAACTTCTACGTATAGAGGTCGTTCACACACAACCTCAGACATGTCCACTCCTACGCTGTCACTTACTTCGACCCTCGTCCTCGCTCTTACACAGAGCGAAGCTCTTCAACGGCAGCTTGATAGCAGTAATAGGACCATCGAGCGTTTGAAAGACGAAAACGAAAGACTCAAGCGCGAGATCCAGGAATTGCGACAGGCACAGGCAGGTAAACAAAATGAAGGGCCAGAGATTGTGGCCCAGCTGGACCAACTATTCCGGAAAGATGCAGAGAAGCAAGCAGAGATTGACAGTCTGAAGAATCAGCTCCGTAAGGAGAAAAGACGCTCACAGAATCTACATCTCTCATCTCCCATTGTGTCGGGCGAAGAGCAAACTCCAAAGAGCTCCGGTCGAAAACGTCAAAGAGTCCACAGTTTAGAGAAGGTAGAACCACTACAAGAAATTGAACTCAACGTACCTTCAGCTGGCCGCTCTGTCCAAGGACAAAAACCCACGGGATTGAGTGAGCGAGGCGCGGAGGCAATCTCGTCTCTCGCAGAGGATGGCATTGATCACAACCGAGAAGATACGGAAAATCCATCGGAGAAGAAGGCTCACCCAAAGACTTCGCCCCGTCAACGGTTGCAGGCATTGCTAACAGCACCGACCCCTCCTACTCCTGTTCCACCTCATTCCCATTCAGCCAGGAAGCCTCCTGTTACAAGTAGAGTATCAGAGACGAAAGAGCCACTCCGTTCACGGCCGGCCCTTCGGCTTGATCTCTCCGATTTCAAGGTCAACCCCAAATACACAGGAGGCCTTGATTATGCATTCCAAGAGGTTGTCCGTAACAAGGAAGCGAGGAAGTGCCTACCGAATTGTACGCGACCAGAATGCTGTGGTGCAAACTTCAGGGTTTTGGCGGAGACACTACCCCCTGATCCTAATATCTCAGAAGACGACCTGTTGCGTGACTTTCTCGGTTCTGGGTCAGGGGACAAGATACGTTCACTGACGCCCTTGGCGAGAGCGAATCTAGTGCACGAGGCTCGAGCAAATCTACTTGCGAAAGAGTATGGAAGGATGCACAGAGCAAACTTTGCGCCACCATCTACGCCTCCAGGATTTTGGGATGTCGATATTCCTTCCACACAGGAGCAACAAGAGAATCAGGAACAGGCACGGCAGAGACAGAGGGACGAGGTCGAGAAGCGGTATCAAGAGGCGCTCAAGGGCGGACGTTGGGTCTTCGCAGATGAATGATTGAACTGCCAGTATTGGAAGACACTTGTATTGAAGGCCTGTTGAACATGGACACAATTTGACCTCCAGGTTGCGGGACGGCACCTCTATGACAAGGGCGGACGACCTAAACCGACATGTTAGTCAATGACCGCAGGCCATCCAAGTGATCGCTATGCCGTACTTCACGATGGTGGCAGACTAATGGCCTCCTCACTTTTAACTGCTCCCTGCTGCATGCCACTTGGCACATGGCACTGGCCTGTCATATGAGCACAATCCTCCTGAGCGGTCAGATCAAGTTCAACTGCAACATCTGCTGCCTTATTGATTTCCAGCCCCCCCTCCATTTTGTTCTCTATCAATGTGCCCTTCTCGTCTTTACCTAGGTCGACCCCGAACGAGAGCTCATCCAACGCGTCCAGTTCCTCAACGGTGCCTCATCTGTGTCCCAATTATGGAGGAACCCTCCAAGCCCAAAACCAGCAGACCAGCGGCGCCCGCGTCTGCCACACCCGCAGAAAACCTCGTCCTCTCAAATGTCACTACGCGAAATACCTCAGCAGTCATGATCGATCGCATCAAGCAGCAGTTGCCAGAAAGACCTCTCCCCACATCACCTCGCGCAATGAGGGTACCCGCAATACCTCGCATTCAAGTCGGCACCGATGTTCTCGATTTCATGTCGTTTCCTGAGAATCCTCATGCCCTAATTACAGACCATCTTCGACAAGTCGGTAGACTTCTGCCACAGGTTAAAAGCGAACATGCAGGAGTTCCAATGTGGGACAAGTTTGTCTTACACGAAGCCTTGAAAGTTGTCAATGCAACATGCCCAAGTGATCTTCGGCGAAGTGCTCTAAAGAGATCCCGGGGTGTTGCGGCAAAATGCCACTTGTTGGCCTCCCTCATACCTGCTCGATACTTTCCAGAGTCGGGGACCGTTGTGGATCGGTTTTTCGCTGGTCTGATCAGCTTCTTAGGGAGGGAATATCGGTTCACGGGTCAGCATGCTGTAGGCATAGGCCCGCAACAAGAGTCCTCTGCTGCCATTTCTACTCCGACAAGCAATGCAGCTCGAAAATGGACGAGATCCGATGAATCTAACTCTCAATCAAGGCGAAGAAAGCCTCGCTTAGGGCCAAAAGTCTCGCCCCACACATCCATGCCATTATTATCCGATGTTTTCAAGCAAGAAGCCACCACCACCGAACATAATCCTCAGACACCCTCGATGAACAAAAGAGAGAGAAGGGCAGAAATATCATCGGAGAATGTTGTTCAGGCGTCAAGAAAGCGAAAGAGCTTGGATGGCGAAACGCCGATCGGAGGTTACAAGGAAGAAACAGCTAGCACAGAAGACCCTTCACCATCGAAGAAGAAGAAAAAGACCAAGGTTGACAGAAGAGCCATCGAACCATCTCCGTTGTCGCCAGATGCCGCACTACCGTTGCGCGGCCCTCGCATGATAATCAAGCTGGAGGACTCGTCCGACGAAGGACCCGAAACTGCGCCTCGTCCGCGCAAGAAGCGCCTCAACGTATACGAGAGCATGTACCACAAAGCTCAAGAGGATATTCGGTTCTTTGAGAGATTTCTTTGGCACGGCGCGGGCATCTCCAAGACCGATATCAATGCAAGCAAGACCCGCGTGGCCATGGGACAGACGCACAAACAGGCATTCGATCGGGTCCACAAGCCTCCGAGAAAGAAATTGGAGAGCCGTCCTAGGCAGCCCAGGCAGCAATGAGGGCAGGCCATCCCCCCAAGATGTAGCCTGGCCACATCTGTGCTGCGCGTGAGCTGCACACATCGAATACGCAAACATTGATAGAGCATGAAATGCAATGCCGTGCCAGACGCATCGAAGAGGTCGGTCTCTTGCTGCTCAGTCAATGCTATTCAGAGGATTATCATATGGTCGGGAACATTACGTGCGAGTCGTTTTGATGATTCAGCCGCGGAATTCAGCACGATCTAGAATCTCACTTGGAGGTTTTCTGATGAGGGTTTGACGCAACATTCAGGGTGGGCTTGCGAGGAGACAAAAACCTCAACACCTCCACCTAGTCTTTTGTCTCTGTAGCATCCAAAAGATGGCGGAGGAGGTGTCAAATACACTCGAGTCAGTCAGTACAAGATCGGGCAACATCCAAAAATGGTCGAGCTGCAATTGGAGTCAGAGAAGAAGACAAAAACTGGAAAGCGATTCTTTTTTTTTCCTTTTGGCAAAGTCTTGAATCGTGTGGGCCGTGACGACCGCAATAGAAGATGGGGATGGGAGCCGGTAGACCGACCTGTCCCGCCTGCCCGCCTGCCTGGTATTTCCTGCTGTTGTCGGTAGTAGGTTCATGTACTGACTGGGCTGCTCACGGTCTCAAAGGACGCGATCACGGAAGAGGGATATCTATCTATCCGTAAGAAAACTCGACCGAGAGACCATTTCTTCCTCGTTGCCGGCCAACATGATTGTGTTCGCTGATCAGATCTTCCCAAATGGTTAACCGTGTCAACCTCAATGTCGCAGCGTGTTGTCTCAGATTCGAGGCTCGTAAGGAGTCCCCTGGACTGCGATGTCGTGATTTACACTTTTCGAGAATTGCAAGCAAAAGTCATGACTCCTGTGACAGCAGATCATGGAGAACAATGGCATAATAATCCATCATTTGAAACTTCCGAAAGGAGACTTGCATCGTTGATACATACTCTATCATTTGCAGCATGTCATGTTTGTCAGTTAGCTTCTATCGATGCCCATGAGACCTCTGGCGCGATGTTGCCATAAAATGCTTTGTGCCAGCCTCGCCTAGGCTATGTATACCCATGGCATAGAGTTGAATGTGTTCCGAAAAGTCCAGACCCGAGAGTTCATGATGACAAAAAGACGAAACGAAATAAGTCCGGAAGCCCCTAGGCTGCGACACTCTCGTTTGACGACCGTACAAATGATCGGACAGCGGTTATGTATCCGCAACAAGTGGGCCACTCCCGTGAAAAGACACCGCTATCCTCTGAGACGCCAGACAAGAATTCGACATGATCCCGAAACACAACATCTCCCATATATGCAAGACTCCCAGCTCTGGTGGTTTTGTCAGAAACCAGGACCGGTTGTGGTCGTTGTGGGTTCTTATGAGTCGAATATGGGAGCGAAAATAGGAACTCCCCGACTCTCCAGGTCATAAACCACCCTCCTAGTTACTTTTGGATTGGATATGACGAAGACCGCTTCCGCACCGGACATAACAAACAGCTCGTATGTCTGTTTGACGAGGTTGGGCCTTCCAGAGATGGTGGTGTTGATAATGATGGCTTCTGGATCAGCACGACGAACAACGTCGATGACGCGCTTCGAGTATGTGACCTCGGGATCAGGGGTAGACCAAAGGATCCGACACGAGATATCCCTCTTATGTAGCAGCGACATGATGGGACCAATTCCAGAGCCGGTGGCGACCAGAACCATCTTCTTGAAGATTGGAGCCACATGAAGCACGCCCATCGTCGGGATGCCACGCACCCAGAGTTTTGTCGGCGGTGATCTGATCAACCGAGAAGTCCAGTCACCAGCCCTGGATACAAGGACCGAGAAGCCGCGTCCGTCTTCTCCTGGAATACCAGCAAATGCATGCCATTCGAGAAGCGGACTGTCTGATAGTCGTGGAGCAGCACAGAGGGGCAAGTTTGTATATGTAAAGTGGAGACGTATAGCATGATCTGACAATGGCTCTGCATTCACCGAGACTTTTCGTAGCCATACCCACGGCAATGCAATCGAAATGGTGGCAATCACAAGTGTCCAAAAGACGGGGCTTTCGAAGACAAGTTGTTGCGCTGGGATGTTGAAAGAGCTATCGTGGACTCTTGCGTCTGTCAAGAGACCGAATTCGGCCCAAAACAATCCCACGGCCGTCCAGCCGGCAAAGCGATGGACTAGCTCAAACTGGTTATGCATTCTCGCGCGTATGCCGGGATGGGCCATAGTGATTATGGAAATCAAGAGCACATCAAGGATGACGGTGATGATCGGAATGCTGTTCTGGTGTCGACGCAATGCTCCAGATTGCAGTGCTCTGACCGTCGACACGTTGAAAAAGGCAAACCACACAGCTGCTGAGATTCCTGCACCGCTATGTAGACCGCCCAGGTGATATATCTTTGCTGCTAATCGACGCAAACGCAGTGGGAACCATTGGGGACATTGGCCAAAGGTCCAGAAGAGCGCATTGATGACCAATTCTTGTCGAACCAGAACCCCCACAGTCAGATTGATGGACACAGCAGTCGCAGCCCATTCCGGTGACATGGAGAGGAGTTTATGCTGTGTAGCGAGAACAATGATGACTATGATATTGGCAGTCACGGCAAGCGTGTTGAGGCGGCGATACACGGAGAAAATGGTCCACCGTAGGTTACGCAGGAAGCGGGTGTATTTTTTGTCAGGCATCTTTATCTCGGGTACGGGCTGCTTCTCGAGGATGACTGAACCTGATCTGGAGGATGTGTGATCTTGTGTGACCTTAGCACCAGCCGCCGCCAACACCGAAGGTCCCAGAGACAATCCCATGGGATTTGCGCCATCGACTTGTGTTATCGGATAGTTAAGCTTGTTGGAACTGCCAAAGAGGTTCCGAGTGACAATATGGCTTTCTAAGGACCCTCTTCCGTTGACATGGAAGCGTTCTTGATCGTGCTCTTGAGATTCGAGGGTGTGAAAGGATGCTGAAGCTGATGTTTCCATTGTGCAAGGCCTAGATGCGGTATCTTAGTAAACCGTTGGAGCGACCCAAGCGACTGCGCTTGCGAGGGAGTGCTGGGGGCAGACAAACGGGTCAGAATGAGGAAGAAAGTGATCATAAGTGATACGCGATCTTGCCAGGACATCAGGCCCGTGGACCGCGTTAGAGTAACGGACACGATTCTGAAGGGACAAACAGTAGGTGAAGTATGGAATTGTTGTGTGTTTTGACCAGTGATAAGATTGCGAGTGAAGAGTGAGGCAGTCTGGACCATGTGAACTGGATGGGACAGACGAGTACTCACCGGGTTTGTTTTTCCAAGTTACCGAAAGTTCAGACGTGACTGGTGTGCAATGGGATAGCTTTGGGTAATCTCATCTGACGGGAGGTATTCGGAAGCCTTATAGCAATGCGGGAGGTTCGAGCGGAAGCGATCAATGGCAAGCCAAAGTGCGTTCTTGTTTCTTCAGTCCCCAGCAAGTGAATCGAGATCGGATCGCGGTAGGTAGATTATACGGCTTTGAAGATGATCCGCCGAGCAGGTCACGGTAAGATCAAGTGGCAAGTGGCTCGGCGAGGAGTGAAGGCAGCTGAGCAGCTGAGAAGCCAAGGAAGTTGATGAAAAACCGGGGAGCAGGTGGTGACTCGAAAACGTGGATAATGAGAAATCACGCAGCCGAAGCCGAAGGATGACAGAAACTCGAGGCGAGCTCAGAAGGGACCCGATTGAAGGTCTGTGAGGTACACGAGGGGGGAGAGGCGAGAGGCGAGAGACGGCAGAAGGCGAGATGCTTGGTGGGAAGTGCTGTTTTGCCTGTGGTATGCCGGATGAGGACGTGAATATCCAGTAGGAATACAAAGACGTGGGGAACTCGTGTTTGTGTGTTTGTCGTGTGCGTGCGTGTGTCTGTTGCTTGCCACAGGACTGGATTTGAATGGGGGCGACGAAGACGTAAACGAGGACGAGGATAGAGGATAAGGATAAGGCATGCTGATGCATCGAGGATCCGAAAGGAGCATTTGACCCACGGGTTTGGATCGATTAATCAGGGATGCGGAATGGCCCAGCTACTGCAGTTCTGTCTTGTCGGTAGCCAATTGATAGACTTGCCGCCAATATATCGATTCGCATTGGGACAGTAAGAGAATGAGTGGCAAGAGCCGAGCGAGTGAGTTGCGTCCTGATGCATCTGGTAGCCCTGGTGCAGTCTGCAGTCGTATTCTGTATTCTTCCTTCTCACTCCTCACTTTTCATGTCTCTCCGCCAACTGCCACGGCCACTGCCACTGTTCCCACCATTACCAGCATCCATTTCGTCCTCCTGCTCCTCCCGCAGCCTCTGTATCTCCACCATTCACGTGCTAAAAGAGCCAGGTGGGAAGTCAAGGCCAAGCAGGAGATGGAAGACCACAAGGTGAACAAGGAGCAGGGAACAACGAGAGACGAGTAGCATCTGTCCGCTGGCTGGAGGTGACTAATGGAGCCGCTGTCAGAAAATCTCTCTGCATATCGAGCCACCCATGTAGCAACCCTGGTATGGAGGTGGACGGGGTATGGCGTATGGCGTATGGGTCATGGCGGCGACTCTGGTTGTTTCTCTCACCCACATCTCATATTTCAGATGCTCCTGCCCACCATAGATGCATTGCTGCAGTGGACCAGCCCCAATGAGACGATGATGACGATAAACAATAATGAGCCCGGCGTCGACCTCGTCTTCTTCCCTGCGGGCAGCTCGTCTACCTAGTCAGTCCGATGGTAATTAGTGACATATCCTAAAATTTCACCCTCTTCACTCACCTCCACCTAGTCACGTATCCCTAGAAGGCCTGTTCACTCCAGGTTGTAGGTGTAGCCTCAATTCCCTTTCTTCTGGCCTCGTGCTTCGCTGACCGCGGGATTGGTCTCATCTCACAGGTTCCTACAGTTTATCCGTCTTTGCTTCTCACTCGTGCTCACCAGAGGTGTGCTTCTGTCATCTTTTGTCCTACCTGACCGTCCATAGAGCTGTGACACCTGTCTTCACTGTCTGCAAGCCCCTCGTTACACCATGTCTCTGTCCCAACAGCACCCCACAGAAGCTGTCGATCCTGTCTGGACTGGTCCAAAACCCATTCAGATTCCATCCACTGACATCTTGACCTTTGCTTTTGCCAATCTCAGCCAATATGACAATAGCTGCCCGGTAAGCTGCTTGAACTGTGGCAGTCTTCTGGGTTTGACGCTGACCCTTGTCACCTATGTTCGCAGATCTTCATCGATGCCAGCGATCCATCCAATAGGATCTCGGCCCAGCAAGCTCTTCGGACCGTTCTTCAACTGATCCACAGCCTTCGGGCGCTGGGGCTAAAGGAGGGAGAATGCGTGTGCCTGCATGCCTTTAACAACGTGAGTCTTTGTCCCGTTGCTCAAACCGGCTATTGCCGCCATGCCCACTGCTTCACCTTGCTGCTGTGTGACTGGACTGACCAGGGGTTCGGCTTGGGGTCGAGGATAGATCTGGTATCCCCTGATCTGGTTGGCGACAATCGGATCCGGGGCTCGTGTTGTTGGGTCCAATCCCAAATACACCAAAGATGAATTGATTCATTTGCTCAGCCTCACAAAGCCCAAGGTCATCTTTGCTCAGGTAGACTGCATCGAGCCAATGGTTGAAGCAGTCAGTCACTGCGAAACCAATTCCCAAATTTTCGTCATCGAATCCCATGACACCTCATATCAAGTCCGACGTCGAGATTACGCCAGCTGGCGTACACTGTTACGTGAGCCTGCGGCTGATTGGTACGTTCGCGCCGCAGATGGTAAGCCTGATCAAGAAGACATTGCTGTGTATGCCATGACGAGTGGAACAACGGGTCTTCCCAAGGCCGCCATGATCTCGCATCGGTATATCGTGGCCTTGACTGCAACCTTGGAAGCTACCTTCCGTCGCAGACCGTATCGAGTACTGTACCATGCAGATTCCAAAGGTTGCAGAAATAACACTGACATGCTTCATAGCCATCACAGCTCATCTGTCTACCTGTCTTTCACGCATTTGCATCACCCCTGGCCCTGGTTTTGCCGCTCCGATTGGGTTTGCCCACCTTCTTCCTGCCAAAGTGGTCGCTTTCGGAATATTTGCAAGCCCTGCAGAGATTCACCATCACCGATACGCCAGTCTCGCCTCCGATCATTGGTGCTCTAACCAGACTCCCTGATTCAGACGTGCCCCTTCTCCAAAGCCTCCGTTATGTCATCTGCGCCGGTGCCGCTCTTCCTGCAAGCGTGCAGAACAAGTTGTACGATGTTCTGGATCCCGAGGCAGTGATTGCCCAATGCTGGGGAACGACCGAGGCTGGCTGGCATTCTCTGGGCAGTTCGAAGCAGAGGGACTTTTCGGGGAGTGTGGGACGATTGCTGCCAAATGCTCAAATGAAGTTGGTGGGTGCGGAGGGCAACTTGATTTTCCGAGAAGGCGAGGCTGGAGAAGCGTTTATCAAAGCCCCGACGTTGTTTTCTGGCTATTTGGGAAATCCAGAAGCCAATCGTGACTCCTTCGACCCGGAAGGATTTTACCGCACTGGCGATCTCTTATCCGTTGAGGGAGGCCTCCTGCACTATTCTGACAGGATCAAAGAGACGCTGAAGGTCAAAGGGTGGCAAGTCTCGCCAAGCGAGATCGAAAGTGTCCTCGTCCAGCATCCGCAGATTGCAGATGTCGCTATTGCTGGCGATATTCGGACGAACGACTTGGGACTGTGGGATACGTTTCCCATGGCATATGTGGTTCGGTCGAGCGGGGATTCCAGACCACCATTGATGGAGCAGGATGTCAAAGATTTCGTCGCTTCCAGGCTCATCTCGTACAAGCACATCACAGGAGATGTCATATTCGTCAAGGAAATCCCACGATCTCCCTCGGGAAAGATCCTCCGTCGAAATCTACCGCAGGCAGAGCGCGAGCTGTCGAACGAAGATGTGGCTCCAGTAGCAGAGGAGGAGGTGGTGGTGGTGGAAGTCGACCGCCACTGATTGAGACAGGATTTGTTCTCTGGGGAAGACGTGGATAGGCAGGTTGAGACTGTTCACTAGAAGCCCGAAAACGGTGTGCAGCTCGATGGGCTGTCGCAAGTCACTTTGAATGGACGGGCTGTGTCAATGAAATGAATAGGTGTTGGATACAGTCAAACACCGGAACTGGCACCTTCACCAGCACCATCGACACCATGTTGGGTGAATGAGTTGAATAAGAAAAAGGGAGTACGCAGAAACTGGACCGGAGCCTGGATACTGTTGATGAACAACACAGCTATTTAGACATTTCATAAGGATTCTTGGAATGGCCCGCGGTTGAGAAAAGGGTCTTTATGCAGCTCTCAAGGCT
This sequence comes from Fonsecaea monophora, assembly GCF_001642475.1. Taxonomy (NCBI): domain Eukaryota; kingdom Fungi; phylum Ascomycota; class Eurotiomycetes; order Chaetothyriales; family Herpotrichiellaceae; genus Fonsecaea; species Fonsecaea monophora. The sequence continues at coordinate 33,072 of NW_019173933.1, read as the reverse complement.
CGGCGCTTAAAACACGATGCTCCAAAGCCGGGGCAAGCAAACAAGGCACCTGGTCAACAGAAAATACAAAGAATAAAGAGAAAAACAAGGTAGCAAACAATGCCAAACATTGAGATTGAGGACAACGCTTGTTTGGCGTGCCAAGGCGAATGGTTTCCAAATGATGGACCAAGTCCGTGTACGAGGTATGTACCATACTGACAAAGGGACCCTTAGATATGTACATGGGAACCTAATATCTCTGAATGACTGAAGTAATTAAGTTCCATGATCCATATTTACCAGGCACTCTTTCGTTCAGCATAGATATCCTCGGAGAATGAATGCAGCATTGCCGTTTAGTACGAATGCTCTGGGCAGCCCAGGCTTGGCGCAAACAGGGAAATAAACGCTGTCATTTAACAAATCCAGTCATTTGAAACCTGGAATTGTGATGTCCTGAGTTCCTCCGCGCATCGTGTTTTTTCCTATTACAAATTGTGCCATTCCCTCAAACACACAGAGAACCGCACAGATACAAAATATCCGTGACAACAAAACTTGTGACCCGAGAAGAGCGTTGATCCACCACGCTGATAGGCCAAACCTTTCCCAAGATGTCCCTCTCAACCCAGGCCCCAACCGACATCGCGATGCAAATAGTCGTTCCAAACGATAGCAATCCCACTGGCCCACCGCTCCTCTCTGCAGAGCGCCGGATCACCCCGACATGGACGGTCTCGCAGTTGAAGTCGAAACTGGAGCCCATCACGGGGATTCCAGCGTCGTCACAGATGCTCCGCACGAATGCTCTAGATGGGACCTGGATCGCCTTGACTGGTGATTCCTCGCTTCTATCGGAGCCCCGGTTTGGGCTCAGGAAGGGCTCCGAGATCCAAGTTCAGGACACGCGGCCCCCGCAGCTGCGGCAGAACCTCAACTTTCTGGCCGCGGACCTCAGCTCCGTGGAGAAATATCAAATGCCCGAGACCCAGTATGAGCAACTGGAGGATTCGGTGCTCGCATGGAAGCGCCGTCAAAAACTGGGCCGCTTCGATCCCCACGCCAAATCCCAGGCACAGCTGGTAGAGGAGAGGAGAGAGAAGGACGAGAGGGAGATGAAGGCGCGTAGCATCACAGTGGGTTTGAGGTGTCGGGTGGGGCGCGACGACGGTAGACGAGGCACCGTGAGGTACACGGGGGAGATTCCTGGTTTGGGCGGACAGAGGGAGGAAGGGTGTCTCTGGGTCGGTGTGGAGCTGGATGAGCCAGTGGGGAAGAACGACGGCAGCGTGCAAGTCGAGCTCGAGGGTGAAGAAGGTGGTAAGCGTGCGCACGAAACCAAAAGGGTGTTTGAGTGTGCGGACAAGTACGGTGTCTTTGTCAGGCCAGAGAAGGTCGAAGTGGGCGACTTCCCACCGCTGAACGATCTGCTAGACGAGGACATGGAAGAAATCTGAATACGCATGATCGAGGCTAGGTGAGCGTTGGTTTGTTGACGACGAAGAGTGCCGGCCAGGACCAGTGGCAGAGAAAACGGCCTTCCCGGGTGCTCTGTCGACCAAGCCGATCCGAACGCTCATCATAAAAGATACCAGCACGAGATCACGCGACAGGAATACGATGTCCTCGAGATGGACAACAAAGAGATAAGGAAGGCGCAGGGATCGCAATCACTCCAGAGGGAGAGAGAGAACATCCCCAACATCGCATCGAGGGCCTGCGCTGGTCATCCACGAATCTCTCTGTGGGGATGGATGATCGAGCCACCACCTAGCACAACGAGCACGAAGGGGGCGGAGCAGTCGCTGGGCGGACGATTAACGGGTACAGCGATCAAGAAATGACAAGGCCGACACTGCGTGATTGTAAACAAGGGAGCAGCTGCCAGTGTTTCCCGCCACCCTTACTGGCATGATTTTGTGAGCGCAGCCCCGTTGCCAGCTACAAAGTCAACATGTCTGGCCACGCATCGTACTGGCTGACTCATCACGTTATTATCGGACAGCTGGTGGGTGGCTGGAGACCTCCCAAGTCTATCTCCAGAACCACGTGTTTGGCATCAAGGCCATAGTCAAAAAAGCATATTCCAGTCGCTAGATCTGACCTGTTGAAGTGTGCTATCATTCGTCCCAAAGGCCTAAGGGAAGACGTCGGGATCGTTCCAAATACAAAGCTTCAGGCAGTCAAGATCGAGCATGTTCCCCAGCCGGCGCAGGCTCGCAGCCCTGGCTGAAGAATATCCTGGCCGGCTTTTCCATCTCGTTCTCGATCGAATATTGATTGCCTGTGGTTGTTGCCAGAAAAGTCAGCTGGGTCAATTCTCATAATCTTCCAATCTGTCGTGGATCTCAACTCACCTCTGGGAACCTGCCAAAAGCCTCCCTTCCCTATGCTGAAACGACTCATGCCCCCCGTTTCCTCACCACCCGCCGGACCGACAGTCACTGTGACCCTTCCTTTGACGACGAAGAAACTCATGTGCATTTTCCGACTGTTCTTGGGTCGTTTTATTCCTCCAGGAGGTAGGTCCACGAGTCCAGTGCCGAAGAATTTCGTGGACAGCAGTTTGGCATAGCGGAACGTGGGACCATCATGCGTGCTCGAGCCCTTAACTTCGCATGTCTTGATCGCCGCGGGGGCATGGGCTATTTCAACTTCCTCTTCCTCTTCTGTTGGTGTTTGTCCTTCGTTGTCCCAAACAGAGACAATGCCTCGAAATGTGCCGGTTCCAGTCTCCCATGGCTCGGCGTTTGGATCTTCGGGAATCTCGTCTACGTCCAACTCTGAATCAGAGGAGTCGGATGCTTCCACTGATTTTTGCCGTGCCTTGCCCTTACCCTTTGCGTTCTTTTTGCCCTTCGATTTCTTCTTTCCAATGTTCGGCTCAACTTCTTCGATCCGCACAATCTCCTTGATGCTGTTCAATGGGAACCTGGCGCCGTCTGCTAGGCTACCACCACCTGGACTGGCGCCATAGACACACCGCTCGTTCCGCCAATACGCCAGGGGCTTTACACTGGCACGGCCGCTTCTGGTATGCCGGACACTGTCGTCTGCGGGGGTTTCCCTGCGTAGAATGTAGAGTGACCTTGGTGGGCCAGGTCTTGCTTTTACCCTTTCAACAATCTCATCCAGTTCTTTTTGCTGTCGTGAGGTCAATTGAAGATTTGTATCCTTGTTTGCCAGGGCCTGTTTTGTTTCTACCCTAACGTCTGGCTCTGGTGACATCCGGTTTGAGGCTGAAGTAGGTTGTGCACTATCCTTGCGGGTGGGAATTCGTCCTTGCTTTTTGCGCACCTTTTTGGGTATGGGTGATGGTGCCTTGTCGGCCTCTTCAAGTACATCCGATTTCCGCTTCTTTCTCGAATTTGCTTTGTTCGGCGTTGACTCAGATAAGGGCAGTTGAGGCTCCTTATCTTGTTCAGCTACTTCGTCATCAGACCCGCCATAAAGATCACTGGGCTCCGCTGAAAGTTGTCTGTTCCGGTGGGTGGAAGGGCTTTCTGCTTGCTCAATCGACGGAACAAGATCGACAGCATCGCTCGTTGGCACCTCCGTTTCTTCGATTGGTTGTATGTATGAATCAAAGTCTATCTCATCGATAGGCGTGTAGACTTGGTTTTCGATGCGCTGCATTTCACGACTTGGTCTCGGTTTGGGTGTTTTCTGTGAACGGGGAGTGGTAATGTCTCTTAGTGGTGGTCTCTGCGGACTTGGGTCGAATTTTCTGGGCGGCAGATGTGGCTGGCTCCGAGTTGGCGTCGGCTCTGCTACATTTTCGTGATCCCCTCCGTCCTCAGGTTGCACGCTCTTCCGAGTGGAGAATATATCGATGCCATTACTCTTTTTTGCGGTACCACTAATACCGCTTTTCCTCGGCGACGATGATCTGGGAAGGGGGACAGGTGTTGCGCGACTCTTCCTACGAGACGACAGCACCTGACTAGGAGTAGGGCCAGAGCCTATATTGGTGTTAGTTCAACCTGGGCGCATAAGTCGCACTTGACAAAGACATGAGTTTGTCTCGGCCTGATGGGCGACTTCTCAATGGCGAATGCACGTACTTCTGGGACTTGATCTCTGCGGCGACTCGGTCAAGGTACCGTGTCCCTCCACACTCTCTATGACCATCATATTCTTCAACGGCGAGGGCTTGCGCGGGGACGAGAATATGCCCGAGATTTCTTCCATGCCGTTTGCGTCAAGTGGTCGGTGATCGAGCGTGATTCCGGTACGTCTGTCTGTTTGTTAGCATTGGGCCTCTCGACCGAGTGCGCAAACACTTCTCACCTGCCCATTTTGCCTATGGCGGAATAATCAACATTGCCGCGCTCGCGGCGGACCGCAGGTCGAGCAGCCATGGTGGACAGAGCTGAAGCGTCAAGTATCACGTGTCTTCACACGGAGTCGCAATATGGGCACTAGATATCAGAGCCAGCAGCTGCTAGAAGAACGAGGCAGAGGATCATTTGGCACAGTATTGTGTGAGATGCAGCCGCGCATCCAATGTTGTCGAAATCACTAATTAAGACTAGCGCGGTATGACTCGGGGGTTCAGCATGATTGGCCGGTGTCTAACTAGCAAGATCAGGCAACGCGACAAGGCGGCACGATTGAGGGGCGCCATTCAGCGACGCGTCTCGGCTCTAACCCTTCGCTATTCGCGTGCTCTTTACGAGGTCTATGGACTGGTATTTCTCACAATTCAGCCACTGATAAAAGAATAAAACGGTCATGGCGGAAGACGATATCGCCGCCTCTGCGGTCTTCATACCGCCATCGGTACAGGACAACCATGAATCACTCCTTTCTGGGAGATCCTACGCGCATTATAGCTGCGTGCCCGAAGCCATCACCGTCAGGACAGCCTCCTCATCGGCACCAGGGACGCAATGTGTTCTGGGTGTGGACGAGGCTGGACGTGGCCCTGTCATTGGTCCCATGGTGTATGGCGTCTACTACCTCCCTGTTGAGATCCAACAGTCCCTCCTAACGCAATCGTATCATTTCGACGACTCCAAGGTCCTCACGCCCGCGGTGCGAGCAAACCTCATGAAGGCGGTTTGTACTGCCGGGACGGATCTCTTCCAGTCGTCCGGCTGGGCCATCAAATCCCTCAGTGCCCGCGACATCGGCGCCGGGATGATGAAAAACGGCGGCTCGTACAACCTCAACGCCCAGGCCGTGGATGCCACGGTCGAGTTGATCCGCGGCGTTCTAGACCAGGGCGTCAACGTGACGGAGATCTACGTCGACACCATTGGCAAGCCTGCCGTCTACCAGAAGAAACTCGGGTTGATCTTCCCCACCATCAAGATCACGGTTGAAAAGAAGGCGGACAGCCTATTCCCGTGCGTGAGTGCGGCAAGTGTCGTCGCCAAAGTCACCCGAGACGTCAGCTGCGAAGCTCTTCTAGAGGCATACAACCAACAGCAGTCGATGACAGGCGTCGAGTCATCAGAATCGTGGGGTTCCGGATACCCATCTGACGCAAGATGTGTTGGGTGGCTCAAGTCTGCCATTGACCCTGTCTGGGGGTTTGGGAACGAATGCCGCTTCAGCTGGGGTACGATCAAGGACATGCTCGAACAAAAGGGTGGCCCAGCAACGAAGACCGAGTGGCCAGACCAAGGCGAAGACGAGAACATGAGGCTTTCGCAGTATTTCAGTGCCAATGGACCGTCAGGGCCAAGGACTGAGAGGGATGAATTGAGGACGTGGTTTGGAACCGGCGTTGGTCAGGAAGCATTTTGAAACAGATCAGCATCTTTTGGATGTGAACCACAAAGGCACGGCTCTTCGCTTGCATCTATTCCCAGATCTCTGAGCTTCGCTGTTCCAACCAAGAACCTCCCAAAACTCTAACGACGAACGCCATGCGAAATGCCAGAATACATCAACTTCAGGATCCGGATCACAGCTTCGCCCTGGTCCAAAGCCCCTTCATAGCGCCTTCGAGCCCAGGGAGATTAGCAGGTCCATCATAAATATCCCTCTCTACAGCTCTGGTGTTGATATGCAGCGGACCCAGATCGGTCACCTTAGCAGCACCCAATAATCGCGTCGCGGTGGCGGTCTCATCCCTGAGTATTTCCAACACTCTCTCGACTCCCTCAATGCCGCCGGCACCCAGACCAAAGAGCGCGGCACGACCAATGCCAACAGCTTTTGCACCCAGTGCCAGCGCCTTGACCACATCTGTTCCTCTCTTGATACCACCATCCACGACGACGTCAATCTTGTTGAACACTTCAGGGCAGTATTTTCTGATCTCTAGTAATGTGTGTACAGCTGGCGGTGCCGTATCCGCTGCTCTACCACCATGGTTCGACAAAATGATACCCCTGACCTGTGGCGAATGTTGTGCAGCAATATATGCGTCTTCATGGCACTGCAAACCCTTGAGGATAATCGGCTTATTGGTGTGCTTCTTCAACCAAGGCAGTGTCTCTGTCCAGGTCAAAGTCGGATCCGTGCCAAAGAAGAGACTTTGACCGATGCCACCGCCGCCCTTCAACTCCGCGCCGCCGGCATCCTTGACGGCCTGACTCGTGTCCTCAACAACAAACTTTCCGCGTTCATCATGCTCTCGTTTGCCAGGGACTGGTGCATCGAGGGTTAGACATATAAACTTGATGGCATCCAATTTGTTGATCCTGGCCAACATATCTTCACTCTTTTTCCGCTCGGTCTGCACATACAACTGCCACCCGAACACTTGGTCGGGGCCTGAGTCCTTCACGATCTGTTCGGGGGTCATACTGGCGTTGTTGGAGATCATCTGTATCGTACCAAACTTCTTGCACGCCTGTGCAATGCCCCATTCGCCGTCAGGGTGAGCCAGGCGAGCCATGGCGGCTGGGGAAACGAAGATGGGCAGGTCGAGCTTGTACCCAAGGAAGCTAGTGCGGAGGTCGCAGTTCCGACAATCTATAAAAACGCGCGGCCGAAGTAGGATTTGGCGATAGACAGTGTTGTTCAGTTCCTTGCTCACTAGGTCGTCCGCTGCAGAGTAGTAATAAGCCCAGCCCTTTTTAGACAGCTTCTTCGTGGCAGCTGCCTCTATCTCGTCGATGTTCAACATTGCCTGCAGCGGCAACTCGACCTCAGCCTGTGTATTAGGCGGTGGACCGACATCTTTCGCCGACTTGACCGGCTCTGGCAAACTCTTGGGATCAATGGGGCCCAGGCGGGCGGATTTTGGGAGGTTCTCCTCCAGAGTGCCTGGGGGATGGATGGGATCGTACTCTTCAGTGGCGTCCTTGCCAGCGAGTTTCAGGATGATCTGGGCTCCGCCAGGGTGTGAAGGAAGGAAGTCTGTGACGTCCCAGACGTTGCCGTAAAGGATAACCCAACACGAGTCTTTGGAGGCGTGCTTTTGCACTGTACCACGGAGAATGAGAGTGTTAGTCTTGTGAAGAGGACAACGGGAGATGCTATGGATGTAGGAGTTGGTATGGTGTATAGAAAGACTGGATGACCACTCACCCTCGGCATAGTTGATGAGCTTCGACATCTTTCCGACCAGACTTGTCGCAGTCAAGCGATCTCACGAAATTTGAACTCGCGACCTAATCTGCGTTCTCGGAACCACACTGATCGTAAACACGAGCTTCAGAGAGCAGAGCACCAATGCAGATTGCTAGCGGTAAGTCTTTCACAAATCTAAATACATGGCCATAACCACACAACGCAGGAGAAAGGAAAGCAGGTATAGCTCATTGAATAGACAAACAGCGATAATGTTTTTGGACTTCGAACAGAAGAAGAGAAAGCGATCATCAGAAGCCGACAATAATAATGGGTGACGGGCATCTCCCTGGCGAGTACAAGCTGCATTCTGTGTAGCTGTGCCAGCCAGCCAGCTCAATGATGGGTTCCGTGCTTCCCCAACAGCGATTGTCGGCACCCAGTCGGCGTCTGATGTCCCGAGTAGAAATCGGCATTTGATGATTGGAGATGGAGAAATGAGGGCGCTGGGGCACTTGTGCAATGCGGCTGAATCGGATAGAAATGCGGCGACCGTGGTGGGTGCAGGCTGGGGCAACAGTCGCCAAGTCCCCTCTGCTTCCTATTATCCAAAGCATCCTCATCCCTTTCTACTATCAACCATTGGATTGTCACCCCTCACTCACTCAGAATGCTGCTGTTCTACCCGGCACATGTCTCCATCTGTGGTGAACCTACCAGACGACCAACAATACAATCTCCCAAGATTGATTGAATCAATCCTTCCGCCGCTTTTGACAGCTTGAAACCTCCATTAACAGGTTAGAGCACCACTTTATTGTCATCGTCACCAGCATCAATTACCCTCCTCAATTTGACTCTTAAGTGGCCCTTGGTCATTACCACAAAGGTATCCTTCCACTCCATGTCCTGCTGGGTGGTCTCAAAAGCTTCCAAGTCGAACTTGCGAAATACGTACCCCAGGACCAGATACAACTCGGCATAAGCGAGATTGATCCCGATGCACGATCTTGGCCCACGCGAGAAGGCGATGAGTCGCGTTTCGAGTTGCTGGCTATCCGGGCTTAGCCAGCGTTCGGGGCGAAATTCGTTCGGCGCCGGGAAATACACTGGGTCGTAATGGTAGCAGTAAGAGACACTGGTGACTCCAACCTGCATCAGGGCGGATTGAGGATATCATTAGCATATTCCGCATCAAGCAAACGCCAGGGTGAGCATCGAAGAATGATGGTCTGGACGTGGGATTGTGTGCACGCGGAGGAGGCTGCTTACTCCTGCAGGAATTCGTTGCTCGCAAAGCACTGCGCCTCCATCGGGCACGACTCGTCCCATCCTGTCCAACAGATTTATGTCAATCAAAGAGGATTTCTCGCTCGCGGAATCCTTTGCTGCCTTACCTCCCCGGAACTCCCATGCTCAGCCTCAGGCTCTCTTTGACTACCGCGCGCTACCCCAGATGATCAGTGTGAACGCTCTCTTTCCCAAGTTGCTTCTCCGCCGAACTCACAAGGTAAGGCAGATTCTCAAGGACACCAGAGCCCACTAGCTGCTCACTGTCTGCCACCGGGATCGCCCCCTTCAACTCGGCGTGCAACTTTTGAATGCATGTCTTGTTGTTGATCAGACCCCAGGTAGCTGTTGTGAGAGCATGCGCGGCCGTGTCGGTCCCAGCACCGTGAAAGGTAAAGGCATCGGCTGTGAGCTGCCTCAGCGTCGGCATGAACCTGCGTTTCTCGCTCGGCTTGGCCCATGCATCAAATACGGTCGGGAACGAACTCCCAGATCCTCCTTCTTGCAGGATTCTCTTGACTTTGGTGCCGCATTGCTGAGATACCAAAAGTCAGCATTTCCGTACATGACCTAGGACAACCAGCGGGATTTTACCTCGGTGATCCAGTTCGTCGCCGCCAACGCAGGCATCAATTTCGCGGTTTGTTCATCGGGAAGACTCTGCAGCTGTCTTGCTAACCATGCCGTCAGGTTTGGAAAGTATGTAGTCCATGGCGCAATTTCAAAGAACTCCTCCAGGGCCACCAGGATCGGGGATCGAAAGCCTTGGGCGTCCAGCAAGTCGAATCCTTTGTCCGCGAACATATAGCTGGTCACCACGTCACTGGTCAAGCTGCGGTAGCCCATACTCAGGTCAACGGGACTCCCCGTCGAGGATGCCGTGTCGAGCACCGAGAGGAATTTCTTGACTCGGTCATGAATCAAAGGCTCCAGGCGGACAATGGCACCTTTGGCGAAATAAGGTTGATACGCGTCTCGCCATGGCTTGGCGACTCTGGGGTCGAGAACGTTGAAGAACCCGTCAGCGGCTGGTTGGTTGTAGTTGTCTCTCTGGCGAGCATAGCGGGTTCCGGGCTTGAAGATCCTGAGGCACCATCAGTCTACCAGACACACAGGAACTGTCGGTTGAAGCCCTGACTCATTGTACGCAGCCATGTCGAAGATATGCAGCTGATTCGGGGTGATGCGGACAATGGGACCGTATCGCTCATGCAAGGCAGGAAAGTGCTTGATGTACGACGTTGAAGGTCTCAAGTCATACCACGCTTGATACAGCGATGTCATGCCAGCGAGCCTCGGGCCAGGGAACTTTGCCAGCGGATGCAATGTGATGCGATGGACGGCGCGGACAACAACGAATGAAATCACCAAGGCCACGGCCCAGACAAGGTACACGGGAACCACCGCCATCGCGTGGCGTTGTGACACTTGGTGCAAGCAAGACACAAGACAGACACAATACAAAATGCGCTGTGAGCTTGAAACTGCCAGACAAGTGTAGCCAAAGAAACAGAAGGGTTCCCGAGCTTTATATAGAAATTGTCCGTCTGATAACAAGTGACCATCAAGCAGCGCATGGATGACAATCAGCTTGCGCACGTAACACAATCGAACCCACATTCCACATTGTACATCCTACAGGACATTGATAGACGGACAACCTCCAACGGGGCCAATAGCCAAAAGTTGGAACGAGGCCTCTCTGTCCAGCAAATGGTGGCAGGCCTGACGGTTGACACAGGGACTCCTCTCAGTCGATCAAGAGGTGGAAGGGGGCGGGAGTCGGGACGACAGTCAAGTTAGGTTAGGCAATGTGTATATAGATATCTACTTCGTGACTTAGTTACTTTACAGTACATACATACATCTATCCCTACCTACGCTACTACGAGGAATATATGTACCCCTGTACAAGGTATGTACTGTATTTACCGTATGCCTTGTATGGTATCTACCGGTAGGTATTGTATAGAGAAAAACCTTGACAAAACTAGACGAAAGTAGACTGAACTAGACGAAAAGGGGGGAAACCACCAACCCACGAAACCAGGAAACCTGCATCGGGATAGTCAGCCAGCCAGCAGCACGACGAGTTTCCCTAGAGCCAGCAGGCCTGGATGCTGAGTGTCGTGAGGCGTGCTGAGCGGCGTGTCGTGTCGTGCCTTGCGCCGTGGGCCGCCGTCCACACCGTACATCGTACATGGTGCGCCCGTGCGCCATTCGCCATGCGCCATGCACCATGCTGGGTGATCTTTGCGGCTACACTACCTACCTATCTGACTACTCTGTACGATTGTTGATTAGTTATCCATGCTGGAGCGAGAGAGGGAGTGTGAGAGGGTGAGAGAGAGGGATGATGGTGAGGGAGAAGAAGGAGAAGAAGATGATGATGAACAGGAGGTGAACCTCTGTGGTCGGAATCTCTTCCTCATCTTCCTCATCCTCTCCGTCCATGTCCCTCGTAGGAAGTACCCAGAAGAGCCATCGGTATATACATACATAGGTCAGGAATTACATACTGTACGTACATAGACAGGCACTAGGTAGGTAGGTATCAGTCTTTGAAAAGAAACATAACCTTAAAAAACAAAAGTACCTTCCCGGTTTCCAGGGTATAGGTAATTTATACTCGCGAGGCTAACCACATTAGGGCGAGCATGAGGACTATTATCGATATTACTCGTACAAATCCGTCCTTGTCCCTGATAGATGCAACCCCCAAAGACCTCCTTGGGATGAAGCCAGCCCCCTTGGGACGGACATGATGCGCTCGAATCTCTGTGTACTCTACTCGGTACAAGTGGTATTGGTGGTAATTGGTGGCACGACCGGGGAGACTTCTACTACCAGTAAGGATTACGGACGTACAGCACTCGGAATTGGATGGCGCATTCCGAGAATCACCGCCCTCACAAATAAGATAGATCTATGTTCCCTGATCTCTATCGTACTGTACATACACTATATCATGACTGGTTACTGGGGTCTCCTCTTTCCTGTCTATCACGATCAACCAGTGCTGACGGCGCTGATGAGGGTGATACTACTGGAGCAGGAGTCGGTGACACGTCTATCCTGGTTTCTTCCGGCTGATCCTCTCTGTGAACTGTAAGAGAGTGCTCAGCGTTGCCTTCAGTAGTTGACACCTGTTTCTGCTGTGGGTCTTGCTTCTCTCGCATCTCCTCCTGAGTGCCATCAGCCACTGCCGCTGGTGCTGCTTTCGCGATCATCGCCTGCTCCCTCTCTTCCGGTCGCTGCAGGCCGCGGTCTTTGATGAAGAGACACAGCCCCAGACAGAGGCCGACCATGGGCGCCGACACGATGAAGACGGTTCGAATCGCGCCCATGTACGCGTCTCTGACTGCGTCCTCATCAGCACCGCTCAGGGGAGGGAGCGCAAACGTGTTGTGCGAATAGCTCGCCAGTCGAGGTGGGAGTTTTCTCCGAAGCGAGCTCTGTAAGACTTGGGCTGAGATGGAGAGTCCGACAGCGCCCCCGGAACTGCGCAGGAAGTTTCGGTTAGAGACGACTGCCGCTCGCTGCGCTTTGGAGCAATGTGCCTGCAAGGCGATCAGGACAGGCTGGAAGATGCAGCCGGCGCCAATCCCGGAGATGGAGAGTATGACTGCAATGACCGCGGGGTGCGTTGTTCGCGAGAAGCTGCAGATCAGTCCAGCCCCCAGAGTCCAAATGATGAATCCCGTCCAAATCACGACGCCGTAGCGCTTGTACCGAGAGATGAAGATGCCAGACAAGGTACTGACAAGCGATTGCGGGACGTTGATGGCAACCAGAAACCCCGCTGAAATTGTTGTATCCCACCCTCGCACATTTTGGATATACAACGGGAGGTAGTAAAGGTTGGAATAGTAGACCATGCCAAAAAAGAAGTTCTGGACCAGGATGGCCGCCACTGGTGCACTGGTATACATGCTCAGAGGCATCATGGGCAGGCTAGCCACCTTCCACTCGACGATAAGAAAGGCCACCAGGGACAGACCGCCGATGACAAACATGGAAATGACCATTGGCGAGGTCCACTCAAAGTACGAGCCACCCCCAGAAAGCGGGATCAGGATCAGCACGATAGCAATGGTAGCAGTGATGATTCCTCCCCAGTCAATGAGCTTGAATTGCTGTCTCGCGTTCCCCTTGGGCATGGTGGAGGGAAGGTAGAACCATCCAATCACCCCAGCAATGGCACCGCAAGGAGCAAGAAACCAGAAGAATGCTCGCCATGTCTGGTGCAGCGCAAATGCAGCCGAAATCAGCGGACCTACAGCATTGCCACCACCGATCCCAGCACCTAGGAACCCCTGCCATCTCCCTCGCTGTTCCAGCGTGACAATGTCAGAGATGATCATCATGGTCAAGGAATTGATGCCCGCCCCTGCAATGCCTCCGAGGGCCCGGAAGAAGTAGAAACTCGAAGCGTCCGGGGCAACTCCACACAGAATGTCTGCCAACACAAGCATGCCTACCGAGAAAAGAAATACGGGCTTTCTTCCATAGATGTCAGAGAAGCGGGCGTATATGATCTGGCTGGAGGTGTTGGAGATGAGCGACGATGTACCTGCCCATGAAATGGTTTCCGTAGCCTTGAAGTCGCGCCCGACCGTCGGGAGGATGGTCCCAATGCCATTTTGGTCAGCATAACAGATGAACAGGGCCGAAGCTAGGGAAGAGAAGACGATAAAGAGTTGTCTCGTCCCCAGGAGATTGGTCTGGTCGTGGAGGGCAGATTCTGCGGCACGTTGGCGGACAGCCGCAGTCGAGGGCATGTTCGGAGGAAAGTAGGGTCAGAGCCAAGGCGTATAGTGTCGCACAGCGGAGGGGAGAAGGACATGTTGAAGGCAGGAGAGAAGACGACGGAAAAAGAGCACGACATGACTGTGCGCGCGCGCAACAGTCTGCGTGCCGTGTGCCGATTGTGGAGGGCAAAAGGACGAACCCATCGCGACGGAGATTCGCCGATGTCGTCAGCGATATCGGCTACAATAGTGAGTCGATGCCCCTTTTTTTTTTCCAACGAGGCTGGATACGGTATCGTGCCGTGGGAGACATGGTGTTTGCTGGAAGGAAGCAGGTCGTTGCATTGTGGTTCTATCATGGATGTTGTACAACAATCAAAGGAGGAGAGCCAAGGACGCAGTCTGGGCAACGGGAGCCTCACTTTTTCTAGCAGCACAGCAACTACACACAATCGAAGCCACAAGTGGTCAAGATCTCATTGATGGTGTGGTTATTGTAAAGAGTACATTCACACTGGGTGGTGATATAAGCACGAGGATCAAGTAGTGAAGGATGCCCGTCTTCGTAGAAACCCATCAGCATCGCTGGATATGCAGGTAACCAAAGTCTCGTCGAAGATCTACCCGGCGAGACTGCGAACCGTCGATAGACACCCTCGTGGCCAGCGCTCAGTCTCTTCTCAGACTGAACCTTTGGTCAGTCGAACCGGGCATCGAGCTCGTCCTCCATAGCAGACTCCATCATTTGGAATATCGCGGCCTCTTCATCCTCTTCCTGCCCATCCTCACCCACCGCGGCGCTTCCTCTGATTTCTTCCTCATCTCTTCCATCAGGAAGCCCTCTCGCGGCCATCGCCCCCTGCACAGCTAGACGGTCTGCAGCAATATTACCCGGGTTGTCCATGTGGCCCTTGACCCATACAAAGTACGTGACCTTGCCAAGTTGCTCTCTCTCTTCAATTTTCTCTCGGATATCCATCACTAGGTCCTTGTTCTCTACAGGCTTCCCCTTGGCATTGACCCAGCCGTTCTTCTTCCAATTGCGGTACCAGTTCGTCACACAATCAATGGAATACTTGCTGTCTGTGTAGATGGTGACTTCTCGGTGCCGGGGCGCAATGTCCAGTGCTCGTAAGATGGCAGTCAGCTCGGCCCGTTGATTGGTCTGTTTGCTGCCTTTCAGTGCCTCGGAAACATTTCTATAACGCCAATTCGTTAGCCTTTCTTTCTCTTGTTCGGCTTCATCGTCGTCCTCTTCGCCTGCCTGCTGCCGTTTCTTGGCTGGTCCATCGCCCGAGCCGCGCTCCCGGGCTGCCCAGTCCATGGTATAAACAAGTTGTGGCTTTTTGGACGCGGTGTAACGCACGGGTTTGGGTTTGGACTTGGACTTGGACTTGGACTTTGGCTTGGCTTGGGATTTGGAGCATGAGGAGTTGGCATACTTTGGGTCCTGGGGTCCAAAAAATACTCCTACGCCTGCCCGTGCACCTGCTTGACCATTTTTCAGACTCGAGCCGTCCGTGTAGATGCGAAGCATTCCTGGGGAGTCTTTCTGCCTGGACATCATTTTGGTCTTGTTCTTCTCTTCCTCAGTTCGATTGACAATGGTGCCGTCCTGGGCCAGCTTGACGTTTGGATCATATCCATCCTCAGCGCCCGGTGGCAGAGGCCCCCGGCCGACCGGGTAAGGGTTCCCCTCCTTGTCTTTCGGAGAATATGTTCCGTTAACTTGCAACCCTGGCGCCGAATTGCGGATTATCAAGCGGCGGATCTCCTCCTCTGAGGTAACGCTGTGACCAGGTTCGGCACCGTTAGCTTTGGCACCCGCTGCCACAAACGCTTCTGCCTCTGCTCGGGTATTGAACTTCTTGTGCTTGGGTTTTTTGATCCCCCGGATCTGAGCCTGGGCTTGTATCCAGTCGGTGTAGACCCCTGGGACTCTTCCACTCTGGACCGCGTAGAACTTTTGCTCTCCCGAGTCTTTGGCGGTTGAGAGCATTTTGCCGTCCATGAAAGCTTGGGCCTCATGGAGAGATTGAAAGGCCTTGACTGCAGGACACGTCAATACGGAATGGAAAGGCTTTGGAATGCAGTCGATTCCACATACACACAGCCCCTTTGTGTCCCTTCACTTGTCCCAAACACTCCGTCCATGTGTCATATATTCCAGGAGTCTTGCCTTGCCTCACGGCGTAGAATTTGCGCTCCGCTGTTCTTTTCCTCTTAACTCCAGCGGCGGCATTTTGGCTAGTCAAGCTCGGACTCGCGCGTGAAGCATCAGTGGCTTGCGGAGGTTGTGCCATTGGGACTCGGCGGCGAAGATGGTGCAGGACACGATGGCTCAGCCGAAACCGAGGCAGCGTGATCTATGGGATTTTTCGGGTGAAGTTGGTAGGAAAGAGGAACGGCGATGGTCAAGGACGCACACTCCGCATCTGCATCGGTTTGCAAGGCGTGCTCGACTAGTAATGAATTCTGGCTGTGCAATCTAGTCCAACCCAGTCCTTGTCTTTTAAACAGTGTGAAATGAGATTGATTGATGAGAGACCTGGCGACTGAGAGTGCAGAGGCGAGAAATGAGAGACGAGGATACCATGAAAGACAGTCCTTGCATGAAGTTAGCCAGGCAGCATTGGTCCAAGGCCGGGGGGTATGGGACTGCGGCCTCAAGGGACTTCTGGTCGTTGCGTGGTCTTGCTCCTTGCAGAGAAGGGGAAGAGAGTATTGGATATGAGAGATGTACCCACCTGGTTTCTTTGATCGACTAGGAGTACCTCGTAGTTGGTAAGGTAGCGTATGGCTCGACTTGTTGAGGGAGGTTTGGTTTGAGTGACAAGCAAGGGGAAGAGGTGGAGATGAAGTTTGAGGTGGTGGTGCGGTGGTCGTGGGAGGGGCCAACAGGGGAGGGGGGGTGCGCGGTTGGGGGGATGTGGCTCTCATTCACCTGCTCAGTGTCTTTCTCATTTCACAGAGCAAAGCGAAGCAAAGAGTAATTGAAAACCAAATCTGATTATTACTATTCCCACATTTCTATTTGCTGCATCTGGTGCGGTGGTTCTCTAGAAATAACAACACTAACAACGCGCTCTTCCAGAACGCAACGCGAGAATCATGAGGCTCAGTGAGCCGCAACTCGCGTATCAATCCGTCTTCACCTCACCAGCAGGTTTCATTGCTTGAGAAAGCCGCGGTTCCTCTGGCTCTGTCTCCAGGCTACCAAGCTGTTCACTGACATCTACTCCCTGCCTCAAACCCGTCACAGCCACGACCGGGGACCCTGATCTAGGCGTATCTTCAATAATGCGGACGGGTCGCGCAGGTTCCTGAGCACTCTCCAGATCCATGGTGGTTGATCTCGTTGTGCCTCCCTGCCCGATCATAAACGATACGGGACTTGGGCGACGAGACCTGTCCCTATGAACATGGCCTTTCCTGTGTCGCAGTTGACTTGTTGATCTGCGATGAGGCGAACGGCCCATGTGGATATCTGGTTCATCATCGTCCCTCTCACTGCTAAGAGCTTGAGACATGGTCCGTGGAAGATGATAACCTAACTTGCCCAGTGGGATGGACAGGCCATGAACGACGATACTGCAAATCGCTAGAAACCAAATCACCACTCTCATGACTTCTTCGAGCCGGACTGCATCTTCGCGTACCCTCCCGTCAACCGTGATCTGCCGCAGGAAATCAATGCTGACGTAGAGATAGAATATGGCCGACACCCCGATGGGGCCGAAGAAACCCACGAATGCAGCCTGTTGGAATTCTTCAATCTGGCGGATCTTTTTGTGCATGGCAAACACCACGGGGACGCGGCGGAAGAGCAATATGAGAATTCCCAAAGGGATCAGTCGATATATTGGAATGACATGGTTTGCTCGGAAGGACGCCCAGGGGCAGATGGCGCCAAACCAGAGGAAGACCGAAATGTTGAGTAACATGTCGATGGTAGGTTGGAGAGAGTCATCCTGAGTTTCGAGCCGAAACCTGGTAAGCGAGTTAACGAAAGCATACCTGTGGGATTTTGTAAGAAACCCACCAGTCGTCCCAAGTAAACACATTCCCGGCAATGAAGCAAGCCAGGACGTCATCCGAGCCGACCATGCCACAGGTGCCTGTGATGAAGAGAGCAAGCGTGATGGCAAACACGAGAAAACTCTCACGGTCTATGAACTTCCTCTCCTCGGCAAAGTGCAAGAGTTCCTTTGCAAGCCAGCCCACCACGGCGCCATAAACAACGCTCAACAGAATCGTGTACCCCCATGTTTCCCCAAACCAGTATCCCATGGCTTTTGATGCTCCTCCAGGCTGGCCTGCGCCTCCCTGCTGGGTGTACTTGATCAGATAGAGCGCCAGGAATAGGAACGGGTATCCGAGCCCATCATTGGCGCCTGACTCTGCGATTATAATCTTCTGCAATGGCTTAGGAATGTTCTTGTCCGCAAACTTGCCCTTGACGATCGAGTTGGACAGCACAGGGTCGGTCGGCGTGACACATGCTCCGATCGCAAGAGCATGCAGGAAGCTCAGATGCGGCACCATGGCCCATACAAGCAGACTTGCGCACAACCACATTCCACACATGCCGGGGCCGAGGAGCAAGGCCAGAGGTTTCCATTCCGTGTAGAGGTACCGGCTGGGCAGCTGGACGCCAGCAAGCACAAGCTGAACGCCTAATACGAGGCGAGTGAAATAGAGGGTAATGTAGTCCAGGCTGTCTTCGGAGCCTCCGGCGTACTCGAGGGGCTTAATCAGGTCGGTGGCATTGGGAGAGAAGACGACGCCAGCCACAAGAGAAATCACTGTCATTCACATCAGCTTTCCGTGTGACCGGGTTGAGTAAGGGACCGCAACATACGTGCTTCGGAAAGATAGAACCGCTCCTTGAACAAGTAACTAACAAGGCCAAAGACAGTAATGAACCCTCCGAGGACGGCACAGACAATGTTAAAGTTGGTGAGGGACAAGGTCGGCATGGCTGGGCGAAGAATGGCCTTCCTGGAAACGACGATCAACCCACAAGGGTGGTTTTCTCTTTGTGTTTCTCAGTCCGGCTCCTCTCAAAATGGCCTGTTTTCTTCCGTAAAAGGCCTCGGCGGTACCGTATCGGCCTTGTTGGCGATATTGCAGTAATAATGAAGTGAGGCCCACACCCGAAGCCAGCGGATGCGGCTCAAACAATATTATTTCTCCCGGCACGTTTGGGGCGTCTGATTTTCGTGGTGCCTGGGACTTCTCTGCCTTGGACAGCTGCCGTGGAATTCGTAGTGATGTTTTACTGGACGCTTGATTGACAAACACCTCATCTCCCAGTGTTATTGGACCATCATGCTCATGGTGCGATGAAGGATACACGTGGTGTAGAGTGAGCGGCGTCTCATACGGGCGACGACAGTCACCATGTGAACCAGTTGACTGTCAATGACTGAGGGCGGCGGCCGAGATGAGAGTGTGAGGGGCAAGTGAACTAAGTGAGCGATGTGAGGTTCCGAGACAAGAGAAACAAGAGAGACAAGCTTTCACTGCGCCGGTCTTAATATAAGTACTTGGTACGGACATGTGTATGAGGGACTGACTGCATGTCACATCCTTTCTCCGAAAGCCAAAAAAATGAGTGGTGGATCGGATCAACGGCACACCACACACAACACACACATGCACATACACTGTATGTATAAGTATTACTCTTCAACCCCTCTTATCAGCATCCAAGATTTTACTAACTCCGAAGCCTTGCAAGACTGACTGCATTGGTGAGTGAGAGTCACACACAATCAGCAATACTCCATCCACAGCTGGCCAGATATTCGTCTAGGCAAACATTGGTTGTAACGCTAGTTCACTAAGGGGCACCAAACGGGTCGTAGACTCGTGGCAAAGATGACAGACGCCCCTCTCCGGTTTCATTCCCATTGGTGAAGGCCCTGGGACTGAAGGATTGTCCCAGAAGCACCTCTGGTCCCGTCTTTCCGGAGAGAGACGAGCGAGAAAGCAGAGCGAGGATCGTCCGCAACCAGACTAGTATGCCCTGTTCGGCTAACTTAATCAAAGAACCTTCTCCCTCTCTGCAACTCCTTGCTCTCGGCTAGTCTGATCCACTGCCTATCTTGCCTGCCACAGATACACCTGGTTCTTTTTCCCGAACCACACGGATTCTACCAGACTTGCCCAATGTAAATATGGTGACATGCTGTACACGAAAGAAGAAGAACAAGACTCCAAATTGAGGCCAGTGGCCTTGAAAGCACTCCCCCAACGCCTGTGCTAAGACGCAATAGATCTGCCGTACGCTAATCACTTTCCTTTCCCCCAATAACTTGATCACTAGTCCACCCAGGAATTGAAGCGACTCATATCTGGACGGTGGTGCCAACAACAATCTTGCCTGCCAAATGTCAAAAGAAAAAAGTATTAGTCCAGTCGTAGCAATCATCTGAGTGTGCGATGGTCCAGAAAGGCAGGAGATGCCCGTGCGAGTCCGCCGGTATCCCACCAAGGTTTTGTATGGTCTATATAGATATATGCCATGGTCAATGCGGGCAGGGGTATCATAGTTGGGCACGCAGAGGGAACGACAAAACATCAGGCTTGTGGGTCAATAGCTCGCCTCATCCGATAGTCTGGCTCATAGAGAAATTGATCCGTGGCAGGATCCCATCGATATGCTTTGAACTCGACGCCGTATGGTCGCTGCAGGTCTCACGTCAGTAAAGAGAATAATTGTAGAAAACATCTTGGTCTTACCGGTTCGAGCATATATGCCACACCCAACGGAACATCCAGGTCGCTAATGTCCTCTTGCTTGAGCCCCATGAAATAGGCTAGGAGAACTCGACAGATACTTCGATGGCCGATGATCAGGACGTGGTCCGTCATTCTTTCTATTTCGAGGATGACCTTTCCCAGCCGGTTGATGATGTCCAGATATCCCTCGCCGCCGGGACCAGGGTACCGGTAATGGAGCTTGTCTCGTTTTCGGAGCTCATACTCGTGCGCAAACTTGTCTCGAATTTCACTGTAGGTCATACCCTCCATTGATCCAGCGTTGAGTTCGTCTAGCATTCGCATCTGCTTGATATCAAACTCCTCGTCGTTGAAATACTGGCTCGTCTCGATACTCCGTTTCAGCATGCTCGTCCACACGCAGAAATTCCGCTGCTGCAGTGTTTGTGCCGTATATTCCGGATTTGGCGGTGTCGTGTCGCCTGGAAGCGGTGGAAAATGGGTGTTTGCTTGTTTTTCGGCCTGGTACTCTTCCCATGCCTTCCATTCTACCCCAATAAATTTGGCAAGGGCCTGAGCATATCTCACACCATTAGGACTCAATGAGCTGTCGCCACCGATTTTGCCATTGACGTTGTCCATGGACTCTCCATGTCGGGTGATCCAGATTTGTCGCGGTGCCAAATTGAAGTTCATCAGGTACGTGACGGTTTGTATGGAGAGAAAACCCTTGACTTGATGCGTCACCATTTTCCGCCCCACGTCAATCATGGAGCAATACGCCATGTTGTGTTCTTCCTCGAACTCATCTAGTTTCTGGTATGACTTTTCATACTGTTGGACACGTTGCTGGAAATCCAGGAACGCTGTCACTGGATCCTTGCCTTTGTAATCTGGACCTGACAATTTCAGTCGCATGTTTGCTTCCAGCAAGTTCTGATCTTGACATCGCGATTCGACAAAGAGGATATTGATGTTCTCGTCGCGCTCCCGGATGTGTCTGACCAACGACAGACGTCGCTCCCGGGTATGATTCGTGGCGTCCAGGATTCCGACCGATCCGCCGTCTTCAAGAACGTACTTCAAGAGCTCGTCCAAGGCTGCGTGGGCCACCTGTTCTCGTAACTGCTTGGCTCTGGTATTGTTTGGGTCAAAAAATTGCGCAGACTGATCCATGGGTTCGGGCCCAGACAGCTGAATAGGGTCTTTCTTATCATCCTCAAACTTGGTCGATCCGTTCATTTGTAACGGACTTACGGGAGATGAGGTTACTTCGCCATTGATGAGAATCTTAGTCTCAACGGCAGGCGGTGGGAGTAGTTCTCCATGATCAACAATTGACTGAGGTCCCTTGGTTGTAGAGCTCATTCGACGTACAGATTCCCTCAGCGCGGCAGTCGTTCGATCGGGGATAGGTTGACCAACACCAGCTGCCACTCTTCGACGATCTCCAACATTGAATATCCTGGTTGGGTGCTGTAACCAGTTCAAGTATCGAGCAATCTTCTTGACGATGTAGCTCTTTCCCCGGGCGGGTAGACCGACCATGATGATAATGAGCTTGGCTGCAACATCTCTTTCTGATATTTGACCATTCGGGGAGACTTTGGATCTAGTTAACCCGGGGATATCGAGGGTGGTGGCACGGATTTTGGGAGTCGCGGACCCTGACACGTTTGAACTGGTTCGAGCATGTCTGATCAAGTCAGCGCCTGTGGCTGTCGCATTTTTCTTAAGAATTCTCGGGGCGCTTACATCTGCGGACTTGTGGGCGCACTGGGAGCAGGAGTGTCCGTCAAGGCTCTGCCCCAGGTACTTGTCGATGGTTTATGCGTGGACAAATTGGATGCGGACCTGCCAAAGGCGGTTTTGGGAGGAGGCATCAGACTGGAGTGGTATGCGACATGATTTAAGGATTCGCCCTCATGAGAAGAGGCAGATGCATTTGTCATGATTGCGACTCGAGCCAAATCGGAAAACTGTTCGCTGGGGCGACGGTTGAAGATGGCCGCAGGGACAGGGTCGGGGGAGTTTGGATTCGGGGTAGGCGAGGCCTGCCTCGACCCTTCTAACAGAGGCATTCAGTATCGATGCCTGCAAGTGACAAGACTAGAATGCTGTAGGATGAAAGAGGTACAGGACAGTAGGAAGAGGTAACGAAAGGAAGTATCAAGCAGGAAGTGATGAGGAGTCTGACATGTTGTGACAGATCCTCGAACCGGACAGTTTTTTGACTCAACACGCAAAGGCAAACGCAGACGCAGACGTAGACGGGAGCGGGAAGCGGACCTGCATGCTGGGTGCAACCATACCTTTCTCTGGTTGGAGGAGCAGAAGGAGCTCCTCTTTATTATTATGACAAGGGACTCCGTATTCCTCACGGAGCCTCTGGTTGATTCACCTGTCTGGGTGTAACAGCCAGCGGAAGTGACGTCTTCGTCCCTGGAAGATTTGCGTGAGGGGAGAGATAACGTTGCAGCAGTCAAAGTTACAAGGGCGTCTTCCGACGGGACAAGTCCCTAGGCGGCGATAACCAAGACAGAGGCAACGACGGTAGTGACTGAGACAGATAATTTCGGAATCAGCACAAATTTCCAGTGGCTGAGGCACACAGGAGTATACATACGATTGTCCAGGAGGACCTGCAACCTGTACTTGTACTCGTCGAGCATGGAATGCCAATAATATGCATGACGGATCGTGTCAAGGTCCTAGAGGCTTCTACATGGTACATCAGCTGCCAACCCTGCCAATCCTGGCTACGGACCGTCACTACGACGGGTACGATTACTTGGTACTCCTCCCCCAGCCCTAAATGAACCAGTTCCTGCACCTTGATTTCGGATTCTGGGGCCGGCTAGCTCCTCCATCGCTCCATCGATGATAGCCCCGAAGAATGGTTGAATCAGACAGGTGAGCCTTGCTCCTCGCCAAAAGACTTAGCTGACTTTGGTTCACTAGCTAGCCCCAATCTAAGCATTCAGGGCGACCACAGGCCGAGTCCGCTGAGCTCAAGCGCCTAGAACCACTCCTGAAATACGGAGGACCTGTACGAAAAGTTGGAGTAGCCTTGCAACCCCGATCCGTACCCTGTTGCAGTTCGGGGCCCGAAAAACGGAGGCTGAAGATGACAAGTAGATGGAGAATATAATAATAATAATAATGATAGTGGCAGCAGGAACTCCAGGGACTGACTTTCTGGAAGAAATATAATATTATCGTAATACCCAAGCATCAAGAGACGACCGACCACCAACACCATGCTATCGCAAAGGAGGACAAAAGTCAACACTAATAACTAAGATGCTGGTGGAGAGGAATCTCGTTGCTCTCTCGCCTCCTTTTCTTTCTGTAGGCGACCCAGGGTGGCTCGTAGCACAATGTCCCGTCGACTCAGGCCACTCGCGCTCTCACCATCGCCTTCCTTCGAACCCCCCAGCACATAGCTCCCACCTGTCCAGCCCCCATGGTCTGCATGCTCGGCGTCCTCGTACGTGTCGTTGGGATCGTAGAACTCCTCATTCGAGAGGCGATGCCCGCCATGCAATGTGTCGTTGCGCTCTACCTCGCGCTCGATCTCTTTTGTGAGCTCCCAGAAGTTCCGGTCGTGCTCGCCCCAGACGTTGTGCGACAGTTCGTGGCAAAGGGTTTTGCGAATCACTTTGTAATCTCTGTATCCATCATATGCGTCTGT
This sequence comes from Fonsecaea monophora, assembly GCF_001642475.1. Taxonomy (NCBI): domain Eukaryota; kingdom Fungi; phylum Ascomycota; class Eurotiomycetes; order Chaetothyriales; family Herpotrichiellaceae; genus Fonsecaea; species Fonsecaea monophora. Next base: position 9,159 of record NW_019173933.1, on the reverse strand, counting down.
CCGCAGCCTCAGCTCAATCACCTCACCCCGGTTGCGGTTCAAGCCCAGTGTCTTTGACTCGTGGGTCGTGTGCTCTGCGGGATTCATTTCTGTGAGGAGCCCGACCGTGAACTTGTGCTTCCGCATGGATGCTTTGATCCCCGGGTCGTTTGCCAGCCGCTCTAGAAACCGTCTGCTCTTTTCTGGGTTTGGTAGGTATGGCAGAGGCTCTATGGCGTGGAAGGTGTAGGTTGTCTCTTCCTGGATCTTTTTCCAATCTCGGACCTTGTTTGCCTTGACCGGTTTGAATCCGCTCGGGCGTGACACCCTTCGGGTAGCCGCGCCCATGTCCTCCATCTTTTTAACCTCAGCATTGGGCGTGCCAACTAGCTTTATTCGTGTCGTCGGCGTGAGGAACTCGTCCAATTTGCGGTCGGAGAACGGATGCTTGACAAAGCCGGGTTTGGGAAGGAAAAAGAGAGACACTCGCTCGACATCTGCGCCTATCCTTTCGGCGCATCTTGTTGCCAGATCACGAATGGTTTCATCCGGAATATCCTCCAGCTCGAGGGTCTCATCTCGATATTGGATCTTCATCTTGTCTCGTTGATGGGTATGATCGACAAGTCAATCGCGGGTGATTTAGTGGCGATAACGAATAGATTAGGAATAACGAAGAAGCCAGCTTCCTCCAGCAGAAGATTTAGATAGTCATTCGCTGAAGATTGTTCTCGAACTGGTACCTCGAGAATTAATCAGCGGGGAAACCAGGCAGCGCAGGCGACTTACTGAATGACGCCACCGCGCCACCAGGTGAGCTGGCACGCTGGTAGGAACCCTTGGGAACCATGGCCATCCATGCTGACTCGGACCGAGCCGATGTTCGTGGGGTCTCGTTAAATGACTCTCTGGGTCGCAGCCTGAAGGCATGCTGCACCATTATTATTGAGACAAGCGAGTGGTCTGACCACTTGACACATGGGGCACTCTACTCGGTACTGGGTAGTGATCTGCCAAAGGCTGAATTTCGAGCATCTAGAAAGCCTCAATCACTGTCAATCTGGATCCCACTACTCATAAGCTTGAACCTTCCGAAGCATACAGGTAGAATAATTCTTGCCGGACGCACTCGTCTTGCGCTTTGTTTGCATTTATTTTCCTGCGAAACCTTGTTGCTTTTCATTCGTAATTAGTTTCGTGCAATTGTCTATACGCTATCATGATCTAGTGTCCGTTGACTGCCGCAACAGGCGTGCTTCCTGTACCTTGCAGATGCGAGGTCGGATCGGCCTGTACGGATCCATTCCCGTTCGCGTGACAGCATTCTCCGTTGGTCTCTCTTCCAATCTCGACGCTGGCGATGTTCTTGTTGCCAGGCACGTCGAGGGCAGGATTTCTCTCGAAAAAGTCCGCCGGACGCAAATGGACCTGGTGAATCTCCACGGGCATGACGGGCCAATCTTCCACGCGCGGGTTGTGGGTAAGACCAAAGACGTTCCAGACGACCACATCGTCGTTCTCCACGTCGTCGTTGCGCGCAGCCATGTCCGCCACTCCACCTACCTCGAGCTGTGATTGATTCGTGAATTCTCCTGCTGCAAAAAGTTCATTGTCCCGGTATTTGGTGACCCACACGTGGTGGTGAGCGTACGCTGCTCGCTTGGCGACAATGGACTCGGGGTCAGCGAGGATCAATTGGGACGGCGTGGGAATGAACTTGTATGAGACAGGTCGTTTCGAGACAGGATTGACCTTGTTAGGATTGGTCATTTTGATGGTCAGGTTTGTGAAAGGAGAGGCGTGAATCGATGTCGACTTGGTGACAGGCTTACGGACGATTTCGTAGCCATTGCCGTGCGGATTCGTCTTCGGGTTCATGGGAATCGGTAGGGATTCTTCCGTGAGAATGGTGTTGGAGTGGCCATCGATGGCCGGATCGATCCGGACGGCAAAAATATGCTGGTGATTTTGGGCGAGGGCGCCAGGTGATACGACGTTGCCATAAGGGCTCACCTTGTCAGGGTCAATGTTCACCACCGAGACAATTCCGGTGGCTCGGGTCTCTATCGTGATGCTGCAACCGAATATAAGCACTCAATCACAACCATGGCTGATGTCCACTTACCCTCCAGCCTGATCAAACTTGTAGGCAAAGATGTATTCGTAGTTTGCCAGTGTAATGATGAACTGAACGACCAGTTCTCGCAGTCTCGTCACCACTGCTCGATTGGTTCTGAAGTTGGTGTGTTTCCAACCAATTCCATTATCTTGCTCGTGGATACACACGACGTTTTTCGACACTGAGGGCTTGCCTTCCGAGTCCACGAGCATTGCGTCAATATACTTGATGGCACCCAGACAGTCACAGCCGAGCGCAAGATTGTTTGCAGCTCTACCTGCGCCAGCGTCTCCAAAATCGAAAGCCTGCTTCCGCTGAAACGGCGGTCGAGGATCGCCGTAGGGAACAGTCATCTCGGACAAGCTCAAGCGATAGAGCACGCTTCGACCGTCGTAGTGGATGTCATGAAGGACGGCACACTCACGAGGAGTGAACCTGTATCAATTCAATCAGTGCTGAACTTCGAGGTGAACGCAGGGAATTGCCTACCCAACTCGAAACCTCCATTTTTGCCATTCAATCAAAGAGTCATCGCTCACAGTGAATGATGGCCCATCGGGCTGGACCACGTTCAAGGGTTTCACGTCTTTGCGAAGCGGGGTATCCAGCAGTTCGGGAACGTATTCAGCCGGTTTACAATGCTCCAGGACGTTTTTGCCGGCTGTGCCATAGTTGAGGCCATCCTCGGTACCGCCAGTGGCAAGACGCTCAATCCGAACAATTTCCTTCTTGTAGGTATCCATCACTGGAATGATGGGCAGAGGGAACCCGTAATGATTGCTATCGGGGTTGCCATTTCGTAGTTTGGCGAAGCATAGACCTTGAGTATACCTGGGCCATAGGTTAGAGACTGGATAGTGAGTAGAGGATAGACACTTGCCTTGGGGCGACCTCGCCAACGTCTGGGCCGCCATAAGGCCATGGATCGATGGCGACCTCGAACTTCTCGTCGAGGTTGAGCTCTTTGATAGCGTTTTTAAACATCTCTGATTCCACGCACACCTCGTTGAACTCCCTAAACTCATCCACTGTCAGGGATTGTTGCGAAGTTGGAGGCACCCGTCTGTGGTCGACTTCCTTGCCCGAGGCGACATCGATCACTGATTCCATGTACTCATGGCTCCGGTCCTCAAAGACCACGTCGTACTGAACACGAGCCTGGCGAGGAGGTCGGGGGGTCTCGGAGGTAAGAGTCCCTGCATGCTCGGCGGCGAGGAACTTGACCAGCTCGGCCTTAGCGGGCTCAACAGTGAAGATGTTGCGGAAGAGAACGGCAGCCTTGCGGGCGTCGAGGACTGCCTGTCGAGCAACATTGACTTCATCGGCGCTCAGCTGGTCCAAGGGATGCTTGAAGGTCATCTTGGGGACTGTATGGCCGTTTGTGGTGGGCATCTTCAACTGTCAAGACTTGAGCTGACTCCAATGATTAAGAAGACAAGACAGGAAACTAGAAAAAGACAATAAGGACTTTAAGAACCTTCCTCGACAACTAGAGGGGGTGGGGGAAGGGCATCAATAAAAGCAAGCAGGATGATGCTGATATTCGGACTTGTCCTTCGAGGAACAACCGGGTCGATCTTGGGATCGTCTGAGTTACTTGCCATTCATCATTTTCTCCGCCACAGGTGGGCGGGTGGCCATGTATCCGGGACGATAAGGATGCCCACGAAGTAAGCCAAGAGCGAAGGTTTGTACGATACAAAAGTCGCAGATGAAGCCTACTCGTTGTGCAATTGTCGTGCTGTTGGAAGCAACAAAGGCGGGATGAATTCAAGCTCAAACTTGGAGAAAGGCCGGAGCCAATCAAAAGACGTGTCGGCTGTACATACCGGATTAGGAGTAATTAGTGGATATATTGACATTTGCCTTTTCCTGCTTCTACAGACACCGAGTATCGAACGACCCCGATCTTGACGCCATCGCCTCTGTATCTTTCGCCTTTGGAGTGGCCTCTCCGCCATCTTATCAGACTACTGATGTGCCTCGCCCCATTCCTTAGCCAGACAAAACAAAGGCAGTGCTTAATCTCTGATGCGCGGGCTCTAGACAATGTTCTTTCAACCCAATTGCATATTTGCGGACCAGATATCTATCCAACCAGGTCAAATACCGCTGCGCAGCCTACTCCAGACCATCAAGGAAACTCTTCATCGTCTTCTGTGGCCCAGAACGCCTCGTCCAGCAAGTCCTGGTGTTCCTCATCTACGGTTGCAAGTGCCTTTTCGGGCCTTTCGGTGTCTGGGATCGAAACAATACCATGGGTTGTAATTTCATATCGAATCAGAGAATGGGTTGGACCCGCCCACGGAGCAAAGACCACTGAGAAGTTCCTGGTTTTCTTCTTGTCTTTCCAGATATTGCCTCCTGCATATTCCTGCCGTTCACTCTCCATCTTAAGGACAATGCGAGCAGATATTTGATTGGCCCACGCCAGACCAAGCGCCGGAGTTTTCAATTGTTCATGTTTGGTCTTCCCTGTCTCGTCTCCCCATCCAGTGAAGAAGCGCTGTTGATGATCAAGGCTCTGTACCTCTCTCTGCCTCTCCACCACCGCTTGTGTATGTGATGATGGAAGGGTAGGAGAAGACGTGGTAAGCGGAGATGATGGCTGAAGGAGATTTCTGGAATCTTCAAAGCGATCCGAGACTTGATTTGTGACCACGACCGCTATGTTATTCTCGATAGCGATCTTCCTCAGGAGGTTTCCCAGTTTGGCCAGCTCAAAGGCTCGATTGGCGAGTTGCGCCGCCGTCCGAGTATCGTGCTCGGCTCGGAAGTTTGCCGCCACTGAATCTAGGACGATCAGTCCAATGTTAAATCGCTGGACTGCGATGGGGAGTTGATACCGGATGATATGCTCCTGCGCTTCGAGATCGTTCGTTGCAATGGTATGCACGTGATCAAGTGAAGGCCCTTGACCAGGGTCCAAGCTGTCGTACTCAGGATGATTGAGAAGTATTTGACTGAGCCGCTTGGTATGGAGAGGCCCTTCGGTCGAAATATAGATTGACCCTTTCCCGAGGCCCTTTGGCGGAGGTAGTTGAACAGAGAGCAAAAGGCCTAGGACGAACTGAGTCTTTCCGACAGCACTCTCTCCAACCACTTCTACGATGTGGCCTGGGTACAAGCCCCCATTCAATGCCTGATCTATAATCGGATCCAAGGTCCTTACTTTGAATGGTATGTCGCCTTTTGTCTCTGTGAACTGTGTTCCATCGTCTGCTCTGTCCTCGGCATCCACAGCTCTATTCTTGTGCTTCTTTCTTAATCCTCGCAGCGTGTCGCGTTGCAGAGCCTCTATTACATCGTGCACCAACCTCTGGACATCGGCTGCAGGAAGAGGGCATTTCCTAGCAATCTCTTTGGGATCGAGGGTGATCAAGTCGGCGACAGTGATGTCATTTTTCTCGAGGGAATGTAGAAGGTGTGAGTACGGTTTGAGGTCAAAATCAGGGAGGACGTCGACGAGATCGGACATTGCAGTCTACGTAGGTTCATAGAAGCGTGCAGCACCCGGGATGGCTGCCATGGTCTTGAGTCGAATCGCGTAGGCAAATATGGTGTTGTGTGCATAGAGCCTGAACAGGGACGATGTGTACCGACGAGGGGCAGGCAGAAATGGAGACGAGCTGGTGTAGGAACTCTTGACGATCTGTTGCCTCACATCCTGCGTGGAGCATGGATATCATCACCTTGCAGATACTGTCAAACACTGGATGGTGCTGTAGAACTTGACTGCCAAACTGCGCGTCACAGCCAAAAAATAATTCCGCAAATGGGCGCTATTCCCTTCCCCTTTCGGGAAGGTCACGACTTTGCATCGCAGGCTGTTTTCCGGGAGGTGACATTGACAAGATGTCACGCATGCTTGTAACAAAATAATTCGTGCAGCTTTAATAAGCTGATAAAGTGACGGGGCTATTTCTTTCGACAGCGGCTGCAATGACTTTTCTCTCCTGTCACAAACAACCATGACTTCTCGCCAAGTTGCACAGTATGGGACGTTTAAGAGTCCCATCGAGCCTGAGAGCTTTGCAGCCCCAGGTTCGGTGGTATTGAATCGGCTATGCGTCAACGTAGGTCCAAGGATCGTCGCCGAAAGGGATGATACTAAGTTGTCTACAGCGCGACAATGGCAAAATTTACCTGCTTGAGATACGTCCAGATGAGGGGGGAAGAGGCGTCATCGTCGAGCACCACAATGGACAGAGCAGAGATGTTCTTCCCAAACAATACAACTGCCTGTCCCAGGTCCATGAGTATGGTGGGGCCTCCTTTGCCTTCAATGAGTCTACGGGACACATTATCTTCACGGATTGGGAGACCAAGGGTGTTTTTGGCCTTGACCCTGAAGGAGGCGAAACAATCCCAATCGTGACGGCGGACCCCAAGGTATACTACGCCGACTTCGCCATTCATCCTCACCATTCCCAATACACCGTGGCGATCAAAGAGGACCACAATACGTCCAAGATTTCAGACATCCAGACCTCTCTTGTGGTTATCGACTCGTCCACAAATCAAGTCCGGCCTCTAGCCACTGGTTCCGACTTCTACACCTTTCCAAGCTTCAGTCCTGATGGGACAAAGATTTGTTGGATACAGTGGAATCATCCCAATATGCCATGGGACAATACAGAGCTATGGCTTGCTGACTGGGACCACGACACGGCAAAGAACCCCAGATGCATTGCTGGCCAGCAGACCAAGGCCAGCATTACCCAACCACGATGGCGTGATGATGGAGTTCTTTACTTTGTCTCGGACCAGACTGATTTCTGGCAAATATATTCTTTTGCCGATGGTGAAATACAACAACTCGTACTGTCAGGGCTGGAGGATGCCGAATTCGGCTTTCCAGACTGGTTTTTAGGAGGCTGTGAGTGTCCTTCCCTTTAATTTTCCGGGTTGAGCATCTCACAGCAAATTCATCACTGGCAGTCATATACTGGGTTATGAGCTAACAGGAACTTACAGCTTCCTACTGCCTCCTGGATCCGTCCACTATGGTGGCCGTGTTCAATTATCAAGGCCGCTGCACAACCATTCTCGTAGATACTCGAACACTCGAATGGCGTGATCTCAGCTGTCCTATCGTCGAGATACCGAATGATGCCGTTAAGCCAGTATCTGACACATCGTTTGCAATCATAGGCGCCACTGCCTCACTCCCCATGCTGGCTACGGTGATTGATATCAATGAACAAGGGCTTGGGACAATATTGAAACAGTCCACCCAGACGCCTCTTCCAGAAGAGTATGTCTCAGCTCCGCAGCCGATTACATTTCCACGAGTCCACGGTCCTGGTGGAGGTGACGCCTATGGGCTATTTTATCCGCCCAAAAATCCACGATTCGAGGCGCCAGCTGGCACGCTTCCGCCTCTCATTGTCGCTCTTCATGGTACGTTTGTATCTAACTCGAGCGGATTCTCCACTCTAGTGTTGTTATTTCGTCGCTGTGTCACAATAAGTCTGAGCTAATGGGTGTCTAATAGGGGGACCAACATACCAAGCAGGCCCAGGCTTCTCCCTTCGCGACCAAGCACTCACGACTAGGGGCTACGCTCTCGTACAGCTTAACTAGTAAGTTATATTACTTTTGGCAGATGAAATGGGAGTTGGAATTTCTGGTCACCCCGATGTTATCTTCGTGTGCACTAATTCTATGCCCACAGCGTGGGAAGCACTGGCTATGGCCGGCCGTACCGCCGCCTACTTGCTGCACTATGGGGAGTCAGCGACATCGCCGATGCTGCTTCGGCAGTTGACTATCTGGCTCAACAAGGGCTTATCGACAAATCACGAGTGGGTATCACCGGCCACTCTGCAGGTGGCTATGCAACTATGCAAGCTCTGGCTAAATACCCCTCGGTGTGGGCTTGCGGTGTCGCTGAGAGCGGCATATCGGATATGAAGCTCCTTGTCGAGGAGACCCATAAATTCGAATCTCAATATCTCTCGCCGTTATGCTATCCCCCTGATGCTACACCAGCGGAGCAAGAAGCCATTCTGAAAGACAGGAGCCCTCTGACTCATGCGTCAGATATTAAAAGCCCGCTGCTGATAATCAGTGGAGCGGACGATGCCATTGTGCCGCCAAATCAAGCATACAACCTGGCAAAGATCATCAAGGAGGCAGGCACAGCGGTAGATATCAAGGTCTACGACGGCGAAGGACACATATTTATCAAAGGAAGCACATTAAGTGATATCGAGCGGAGGCGGTATGAGTGGTTCGAGAAATACCTGGTAAGGGCAACTCGATAGTGCGAGTGTCGAGACTCCAGTGCGTTGAGAGGATGGCACCTCTATATGTGGCGACAGGGAGTGTTGTGTTGGTATCTATCGCTCACCCACTTTTGTCGTAGACTCCGAATTTACTGGGTTGCACTTGATAGAGAGATAGCAATACTCGGACGCCTCTAGTTGTAATTGGCATAAGTCCCTCAATCAGGTTGCGTAACAGCCCAGTTCTGTAACACTTAACACACACAAAACGCGAGATTTCCACCCTCGCAATTTCAACTAGTTTTAGTCTACTAACTTTCCTACTTAGTCTATAGTTAGTTATAGTATAACTAACTTAATCTATATAGTAGAAATATAGAATAGTCTACTAATTATAATATAATTACGCGTTAAAATTCTTCGGGCTTAAAACGCGCTCTAAAAATACCGTGTTTATCTTAGATTGTGATGGGTTGAACCCAGAAGGAGGCTCGGTTCTGACGAACCAGCGCCAAGACTAACGACAGGACTAACGCCACCTCCTGATTGGCTAAATTTGCCTGTACATTGTACAGGCAAAAGGGCAGCTTCCTGATTGGACGAGGCACGTACCGTGCAAGGGATACCGAATCCTGGCAAGCTGAGACACCGTACGCAAGGGAAGGTAAGGAAGAGAGACAAAAGGCAAGGGAAACGTAAGGCGTGTACGAAAGAGGAAGGACAAGGGAGAAAGGGGAAGACATTGAGTATCCCTTGCGGAGGAGCGTACGATATAAGGAGAGAAGGAGGGGACATTATTCCTCCTTCTCTCTCCTCAGATTTATCCTCCTT